>NC_133649.1:145788025-146520126 GCF_009905375.1 Apium graveolens | reverse complement strand
AAAACAAGGAATGAAGTTACCAATACTTCCCCACACTTATATCATTTATAAAGTACTTGAACTATCACCGTTCAAAGTATAATAAATTCACGAGGTCATCCCATAGATGAGACACAAATAAACTTGAAAATATTGATCTTTGAAATATTTTGAAAAGAATGAAGTTACGAGATACTTCATTCAATGGATACACCAATAAAAATGTTTGACCCTGTCAATGCTTCGGCAACCACCCATTAGTAGCCTTTCGATCGAAATGCTACGGGTAGTGTTGCAGAATTATCCAAATGGATGATGAACTCATTACGGGAGTTTACCGCGCCAGGAAGACCACTTACGATGATCAGTCGTAGTAGTACAACCCCACCATTTTCTACATGTAGAGGAGAACCTGTCGGATTTACTTGTCAACCGAACACTGAACTCCTAAGGAATGGACCGCCTTAGCGGAACTTCCAGGCCATTTGGGCCAATATAATAAGGCTGGGCCGGCGCTACTCGACCACTTACGCCACTCCTAGTTCAGATGAAATCCATGACTCTGAAACGTAAAGCTCGTTTCCCCCTTTCCCCAAGTAGAAACTTGTTGATACGGCTCCACCAAGAAGTCGTATCTAGTTGGAAAGGAAAACTCACCGATATTTCCCAGGCGATGCCTGTTAATGGATTAACTTGTTCCAAGAATTTTACTTCCCGAATATTGGGTAAGTAATCAAAAACTCTTTTACCAAGACAGCAACCTTGTTGCGAATATAAAACACACCACCGAGCCGGATCCCCCATGTTTTGAGCGAGTATTTAAATCCCCTTTTTAAAAGGAAGATTTAAATATAAAATAGTTTTGGGATCCGCTCTAACTTTTGAAAATCATTTTAAAGACTCGAAAACACTTTAAAGAGTGTTTGGAGTAAAACTGATTTAATGAAGTAAATCAGTCCCCAGAATATTTAGAAAATGTCTGAATATTATTATTTAAATAATATTCCCATAAAAATAATCTTTATAAAATAATTGAAGTAGAAGTATTAAAACTTATACTTGAAATGAATAGCAAATAATCAAAGATAACTTATACGAAAGTAATATCTTTATTTGAATAATCAAAATAAGTTTGATTATCGACACCTTATTCTTTAATAAATAAAGAATATATTCAGCAATAATCGGAGTCATAGATCCTCAATGAATATTCAAATAATATTCAATAAATAAATAAAAGGAGTCATAAGTCCTCGAATGAATATTCAAATAATATATAATAAAATAAAGTTTAAAGTTATCGAATAAACCTTATTCGATTAATAGTTTGGAAAACTATAACCATATATATATAATATATATATATATATATATATATCCATATCCATATATAAATCTACTCGGGATCCTCGACTCCCGGTTTTAGAAAATATTTTCACCTTGGGTCCCTATACTAAGGGTATATGCAAGATACAACTATCCTCTAGCATAGGTATTATCAATAAACCAACAGATATATTTCAAGAATATAAACAGGCATGCATATATACCATATCACATGCTACAATATATCGCAACATTTGCTAAATAACAATCATGCAATATCACAAGATAATGCATGCATATACATACATTTACATCACAACAACAGTGTACGGATAGAATACTTGCCTGAGCGACTTGGGGGTGAGAAAGGCTCGGGACGAGTCTGGCAACCTATAAACAACAAGTAAGTTGGAATTAAACCAAAATCACTTGTAAATCTATGCTTTAACTAACTTAGACTCTAATGCTAGTTTTACGCTCACCGATTCGCTTAAGTCACTCGGGTACTCTCGGCTCCATCATTTTTAATAACTTAACCTTTACGAGTCTTAAAGCGATTCCTTCGCGAATGACTTACCAACTGCTTAACACACTTACCATAAATGTTTCATACATTAATTAACCCTTTTTGGTCTTTAACCTACATCCCAAAGTAAGGCGAGGGAAAAAGTTTCGTTCGCGAAACGCCGTTACTTGAAACGGTCGTTTCTCCTAAACCGTAAATCGGAATCGAACGAACTACATATCAAAACGAAGCTCGTAACATGAGCTATCTAAACATGGCAGTGATCACAATTAACAGGGGGTTCTCGGGTCCTAATGTTATGCACAAAAACAGTCCAAAGAAAATCGGACGTTACGACGGCTATGTTTACGCGATTTCCCATTTTAAACTACCCACAATCAACAAAACCATCCTCAAATCCAACACAACAAACACCCATCCTTATCACATCATAACAACCCCAACCAATTCAATTTAACTCATTCATACTTATGCTTAACTAACTTTAATCATCTTTTTCTTTAAATCAAAACCACAAAATTACCATTTCATTTCACTACCATTCCAAATCTCAACTCTAAATCATAACAACAAGATACAAACATCCTACTCATCAAAATCACTTATATATATATGAACCTAGGGTTTGAAATGGTATACCTTCCTTGAAGTGGTGGGTGAGCTAGGAAGCCTTAAGAAGCTTGGAGAAGTCTTAGAAAGCTTGGATCTTCAAGAAAACAAGAAAAAGTTCAAGTTAAAACTTGAAAACACTATTCATTGTCTTCTTCATGATTAAATGAAGAAGCTAGAGAAAGAATTTGGCTTAAACTATGATATAGCCATACTAAGCATAAAGAGGTTAGGGAATTTTCTTACCAATTAAGGATGCTTGGATCTTGATTTTGAAATTTTATTGAAAATGAAAAAGCCGAGAGCAAATGAAGAACAATGCCTTGGTTGATTTTTTGATTTTGATGAAATGATTTGCTAGTTGGTTGGCTTGTTTTGTTTTGATTTAGCAAATTACCACCTTGCCCTTGAATTTGTGTGGTTAATCAACCACACCTCCTTCCTTCCATGTCATGCTTATGTCACCCTATGATGTCATCCTCCCTTCCTTGTCTCTTTCTATTGGTTGGATGACATCACTCCCCTTAATCCCTTTGATTAACTTCCTAATCGTTTGCCTAATGACCGCTGATCTGTTGTACGGTTCGCTTAACTTTCGTTCTCGTTTATCGTTTGAAGGATCATACCCGGGATCTTATTACTTAGGTTCCCTTAACCTTTCTCAATACATTATATTCCTTTTTATGATCCTCTATTATAATCCTTTAATTTAAATCCTTTTTATCCTGTTACCTTATACTCAATTCTCTCCGTATCTTGTGGATTTCCGGGAAAAACCAAAGTGTTCGGAATTGGTTCTGACGATATTTACATACACTTATATACTTCATAGTACTAATAAAATCCCAGAATATCCATAACAGAACCCCTACATAGTGTGGCGTGAAAAGTTTTCTCATTCAGCTAAAACACTATTCACAAGGGTTACAAAAAGTTGAAAAATTTTGGGGTTATTACAGTCTCCCCTCCTTAAAAGGATTCCGTCCCGGAATCAAACAGAAAACAATGGGGGTACTTTTCTAGCATTGCGCTCTCTAGTTCCCAAGTCGATTCTTCCACATTATGATTCTGCCATAGTACTCTGACTAGCTTGATCACTTGTTCCGAAGCACCTGCTCCTTCTTATCCATAATCCTTACTGGCTTCTCCACGTAAGTTAGATCTGGCTGCATATCCACCTGCTCGTACTCCACTATGTGCCTGGCATCCGATGATACCTCCTTAGCATTGACACATGGAACACATTATGAACTTGTTGCAAATTAGGGGGTAGGGCTAGCTCGTAAGCTAACTTTCCAATCCGTCTTAATATCTCAAAAGGTCCAATGTATCTTGGGCTTAGTTTTCCTTTCTTTCCGAACCTCATTAATCCCTTCCAAGGGGATACTTTCAACAGTACTAAGTCCCCTACTTCATATTCCTTGTCCTTTCGGGCTAGGTCTGCATATTTCTTCTGTCTGTCTTGGGCTGCTACAAGTCGCCCTCTGATAAGATCCACTATATCTTTGGTCCTTTGGACCACTTCGGGTCCGAGCATCTTCCGCTCTCCTACTTCATCCCAGTATAAGGGAGATCGACACCTTCTTCCGTACAAGGCCTCATAAGGCGGCATCCGATGCTAGCATGAAAGCTATTGTTATAAGAAAACTCGATCAACGGCAGTGATCATCCCAACTTCCTTTAAGGTCTATTGCACAGACTCTCAACATATCCTCTAGTGTCTGGATGGTCCTTTCACTCTGTCCATCCGTCGGGGATGGTACGCGGTACTCATATTTAACTTGGTCCCCGCACATTCCTGAAAGCTCCTCCAAAATCTGGAGAACTGGAGTTGAACCTTGGGTCTCGGTCTGAGACAATGGACGCTGGGACTCCATGTCGCGTCACTATTTCCTTAAGGTAAATGTCCACCAGTCTATCGACTGTATATCTCTCTGATAGGAATGAAATGAGCTGACTTTGTCAGTCGGTCTATAATTACCCAAATGGCGTCGTGATTGGCTTTCGTCCTTGGCAAGCCTACAACAAAATCCATCGCTATCTGTTCCCATTTCCATTCGGGAATCTCCAGGGGTCGCAAAAGTCCACTGGGTCTCTGGTGCTCTGCCTTTACTCTTTGGCAAGTCAAACATTGTTCACCCATTCTGCTACGTCCCTCTTCATGTTGGGCCACCAGTAATATTCCTTCAAATCCCTATACATCTTGGTACTTCCTGGGTGAATGGAATACCTTGAACTATGGCTTTCATCCAAAATCTCATCTTTAAGTTCTTGAACATTCGGAACCCAAATTCGGTAGGAGTACCTCATTATCCCTTTATCATCTTTCTCAGTATGGATCTCTCTCCAGTCATTGACTTTCTGTCTTCATTCATTATTTTCTCTTGGCACAATCTGATCTTTTCCAATAATTCTGGCTGCATTGAGATCTCAAAAAGCTTTTCAGTTCCGGTTCCGGTTACCTTTACCTCTATTTCCATTTTCTCAAAATCCCTTATCACTCTCCGAGGTCGTTATCATTCTGAGTCTTTCCTTTCTACTAAGGGCATCAGCCACCACATTGGCTTTCCCTGGATGATAGAGAATCTCACAATCGTAGTCCTTGATTAGTTCTAACCATCTCCTCTGGCGCATGTTGAGCTCTTTCTGCGTAAATATGTACTTGAGGCTCTATGGTCTGTGAAAATCCGCACTTCTCTCCATACAAGTAGTGCCTCCAAATTTTAAAGCAAATACTATTGCCGCGAGCTCAAGGTCATGAGTAGGATATCTAACCTCGTATTCCTTCAATTGTCTCGACGCATACGCGATAACTTTACCGTGCTGCATAAGCACACATCCTAATCCTTTGTGCGACGCGTCACTATATATCACAAAATCTCCTTTTCCATCCGGCAATGCCAATACCGGAGCCGTTATCAACCTTTTCTTTAATTCCTGAAAACTGTTCTCGCATTTCTTCCGTCCAATTCAAACTTCTCTGTCTACGAGTAAGTCGTGTCAAAGGGGCTGCGATCTTCGCAAAGTCCTGCCACAAATCTACGATAGTAGCGGCCAATCCTATGAAACTCCTCACCTCTGTGGGTGTGGTTGGGCCTTTCCCAATTTGAGACTGCCTCTATCTTGGAGGGGTCGACCAATACTCCTTCTTTATTGACACATGTCCTAAAAACTGTACTTCATTCCGCCAGAATTCACACTTCGAGAATTTGGCATATAACTGCTCCTCTCTGAGTATTCCTAGAGCTATCCTCAAATGCTCTGCATGTTCTGCCTCAGTCCTTGAGTAGATCAAAATATCATCGATAAAAACTATCACACACTTGTCCAAGTACTTCTTAAATACTCTATTCATTAAATCCATGAAGGCTGCTGGGGCATTGGTTAATCCAAAGGACATTACCAAGAACTCATAATGCCCATACCTGGTACGGAACGCTTGTCTTGGAATATCTTCGGGCTTAATCTTTAGTTGGTGATATCCAGTTCTCAGGTCAATCTTGGAAAAATAAACAGCATCCTTTAGCTGGTCGAACAGATCGTCTATTCTAGGTAATGGGTACCTGTTCTTTATGGTTAGCTTGTTCAACTCTCGATAGTCTATGCACAACCTCATGCTCCCATCTTTCTTCTTAACAAATAAAACTGGTGCTCCCCACGGAGACACACTGGGTCTTATCATACCCTTATCCAAGAGTTCCTGCAATTGGATAGCTAATTCCTTCATTTCTAACGGGGCTAACCGGTAAGGTGCTTTTGAAACTGGCGCCGTCCCTGGGGCCAACTCAATAGCAAATTCAATCACTCTATCGGGTGGTAATCCCGGAAGGTCTTGGGGGAATACATCTTCAAATTCGTTGACTACTGGAATATCTTGTAAGTTGGGCACCTCCTTCTGTGTGTCCACCACATAGGCTAGGTAAGCCTCACTTCCTTTTCGTAGCATCCTTCTGGCCTGAGCCATGGTCAAAATTTCTGCGTCTGCCTCTTTCCTCTAAATATAATTTCTTTCTTCCCGGGGATATTTAACTTAACTTTCTTCCCTTTACAGTCTATCTGAGCATCGTTGCTAGATAGCCAGTCCATTCCCAAAATCACATCAAACTCCCCTAATTTAAAAGGAATCAGATCAACACTGAAAGATTGCTCCCCTATGCCTATCTCACAGGCGGGGTGAATCTGGTTAACAGGAATAATTTCATGATTGGCTATTTCTACTTGCAAGGGTTCTATCAAGGGTTTAGCCTTAAGTCTTAACCTACGCGCAAAGTCCTTTGATATAAAAGATTTAGTTGCTCCCGAATCAAATAAAACATTTGCACTGACTGAATTAGAGAAAGGGTACCTGCTATCACATCTGAATCTTTCATAGCATCCTGGACTGTCATGTTGAAAGTCCTCGCAGTAGGTGGCTTATTAGAAGCAGCCCTGCTTGCTCCCGAAGCTGCTGGTTTGTTCATTGGGCATTCTCTCTTCCAATGACCCTGGGCGTCCGCACTGATGACAAGTGGTGGTTGGAATGACGGCAGGGGCTGACGAAGGGCATTTGTGAGAATAGTGGCCCACTTGCCCACACTTAAAGCAGGTTACTGGCTTTCCTTTACACTCCCCAGTGTGATTCCTTCCACAAGTGTACAGGTTGGCAATGGGGGTCGAGACTGGTTGGAATAGGACATTCTTGACTTCTGGCCGCCCTGGCTCACACTCACACTCATTGGTCGCTTAAACCCAGTGTTCTTTCCCGGTAGGGACACTGCTCCTCGATTAAACCTAGTTGGGAAGCTCCTTCCTGCGGAACCTCCACCCATGCTCATACTTTTCCTCTTTAATCCTTTCTTCTCTCTTTCCTTCTGCATCTGTTCACTTCCGACTTCTACAATCGTTGCTTTTTGCACCAGAGTGGCATAGTCCGTAAGCTCAAGGATTGCCACCCTATTCTGAATCCATGGTTTCAGTCCCTGCTGAAACCTCCTAGCTTTCTTTTCCTCGGTGCTCACAAACTCCGGCACAAACCTTGATAATTCGGTAAATTTCGCTTCGTACTCTGCTACAGACAAATCATTCTGCTTTAGCTCCAAGAACTTGAGCTCCATCTGGTTTTCCATAACCTCGGGAAATACTTTCCCAGAAACAACTGACTAAATCTCTCCCAGGTTATAATAGCATCTGTCTCCATGTTTTTCTTGGCCTCCCACCAGTAGTTAGCTTCTCCTTTCAGAAGGTAGGTAGCAAATACAGTTTTCTGCGCCTCATTGATACTCAAAATCTCAAAAGATTTCTCCATTTCCTTTAACCATGCCCTTGCCTCAACTGGGTCGGCTGATCCGTGGAACTCAGGGGGCTTAAGGGACTTAAAAGCCCTGAAAGAGTTTGCCACAGCATTGTTACTTCCTTGAGGGGGTGGGTTGGGTTGACGTTCCAAATTCTGTCTTAGGAGTTGCATAAACTGGCCCATGGGATCCATGCCTGGGTTTGGTACTGGTTGCTCAACCTCGGTTTCTCCTTCTTCAGCCTCTATCTCAAATCCCTCAACATCATATGTTTCCTCTTCCTCTTCATACAGGGAGTCATCCTGTTCCACATAATCCTCATCTTCCTCTTCACTGTGATCTTGGTTTCTATTGTCCTGATTATGGCTTCCCTGGTCCTCAGACCCAGGGTTCGCCCTAGTTCCAATCTTTCTTGGCGGCATGATTCTGATAATAATAAAAACAATTATTGGGAAAAAATTCAACGTTAGGTCACAATCATATACAACATTGTGCCTTGCACAGCTCTTATAATGGGGGAGAACGTATATCGCAATTCTATTATTTTAAGAAAGTTCTAATACGAAGTGCAGTAATAATAATAATAAAACAGTGATCCCGTCACTATGGAACTGAACCGAAAGGAAACAAATATATACATAATGCGAGAATACATAGTTTGATCTGGTCAAAAGTACAACAGTGCTACAGTCATCTGTCCCAAAAGTGATACACAAGAGTCTATCTGTCTAGTCAGAAAAAGGGATGCTATATACAAGTCAACTATCCCGGAAAATTGGCTCTTACTAAGGCCTCGGCTAACTAGACAACTAGACTATTCCATCATCAATCCTGAATCACACACCGGAACGGGTCAGCTCCCAAACCCTTTCCATTGCACGACGGAAGATATAGTCGGCCTGCCGCCTAGAGATCCTACCATGCCTGTCCCCCTGGAGAGATCTGAGTCTCGCTCGGGACGTGAGCTCTATCCCCGTAAGCTCCCTCCTCAAGGATCGGGGTATAGAAGCCCTGGTCTCATAAGCTCGGGTACGCCTACCCGCCCTCTCTGCATCCAACTCCCTCCTGGCCTCATCCAGTCGGGCCTCGGCAACAGCCACTCGGGTCCTCAAAACATCCTGAACATATCCATGAGCTAACGAAGACTGCCTCTGGGCAGGGTCAAGAGGTGGTGAATCTGGAGCCGCTGAGGGTGCCTCCTCGGTCTGCCTAGGCTCGGAAGTATGGGTCTCTGAGCTGTCATCATCAGGAATCCAAGATAGTGGTGGAGGGGTAGGGGCTCTGACCACCGGAAGTGTGGGTAAAGGGATACCAGCATACACTACCATAGATCCAACACGCTCCTCAGCTACTGGGACCTCATCCGGGTCCTCCTCATCTGGAATAGCAATAACCTCTGTCTCTGACTCCTCTGAGGGGTCCTCCTCATCTGAAACAGCAATGACCTCCGTCTCAGGCTCCTCTGGGGGGTCCTCCTCATCCTCCTCCATCTCAGGCTCCTCCTGATCCTCAACATCCAGCAATGCCTCATCATGCTCACGCTCGTACATCTCAGGGTCCTCCATCTCAGGCGCCTACACATTAAACGAGCTAAGTTACTATCATGATACTTATAAGGGTTCCCGTAAGGGTTTTAGCTGTCAGTACTACTTTAAGTAGTCCGACCATGAACTTGGCAAGAGTTCTTATTATCTTTGTGAGTTTATTATTTTATCGTCGCATCATCTCTGAGGTTTATAACGCTTGGCTCTGATACCATTTCTGTAACACCCCCAGATCCGGGGTCGGGAATCCGGGTTGTCACGGTCTTTCTTTCCACAATATCACTTTACTTAATTAATAATAAATACCCTCATGCTGTGACCCCACACTAACACACACCACAACTCGTTATAGTCTCAGAGATGAAATTGAAATAAGTACAAGTCTTTGAATCCACAATTTAAAATTATTACAACCCAAAATGATTACTTGATAATTTACAGTTAATTGCCATTATCTGCCACAAGTTATAATTATACATAATTGGATTCTCAAAAGTAGATGGTCTAAACTACAATGGATCTACCTCTGCAGCTATAGCAGCTACAATATCAGCGGGAAGACGCGGGACGCTTCCCACGCGCTTGCGCTGGGTCTGCTGGAGTCTGGCCATCTCTCCTAACTGTTGTTGTGTGATGAAGAAATAAAGCAAGAGTGAGCCTTACAGCTCGCAAGATAATATGTAGTGATAACAATAATACCAGTATCTAAATGGATACTTACTAAAATCTTTATCGTGTGTAAGATAATTACTTACTAGATATAAGTAAAAACAAGGAATGAAGTTACCAATACTTCCCCACACTTATATCATTTATAAAGCTACTTGAACTATCACCGTTCAAAGTATAATTAAATTCACGAGGTCATCCCATAGATGAGACCACAAATAAACTTGAAAATATTTGATCTTTGAAATATTTTGAAAAGAAATGAAGTTACGAGATACTTCATTCAATGGATACACCAATAAAAATGTTTGACCCTGTCAATGCTTCGGCAACCACCCATTAGTAGCCTTTCGATCGAAATGCTACGGGTAGTGTTGCAGAATTATCCAAATGGATGATGAACTCATTACGGGAGTTTACCGCGCCAGGAAGACCACTTACGATGATCAGTCGTAGTAGTACAACCCCACCATTTTCTACATGTAGAGGAGAACCTGTCGGATTTACTTGTCAACCGAACACTGAACTCCTAAGGAATGGACCGCCTTAGCGGAACTTCCAGGCCATTTGGGCCAATATAATAAGGCTGGGCCGGCGCTACTCGACCACTTACGCCACTCCTAGTTCAGATGAAATCCATGACTCTGAAACGTAAAGCTCGTTTCCCCCTTTCCCCAAGTAGAAACTTGTTGATACGGCTCCACCAAGAAGTCGTATCTAGTTGGAAAGGAAAACTCACCGATATTTCCCAGGCGATGCCTGTTAATGGATTAACTTGTTCCAAGAATTTTACTTCCCGAATATTGGGTAAGTAATCAAAAACTCTTTTACCAAGACAGCAACCTTGTTGCGAATATAAAACACACCACCGAGCCGGATCCCCCATGTTTTGAGCGAGTATTTAAATCCCCTTTTTAAAAGGAAGATCTTAAATATAAAAATAGTTTTGGGATCCGCTCTAACTTTTGAAAATCATTTTAAAGACTCGAAAACACTTTAAAGAGTGTTTGGAGTAAAACTGATTTAATGAAGTAAATCAGTCCCCAGAATATTTAGAAAATGTCTGAATATTATTATTTAAATAATATTCCCATAAAAATAATCTTTATAAAATAATTGAAGTAGAAGTATTAAAACTTATACTTGAAATGAATAGCAAATAATCAAAGATATACTTATACGAAAGTAATATCTTTATTTGAATAATCAAAAATAAGTTTGATTATCGACACCTTATTCTTTAATAAATTAAAGAATATATCTCAGCAAATAATCGGAGTCATAGATCCTCAAATGAATATTCAAATAATATTCAATAAATAAATAAAAGGAGTCATAAGTCCTCGAATGAATATTCAAAATAATATTCATTAATAAAATAAAGTTTAAAGTTATCGAATAAACCTTATTCGATTAATAGTTTGGAAAACTATAACCATATATATATATATATATAAATATATATATATATATATCCATATCCATATATACAAGATTACTCGGGATCCTCGACTCCCGGTTTTAGAAAATATTTTCACCCTTGGGTCCCTATACTAAGGGTATATGCAAGATACAACTATCCTCTAGCATAGGTATTATCAAATAACCAACAGATATAAATTTCAAGAATATGAAACAGGCATGCATATATACCATATCACATGCTACGATATATCGCAACATTTGCTAAATAACAATCATGCAATATCACAAGATAATGCATATACATACATTTACATCACAACAACAGTGTATCGGATAGAATACTTGCCTGAGCGACTTGGGGGTGAGAAAGGCTCGGGACGAGTCTGGCAACCTATAAACAACAAGTAAGTTGGAATTAAACCAAAATCACTTGTAAGTCTATGCTTTAACTAACTTAGACTCTAATGCTAGTTTTACGCTCACCGATTCGCTTAAGTCACTCGGGTACCCTCGGCTCCACCATTTTTAATAACTTGACCTTTACGAGTTTTAACGCGATTCCTTCGCGAATGACTTACCAACTGCCTAACACACTTACCATAAATGTTTCATACATTAATTAACCCTTTTTGGTCTTTAACCTACATTCCAAAATAAGGCGAGGGAAAAAGTTTCGTTCGCGAAACGCCGTTACTTGAAACGGTCGTTTCTCCTAAACCGTAAATCGGAATCGGACGAACTACATATCAAAACGAAGCTCGTAACATGAGCTATCTAAACATGGCAGTGGTCACAATTTAGCAGGGGGTTCTCGGGTCCTAATGCTATGCACAAAAACAGTCCAAAGAAAATCGGACGTTACGACGGCTATGTTTACGCGATTTCCCATTTTTAAACTACCCACAATCAACACAAACCATCCTCAAATCCAACACACAACAAACACCCATCCTTATCACATCATAACAACCCCAACCAATTCAATTTAACCATTCATACTTATGCTTAAACTTTACTTTAATCATTCTTAAGTTTCTTTAAATCAAAACCACAAAATTACCATCTCATTTCACTACCATACCAAATCTCAACCTCTAATCATAACAACAAGATACCATAACATCCTACTCATCAAAATCACCTTATAATATATATGAACCTAGGGTTTGAAAATGGTATACCTTCCTTGAAGTGGTGGGTTGAGCTAGGAAGCCTTAAGAAGCTTGGAGAAGCCTTAGGAAAGCTTGGATCTTCAAGAAAAACAAGAAAAAGTTCAAGTTAAAAAAACTTGAAAACACTATTCATTGTCTTCTTCATTGTTTAAATGGAGAAGCTAGAGAAAGAATTTGTGGCTTAAACTTATGATATAGCCATTACTAAGCATAAAGAAGGTTAGGGAATTTTCTTACCAATTAAGGATGCTTGGATCTTGATTTTGGAAATTTTTAGCTTTGAAAATGCAAGAAAGCCGAGAGCAAAGTGAAGACAATGCCTTGGTTGATTTTTTTTTTGATTTTGATGAAATGAATTGCTAGTTGGTTGGCTTGGTTTTGTTTTTGATTTAGCAAATTACCACCTTGTCCTTGAATTTGTGTGGTCTTAAATCAACCACACTTCCTTCCTTCCATGTCATGCTTATGTCACCCTTATGATGTCATCCTCCCTTCCTTGTCTTCTTTCTATTGGTTGGATGACATCACTCCCCTTAATCCCTTTGATTAGCTTCCTAATCATTTGCCTAATGACCGCTGATCTGTTGTACGGTTCGCTTAACTTTCGTTCTCGTTTATCGTTTGAAGGATCATACCCGGGATCTTATTACTTAGGTTCCCTTGACCTTTCTCAATACATTATATTCCTTTTTATGATCCTCTATTATAATCCTTTAATTTAAATCCTTTTTATCCTGTTACCTTATACTCAATTCTCTCCGTATCTTGTGGATTTCCGGGAAAAACCAAAGTGTTCGGAATTGGGTTCTGACGATATTTACATACACTTATATACTTCATATAGTACTAATAAAATCCCAGAATATCCATAACAGAACCCCTACATAGTGTGGCGTGAAAAGTTTTCTCATTCAGCTAAAACACTATTCACAAGGGTTACAAAAAGTTGAAAAATTTTGGGGTTATTACATTAAATACAAGGCATGGATCTTGTGTCAAGCCTATCTAATTTAATCATTTGCTTTCCCATTTACTATGCTCAGTTCTATGTAAATTAGAAACTCCTTTCTAATTTCATTCACTCTGGCCAGAGATTCCTGAACTAGCATAAGTGGATCAGCCTTGTACATTCTCTTCCTTCACTGGAAGGGGTAGATCCTTTATTGATCATACACTATCTTCGTGTACAAATTGCTATACCCAGTAGAGCCCTAATAATTGTCCCTGGGGACTAAGAACTAAACCAAAGCATAGTTCAGTGTACATAAGATGACTATGATGACCTCAAGTCTAAGGATACTTGTACAACTATCATAATGTGAACAACTGCTGACACGTGAGTGAACTCCATCAGTTGTTCAGCTGTGCGAGTCATGTTCAGTGAACTTATTCTATAATAAGCACCTACATACTAGCTATAGTGTCACCACACAAATGTCTATGAGAACAAACATCCTTCATAATGAAGCAAGCATAGTATGTACCGATCTTTGCGGATTATTAATTACCAGTTAGTAATCCTATGACCAGGAACTATTTAAGTTTAGAGTTATCATCTTTTTAGGTCTCACTATTATGATCTCATCATAATTCATAAAAAGCTTTACTCTAAACTATGGTATAGCTTATTTAAATACTTAAATAGATAGAGCCCGTAATAAAAAACAAAACAAGTCTTTTATTAATATCAATGAAATCAAAACAGATTACATAAAAGTTATTTCTAAATCCTCATACATGATTAGACTTAGGACATATTCCTTTCAATCTCCCACTTGTACTAAAGCCAATCACTCTGGTATCTAATACCCATCTTGTCTTTATGACGATCAAAGTGACTTTCAGAAAGTAGCTTTGTGAGTGGGTCTGCTATGTTGTTATGTGTGTCAACTCTCTTTCAATACTAGAAATGTTACCGCGCTCCCACTAACCCTTTTGTAGACACATGGTTCATCTACGTTTTTGATAAAACCAAACTCTTTGATTATCTCATCAAAATGGATGTTCCATCTACGAGAAGCTTGCTTTAAACCACATATGGTCCGCAGCAGCTTACACACTAGGTTTTCATTTCCCTTGGAAAGAAAACCATCTGGCCATTTGCCAGATTTCATAGTCGTAGTAAGCAGCAATCGCAAGCAAAATCCGAACTGATTTTAACAGGGCTACAGGTAAAAGGTTTCATCAAAGTCAATCCATTTCCTTTGTTTGAATTCTTTTGCCACAAGCCTGGCCTTAAAGGTCTCCACCTGGCCATCTGCTCTAATCTTTCTTTTGTATACCGTATACATAGATTCCATTTCGGATTTCATGGCACTTTGCCATTTCTCTGAGTCAACACTACTCATAGCCTCATTATAGGTCACAGGGTCATCTTCATCAATGATTGACAACTCATTGTCATTCTCAATGACAAGGCCATAATACCTCTCAGGTTGGCGAGACAATCTCTCTGACCTACGAATGGGCTGTTCCACAGAAGGTTGTTCAGTCTGAACAGGTGTTTCCACTTGAACCGTAGTAGTTTGTGCTTCTTGAACTTCATCAAGTTCAATTTTGCTCCCACTGTTTCCTTCAAGGATAAACTCCTTTTCCAAGAAGGTAGCATATCTGGAGATAAACACCCGATGATTGGTGTAAAAGTAATACCCTAAAGTCTCTTTACGATATCCCATAAAACTACATTTTACGGATCGAGATTCCAGCTTATCTGGGTCAACTTTCTTGACATAAGCTGGACATCCCCAAATCTTAACATGTTTAAGACTCGGTTTCCTTTCTTTCCATATCTCATATGGAGTTTGAGGAACAGATTTGGAAGGCACCTTATTCAGTAAATATGCTGAGGTTTCCAATGCGTAACCCCATAGGAATACTGGAAGATTCGCATAGCTCATCATGGACCGAACCATGTCTAACAGAGTTCGATATCTCCTTTCAGATACCAATCTGGGGGAGTCCACTGGGAGACTATACACTTTTCTTTGAGATAATCCAGAAACTCTACATTCAAGTATTCACCACCTCGATCTGATCGAAGAGTTATAATACCATTTTTGGTTTGTTTCTCCACTTCATACTTATACTCTTTGAACTTTTCAAAGGCTTCAGAATTGTGTTTCATCAAACACATATCCGAATCTAGATCTATCATCTATGAAAGTAATGAAGTATGAAGATCCACCCATGGCTTGCGTAGACATTGGTCCACATACATCTGTGTGTACCAATCCTAGCAAATCTACAGCCCTATCTCCATGTCCACTAAATGAAGATTTGGTCATTTTACCCAATAGACAAGACTCGCATGTAGGATATGATTCAAAATCAAAAGGGGTCAAGTAACCCTTCCTTATGCAATGTCCGCAGTCTATTTTCACTAATATGACCAAGTCTGCAGTGCCAAAAGAAAGTGAGATTTTCATCATCCTTTTTCTTTTATTAGTTTGTTCAATCTGAAGTAAATTATGTCACATACATACAGACCATTATTTAAAGTACCATGTCCATAAAGAATATTATCTCTAAGAATAGAACATTCATTATTCTCAATAATAAATAAAAATTCAGCCAAGTCTAATATGGGAATAATATTCCTCACAATCAAGGGAACAAAATAACAATTATTTTAAAAAAACAATAGTCTTGCCCGTAGGCATATGTAAATGAAATGATCCTACATCTTTAGCAACAACTCTTGCTCCATTTCCCATCAGTAGAATCACCTCCTCTTCCTTAAGAGTCCTACTTCTCCTTGGTCCCTGCAACGAATTACAGATATGAGAACCACAGGCGGTATCTAATACCCAAGTAGAAATTTGATTTAATGACATATTCACTTCTATCATGAACATACCTGAATCAGAAGCGGTAGTCTCACTACCCTTCTTCTTCTTCAATTCTGCAAGGTAAACCTTGCAGTTCCTCTTCCAGTGCCCCACCTTGTTACAGTGAAAGCAAACAACTTTGCTCTTGGGGTCTTCAGCTTTTGGTGGAACCGGATTTTCTTCACCTACTTTCTTCTTCTTAGAAGGGTTCCTCTTCCTTTTATTAGGATTGGAACCTTCACCAATTAGAAGAACAGAACTCTTCTTAGGGGAAAATTCGATTCCGCAGTCTTCAACATGTTGTGGAGTTCAGGCAGGCTGACATCCAACTTATTCATGTGAAAGTTCACAACAAACTACGAGAACGAACTCGGAAGCGATTGCAAGACCAAGTCTTGGCTCAGCTCCCCATCCATGGCAAAACCAAGTTGTCCAAGACGTTCAATCAAATTGATCATCTTAAGTACATGGTCATTCACAGATGATCCCTCAGACATCCTACAACTGAACAGCTCCTTCGATATCTCATATCGAGCTGTCCTCCCCGCCACATCATACAACTCTTGTAGATGCATTAGGATAGTGTGAGCATCCATATGCTCATGTTGCTTCTGTAGCTTAATGTTCATGGAAGCTAGCATGATGCATTGAGCAACATTTGCATCATCTATCCACTTACGATACACAACATGTTCATCATTATGTGTATCGCTAGCAGGTTCAGTAGGCTTAGGTGAGTCAAGCACATATTCCAGCTTCTCAACCCTGAGAACAATTCTCAAGTTTCGAAGCCAGTCAGCATAATTAGGACTAGTCAACTTGTGAGCATCTAGTATGCTCCTGAGTGATAGTGCAGAAGACATAATGTATATAGTAAATCTGTAAATGATAAACACATAACAACACTTAGCAAATATTCAATTTCATTTCAAAACACTATATGAATCGGGTCTTTATTCATAAGTGGCTCCCACTAGTTTATCTAATTTATTCAACCCCCTACGTGAAAAATTAAGCATTCATAATGCTAGTGGGAATAGGGATCCTACATTCCATTACACAACCCCGGCTGTAGCACGAACCGCCATGTAATGTTCAATAGGCAGAAAACTCTTGTCAATTACATCTTATGTTATTCTCTAATCAAACTTTAGCCTCTTGAATAATTGAGTCACGGCTGTGGCACGACAAACTCAATATTCTAAGTCAAGTCTAACCCAATATTTCGTACAATTGAATCAGTCTCCAATGGCCCACGGCTGTGGCACGTACCGACCTTTAGATTCTAATTCAATGTACACATCTCTATGCAATAGACAAGTATTTCTTATTTTGAAATCAAAGCCCTCGGCTGTAGCACGAACCGACAATGATTCAAAAATAAGAACTACTTTATATCATGTTGGAAGGCTATGACCGACACAAGCCCGTTATGTCATTGGCCAATTACTACTTGATATTATTTAATATTAGAGGGATTATATTACGTTACAATCATAATCATATTATAAAGAGATTCTTCCTTTTAAATTAAATATTTTAAATCAATAATCAATAATCAGATGATTCCCAGATCGGGTGGAGCATTGTCAAGAGGCGTCACTTAATAACCCTTTCTTACAGATAGAAATCTGTTGTTGACAGAATCATCCTTTCTCTCATATTGAAAATTCATATGCAATTACGTGTTTCATAAACACAAGAATCTCATGATTGTATTCATAATATTATTATTAAGGTTATGAAACAATTTCACTATACTAGATTGTCTAACAAACGCCTTATATTCATTTAAGTTCACCTAAATCTATCATTGCATGATAAACTAAGCATATATCACATATATAAACATGAATAAACGTCAAGGTAGGCATGTTACATCATCTAGCATATTGGTCTAAGCATTATACATCTCTATGTATCACATGAAGCATTTAAAAGCTATTAAAACAGTCAGAAAACAGCTTTAAAACACTTATGTTAGCTATAAACAGTTCGAAACAATTTCATAAAATATCATATAATATACCATTAGAAGTGTCTCGAAAAGAAGAATCCAACGGCACCAGGCACACCCAATTCTGAGCTCCCACGCGCCCTCACGCGCCCCGAGAAGGTGACTCACGCGCCGCCACGCGCACACACGCTGTCAGGCGCGTGTAAGGATCTCGTCCACGCGCCCCCACGCGCACACGCACCCCACGCGCCCAAACCCCTGTGCTGACGTCAACATGACATCATCTGATGACGTCAGCATGATGTCAGCATGATGTCAGACCGTTGACCAGCGCGTGAGCCCCACGCGCGCATGGCAGACGCGCGGTCCTCCCCTCTTCTGTGAGTCGTCGCCGCCTTTACATGCACGGAAAACCGTGTTGCTGTCTCTGTCTTTACTTTGTTTACGTGCCATCAGCATAAACATTCAACAGATGTATATATATATATATACATACTAACAATTTATATATATATATGATTATTTAATTATGAATTTAATTACAACAACTTTAAAAATTCATAATAAATAATCTATACATCATAAAATTATAAGAAAAATACCCAGACGATCTACAACACTTGTAGAACCCAGATCAACATTCAAAATTATTCTGAGAAATGATTTCTCATCAGTCATAATTAATCCATAATATAACTTGTAAAAATCATAATTAATTCATACAAGCACATAAAATTCTGAAATTTTTACCACAGATCTATATGCATACAACTTATGCTCTGATACCATTGTTGGATTTTAATCACAGCGGAAGCATGGTAAAACACTTTTACACATATAAAATCCAAATAAAAGCATATAAATCGTGATTAAAACATATGAATCGATTACTAACCTTTAATAGCGATCCAAAAGCAACAATCGGAGATCCTTAGCAGCTGCTCCTCAAACGTGAAGCACTCCACCGGTATCCACCAAGAAAACGATGCTAAGGAGGAGGAGGAGGAGGAGGTGGAGAGAATTAGATTTTTCTAAAAATTTTGGGTTAGAATAAAAATAGGGTTTATAATAGTATATTTATAGGCAAAATTTTCAGCTGAAATTTTCCCATAAAATATTATTATTATTAACCCTTTATTATTCACATTAATAATTAAGACATCTTTTAATTATTAATCATTTTTCTAAACACTTTAGAAATAATTCTCTCTCTTGATTTAATTTCCAAAAATTAAATTCTTAATTAATAATATTAAGAACTTTTCTTAATTAATTTATAATCAATTAAATCTCATTTAATCAATTATTAAATTTGCCAATTAATTATTTATTTTATAAATAAATAATTATTAGCCATTATTAATTAATTCTTCCACCATTAAATCATTCTCTTTTATGGTGTGACCCTGTAGGTTCAATATTAAGCCGGTAGTAGAAATAAATAATAATAAAACTATTTTATCATTATTTATATAAATTCTCTAATTTATTAAATATGATTAATTAATTAATCATATTTATTCTACATCGTGAGGGATACTTCTCAGCATATCGCGACTATCCGGATAATACGAATTCACTGCTTAGAATACCAAGAACATATTCAGTGAATAGTTACCGTACAATTAACTCTTTCTACCCTCCAATGTCCTGATTAAATACAAGGCATGGATCTTGTGTCAAGCCTATCTAATTTAATCATTTGCTTTCCCATTTACTATGCTCAGTTCTATGTAAATTAGAAACTCTTTTCTAATTTCATTCACTCTGGCCAGAGATTCCTGAACTAGCATAAGTGGATCAGCCTTGAACATTCTCTTCCTTCACTGGAAGGGGTAGATCCTTTATTGATCATACACTATCTTCGTGTATAAATTCCTATACCCAGTAGAGCCCTAATAATTGTCCCTGGAGACTAAGAACTAAACCAAAGCATAGTTCAGTGTACACAAGATGACTATGATGACCTCAAGTCTAAGGATACTTGTACAACTATCACAATGTGAACAACTGCTGACACGTGAGTGAACTCCATCAGTTGTTCAGCTGTGCGAGTCATGTTCAGTGAACTTATTCTATAATAAGCACCTACATACTAGCTATAGTGTCACCACACAAATGTCTATGAGAACAAACATCCTTCATAATGAAGCAAGCATAGTATGTACCGATCTTTGCGGATTATTAATTACCAGTTAGTAATCCTATGACCAGGAACTATTTAAGTTTAGAGTTATCATCTTTTTAGGTCTCACTATTATGATCTCATCATAATCCATAAAAAGCTTTACTCTAAACTATGGTATATCTTATTTAAACACTTAAATAGATAGAGCCCGTGATAAAAAACAAAACAAGTCTTTTATTAATATCAATGAAATCAAAACAGATTACCTAAAAGTTATTTCTAAATCCTCATACATGATTGGACTTAGGACATATTCCTTTCAATATTTAGGTGAGATAAAAATAGTAATAATCATTAAGGGTTAGTGGTAAACGTGTTTGTCTTGATAAACTGCATGTGCACAGTAATTGTTACTTATTTCCAGTGCCCATTAACTCTTGCTTTAACTTTTTACTGACTGTTATTATTACACATCGGTCTAGGGAGATGAGGCATCATTATTTCTACTCTTAATCGTTAAATAGTCCCGAGTCCCTTGGTATTCCGATGGCTATTTAAACCGACAATTCATGTCAGCCAAATCATCTTTCATTTTCTCACAAACTCACTCTCTCTCTTAATTTCTGATCATTTTTCTTCTTCATAAACAAAAATGGTTCTTTTCAACTTGTTCATGAACTATGAAAATTTCAATGTAGAGTTGAGTTGTGATGACTGGCAATAGGAGTGGCATGTCACCGCCATTCCTGAAGAGATTTGGAACTCTGTTCCACAAGAGGTTCACATAGACCTCTTGTTTTTTTCGATGGACTATCAGCTCCATCTTGATCGATTGGAAGAAGAAAGGAGAGAGGCTCTCCTTCAGCAAGAACGGATCATCCGTCTTGTAGTACTCTTTTTCAGCAGCAGGAGGAACTGGTCGATAGGTTTTCTTCTAGGACTAAGGCTGTTGATGATAACCATCTTAGACTAGGACTATCTTGTAATTTTTGCATGTAATCTATAAATTTCATGAAATGTACTCGTTTGATATATTAATGAAATTTCTTTTAATTACAAGATTTAGTCTATGCTTATCTCATATTATGTGATTGTGAATGTTCTTAGTGCAACCTATTAATCTTTACTTTATCCACTTAAACTGTATATCTTGATGAATGTTTTGATTAAAGTTGTGGTTACTTTTAATTTGTTCTGATTTGACAACCAAATATTGAATTTGAATCTACATCTCCTAAGTTACATTTGAAGTTGAAGCACAGGTTCATGCATCAGAACCTGTGACAGTTGGAGCTGAGAATGTTACTTCTCAGAAAGAAACATCAGCTCAAAGTTCTGATACTTTGAAAAGAAAGAAATCTGTAAGTTATGTTGCTACTGAAGCAACTCCTTCATTGGCAAGGAGATTGAAGAAAATGAAGGCTAGGAGGCATTTGGCTAAGGCTCCATCATAAGATACTGAAGAAGCTGAGGAAGGGGATCAGGAATCTCTGATCTCACAAGAACCAATTATCATTGAAGCACTTCCAGCTCAAGCCAAAGACACTGCTAATGATACAGTGGTTACGCCTCATGTCTCTCCTATTAAAGCTACAGATGATGCTAAAGAACAAACTGAAAATTCTGAAATAGATATTCATAATCTGAATATACCAACTGTTCTTTATCTGGAAGCTCCATCTATAGAAGCTCAGCCATCTACAGTAAACTCTCCAATTTTAAATACTGAGATACCATCTACACCAACCACACCAGCTCTGGAAATAAATTCCGATGCTCAGAATTTAGATAATGTTATTCCTGAATCTCCAGTAGCATCACACACTCTTGTGCTGTCAGAACATAATGGGTCTTCCTCAAGTTCTGAAGACAGTGTTTCTGTTGAGACTCCAGTTCCCATACTAGGAAAGAAAGCATTGGTGAAGAAATTTGTTGAAAAGGAAGCACCTATTCCTTGGGAGGATACTCACAGAGGTGTGGAGTGGACCAAGAAGTGGAATGACACTAATTTCATTCCAAAATCTAACGTTCTGACAGAGCATATTGCTAAAGCTGATGAGTTCCTCACAAATGCTGATTTAAAGACACAACTCAAGATCACTGCTCTATCTATCAAACATCTTCAAGGTCTACATTCTTCTACTCATGAAAAGGTTGATACACTAAAGGAACATGCTGATAAGCTAGATCTACAGATCAAGTTGGACAAGAACAGATATGTCAGACCTACTCTTGAGAAAATTGAAGCCATTGAGAAGATTCAAGAGAAGCAACAGGCCCAAATTGATGAGGTCATGGCTAACCAAGCTTCTTAGAAAGCTTAAATGGATGAAATCCAATCTTCGGTTGAACTTCTTCTCTCTCTCTTACTTCCTGATGATGCCAAAAAGGGGGAGAAGGTAGTTAAGTCCAAATACTCACCTATTCAAATACTGAAGAAGAAGGATGATAAAGGTGATGACCAGGGAAACTCTGATAAGAGCAGAGGTCAGGGAAAAGTTCAAGGAAAATCTTCACAGAAAGTAATTTCTGATGTTAGCAAATCTTCTACACGGAACAAGTTAAGTTCTGATAAACAAAGTCTGATGTCAAGTTCCGATATTCTGATTCAGTCAGGATCTAAAGACTCACAGAAGTTTTTACAAACTCTGAAGCTAAAAGGGAAGCATACTACTGTTTATTATAAAGATCCTAAAATCCAGACACTTGATGAGGAGATAGCTAGAAGATTATTTCTGAAACAAAATCCAGGATTGGATTTGGAAACTCTCAAGGAGGAAGAAGCTAGATTTGCAGCCGAGAAGACAAATCTTAAGTCTAAGCTTCTGATGCAAAGAAACCTCCAAGGCCTAAGGAAAAAGGCATTGTGATCAGGGAAAAGTCAAATTCTGAGACTTCAAAGTCCAAGACTAGATCACAAACTGAGATTGATCCTAAGTCAAAAGGAAAAGAAAAGGTTGGTGAACCTTTAAAGATTGAGAAAAAGATAAGTTCTTCCATTCCAGTCTATCAAACTACAATGCATGATGATGATTTGATAGAAGATGAAACTGTTCAAATTCTGAAAAGAAGAAAGATAATTGAAGAATCTAAAACAACCTCTAACACTGCTCAAGTTGTTCAGAATGAAGAACAGCAAGTTATAGAAGAAACAATAAATTCTGATTAAGTTGATTTGAAAAAGATGACAATTGCTGATAAGAAGAAGCTGTTATGGAAGAAAGCTACTCCAGTTGAACCAAAATCCAATCTTATGATTAATCAACTCGCAACATTTGGGTTGAGAGCCAAGCAACCTAGAGATAGAGCTGGATTAGTTTCTGATGAAGAGAAGATACAAACAGGAGTAGAAGTTACTCTAAGAGATCCTTTCATGTTGACAGACAAACCATATGAACAAATCAAACAAAAGCACCTTGACAAAGTGCCTCTGCTCAAATTGTGATAAATGCTCATAATAAGGATAATTTAAAGGAGAAATTGATTTTATTTCTCAATGATGGACTAACTTACAGACTAGCTGATACTGATGTGCTAAAGATGTCTGTTAGAGAGCTTCAACATATTCACTATCTTCTGGAAGTAAAATCTGATGTTACAAGAAGAAGGTCAAAATACATTTTGAAGGCTATAAGAGATCTACTTAGAATCTCTGATACAAAGACTTCTCAGTATATACCAATGATTACTGAAGGTGATGGAAGAGAAATTCCTATGCTGGAGAACTCTGCTAAAGTGGAAGTTATTCTGAAAGGAAGATGCTTATGTTATAATGAAAACTCTTCACATCCTAGAGTTATCAGACTTGGTGATGGACTTGAAAGAACATCAATTCAAGCTCTCATAACAGCCATTTATCAAATTGGTGACAGCAAAGATGAAGAACTGATGCAGGTCAAAGCCCAGTTAGTTGAAGTTCTGAGAAAAGCTGAAGATAAGATGGTAAAAGAGTTTGTTAAGAATCATTATGGATTCAGATTGATTCATTGATGTTGCTACAAGGACTGTAAGTTGTAGTTAATAGTCTTATTAAACTCTCATTGCATTTGAACTTAAATGTTTTTGACATCATCAAATCTATTAACTTGTATATTTTTGCACAATTTACAAGTTGGGGGAGATTGTTAGATATATTTGAGATGTCATGTCTAATATGTTTCATGTTTAGTTTTCAGATCTTAACAAACAGGAAATATCAGTACTTACTGAAATCAGTACTTACTGGAAGTTAGAACTTAAGGATATCAGAACTTAGGTTATCAGAAGATAGATATCAGAACTTAAGTACGGGAGGACTTACAGTTAAGGAAGGAAGCTGATTTACAGGAAAGAAGATCGAGACTAATATAAAAGAAGATATGTATGGAAAGAGTTAGAAGATAAGAAGACTTGTATAAGATATCTGATTGATATATTATAGGAGACATAATTATATTTCATATCAATTAGAAGTTATCTTGTAACTGTGTACTATATAAACACAGACATAGGTTTACACTATATGTGTTATCATTATCGAGAAGATCATACATTGTAGCCTAGCAGCTCTCGTGATATTTGTTCATCACTGAGAGAGAACAGTTTCATTGTAACAGAGTTTATTATATTGAATATATTTGTTTATTGTTACTTGTGTTTGAAATCAATTTGATTATATTAAACATTGTATTTAACCCCCTTCTACAGTGTTGTGTGACCTAACACATTCCAACCACTGTCACTTCTCAAGTTGGAGAAATAAATGCTGAAATTCAACCAGTCACGATCTCTGATACTACTCATGTTGTTGATAGTACAGTTCAAAAAATAAAAGTTGATCATCCTATTTCTGAAAGAAACTCAAACTCTGATTCAGAAGGCTCAAACTCTGATAAACGGAATGACTTTTGAAGATAAGAAAAAGCTACTATGGGGAAGCAAGACACCTGCACCAAAAAAAAGATTCTTCTGAAACCATTAAAAAGATCTACAGTGGTAATTCAAAAGCTAGAATGACTGGAAGAAGAGGTGGCTTGGGACTTCCAAATGCTGATAATTTCACTAGCAATGCTTTAATTTTAAGGGTGCCTAAAAATCTGACAAGAGAGGGAGAAAATGTGAAGGTTGAGGACTTATAGAAGATTCTTTCAGTTCAAATAGTGCCTGATTTATATGACACAAACAAGCCAAAAGAAAAGATGTTGTATTTTCTTAAATATTGGGAAAAGGTTGAAGATTTTTCAAAATAAATGAGAGACAAACCATGGCAAGAGTTGGAGTATGTCATAACTTTACTTAAGTTAATCAACTCTACAACTTCCAGGTGGTCTGCTTATTTGAAAGACCTGGTATTCAGAAAGCAGGGAGGAATGACTTATAAGTCAAAATACACTCCAAAATATATTGATGATTTTGGAAAAACTGTTGATATGCCTATTGGAGGAGTCAGAGTGGCTACATTCCTCGGTATAAAAGTTCTTACTTTCAATCCAAATGGAAAGAATGTTGGTTTCTTGGAGCTGGATGATTTATCACTTGGAAGATCAAATCTACATGACCTCAGAGCTACTATCTATTAAAATGATGAATCTACAGAGGGGCTTAAGGATATCAAACAGAGAATGGAGATGTATTTGAATGTTCTTGAAGAAAATAAACTCAAGAAACTCTTTGATGATGCTACTGGATTTGCCAAGGTTGAAGACTGAAGTTAGTCTAAAACACTGGCTGTAAGATTGTACATTTGTTAGTATTTCTGCATTGAGATAGTTTTGACATTATCAATAGAAAACTTGTACATATTTTCATAATGCACAAGTTGAGGGAGATTGTGAGAAGAAATTGATGATATCAGTGTTTAACTATCAGAGTTTTCCAATCAGTATTTGATATCAGAGTTTGCCAATCAGTATTTGATATCAGAGTTTGACAGAGATGACTGTTGAGTGGCATTTATGACAGCATTTTAAAGTATTTTCTAGTATTTTTGCATTTCAGGCATTAATCTGTGAATCATGTGAATTAGCATTGTTTTGGTGCTAATATAGTGTCTAGGTGGTGTTGGAATAAAAGCTCGCGAAGACCAGCTCGAATCTGCAGGAAAAAGAAAAGAAGTCAGTTTTGGCAAAAGCCCAGCGCGCCCGCGCTGATCAAGCGTGCGGCTGCGCTAGAACTTCACAGAGCTAGCGCGCCTGCGCTGATCAAGCGCGCGGCCGCGCCGAGTCGAGATGCAGAATTCATGTTTTGAATAGAAGACTGATTTTCTAGGATTCTATGCTGATCAGGGCTACTATATAAACAACTCTAGGTCGTTTTTAATAACTAATCAAGCGAAGACACTTCAGAGCTAAGGAGAAGACGATAAGAGACCTATAGCACGAATCAACAAAGGCGAAGACGGTCTAGTTTATTCTTGTGAATCTTTGTTTTGAGTTGTAATTTTGGATGCTCGTTTATTGTTTTGTTGAACCTATACTCTTGTGTTATACTCTGTTATTTCTTCGTTGTAAAGACTACGTTTGTTATATCATGTTTTCATCGGAACCCACATTGATGATGAGTACAATTATGGGCTAATTGTTATCGTGGGGTTCTAGCGGATTTATTTATGGATTTCTTTAGTTAAATTGTTTCGATATCTTAGTGTGTGGTGATTGTATGATATCCTAGTATTGGTTGTGCGTATTCGTCTTATGAGCATCGCGAACTTATAAGGTAGTGTGTTAATTCTTAATGAAGCGAAAATGAATTTAAGGATTTAGAACATGTCATGCTAGCATAGGTTCATGTATTTGTTATGCATGATTCATAGGTAATTTTAACCATCATACTTGCCCTGTGTAATCAAGATAGATAACTTGTGCTTAAACCGTTATGTTGTCAAATTCTATAGACATATAGGGTCTCAATATAATTGGTGTCTATTCAGCTTCTATCTATTTTGTGGATGTCTGGTAGTATGGTATTCGTGCAACGAAAGTTGGCGTTTATCAGTTTCGTGTTATCTGATTAGTGTCATCACCATTGCATGCTAAGGTTAAGAACAATAAGGCTATTGAATGAAGTATTTAATGAAGTCAGAATCTCATGTTTGTCATGTATATTAATTCAGTCAATATTAATCTCGTAGTTATAATTATTAGTTTAAATCTTAGCTATAAACAACCTCAAATTGTTATCATCTTAGCATTGAATAATAACCATACATTGTTGTTTAAGTGCGTGAATTAATTAGTTAACCAATACAGTCTCTATGGGGATGAACTAGAAAAGATTTTATACTACTTGCGAACTTGTATACTTGCGTGTATTATTAGCGCGTGTTTAGCGACTAACAATGACGTCATCAGCATTTATCATCGATATTTACTAATCAGTATTTGTCATCAGCATTTATCCTCATCAGTATATGTCAAGCTGGAAATCGAGAGATATCAGAGGAGGAAAGATTTACAAAGATATGTCGGTGTAGGATTCACTTATTTGTAGTAATCAATAGATAGATATGTATTAGGATTCTTTATTCTATTGCAACACATATTCTAGATTGATTGTGTAGATGTGTAGTGTATAAGCACGTGTTAGATTTAGAGAAAATGCCCAAAATAACCAAAATTCAGAGGTGGCTACCCAAAATACCCACGCTCAAAACAGGTGCCCAAAATAACCATTTGAACACGCATACAGCATAAGCGTGTGTCTTACACGCATACATCAAATGCGTATAGTTTCAAAATTTTCCTGTGAGCTGACCTGGCACAAGAAGCATACGCATATTCCGTTTGCGTATAAGCTTGCATACGCATATAGTGTATGCGCATAGCTATAAAATTTTTACAATATGCGCATATGTTGTATGCATGTATTGTACACACATTTCTTGTATGCGTATTTGTCTGGTTATTTTGGGCACCTATTTTGAGCGTGGTTATTTTGGGCATCCCCCAATAAAATTTGGTTAATTTGGGCTTTCACCCTTAGATTTACACTTTAGGTGTTGGTTACGAATTGATATATCATTTTTATAATCTAGCAGCTCTCAATGATATTTGTTCATCCTTTGAGAGAGTATTGTAATAAGTTTTTATCCATTAATATAAAAAATGTTCTTTTTGTTGAGTTTGTTAATTCGATTTGATTGTTTAAACTACATTCACCCCTTTACAATTGATTAAAGACCTAACATAAAATAATGTAAACCACTAATATGTGATCAATCAAATTAATATCAGACTAAGCACAATCCATATCCTATTAATATGAATTAAAAAAGTAACTTTTAACGAAAGTATTATAATTACTTTTTTAAAACACAAATAGAATTACCAATAAAATTATATCGTTCAATCATTAACATTATCTTTTTCAAATAGCTTTTATAGTTATTCGATTAAGTAACAGCTGCGTTAAAATAACATTTTTTAAGATCCCAACATAATATAAACATTATATTTTACTCTCAATAAAATAATAAAGTCGTTATAATGATATATATTTTCTCGATACCAAAGCTATTATTATATATATAATTAACTGTTCTAAAAAAAATAAAAATATATACGTGTATTAATATAATTATCATTTCATCTTAAATTTTAGATAAACAAGATTAAGAATCCAATTCAAGATATTTTTTTAAAAAAAAATTATATAATATTAAAATGGATATGTGCGATTCGTGCATCGCACGAGTTTTAAACTATTAAATATATAAGCTTGGAGTTTCTAAAGACCACTATAGGAAATTTTTCTATTAGAGCGGCCTAAAATCATATTTATCGAATATTCTTTCATGATCTAATCGTACCGATGTGAAAATAAAGTCAAAATATAATTGTAGAAAAAATTTCATGCAATTTCAAGTGGTATAATATTAATTTTAAAATGATTTTATTTTCTTAAATAATGTTAACGATAGAAATTGGACGAGTATTTTAATATAAAGTGATCGATTTAAATAACAAAATCATTTGAAATTTTGCATGCTTATTTTTACATGATATTTACGTTCGTACATGATATTTATATCTGTATAGTTGAATTTTTCATTTAATATTAAAAATTATGAATTTGATGTGAGCTAGAAAAAACTTTTTTATTATGACCTGAAAATTCTGTTTTTCCTAAAAACATTAGAAAAATAAGCTAGTAATGACAAAGGCAAGCAAACATGAAAATATTTACCGACGCTTGTAAAGCAAACAAAGTGTTGCCATACAAACAAGAAAAAAGAAAAAGAAAACGCTGAGTCAAGTGAGTTTGGTGTATCATGCTTTGTGCTTCTCGAAGAATAAACTACAACTGTACTTATCACCCATCTTACAAACAATTTATTTATATATATATTAATATTTCCTTGTTTTTCACTATTTTCCTTTGAATCTTCTTCACGTTCTTTGAGCCACCAAGAAAGAAAAACAAAAGTCTTTGAAAATTACAATATATATTCTTTTTATTTCTATTTTTAAATAAATTGTATAAATTCAATCTTCAATTTGATCTAAAGTCTCTGGATTCTCCACCTGGGTATACTTCTTTCTTAGCTCCTCGATCTGCTCTTTTTAGTGTAAATATTATGACCCATTGTGATTTTCTTGATTTTTTATTTTATTTTGTGGGTAAGATTCTTTTCTGTTAGTTGCTTTGAATTTGGATTTATGTTATGTTTTCTTGATCTGGGTTGGATCAATTTGTGCTGATTTGTTTGTATTTTGAGGTGGAAATATGATTACTTTGTGTGAAATTGTGTTATTAAGTTACCATGTGTGTAGAAGATCCACCTAGAGTTGCTAAGTTTTTACATGATATATATGCATCTGAGTAGTGTGTGTGTGTTGAAAAGTAATTAAAGTTACAATCTTGATTTGCTATTTAGTTTTGTTGAGCTGTTAGATAATCAGGAATTTGATTTGTGTGTGTGCGTGTGTGTTTTTCTAATGATGTTATAATGGAATCTTTCAGGCAATACACAGAAATTATTAATTGGTCGGTATAAAGTTTTTCGGTATTGGGTTCTTTAATTTTCTGGTGATTGGTGCAAGAAATTGTGGTTTGTTGGACTATATTTGTAGATCATTTACTGGAAGTTGGTAGCGGATCACCAATTGACAGCTCTTATTTGTATTCCTCGAAATTGTATCAATGAAGGAGTGGATTATTGGAGCCTTCATCAACATTGTGGGCAGCATTGCTATTAATTTTGGAACCAATCTTCTTAAATTAGGTCATGACGAGGTACTTGGAAATTTCCATCTGCTCTTGAGATAGTACTAGCACCACTACACAAAATTATTTTGTTCTCATATGATAAGATCTTTCTTTAAAAGCTGTCAACCGAAGTATCTAAGAAAAAATTATCTTTAAAAGTTTTTGCTATGTATTATTTTGTCATACATCTGATCAGTTGGTTGTTTGTGGTGTTGCATGGCAACTAAATACAACTCTTGTTTCATGGGAAAAAATGCAACTCTTGTAGTAGATGTTGTGACTTGTAATTCAGATTTTTAAGACTTCGGAAACCCCTATAGCTTCTAACTTACAAGTAATAAAACACCGAGATGCTATCTTTTATAATAAATTTGTATCTTATTTTGTAGTTTTATAGTATATGTGCTTCATTCCTTTTGGTCAAAAATGAGAAGTTCGTAAAAACATGTCAAACTTCCGAAAGCTATAATGAAATGTGCAGTGTTGGAGTCTTGGAGATTCACCCATACATGTATATGACATTCACTATCCTCATTTAAAACTTAATATCACTGTGAAGATCATTATGTTCAACTGTACATGCCTTTTTGAACATCGGAAACTTGATCATATTAGGTCTAGTTTAAGAGGCCTTCTTTGGTGCCTTATTTACGAACTTATACTAATTTTCATGGTACCGAATCAATTAATAAAAAGGTCGGGGCAATGATACTTACAACGCCGTTTCTGCTGGTTCATTGAATAAATATGGGAAGTGGTAGGATGCGTAGGCTTAAAATGTGGTTCGCTTGGAGTAGCTTTACGTATGCATATGTTATGAGATTTCCTTCAGAATTTAAGTGCAATAAACTATAAATTTCCGAAGGTATCTTTAGTACCATGTGAAAATTTTATATCTGAGCATGTTATAAATCTTAAGTTTCTTCTATCAAAGAGAGAAAATCTGTACTAAACTATAGTAAGCAAACATAGTGATACTTTGTAATTGGTAGATTAGTTTTCGTTAGCCCTTTGTCTTTTATTATCCCTTTTGATAAACCATATAAATGATAACAGTCTTTAGATATTTAAAGAAAGTAGACGAGAACCGTTAGATTTAATACCAAAGAATATTCTATAATTAAATAATTTTTAATACTACCAAAGGTCTATAGGCCGAATCCTCGCGAACAAATTCAAATTAAACAATTATCAGTAGTTCAATATTCATAATGCTACCAAAGGTCTTAAGATTAAATCGCATCAACAACATTTTAAACTAAACAATTTTATTATTAGTTTTAATGATACAAACGAAGGTATAGGATATTTAAAATATTTGAAATACTTCCAAAGGACTGGAAGATGTTTGTTTATAGCTTATTGGTATCCTTCTCTAATTTTTATCAAGATGGTTTCTATATCTGTAGAAAGAAAGGATAGAATAATATAGAATAATTTGGTAGAATTGCCTTTTTGGTGGTGCTCGCTTCCTTAAAGCAAGACAAACATTGCGATGGGTTTCGTTCTATATGTATGTAATTAAATAGCACTTAGTTTAAAAATTAATATCAGGACATTATCGTTTTCTTTAGATTTGAATCATTTGATAGACTCCAAATTTCATTCCAAATATTGAAACAGAACCTGTATATCTATTTAAGCACGGTGATTTGCTTAGGTTGATGAATCTGTGCTCCAAAGTTAGAGACCTCTACCTTTTTTAAAAATAAAATATTACTCTTTATTTGTTTATTTGACTTGTCAATTATTGGACAATCTCAGTTTACAGGGGTGGTGGTAAGAGTAGAAACTTTTCCTATATTGAATCATCTGATTAGTATTCGTACCCTGTTTAAATTTATATATAGTATGGAAATTTTCTATAAAATTTGACTTTCCAGCGAGCTAACGTGGTTTTAATTAGTATCTATATGATTCTTTTAGCTTAAAACAGTAAGACTACGTTCATCAACAAGGCTACAAGTTATGGCCCTTGAGTGAGTTTGTGGTGTCCTGGGATGATAGAATCATTTGCCTTCACACGTGAAGTGAACTAGTCAGATTTGGGCTCGAGATTCTGCTGGATAGAAAATGTAGCATTCAACAGACTATTCGGTCATAACAAGACTGTTAAGTGTTTAGTTATAGTTCACTATTCAGTCCTGACGAAGACATCAAACATTCTTTAATTGGAGTACTGTGGTGGTTAAATTGGAATCCCACCTTAAATTTAAATCTGGTATAAATAAAAAGGTGATCTTATAACATGTGAATTAATAATTGCTCTCATACTTTCCATATATCGTCTAAATGTTTTAGATGTCTTTTATCGGTATTCTCAAATAATCCATGTGAACCTTCCTTTCATTAACTTGATATACAAAAAGGAATTACTGTGTTTTTTGTTTATGTAAGTTGTCTATCACTCTATCTATTAGAGAGTAAGCGATTGATTTTTCCCTTTTCTTCAAATGAACTGCTAATTGGAATTTAATACGTCCTTGAAGTTTATATTGGTAATCAGTCATATTAACCCGTCTGCGCAGAAATACAGTCCATATACAGATTGTTATATGACTGAAATAAACAGGTGCTTGTTTTATGTGGGATTTTCTTTACATTTAATTCATTTATTGTTTTATCCTCGGCAATTCAGCAGGATAGAAGTAAAATGTGTTTTTATAAAATCTTTCGTTGTTTCTAATATGCATATTAGATTCTCCACAGCTAGCTTGTTCAAATTTGTTATTTATTTTGTCTTAACTGTGAAGCATAAGAATGCAGAAGAATCAGCAATATCCTATATACGGTGTGTTGTGTGTTTGTATAGAAAGTACATCAGCATAAAATTGAGCTCTGGACATGACATTGAGATTATTATTAATTCGTCGAAATTCTACAAGTTGTATTCTTTTCAGCTTTCTTGTGGTTCAGAGCAAGTAGTGAGGCTTATTTTAAGGAATGACAATTAGAACCATACCAATCTGTCAATTGGTTATTTTTTATTGTAAAAGGTGCCTTATTTTCTATTTTCAACTTCTGACTAGTGAAATCTTGGGCTTATATGTAGAGAGAAAGACATCCTGTGTCAGGAGGTGATGGGATGAACGGAAAGACTGTACTGAAGCCTATTTTTCACTTTCAGACATGGAGAACTGGTAAGGCTCACTTGTTTAGTACTTGTTTCTTTGCAAGTGTGCTTTTTGTTGCTTCTAATTTATTTGTTATTCTTGGCGTGCAGGGATATTTCTTTTTGCTTTTGGAAATTGCCTGAATTTTATATCCTTTGGATATGCCGCTCAGGTCAGTCTAATGTTTTAGCTTAGAGGCTTTTTGCAGTAAATGCATGATTTGGACCTTAGATCTTTTCACCTAATTAGATACTAGATATTCTTGTGATTTCATTCCAAAATTTACATTTTTCTTTGGTTTGTTTTGATTGACTTTGCAGTCACTTCTCGCAGCTCTGGGATCCATTCAGTTCTTGTCGAACCTTGCTTTTGCCTACTATGTTCTAAACAAGACAGTTCCTATGAAGTATGATAAAGTTCTAAAACAGCGAGTTTTTAGAATTATACTGTTTTTATCGCCCTGAAAAGATGTTTACATGAATTTAACATTTTTGTTTTTCAATTCTTGTTACAGGGTACTGGGTGCCACAGCCTTTATTATTCTTGGAAACATCTTTCTTGTCTCTTTTGGGAATCATCAGTCACCTGGTACTTCACTTAAAAATTATATAAATAGATGAAATGCATTATTTGTAGCATGACAACCTGTATGAAGCACTTTTTTCTTTTTGTTTGTATGGATAATGTTATATTGATCAGATATTGTTTGGAGTTGTTAAGTCAGATAGTAATGTTGTAGCAGAGTTGTTTCAGCCATGGAGTCATGTTTTAAGTTTTTACAATTTTTTTTATAAATTTTCTATCTGGAACAAATTTTTGGTGGAACGTCTCCTAATGAGCTGTGACTTATAAGTAAGTAAATGTCTCTTTATTGGAACTATATAAGAGATTTAAGAATTAGATAATGCCCTTGATCTATGAGGAATGATATAATAATTGTTTATCCATGTAAACTTCAGGTTTACTTGAAAGCTGATACAAATTGAATGATTCCACTGATAAAAGCTCAATAATAATTTTTGAACCAAATCGCGTGTGATTAATATTTTAATGCAGCAAATAAAACTCTTCTAATGTTTTCTTACTAAAACTGAAAAACGTTCAACACCTGCTAGAGTGCATATGGTATAAGATTAAATACTTAAAAGAAACAGCAATCATGTAAATGATAGGGTGTTTTTGTCTTGGTTATGTAAGTATTTATGTGTACTTATTTTTTCCTTGCAGTTTACACACCAGAGCAGTTGACAGAGAAGTTCGGGAACATTGCGTTCCTTCTGTATTGCTTGATATTGGTTATAATAGTTGCCGTGCATCACTACATATATAGGTTAGGAGTCTAACCTTGTCCTAGGCTGTACTAATGTAATATTTGCATTTTTTATGCTAAAACTGATTTATCGTGTTACTACCTACTACTGAGCTCTACTTTTCTAATTTAAAATTTGATTATTATAATTCTCTATCTATGTCTGATTCTGATCAAATAATTAATGCAGGATTGGAGAGGTACTGCTAGCTGTTACTGGGCATGATATTAAGGTGTACTGGGTTATACTTCTTCCTTTTTCGTATGCTGTGGTTTCAGGAGCTGTTGGATCATGCTCAGTGTTGTTTGCAAAATCTCTGTAAGTAATTCTATATATAGCTTCTTGGTACTGCATTCAAATTATAAATTTATAATTACAAGTTACTGCTGTACAGCTTATGATTGTCCATGTCTAGTGCCTATGAATTATACTATATAGAATAAAGCTAATTTTAAGCTTCTATTTTATTTTTTAGCATTAAGCTACTTTTTAGCTTCTATTTTACTTTACAACTTGCTTATTAGTGTTTGTTTAAGCACATCAGTTTACATATAAACTTATATATTACAAGGGCAAACAAGGCATTATTTAGATTTTAGACATGCTTGTTTCGGTAGATTAGCTTGATTTTATATATTTGAAGTAGCTTAATTAATCTTTAATAAATAAATTAGTGACTCCATACTGTCTTTCAGTGTTTGCAATAGCTCTGTACATAGGCTTGTTTATTGCTTTCTTGTAGAATAATTTCTAATGCAAGTTTACTGCTTAGTACAGCTCAAATCTGCTGAGATTATCCATGTCTAGTGACTATCAATTGCACAGCTGGTTCACTTACTCCATGCTCCTGTTGTTTCTTAGTACTGCTGGATTCTGGGTAACCATTTAACGCCAATTCAGATATTCTTATTTTGTTGGATGCAATATCTTCATATTCAAGCAGTGCTGAATTGTGTTTGCATATGGATTTAACTAAAAAAAAATCTGATGATTGCAGATGGCACGGTTAAATGAAGGATTATCAATGTTTGATGCCATACTTATAGTCCCTATGTTTCAGATTGTTTGGACTTTTTTCTCTATCTGTACAGGATTTGTGTACTTCCAAGAATATCAGGTCCTCTCTCTCTCTCTCTCTCTCTCTCCCTCCCGCCCTCCCTCCCCCCCCCCCTCTCTCTCTCTCTCTCTCCCCCCCTCTCTCTCTCTCTCTCCATCTCTCTCTCTCCCTCTCCCTCTCCCTCTCCCTCTCTCTCTCTCTCCCTCTCCCTCTCCCTCTCCCTCTCCCTCTCTCTCTCTCTCTCTCTCTCTCTCTCTCTCTCCGTCCCTCTCCCCCCCCCTCTCTCTCTCTCTCTCAAACTCATGCACGTTCACATGTCCTTGTGAAAGTGCAAGGGTTAATTTTATTTGTAGTAGTGAATGGAGTAACCGCATTGATGTTTATTCTATTTCGTCTACATGCGTATTACAACCACTATCGTTGTTTTTACAACTTATCAGTCATTCTCTCTTCCAGTTTTGGCAAGACTGCTTATTAGTTTTATTCAAGCAGGTTTTTGATACTCTGCGGACAACAGTGTTCATACTGGGAATGGTTTTAGTATTTATAGGCATTTCGTTACTGGCACCGGATGAGCCAAGAGGTATTTTGTTGTGGACATAGATACTTGTTTATTGTATGTATAGAAGATAAATATCTAAATTAATAAAATATGATTTCAGGAGGCGAAGTCAAAGACAACTCTTTAGCTTCTTTAAAATATCCTGGTGAATCAATGGAAACCGACAGGTTTGTTAGTTAAGACATCCACTCGGATTTGAGATCAATGTATTATTATATCTTGGTATATGCGTAGTGGTGCTAGTGAGGAGAAAAGTAGAACATGGTGAAATGGTGATTAAATTATGAATAAAATAAGTGTACAAATCCACATAATTCAAAAGTTAATGAGATTTTTTTTTTCTTTGTGCAATTTAATTTAAGATGTTCATATTTCTTCTTGTACAGGCTGGTTATGCCATCTGAGGATTCACAAATTAAAGATGTGAAATCATTTGTGCGTTCAATGCAAATTAAGGCTGCTAATGCTGTAGTCAATGCAAAGGTAGTTATCCACAGAGTAGCTTTTTTTTTGTGAAATGAATCGTCTTATGTTATTCTTAAACTCTATTTTCATTTTCTTTTTAACCAGGCTGCATGCTCATCAACATTTGGTTTGGGAGAAGATTCGATACATACATCTTCAGTTTTTGCAATGCCTATGGTTTCATCTAAGATTAATGGCTTCAGAGGAAATGGAGTGGATAGAGCTAAATATTTCTCCTGGAGAGACATTGGGAGGAATAGTGACATTTCACTCGATGAACATGATTTGGAGTCGGCTTCAATGCTCCCTAGGTCGTAAACTAATATAGTAACATCAAGTATCAATTTCACTTGAAAGAAACGATGGAAATGTGTATACATACTTGCACAGTGACACCATCTCATCAATTTGTATAGATTATTTAGGATCCCCTTGTTTAGATTTTGTACTAGCTTGTTGTACGGCGTGGTGAAGAACATTAAAAGAAAGTACACCGATTGTATTTATTGATCTTAACCTCTTGAATGAAAGTTTTCTCCATCTATTAAGCTTCTGTAAACAGTTTCTTTTGATGAGTATATCATTGTATAAATCAAAATTCAATTGAAAGTACTTGTGTTACAAAGAAAGTCTTTTTTGCAAGTAGATCTTGGTGGAACACGAGTCGCACCAATATTACATGACCATTTCTAAAGGAAAACCAAATCGAAAAACTCTGGCTAACAATCAAATAATGTCACGGGGGTAGAGCTAGAACTGATTACTGATCACTGGTAGAGTTGGTAGTGCTTGATCTTCTCTTGAAAGAATTCTGCTTCTGAATCCACATGTGACGATGAAACCGCTGAATGAACAAGTCTGCAACCTCATCTATTTGGTCTTCAAGCTTAAACTCTTCCCCATCTCGAGCTTCCTTAGTTTTCTTAACCAATTCTATCACGGAGCCAGGCCTCCCCATTTCATACTCATCCTCATCAAACAGTGAGTGCCTTAGATCCGGATATGTATCCTTCGCCTTATCATTGTCATCATCATCATCATCTTCATTTTCTTGATTAATTCCGTCATCATGTGCTAATACTACAAACTCGCTAATTTTTTCCTGCTCTTCCGTAAGCTCTGTAGCATACTTATCTAGCACCACCTTCTCCTCCTCTTCCTCGTGAGAACGAGTATCTCCCACGTTTTCATCATTGTCATCATGTGATTCTATTTTCGTAACATTAGGTGGAAGCATGGTGGCATTCATATCGCCATTATAGAGAAGTACCGGAGCTAGCTGCAGACTGAGATTACTTTGTTGATTTGCTGCTGCTGCAGCCTCCTCGTTTTGATCCTGGATTAAGCCTTGGAGTTTGTGGGAGATGGATCCAATGAGCACCTTCTTGTCAGTGCTGAGAAGAGAGTAAATCATGAATCTAGTCTTGATTTTCCTCATTCTGTTCTTGAGATCAGCTATTGACTTGGCCTTGCTTACAATTGACAATATCTTCTTGAGGAAACCTGATGCATTCATCTTCATTCTGATACTTGAAACTTTACTTAGCAAACAAGTAGAGAGGGAGAGTATTGAAGAATATGAGCACTTGTATGAGATGCATGAAATACAAGATACACAATATCTTATTGATAACGGTTACATCTTACATGTAACACATATATAGCCTCTCCATTCTATTAATAGGTCGGTCATACTCATGTCCCAGTGCATGTTGCCATCGTATTAAATTAAAAAGAAAATTATCAATTCACATAAAATGTGTTTTTACATAAATATTAAGATCAATTTTCCTTGCAAAATATAAATATGTTTTGCGCTAACTAATACAAAGGTCTTAATCAGTCTGTTATTATTATTTTTTATTTCTCATTAAAGTTCCAAATACTAAATATGCATAGAAGATATTATCATATTTTGTAGAAAAATTACCAAAAATACTAATTTTTTAAGTTTTTTTGCGATTTTACTATTTTTTGAAAATAATTACAAAAATACGGTTCAATCAAAATCAAGCCGATAAGCAACTAGTTGAATCGATTTTTATTGGTTACACTTGAAGTTACATGAGGGTTATAAAAATTCTGTCAAATGTTGCATCTAGTTGAATCGAGTCGCAGGAAATCAGCATTATAGTAAAAAAAATTTGAAAATTAGCATTTTTGTAAATTAAAAAAATATTTTTGCATTTTTTTTAAAAAATAGTATTTTAATAAAAATGTTTTTTGACCTCGGGTATTTTTCAAAAAAAACATTTTTCGTATCTTATTATATTTATATAATTATAATATCGTCAATTATAAATAAAGTGCGAGCCTACACGACTATGTAAGTTGAAGTTTGTTATAGGTTATACATAGTAAAATGAAGGGTTAATTGTATAGTGCACCCCTTTGGTTTGGACCATTGTCATTTTGGTACTAATAGTTTCAATAATTGCACTTCACACCCCAGACAAGTTTGGACGCTGCACTTTGCACCCTTTCCGTCAATTTCCGCCGTTACCGTTAAATACGTCAGGGGTAAAAAAGTAATTTGACAATGTTTAATTGCATTTTCACCCCTAAACTTCAACCGATTTTTCATATTAACCCCTGAACATTTTTTTTAACAATTTCGACATTCAACTATAAAAAATGTCCATTTTAACCCTTTTATTAAAAAAATTTATACTACTTTTAAAATTTATAATATTTGAAATATAATTGAATAAAAATAAAAAATAAAAAATACGAAAAAATACAGATTTTTATTATCGAATAAATACAGATTTTTATTATCGAAAAAATACGAAAAATACGAATTTTTTTAAAAATATTATCGTAAAAAATTAAAAAAATTAAACACAAAACTCATTTTTATAATTTTTCATTGAGTGTGTCGTTATAATTCCATTTTTAATGAGGCTCATCATTTCATAAACGATAATTTTATTATCTAGAACTTTTATTTTTTACAAATTTTCAGAAAATATCATTTAAGGGGGTTATTATCAAAACAAATAAAAAAATTCAAATTACTTTCGAAAAGAAAAAAAAAATCAAATTTTCAAAAAATAAAAAATACTATGAAATTATTTTTTTTTTCGAAAATAATTTTTTTTGAATTTTCAAACAAAAAAAAGGAAAAAAAAATTCGAAAAAAATATTATCCAATTAATTTTCAGAAAATAATTTTTTAATAAAATGTATATTTTTTATAGTTGAATATCGAAATTCTTAAAAAAAATGTTCGAGGGTTAATATGAAAAATCTGTTAAACTTTAGGGGTCAAAATACAATTAAACATCGCCAAATTACTTTTTTACCCCTGACCTATTTAACGGTAACGGCAGAAATTGACGGAAGCGTGCAAAGTGCAGCGACCAAACTTGTCTGGGGTGCGAAGTGCAATTATTGAAATTATTGATACCAAAGTGATAATGACCCAAACCAATGGGGTGCACTATCGAATTAACCCTAAAATGAATGATTGATGTATGTGAATGTGATTGAAAATTCAAACAAGGTAAGAGGAAAACAAAGTTGATTGATTATGGGGTTGGGGGAGGGGAGAAAGAGTGAAGGCTAAGAAAAGCAGTAGCTTGCCCTTATTATTACAAGCTCTCTCTCTAAAATCTGAATTCTTGCAGTTTGAAAAGTTTGGTCAAGAAAAGAAGGGAGGATCCCGCGTATAGCTAGCGTGAGATGCTGCTGTCTATTCTACTCTGGTGCGTTCATTTCCGACACACATGTAATAATCGAGCCAACTATTTTCATGTTTCTTCTTTTTCTTTTGGTTAGGTTAGGATAGTTCTTGTTGTGTTGGAAGCTTAGCACCTTGTTTATCTTGTTTACTTGTTAATCCTTGTTTAAGATATAAACGGTGATACAGATTTATAAAAACATAATTACGATAATATATATTAAATGAACAACAGTATATCATTATATACTGAAATCAAATTATATAAGGGACATGGAAGGCTGAGCAAAACACCAAATAAAAATTATACTTATTTGACAAATATCATTATATAGGTAAAGGCTTATGGAGTGCTGTGCAAAAGATTAGATTAAAACTGATATCGAAAATAATAAATCGCCAATTTAAATAATTTGATTCTAGTTATAGATTTAAACCGAACCGAAAAAAATTGAATCAGATCAATTATTAATTAAATGCAAAAGACTAAATCAAATTTATATCAATTTAAGAATTGGCAAATATTTTAAAATTTTGAAAGAAAAATTGTCATTCTATTTCCCGTAAATTATCCATGTGATGCGCCCATGCCTAAGCAGTTTGCGGGTGCTTCGATACTAACCTACACTTATGAAATTAGTATTACTGCCGAGGGTGAGCGCGGTGCGGACGGTGCGGTTTTTTTTTCAAACCGTAAACCAAACTGTACATACGGTTTGGTCAAATTTCCAAACCGCAATTGCACCGCGTACCTTCGAAAATTGCATAAACCACATCACGAAAATGCGGTGCGGTGTGGTGCGATTTGGTGCGGTTTATACTTTACAAGTTCAAAAAAATTAAATTAATAAAAAACTTAATTTTAATCAAATTTTCGAAAATAGTTTTAGTCAATCAGAATGCAACATCTTAGTTTACTAGTATAAATACTTGGATTTTGGTTTTTCTAGTGAAGAAATACAAACAAGAGATTATGTAGTCTTCTTTTTATTTGTCAGAAGATCGTGTGGTTCATTTAAATTCCTTAATGAATTTGAAATTCAGTTTAACTAAAAACATAAAATGGTTCTTCATGTTACCGATAGGAATATAAATGTGTGTATATATATATATAATATATTAAATATTGCGGTGTGGTACAGTTTCAACCGCATTTCAGAAATTTAAAACTACAACTCGCACCGCACCGCGCGGTTTATTAAAAATTTAAACCGCAACCGCACCACAAAAATTAAAAACCGCGTTTTGCGGTGTGGTTTCGTGCGGTGCGGACGGTTTGTGCGGTTTTCTGCTCACCTCTATTACTGCCCTTACAACTGATGCACACATTATCTTTTATATTATATTATTTTTTAACGTAAAATTTTTTGGATATAAATTTTATTTATTTAAAATTTTTAAAAATATAATTTAATAATTATTATTAATATATATATAGCTGTATAAATTAGTGATTTTTTAGTTTTTAAAAATCTTATCAATGACTGAAATATATAATTTTATTAATATTTATAAATGTTTTTACAAAAAATAATTATATTTTAATTAAAAGGTAAATTTTAGCTCAAATCAATATTATACAAATTATCTTTAGTTTGATAATTATTTTTTATTAGTCTAAGGCCCATTATACCCATCAAATTAAGCTAATTATATTCATAATTATTTTATTTTAATTTATTTAAACTCGGATCAATGATAAAGATTTTATGTATTAATAGTAAAAAATAAATGTTAGCCCAAATAAAAGTTACATATTATTTTATTTTAACTCATCTAGTTATTTTCTTATTTTAACCTTGATTTATTATGAATCAATTATATAATTTTTTGAGTCCAGATGTGAATAATATATCTTGATTTTTTTTAGTCCAACACTATCATAGTGACCAGAGAATCATGTACTTTTTATTAGTCTAACCAATTCCACCCTTAAAACTTGTGTGTCAAGCTGCAAGCAATCAGTTTCCTCATCTGACCCAAACTGACCTAGTTCTACACAAGAATGACTGGGACCTTGGAGTGAATTCTGAGGATGAGAAGGTGATTTTCGCCTTTTAATTTGTTTCAAAAGATGCCTCTGTACTAAGTGATTTCTTGAGCAAAAATATTGGAAGTACTTTCCAGATGACTTATGGAAGATCGTTGTGCTGCTAAGATCAACATTCATTCATAGTGATCTCAAATTACAGGTAGTATCTTGTATGTAATGCACAGATCAGGTATAAAATTAAAATCATATTTATAATTGATTATAAATATATTACGTTCTCCATCTTGTTACATAATATTATGAAATGTCATAGATTTCATTTTTCTCTAGTTTAGATCTTCTGTTTTTAGTGAGGTTTTACTACCCTCCAAATTGTTTTTGGTGCGAATATATCTTAATTTTTTCGTAAATAGTAAAGATCTTCATTTCTTATTTCTTTTTGTCTTTCTTAACTGCTAGTAGATTATATTTGTTACATATTTGTTAAAAATAATGTACATCCTTGATCACTTGAATATCAGTTTTGCTTCTCAACATTCGTGATGCATTCTGGAGATTTGTATTGTTGATTTTGGCCTTACTGTAAGATGACCGTTATTTGTTTAGTTTTATTTTTTTTATACGTCATTATCCGTTTGATTTCAAACACTTTGTTTTCTGTGTTTTTCTATCGTGTTTTGTTTAACAATTGTAACTCATATTCTTAGGTTTCCGTATTTTTCTTTGAGAGCAATTATGGTTTTGGTTATGAAATTTAAATGCATTTATTTTTTTGTTACGATTGATATTATGTTAAATGATACATTTATTGTGTTTTTATTTAAATTAAGGTTTACATAATCTGAATTTTGCTTTCTAATTATTGAGTGAATGTGGTTTAATTACTTTTAATACTCTATTGTATGTATATATATTTATCCTATATATATGTATTTGTACCTTAAATGTAGCTTTTATTAGTGGAAGTTTCATATTTTTATAATAATTTCTCTTTATTTTGGTAACTGATGTGTTAATATGCTTTTAATGTGTTATTAATTAGGATTAAAAAAAATTCTTGATTAATTTTAATTTATAAAGGTTTCTTGGCTAGGTTCATTTTTAGGAAAATTTATGTCAATTGGTTTTTTAGCTTTTAGTAGGATAGTAGTTATGATCTTTTTAATGTTCTTATTAAAGGAGCTAACTTTTTTGAATGAAATTTTATGTTTTATTAATTAACGTCTTTTAATTATATTGGTTTTTGACTTGGATGAAGCTAATTTTTTCAGTAACAGGTTTTAATTGATAATTTTTTAAGAAACATTTTTCAAATTGTGCCTTTATTATGATTTTAAAAAGTTTAAGGGGCATTAATTTTAACATAAATGGACTACAAAACTCAATTTATAGAATGATGTGTCATGTAAGATGACTTTTCTGTGTCAATACGGGAGTGCCATATATGATGGCTTTTGACCATTTATTGGTTTTATGAGTCTTTAATGACCGATTGTTTCCTATTATGGAAATTTGTGTCTAACCAAATATATCGTTTGATTAGATCTTATTTTATTTTAATATATTTTCCTTGTTTCATTTGTTCTTATTTTCATGATAATTGGAAGAGTGTACTTTTTTTTCCAGATTTTATGCCACAATAATCTAACAAGGGATCTTGGAGCACATAACAGTTTAGTTTCAGAATGATGATACAAAAGTTTCTTGCAGTTATTGGAAGACAATAATGATTATTAATTTTGTATAAATGTGAGTTATAGAGGGTACTCCTTTTTCTCCCTGAGTTTTTTTCTCATAGAATTTTACTCGTACGAGGTTTTAACGAGGCATTTCTTGTGGGTTATCTATTTCATACATTAAGTTTTTATTGTCTAAATGTCTGGAGGCAACTTGCGTGCCTTTCGGTTAGATGATGAACTTGGTGATTGGAAGATATACTCTTTTGTATTTCGAAATTTTATCAATGAATTTTTTTCATTCTTGACAAAAAAAAATCTATTATCAAACTTTTAACATTTAAGTTATTAGGGTCGTATCTCTATTAGTTCACTCTTTTAAGCCTACATTATACTCCTAACGAATTAGATAGTTTGTTTTAGCCTCAGGCTCGTTGTATCAAGCAGATCTATCCTCATTACATTTACTTTACTTCTAATTTTTATTTAGTCCTAGGTAAATATTATTTTATTTTAAACCGAATAAATAGTATATATTACTTTATTTTAGCATGATTACATCATAATGACCAACAAATTACTTTTCAAATCTCAATTTTGTTTTAGCTATTCAATAATATATTTTTGTAGTCAGTTCAGTGGTATTTATTATTTTCTTTTAATCTGAGACAACAAATCTTTTGCTTTATCCTTTAAGGGACATCTTCGATTATTTATTTATTTTGATATTTACATAATTTAACATAAAATTTTAAACACGTATATCATCTCCAAATAGGCATGAATTTAATTAACATAATCAAAAGTAGAAAGCCATTTCTAGCAAAATATTTTCAAAATTAATTTCAAGTATATTTATATTTTAAATATAAATATAAGAAATATTCCAATTTGCTGAAAAATTAAAATATATGTTTTTAAGGAATATACTCTAAAAATCAAAGCAATGAGATCTTAAAAGAATTATCGGAATATGATTTTTCTTAGGCTCTCTTGCAATATTAATAAGGCAACAAGTTTGAAAAAGAAATATCAAATTTTGGATATTCTTTAGAAGCCTCATGCTAAATTTATTTAAAAATAGAGGTTTTTAAAGGGATAAAATATACATATTTCTTACCATAAATATTTTTTCATCCAAAGATATATTTTTATACTCTTAGAAATTAATATTTGATAAAGAAATATTAATGTTTTAATTTATCCCCCTCCTCATATTTTTTAAAATAATTTTCCCTCGTATCTCAAATATATTATTCATGAGAGAAAATACTTTTAAATACTTAAACTTTTTTCCCACACTCTCAAAATATTTTATATTTAAGGAAATATATTTCAAGTATTTATTATAGCCCAGACTTGAGCCAAAAAGATCTATCTGTTTTCATAAAAATCGTTCATATTTTATTTGGAACTGAACCCTGATTTAATCGTTTTAAATCCAAATAAAATATTTTCACTTGCTAGAAAATCCTGAAACTTAAAATTTATCACTTAAATGGTATTTTCTATGCATGGTTAAAGTTTAATAATTTTTCGTGAAACTCTGTTTGGGTGTGATTTTCGGTCTTGACCAAGACTTTGACCGAGCGTTTGACCAAGGTACCTTTGACCAATATTGACTAAAACTTTTAGATCATCATTTTATGATATTTAGGTAATCAAGTGTGGACTTGTGATTACTTGATATTTGATCAGTTACACAGTGACTTTGTGGAATGGTAATTGACTTTAAGTAAACACAATTATGTGCATTACTGATTAAAAATGTGGTGTACACTTGGGGTTCTTATTCTATGATATTAGTATAATCAATCTTTGTCTACTTAATATTCATTAATTAGTGCATCTCACATATAGTATAAAATCACTTGCACACAAAGCCCTGACACTAAGACCTGGCTGGGAATCCCTTAGAGAATTTGTAACACCCTCCAAATTCGGGGTATAGATTTGGGATATTACCATCACTAACTACCTTACTGAACCTGTACAATAATAATAAAAATATATAATTACCCCTTATTACTACTACTCAGGATCTTTTAAGGTTAAAGTGTGAAAACAAGAACAACTTACCAACTTTATTACAACAACCCAAATAAACTATCTTACAAACCTTTCTTTATTACAAACTAGTTATCTATATAATTTTAAACTAAGTCCCTTTTATTCAAACCATATCTATAACTCATCTTATTACACCTGATCTGGCATTTCCAAACTCTCTTCGGGGATTAGAATAAGCACCCTTGGTGCCAGAGGGTCCCGCTGCTTGACCCACTTCTTGACTACTCGGGTTCGAATGAGTTTCATTCTCAACTTTAACTAAAAAACAAAGTGAACAACAATAATAGGGGTGAGCCAAAATTGCTCAACAAGCCTGCAACATTTATATGTATAGTGTAAAGAGAGAAAGTTAAATGAGCCGGTAATCTGCAGGTTCGTGCAATCACCTGCTTCTGTAAGGAATAATGAAAGCCAATATCGGCGAGTACCAAATGAACTAGACTGGACACAAAAACCAACATATGCACTATAACCTGCTGATCAGTCAGGATATATCGCGGATCTGTACCCAACTGCATAGACCCACCAACATATAGGGTACCCAAGCACTATGGCCTAATAATCAAGGGTCTGGTTCATACCCGGCTCGTATCGTAACCATCCAGTCCATAGCTTATCATCCGGAACAATCGGTATATTTTCGATGTATCCCAACATCGGAATATATTAGAGTAAATGTATATGTGTGTATGTATTTATTGAAATATGAATAGCGGATTCACCGAATTAGGAGAAATCAAGAATCGAAATGAAATGGCAATAAAGGAACAACAATTGTGTACCAGTGTTTATGAACAAGAATTATCAGGGTATAGCTGTCATGGAAAGTCGGAAGCAATTCATTATTCAGAACTTAGAATGGGGGGAAAACTTCACTATACGCCCTGCTTCAGGTACTTCACAGCTCTCCGTCTCCGGCTTAATTCGCCTTGTCGGTGATGTTTCTATCAAAGAAAGACATTTAGTTGACTTACATCGTACGCGTATCTCAGACTGAAACCATGTAGCCCTTATCGTATACCCATACAATTATATCCAACTTGTATATAATTATCTAACAAATAGAGTTCAAATAATCACATAAATCACATAGCAAATAAAGCACATAATTAATTTAGGCTTATAAATATTTTTAGAACCGATATTAGACCTATATTTGTATTAACAAACAATATCTAACTCGATTCCTAATTTTCCGGGATTTACTGGTCTCGTATTAATAAATAATAGGGTATGTAATGAATAAGTATCATCGGCCGACTCACTCTCAAAAGAAATTATGATTTATAACTATTTTTAATGGAATCAGGTCATTTTCCTGAGTCCAAGGGTCTTCGTTTCAATTAAATCGGATAAACGGTTTAATTACTACGCAATAAACAGGATTAAATCAATTATTAATCAATTATAATTAATTATTCATAATTAATTAAACCTTAATTATATTTTAAATAATTATCTAGGAATTATCATATTTTAAAATAATTTTTTCCTAATTTTTAAAACTAAATACAGTTTATTACAAATTATTCAATTAAATTGACTAATTATAAAAAATGTAATCAGTTTAATTAAATAATAATTAATTAAGAAATAATTACATAAATAACAGTTAAATAAATAAATAAATAAATTTTTGAATTTCTGAAATAAGAAAATAATTTATAATTATTTACAAAATAAATCAAATAATTAATTATATTATTTATTGGATTTTCTAAATAAATAAAACTGATTTTCAAAATTTTATAAAAATAAAAGTAAAATAATTATTCAGAAACAGATTTTTTCGAAAACGAATTAGGGTTTTGGAGGATCGAAACTGGGTTAACCACCGGGTTTTTAATCGGGTTTCCAGGTTGAAGCCCGGGTCGGGTCTCCAAGAACTCGTCGGGGATTCTCCAGAATCCGGTGACGTTCCCGGAGTTCGGCGACTCCAGTTTTGTTGCTTAAGCAGACATCGTTTGGCTTCAGTTTTGTATGGTTTTTGTTCCAAATTCAATCAGCAACGCATATCAGTCCTTCATTCGCCGAGTTCATCCCGGGAATCAATTCTCCGGCCAAACCACCGCAATCATCCGGCTAAAGTACGATCTCTCACGTTTGTACACCAAAATTCAACATCTATATGTCAAAATGAAGCTCTCAGCTTAAGTAATCTAACCCCTAACACTTAATAAATCAACAATCATTCTAAAAACAAAAACGATTATAAAAAAATTAGTATAAACCATACTATTCGAACTATACTTTACAGGTAACATTTGATGTTATTTCTACTTGAAATCGATTGTAACAATCCACAGCAAGCTATATCAAGCATCAATAACAATCGATAACCCCATAAATCAAAACGCCTAATATCGAGTATGAACCCTAATTTACGAATAAAAAATCCAAGCAACAAAACGTAGAATTGATGATATGAAAAGAAAATAGAGATCACAAGCTTCAATTTGAATACTCACATGACTGATTTGGTAAACAGAAACACGATGAAATCTGGGTTTGAATTCCTGGATTGTTCTTCACCAACACAACTAATTTCTTGATTTTCTGATATTTTTATAATTAATTAATAATTAATTAGTAATTAATCAGCTATTTATAATAGTAAAAATAATACTCTTAAATAAAATTAAGGACCTAATTATACATCTAATAAAATTAATTGGCCCCAATTTTTATAATTTTTGGGTATTAAATTTGAATTTTTAAATATCCAATAAATACAAAATATATGCCAAAAATTCCCAAAAATTGGGAATAATACAAAAATACAAAGAAAAATGATATTTGATAATTTCATGATCCTATAAAAATCGAAATGTGATTTTTGTGGGGGTTTTGACACCCGAAAGGGCCCGGAAAAGTCATTTTTCGCGAAACGAGAAAATTTGTAAAACGTCTGGATGTTCAAAATATCGATATGGTATAGTCCATACTTGGCAAAATAAGGCCAATGATTTTATATGAAATATCAGCTATTAAAACACTGTTTGGGTCGTACAACTTTTGATATCAAAGCATTTAACTAGAGTAAAAGCACTCGATAATTACCCGAAACACGTTCTGATCGAAACAGATTACATGTAGCACATAACAGCTAGGGTTTTATGACTCAACACACTAAATGACATATTTAAACACATAAATCATCTTTATTAAGATATAATACAAGCGTAATTTCTCGGTCGTTACATCCTCCCCCCTTATTAGGATTATGTCCTCAGAATCTCGCTAGGAAAATAACTGGGGATACTTTTCTAACATTTCACTTTCAAGCTCCCATGTTGATTCTTCAAGCACATGGTTTCTCCACAAGACTCTTAAAAATGGTACATGCTTATTTCTCAATACTCTCGCTTGCCGATCTAAAATTCTTATTGGTTGTTCTATATAAGACAAATTAGCTTGAAGTTCTATTGGCTTATATTCTATTAAATGCCTTGTATTAAGATTATACTTCTTAAGCATTGACACATGAAACACATTATGGATATGCTGCATATGGGGTGGTAAGGCTAATTCGTATGCAACCTTTCCAACTTTCTTCAAAATTTTAAATGGACCGACGTATCGGGGCTTTAGCTTGCCCTTGTTGCCAAATCTAATCAATCCTTTCCATGGTGATATCTTCAGCAATACATGTTTTCCTTCTTGATAATCCACATCCTTTCTGGTTTGATCTGCGTATTTGCGTTGTTGATTTTGTGCTGCTTCGAGTCGCTTTTGGATAAGCTCTACGTTTTCCTTGGTCTGCTGGATCAGTTCTGGACCTAGTGCGTTCTCCAACTTCATTTCAACATGTAGGTGATCTACACTTCCTTCTATATAAGGCTTCATAAGGTGGCATTCCAATGCTGGCATGATAGCTGTTGTTGTAAGAGAATTCCACTACTGGTAAATGTTCATCCCAAATGCCTTCAAAATCTATTGCACATATTATCTTCAATTGTTTGAATCATCCTTTCGCTTTGCCCGTCCGTCTGTGGATGATAAGCGGTACTCATATTTCATTTAGTACCAAGGCATTCCTGAAATTGTCTCCAGAATCTCGAGTTAAAACGTGGATCTCGATCAGAAACAATGGATACAGGCACTCCATGGTGCATCACTATTTCCTTAAGATATAGATGTACTAACTTGTCAAGTGAAAACCTCTTGTTGATCGGGAGAAAATGTGCTGACTTTGTTAATCTGTCGATAATGACCCAAATCGTATCATGATTTGTTCTGTTTCTCGGAAGTCCTACTACGAAATCCATCGCTATGTGTTCCCATTTCCATTCTGGAATATCCAGTGGTTGTAGTAATCCACTTGGACGTTGATATTCTGCTTTGACTCGTTGGAACGTATAACATTTACTGACTCATTCAGCTATTTCTTTTTTCATGTCTGACCACCAAAAGTTTTCCTTCAAATCTCTGTACATCTTCGTGCTTCCGGGATGAATTGAATATCTTGAACTATGAGCGTCTCGCAAAATTTTTGCCTTCAGTTCCGGTACATTGGGTATCCAGATTCTTGAAGCAACTCGTAAGATTCCCTTGTCATCTTTTTGGATTGTAATTTTTTCTCCTGTCAAATTGTCAATTTCATGATCCATTACTTCCTCCTGACACCTTCTTATCTTTTCCAATAATTCTGGCTGGAATGTCATTGCGTAGTTCATTTCAGTGGAGCTTTCTGGAATATGAACTTCAATTTCCAATTTATAGAACTCTCTGATCAATTCTTCTGAAGATGTCAATATATTCTTTCTTTCCTATCGACTTAGTACATCTGCTACAACATTTGCTTTACCTGGATGATAGTTGATTGATACGTCGTAGTCTTTGATTAGTTCTAGCCAACGTCGCTGTCTCATGTTGAGTTCTTTCTGCGTGAAAATATATTTTAAACTCTTATGATCCGTGTAGATTTCAAATTTTTCGTTGTTAGGGCGAAAACACGTGTTAAATTACACGCAAGTATATGCATTCGCAAGTAGTATAAGATATAAATCAGATTCGTTCCCATAGAGACTGGTTTAGGTAAAGTTCAATTTATGCACCTATGCAACAATGTATGGTTATCGCTCAATGCTAAGACAAAAAACAAATTGGGATTGTTTATATCTAAGAAATAAACTAACAATTATAACTAAGAGAACAAGAATGATTGAATTAATATATATGACAAACATGGGATTCTAACATCATTACTACTTCATCCAAAGTCATTGTTCTTAACCTTAACATGTGATGGTGATGATGCTAATCAGATAACACGAAACTAGTAAACGCCAACTTTCGTTGTACGAATACCTTACTACCAAGCATCCACAAAAGGGATAGAAGTTGAATAGACACCAATTATATTTAGTCCTTATATTTTTATAAGAATTGAAAACATAACAGTTTAATGCGCAAGTTATCTATCGTGATTACATAGGGCAAGTAAGATGGTTAAAATTACCTACGAATCATGCATAACAATTATACATGAACCTATGCTAGCATGGCAAGTTCTAAACCTCTATATTCACTGTCGCTTCAATAGAGATTAACACGCTATCTTATATGTTAGCTACGCACATAAGAAGAATAAGCACAACCAATACTAGGTTATCATACAATCACCACACACTAAGGTATCGAAACAATTTAACTAAATAAATCTATAAATAAATCCGCTTGAACCCCACTATAACGATTAGTTCATAATCGAACTCATCATCACCATGGGGTCCAATGAAAGCATGATATAAAACAATATAAGAGTTCAAGAACAAATCGAAAACGAGAATCCAAATATCAACTATATTAAAGAAAATAAAAGTCTTATTCTCCGTAACCTTCTTGTATTCTTTAGGTCTTCTTATTGCTCTCTTAGGCCTCCTTGTTGTTAAAAACGTCTTTTTATTGATATATAGGCTCCAGGATGACCAGGACTCTCAAAATCTTTAATTTCGTCTAAAATCAGGATTTTGGGGCAGAAACCGGGCACGGGCGCGCTGCTTTCAGCGGCGCGGGCGCGCTGGTTCTGGCGCGGCCCCGCTGACATTCTGAAATTTTTTTTACAATTCTTCTTTTAGCCGTATCTTGAGTTCTGCTCGTTAGAATTAGGCGATTCAACTGCCCACGCAAAGCTAACGAGATTCTCTACAACTTTAGAATGGCCTAGGATTCCAATTATGATCACTTTTTAGCATATTTCTTTGAAAAGCTTCTTTCTTCAACTTACTGATGCCTGAAATGCATAAACACAAAAATACATCAAAAATCCCAACAACTTGAGTGCAAAAAACCAACTTAAGCTTGAAATGAAGTGTTCCAAGTAGATATAAAATTCACTTATCATTCGCCATAAAGACAATGTCCCCAGAGTTTTAGTGCGAACACAATAGCGGCTAATTCCAGATCATGCGTTGGATATTTTTGTTCATGAGGCTTCAGTTATCTAGAAGCATACGGGATTACGTTGCCGTGCTGCATTAATACACATCCAAGCCCTCGATAGGAAGCATCGATGTATATGATGAAATCTCCTTGATCATCCGGTAGCACAAGCACGGGTGCGGTTACTAGTCGATTCTTCAATTCTTAAAAACTCTCTTCACATTTTTATTCCATACAAACTTTTCATTCTTCCGAGTCAACTTGGTCAATGGATTAGCTATCTTTGCAAAGTCTTTAACAAATCTTCTATAATAACCAGCAAATCCTAAGAAACTTTTAACTACCGTCAGGATCTTGGGCCTTTCCCAATTTAAAATAGCTTCAATCTTTACTAGGTCGACTTGAATTCCTCCGATACTAATTATATGACCTAGAAATTGCACTTCCTTTAACCAGAATTCGTATTTCAAAAACTTCACATAAGTTGTTCCAGCCTCAAGGTTTCCGAAGTGATTCTCAGATGCTTTGCATGCTCTTCTTCAGTCTTCGAGTAAATTAAGATGTCATCAATAAATACAATAATAAATTTATCCAAATACTTTTTGAACACTCTGTTCATCAAATCCATGAACGCTGCTGGTGCATTGGTTAATCCAAACGCCATTACAAGAAATTCGTAGTGCTCGTATCTCGTTTGAAAAGCAGTCTTCGAAATATCTTCCACCTTGATCTTCAACTGGTGATAACCCGATCTTAAATCGATTTTCGAAAACCATGCCGCTTCTTTCAGTTCTTCAAATAAATCATCGATCCATGGCAAAGGATATTTTTTCTTGATAGTTAACTTATTCAGCTCACGATAGTCGATATATTATCGCATACTGCAGTCTTTATTCTTTACAAACAATACCGGTGCATCCCATGGGGATACACCAGGCCTTATAATTCATCTATCGAGAAGATCTTGTAATTGTGTTACCAGCTCTTTCATCTCAACATGTGTCATTCGATACGGAGCTTTCAAAATTGGCTCAGTACCTGGTGCCAAATCAATGATAAACTCGATCTCTCGATCCAGAGGTAGTTTTGGAAGTTCATCTGGAAAGACATCAGGAAATTCATATACAACAGGAATATCTTCGATCTACAGACTTTATTTTTCTGTATCAAATACATAGGCTAAATAGGCTTTACATCCTTGGCGTAGCAATGGTTTCGTCTGCATCATCGTTAAAAACTTTTGCTTTTATTTCTCGCCTTTAAACGTTACCGTTGCATTTTCTCCAGTTCGCAGATTCACTTTCTTGTTTGCGCAATCAATCTGAGCATTATTACCGTTTAACCAATCCATTCCTAAAATAACATCAAATTCTCCTGACTTGAAAGGTATCAAGTCAACTGAGAAATGACGTACTGCTATTTCGATATCGCACCCTGAACACACTCGGTCTACCGCAATTTCATCATCGTTTGCTAACTTTATAATTAACATTTCGTCCAACCGTTGAATTTCATAATATAACTTATGAATAAATTATTCAGAAATAAAAGATCTTGTGACTCCAGAATCAATCAATACTTGTACATATACAGAATTCACATGAAGCATACCTGCAACCACATTGGGACTCTGCACAGCTTCTTTCATTGACATATTAAAAGTCTTTGCGCTAATTCTGCTGTGGTGGTGGTGGAGGTAATGCCAAAATCCTTGGGATACTGGATGTCATTGCTGCTCCTCTATAGTCTTTAGCAATATGTCATTTTCTTTCGCATTGGAAATAAATGACCTCTGTCTTCCCTGTTGGGCATTCCCCAGAGTAGTGTATCTTCTGCTTGCATTTGAAACACGTGACATTCGGCTTATTACAGATCCCGATATGTTTCTTTTCATATGTTTCGCACTCAGGTATTGATGGCCAGTGATTCTTTGTTGATTCGGGGCCGGGAGTCGATTACCCGTCCTCTGATTTCCCTGTTCTGTCCTTCTAAAATTTGCATTTGTTCGGGGTTGAAATCCCGGCCTCCTGTTGGAACGATTCTGAAAACTTTCTGGTCCCTTTTCTTTTTGGGACACCTCACTTTCTCCTTTAATTATCATGGCCTTCTGGACTACTGCTGAATACGTTGTCAGTTCGAATACTGCCACTCTACTACGAATCCATGGCTTCAATCCCTGTTGAAATCTCTTAGCCCGCTTCTCATCGGTATTTACCTGCTCTGGAACAAACCTAGTCAATTCAGTAAACTTGACTTCATATTCAGTGATAGATAAATTTCCTTGCTTCAACTCTAGGAATTTAATTTCCATCTGGTTCTTCATATAACGGGGAAAATATTTTTCCAGAAAAAGCTCGGTGAATTTTTCCCAAGTTACTACACCGTTGCCTTCCAGCGCTTTCTTGGACTCCCACCAGTAATTAGCTTCTCCGTTCAAGAAGTAACTAGCAAAATCCGTCTTCTGATCTGCTTCCACTTTAACCAACGCAAATTATTTCTCTATCTCCTTTAACCAGGCCCTTGTCTTAGTAGGATCTGCTGAACCTTCAAATTATGTAGGCTTTACCGAATGGAACTGTTTGAAAGTAACAACAAATACAACGGGTGGTGCTTGTGGCTCTGGACGAAGTGGTTGCTGTAACATCTGCTGCTGGAACTGTTGTTGCTGTTGTTGCATTTGCTGCTGCATCATCACCATTTGTTGTTGCATCAGGTGAAACATTTGGTCCATATGGTGGTTATTGTTGTTTTGGCCTTCGGTATTGTCATTGGATGACTCAGTTCTGGTTTTTCTTTTTGGTGTCATGTTTTTTATAATAAAATAAATTGCTTATAATAATAATTTATTAAACAGGTGATAATGGATAAGGAAATAATTTGTATGGTATTAAAACAGGAAATTTAAACAGTTGATATTGGAAAGAAAATAATTTACCAGATATCTAAAACAAGAAATTAAAACAGTTCAGAATTTAAATAAATCATCTGAAATTTTTTGAAATTTGTAATAATAGATGGTATATCATTGTTTTAAATTAAAACAGCATTTGAGATATGGAAAAACTATAAAACAATAAAGTAAATATAAATGCTTTAAAGACTGAAATTTAAAATAAAAGAAAAGTTAGAAAAGTTCATTTTATATATATAACACCAGCTCCAGGTGTTAGTGCTTGATACAAAAAGGTCTACATCAGATATGTCATAGCTACTGCTGCTACATGTCAAAACTAGATACTACACACATACAATCATAATCACACTATATTATGCTGCCTCTATCTACATATGTCATATATAGTACAACACATCTGACTGTCTGGCTGATCTCAAAACCCTGGTGGCACACTGTCTATCTCCTGTCAGAGCGAATCTAATACTGTCTCTACCAACCTCATGGCCCGATAGTACATTGCGTTAGTACGGATGTCCTCCTGTCTCAGCTCTCCAACCTCCTGTGAAGCGGCTCGATAAATTTGTCTGAGCCTCTCTCTCATAATATAATATGGCTGCAACGCTCTCACTAGACCAAACTCCCTGCTCTCAAACAACCCAAAAATCTCCCTACATTGATCCTTCCACATCTGTATGTCTTCTCTCATCCTGGCATGTTGATGGTATGGCACTGTCCGCGGCTCTCGGAGGTCTGTCTGTGATCATCGAGTAGGTAAAGGCATCGGCTAGCCAATAACCTCGTCCATGAACTCGACAGGCGGAAACTGGTAAACTCCGGGCACTGGGGCATAAATGGCTGTGAGAGCTGGGAATAACACTGGGGGAACCTGTGGCTAAATCATCTGAGGATCTGGATGTATCTCAGGCTGCTGTAATGGAATCTCTGGTTGTGGCTGCTACACTGGTAATTGTGGCTCAAGCTCATCCCACTGTGGAAAATCAATCATGTCAGGTACCTCAAACATCGGGAACTCGGATGGTGGTAACTAAGGTATCTCCGGCTCAAAATACGGGAAAAAGTCAATAGGATCAGGTACCTCTAAAACTGGTGGATCTACAGGGGCTGCTAGTGGCATGGATACTAGTGGTGCAGCTGTACCTGATGCAGTCCTCTCTGATGAAGATGAAGCCATCTGACAGAATAACCATAACACAAGAAAATGTCATTTCCCATTCCTAGAACTTACAATTTCCTAATCTAAGAAACAAGCCAAACCCTAATACCATTATCCCTATCTTATGTGATCTTCCTATCTTATCTTAACTCTAATGTTCTTCTTTTCAAGGGCCAAAACCTAAGCTCTGATGCCAACTGTAACACCCTCCAAATCCGGGGTATAGATCTGGGGTATTACCATCACTAACTATCTTACTGAACCTGTACAATAATAATAAAAATATATAATTACCCCTTATTACTACTATTCGAGATCTTTTAAGGTTAAGGTGTGAAAACAAGAACAACTTACCAACTTTATTACAACAACCCAAATAAACTATCTTACAAACCTTTCTTTATTACAAACTAGTTATCTATATAATTTTAAACTAAGTCCCTTTTATGCAAAATATATCTATAACTCATCCTGTTACACCTGATCTGGCATTTCCAAACTCTCTTCGGGGATTGGAATAAGCACCCTTGGTGCTAGAGGGTCCCGCTGCTTGACCCGCTTCTTGACTACTCGGGTTCGATTGGGTTTCATTCTCAACTTTAACTAAAAAATAAAGTGAACAACAATAATAGGGGTGAGCCAAAATTGCTCAACAAGCCTGTAACATTTATATGTATAGTGTAAATAGAGAACTGTACCCTACTGATCAGTCAGGATATAGCGGAACTGTACCCATCTGCATAGACCCACCAACATAAAGGGTACCCGAGCACTATGGCCTAATAATCAAGGTTCCGGTTCATACCCGGCCCGTATCGTAACCATCCAGTCCATAACTTAGCATCCGAAATAATCGGTATGCTTTCGATATATCCCAATATCAGAATATATCAGAGTATATGTATATGTGTGCATGTATTTATTGGAATATAAATAGAGGATTCACTGAATTAGGAGAAATCAGGAATCGAAATGAAATAGAAATAAAGAAACAACAATTGTGTACCAGTGTTTGTGAACAAGAATTATTACGATATAGTTGTCATGGAAAGTTGGAAGCAATTCACTATTCTGAACTTAGAATAGGGGAAAAACTTGCATGGTATACGCCCTGCTTCAGGTACTTCACTGCTCTCTATCTCCGGCTTGATTCGCCTTGTTGATGGTGTTTCTATAAAAAAATACATTTATTTAGTTGACTTACATCGTACGCGTATCTCAGACTGAAACCACGTAGCCCTTATCGTTTACCCATACGATTATATCCGACTTGTATATAATTATCTAACAAATAGAGTTCAAATAATCACATAAATCATATAGCAAATAAAGCACATAATTAATTTAGGCTTATAAATATTTTTAGAATCGAAATTAGACCTATATTTGTATTAACAAACAATATCTGACTCGATTTCTAATTTTCCGGGATTTATTAGACTCGTTTTAATAAATAATAGGGTATGTAACGAATAACTACCATAAGCCGACTCGCTCTCGAAAGAAATTATGATTTATAACTATTTTTAATGGAATCGGGTAATTTTTCTAAGTCCAAGTGTCTTCGTTTCGATTAAATCGGATAAACGGTTTAATTACTACGCAATAAACATGATTATATCAACTATTAATCAATTATTATTAATTATTCATAATTAATTAAACCTTAATTATATTTTAAATAATTATTTAGGAATTATCATATTTTAAAATAATTAATTTTTCCCTAATTTTTAAAATAAAATATAATTTATTACAAATTATTCAATTAAACTGACTAATTATAAAATAATTAATCAATTTAATTAAATAATAAGTCATTAAGAAATAATTACATAAATAATAGTTAAATAAATAAATAAATAAATTTTCGAATTTCTGAAATAAGAAAATAATTTATAATTTTACAAAATAAATCAGATAATTAATTATATTATTTATTGGATTTTTTAAATAAATAAAATTGATTTTCAAAATTTTATAAATATAAAAGTAAAAAAAATATTCAGAAATAGTTTTTTTTTGAAAACGAATTAGGGTTTTGGAGGATTGAAACCGGGTTAACCACTAGGTTTCCAATCGGGTTTCCGGGTTGAAGCCCGAGGCGGGTCTCCAAGAACTCGTCGGGGATTCTCCAGAATCCAGCGACGTTCCCGGAGTCCGGCAACTCCAATCCGGCTTAAACAGAGATCGTTTGGCTTCAGTTTTGTGGGGGGTTTTGCTCCAAATTCAATCAGCAACGCATATTAGTCCTTCATTCGCCGAGTTCATCCCGGGAATCAATTCTCCGGCCAAACCACCGCAATTTTCCGGCCAAAGTACGATCTCTCACGTTTGTACACCAAAATTCAATATCTATATGTCAAAATGAAGCTCTCAACTTAAGCAATCTAACCCTAACACTTAATAAACCAACAATCATTCTAAAAACAAAAACTATTATAAAAAAAATTAGTATAAACCCTACTATTCGAACTATACTTTACTAGTATCGTTTGATGTTATTTCTACTTGAAATTGATTGCAACAATCCTCAGGAAGCTATACCAGGCATCAATAACAATCTATAACCCCAGGAATCAAAACGCCTAATTCGAGTATGAACCCTAATTTATGAATCAAAAATCCAAGCAACAAAACGTAAAATAGATGATATAAAAAGAAAAAAGAGATCACAAGCTTCAATTTGAATACTCACATGACTGATTTGGTAAACAGAAACACGATGAAATCTGGGTTTGAATTCCTGGATTGTTCTTCACCAACACAACTAATTTCTTGATTTTCTGATATTTTTATAATTAATTAATAATTAATTAGTAATTAATCAGCTATTTATAATAGTAAAAATAATACTCCTAAATAAAATTAAGGACCTAATTATACATCTAATAAAATTAATTGGCCCCAATTTTTATAATTTTTGGGTATTAAATTTGAATTTTTAAATATCCAATAAATACAAAATATATGCCAAAAATTCCTAAAAATTGTGAATAATACAAAAATACAAAGAAAAATGATATTTGATAATTTCATGATCCTATAAAAATAAATATGTGATTTTTGTGGGGTTTTTAAAACCTGAAGGGGCCCGGAAAAGTCGTTTTTCGCGAAACGAGAAAATTGTAAAATGTCCAGATGTTCAGAATATCGATATGGTATAGGCCATACTTGGAAAAATAAGGTCAATGATTTTAAATGAAATATTAGCTATTAAAACACTGTTTGGGTCATAAACTTTTGATATCAAAGCATTCAACTAGAATAAAGCACTCGATAATTACCCGAAACACGTTCTGATCGAAACAGATTACACGTAGCACATAACAGCTAGGGTTTTATGACTCAACACACTTACTGACATATTTAAACACATAAATCATATTTATTAAGATATAATACAAGCGTAATTTCTCGGTCGTTACAGAATCCCAGTATATGGATCATTGGTGAAACGACCACAGTAGCTATTAAGATCATCCTTGTATTTAAAATTTGTGTGTAATATTTGTATGTGTTTAATTATTTTATCAGTTGACTTGTTTGCTGGTGTTTGTGATCATAAGAAAATCTGACTAGAAATTAAATAAGAATAAAGCCAAACTTAGTCAAATTAATAATGAACAGTTGGGTCTTAAGCATTAATATACACTCTCTACAGCTTATTAAATGCAGTTTCGTCTCTTGCTAAAATTTTCCACTTCACTCCTTCTTTTATCCAAAAAGAAAAGATAAAAATATACACAAGTGCACAACATACATTCATCATTAAATGAGCCTCCATACTTTCTTGAGTTCTAAATTTTGAACTCTCTGCACTACCTCTGCACCTGCATAAGGCCTGCATATACTTAAGCACAATTTTTACTAAAATGTAACTAAAAGGACACTCCAAGTAAAGTTGTAATAAATGCTCCCGGTTGGAGCTAAAAATAGTCAAGCCAAACTGATTTTATGTGATTAAATGCCCTTTGTTTGTTCTTCCATGCTGTGAGTATTATGTACTCCCTACTTGAGTAAATTGCATATATCTAAAAATTTGCATAACTGAGCATGCGCGGAATTTAATATAAACAATGTTTGACATCAACCTTGCATCATAATTCTTATACTTTTTTTAAATATATTATTTATTCTTTTAGTTACTATACATTAGCAAGAGTTCATTAAACTCTTTAAAAGGCCACTGTCATGCATGCATTTTCACACACATATACACAAACACAAATTGCACTCTCACTCTCTCTTTTTCATTTTTCTCTTGCATGGATCCTAGACACTCACACTTCTACCCAAGGAGAGCTCCAATGCTCCTCCCTCTCATTGACATCATTGATGGGAGATCAGTTTTTAAATATCATCATCAGTCACATAAATCATTTTTTCCAAATTATCACCACCATTTTCCTCACCATAAAAAGCAAAAACACAACAATATTACTCATCAAGCACCTTTCTATAACAGTACACATGAAAACTCACCAAGAGTTAGGAACCCTAACTCAAATCAAGTTATTAATGCCACTCCTTTAAACCTTGTACCACCAACAGTTCCATACACACACATAACACCACCCACACCTACATTAGTTAAACTGACCAATTATGGTAAGCTCAACCAGATGTTAAAGAACATTCAAACTGGAATGATGATCCAAGTTGAGCAAATGCGTGAAATATTCAAGATTATCATGGCTTCTAAATGGGATAACTTTGTATTCTATAGAGGTAGGAACTATCATGTGCATCTTATAAGTGAATTCTATGTGAACATGAAAGTATTCCAAAGGGAATATGGTGTCTACTATGTTGAGTCTTATGTGCACGAGATCAATATGAAGGTTGATAGTAACTCTATTCATAGAGCTATGAGGTTAGAAAGCAATACTTTGCAAAAACCATGCATTAACATTTTTGAAAAATTTGCTTTTGACCAAAAGGAGTTTGAGTTGTATGTTGGTCTTTTCTGTGATGATGATGTGCCTTTAGGTCTTTGTGAGTCTAACTGGGGTATTCACTTCAAACATTTCACACACACTTATCAAAAACTAGCTGTCCTTTTTAGGGAAAACATTCTCCCTAAACCAAAATAAGATAGAGTTTTTGATTTTGTTGACCTTAAGGTAATGTTTAAACTTGTAACTAATAAGGTTGAGTTTAACTTGAGTTATGTCATAATTTTAAACATGATAAATGAATTTTATGAAGAATTTATGCCATATGCCTTGCTTATAACCTCCTTGTTTGAAATTAACAAAGTTAAATTAATCAAAACCTTTGCTCAACAAATTGAATACTTTAATGTTGAAACTCTTTACCAAGATAAGGTCCCCTTGAGTGTGTGTAAGCCCCAACCTGTGAATCAAATTAAAATGCCTAAAATTGTTAATCTTGAGAAAACCAATAATGAGATTAAAGTGCTAAAAATTGAAATTAGAAGTCTCAAAGAAATTAATCTTAAGTTGGTAGCTAGGATAAATCACCTTGAAGAAAAGGTTCATAGGAAAAAGGGTTTACTTGAGGATTCAGAAGCAACCTCAAGAAGGCATGTGAGTGAGGAGGCTGTTGAGCCTGTGGTTGTTGGTGTTGGTCCGAAAGATGATGAGTTTGCTGGTTTGGCTGATATTAATGTGTTGCCTGATTTATTTGCTATTGATGGAAATCTGGGTTTTATTAATGTTAATAAATCTCATGTCAAGGAGTAATCTGTACTGTGCTTACATAGATGCATCAAAGTCTGTCATGCATCTGTGTTATCCGGTTTTTGCTATTGATGGTCCAGTTGCTTTACTTCTGTTTTTATTTTGATTGGTCAAAGAACCTTAGTGTTTAAGTCTGTTGTTTTGCTGCAGTTTGTAATTTCTTGAAAAAATTAGTGAACCATACAAATGGTTGGAATTATGTTAATGATGAATAGAAATGCATCTGCTTTGCTTTACAATTAGTGTATACTTAATTAATCTCTAAATTATCCATGTCATATTTGTACTTCAGTTTCTTTGCTTTAGTATGGCTGCTAATAAGATCATGTAATTCAGTCTTGCATTATCAATTGTGTACTTTTAATTTTGAGTTTTTTTTACCTAGCTATTGTTAAAATGTTAAATCAACCTAGTTAGTTTTTTTATAAACAGTTTAAAGATTGAAGTTTTGTATGGTTCAATGGACTGAGGGTAAAACTCATAGTGTTATGATACTTCTGTGACTTAAGCAATTGTTTTGTTCAGTTTCCTAAAAGTTTTCTTAATTTGTTAAGAACTGAGATAGTACATTGAATAAGCTAATTAAATGATATAGTCCATGAGTTCATCCTTGTAAATGTTAAAACTTTATTGGTTGATGAATAAATCTTCAAAATGTCATAAGATTAACACTACATATAGTCTATTACATCAAAGATAGATAAAATACAGAACTAATATTCATTGTTCATAGCATTGTTGATAATACTATCACCACAAAATAATGAATAGAATTGGAACCAACTTGTGATAAAACTGTTACTAGGTTCACCTTGTTTTGACAAAGTACTTTGCTTAACTAAAAATGAAATGATAATGTATAGACTATGCAAAAACGAGTGCTTAAATTCTATATCCAGTTGCATGCTATTCATAAATACATATGTATATATGAAATTGACTGACAGGTTCGTGGATGACACTATCAACATCAATTCCGGTATTCTGAAGATTAAATGTTTGACCTTAGCTAGCATATATGTATAGGTTGTTTAAGAAATCAGTGTATATGCATCTTGTTTCATGTTATCTCATTCTATGAGAAGTAAACTTTCTTTAAAACTATACAGATATGTAAAGAATGATATCTCATTCTATGAGAGTTATGTATACTAACTCTCTAACTGTACACCTCTAACTTGACTAACAACAAATACATACTCATGATCCGACTGATCAAATTACAGATTTCAAGGCATATAAAATCTGGTATTTAAAATCAAGAATGGCTTAAAACATAAACTAGTAGTAATCTCAATTGATACTTCGGGTAAATAAGAAATAAATGAAATTACTCACTTGGTCTCTTATGAGTAAAAATCAAAAATAGTTTGAAAAGAAAAATTGACTGTAAAACAATCTCGATTACATCCAGATTGATCAATCAAGATAAAAAAACTAGTCCTATTACATAGGAGCGAGTTAAAAAAATGGTATATATCAAAGTATGTGTTTTATCCCAAAAGTTCAAATACGTACAAAAATGATAATAAAGGAAAGAAGAACCTAATTTATCATTTCATCATATTTTTTAGAGGAAAGAAAAAATTTAAAAAAGTAAAAGCAGAATTATTTTTACTACATATGTCTCTTATATCTAAAACTGATGAATTATGTTAAAAGTGAAGAAGAAATTCAAAGGGAAAGAAGAAATTAGAAAAATAGTGACATATTCAAATCAAATTTATCACTTCTTCAAATCTTTACTAAAGTGATAAATTCCTTGTTAAATAAGGTTATAATACATTAAGGGGAAACAATTACATATATTCTTTTTGTTAATATACCAAATAAAAGGGGGAAAAGAAATTAGACCCCCAAATTTTAAATTTTAAAATATTCTTGCTAAATGACATGAATTGTACTTTAAAATATATATCTAATTCATCTCATAAGTTGTTCAGTCTTGCAGGAACAAATTCAAAGGATATATAATGGATTACTTTTTAGCTCTATTTGTGTGAAAAATATTTTTCAAAAACACATGCATACATTTAGGATAAGCACACACTTAGAAAGTTTTAAATTTTATGTTTTATTCGGCAAATACAAAAAAGGGGATGATTGGAAGGACATCTTTGATTAATTATTTATTTTGGTATTATTATTCCCAAATAAACTAACAAGTAGAATTTCAGAAGGGGGGTTGAATGTAATTCTTGATTTCTTTTCAGTCTTTAAAACTTCTTACAAATATAAATATAACTGTGTATAAATATGCTAAGTGTGGATAAGAAATATTCAAGTATTCAAAAACAAAGTAAATAAACAAGGATGTTTAAAACTTTCTGGTGGATTGTTGTTTCCACCGGAGATATATATATATAAATGTAGAAGATCTCTATGATGCAAAAAGCACACAGCTGCTTACAAGTGAATTTACAGAGAGATAACTAATAAATTCTTAACAAATTGTGCCTTATCTATTTCTCAATTCTTTCAATGGATATATCTTTACTTGCTACTCTTGATTTACATATCACCAAATTACATGTGAAAAAGACAAACTAATAAAACAAACATGTCTCAGTCTTATCACATGTTTTTTTATTTCTCCATCTAGCACCTTTGTATTTCTTCAAGTTAGCATATAAATGGAAATGCTTCTTGATCTTCATCATCCTGATTACAGGCTGCCACATTCCTTTTATATACAATCAACCCATGTGACTGTCAAGTCACTATCAACTCCTATTTGAATTTGTTATCCGTCGAGACTCTGTTAGATCATCCGTCGAGACTCTATTCGATCATCCGTTGATTGTAACTTAGGTCATTTGTCAAAGCCTTGTAGAAACATCGGTTGAAAGTACTTCCATATCAGTTGACTCAATTTCACTTATGAAAAATTACAAGGCATCTAATATTTATAATTAGCCAACCTATTTTGTATATCATTCTTGTAGTCAACATGACTTAGCTACAACTTCTAATTCTCTAAGACATTACAGTACACAGGAATGTGCTCCAAAAACTTATTTAAACATAAGGTACTCTTTCAATGGATCACAAGAAAAATTATCCGTTGAAAGCTACAAACTCACTTAATTAAATCTACTAAGGTGTTTTGGTAAAATATCATCAAGCCTACAACATATTTCTAACAGTCTCCCCCAATTTATGTGTACCAAAATTGTAGGCATAAATTTAAGAGGACTTGATGATAACAAAATACCCTATATAAAAAGATCATTCAATAGAAGATAAAATGTTAAGTGTTGCAATTTTATTGAAAGTTGACAAAAGAAAGTTCACACAAGTCTTACAAGCTTTGTTCAAGGTGCTCCTCTAGTCTGAGCAAATTAATCTTTTCTCCTTGAGTGTCTAGTCTTCTTTCCCAGTTTTTCATTGTTCTCTTCTATCTGGTGTTGGAGTTGTCTGTAGAACTCAGATTCATCTTTATTAGAATTATCCAGCATTTTCTGCATTTCCTTGAGAGTTTAATTGATTAAAATCTTTAGCTGGTCTTATAATCTGAAAAATCTTCTGGTGTTCTTTTCATCCTTGAACTCCATTAACCAATATGGCTTCAAGTCCACTCTATTCCTAGTGTAAGGAATGGTTAAGACTCTTGGTAGTACACTTGGGTCTCTCCAGCTCTGTCTTATTTATTCAATTTTGTTAAGTATCTCATTTTTAGCCACCATGGTGAATTGTCAAAGTTTTTCTTGATAGTAGAGAATACTTTTACTAAGACATAGAAGCCTTCATTGAGAATTCTGTGAAGAGGCCAAGTGAATTACTTTCCACCCTTGTATTTGAACACTAGTCTTTTTGGAAGTCTGTTGTGGGCATCAATAGCTCTCACTTCATCCATCTCATCCAAGTAAATATTTATATCTGAAAACTCCTTTATGTCACAAATAAAGAGTTGATCTCCTTTGTTGACCGTTGGCTTGGGTTTAGATAAGGTTTTGGATTTAAATGGGATAGACTTGACTGACTTTCTTGGTATGTTCTTTCTTCTTTTAGAGGAGGTTGGAATAGGGATATTCAGCTCTGGAATAGGTAGGCTATCCCAGTCTATTGGTTCATCCTTAGGAATGATTGTCTCACCATGAAAACTCACACCAGGATGGACCTTGATTTCAACTTGCTCCAATGTGGGATAGTTGGTTGATTTGTAGTAGTAGAATGAGTTGGCTTTGGTTCTACCTCTTCTTCTTCAAATTCTAGCTTTCTTTTGGCTCTTTCCTTTCTTACTCTTTTTACAGATTTTTGCTTTGGTTCCTCAAGTTTCTCAGTCTCAGTTGTAGTGACAAGCTTCTCAATTTCTGACTTGGTGGCAAGCTTTTCAGCTTGTTTCTTAGCTTCTAAGGCAGCCTGCCTTTTCTGATGCTTGAGCCTCAATTTTTCTTCTTTCTTGGCTTCTCCAAATTGAGGATGTCCAGCCATCACACAAATTAGTTTACCATGCTTGTAGATTTTAGCTATTCTTTTCTTCAATACTGAGTCTCTTGTATCTTTTTAATTGGCAGTGGAGTGACCAAGCAGCTTCTATTGATCAGACTGAGGAGTTGCATAGACTAGGTCCATAGGATTCTTTCTAGAATGTTTTGATGAATGATTTTTGGGCTTCAAGATCAAAGTGGCCTTTTGAAGTCTTCTAGCTGAGGTTTGACCTCTTTCCATGTTCCTCAAGCTCATTTCACTTATTGGAATCTGTCTCAATTGTGTGAAATGCTTCACAGATTTGTCTTGTTTTTCAATTAGACCAAATACCTTTTTAATTTTCTTCATTTGTTCTTTCAGCTTGAGTTCAGTTGCTACAATATTGATCAAGTCAATATTGTCCAATACTGGTGGCTTTGAGAAAGTAATAGCTGGAACAATTACTTTGCTGACTTGAATGTGCACATCCTTCTCCCCCTCACTAACTTGAACAATTTCATCCTTCTCCCCCTTTTTGTTATCATCAAGTAATGCAGGGGTTGAAGTCTGAGCATCCACCATTTTTTGAAGGAGTGTCTGATGTACTTGGTTGAAAAGCACCTTGGTAATAGAATTCTCTACTGCTGTCAGCCTTGAGACCAAATATTTGATACTCAACTCATAGTCCTTCCTGATTTTCTGATGGATGTCTTTCATTGTGGATTCAGGAAGTTCTCCATTCTGTCATTGATATCCTTCTTGGCTTGCTCAATGTTGGTCTTGATGTCATCCACATCTTGACTCTGTTTGAGACATTAAATCTTGTGCAGTTGTAGAGATTCTAGATGGGCTTGGAGAATACATTTAGTATTGGCATCTGTGGTGGCTTGAAGAGCTGATTGAGTTTGATGGATAAGCTTGAATAGAGTAGATTTAAAATGATGATCTATGCAGTCCTTGGTAAATATCCATGATGGAGTGCTTGTGGTTGAGCTAGGTCATGCATCTCTCCTTATGTCCATGCCATCATCTTCCTCATTAGAAGAATCTCCAAGAGAGCCACTAGAATCTAACTCAAGGTCATCACCAACTGTAGGTGGAAGAGAGTTGATTGCATCCTTGGCTCTTAGCATCGAAGCTGTTGTGTGCACCAAATTTAATGTCCTCTCAACATCCTCACTGCCCTGTTCATCTAGAATTTGATATGCTAGAACAGGATGAATAAATGCCTCAGCATTAAAGGAGACAGAATATAAAACGGCTTGATATTCTTTCTAAAATAGTTGCTTCTTTTCTACATCATTGACATTCCTTAACTCACTAACAATGGGATCTTCCCATTCTGTTGTACCTGCTTTTCTCTCATTATCTTTCTTTTCTTGTATCAAGGGCTCCCCTTGGCTTCCCACCCTCACACCCTCACCTTCACCATCTAAGGTGGGACTCCTCTCACTCACTTTTGCCATGCTCGAAGAAATAGCATGTATTTGGTCCTCTTTTCCTCTCCTTTTTCTTGAGAGCAACTCAGCCTCTCACTCAGTTCACTCCCTTCCCTCAATCCTAAGAGTGATTGAACAACCACTAAGTCATCTAGACTAGTAACATGTTTGGAAATTTCAAGTTGTGTAGAGACTTCCAACGGATGAGGAACATCCGTCGAAATAGTAGTTGTGAATGTCGACGGATAATTGTTGTGAAGCTTATCCGTCGATAGACAATCACTAGTCGACGGATGAGGAATATATGTCGAGAGAGTAGGAATGATAGAGTTAGGAATTGAAACTACTGTAGAATATGTGGTGATTGATTTGAGGTCATGCACAAAAATCTCAGTAGTATATAAGATGATGTTCACTTGCTTTGGATTTTGGCTCCTCCATGAGTGTCAAAGATGGAGAATCAGGAATTGATGTGTTTATCATGTCCACATCCAGTGAGTTTGTAGGAGAATTATGTGTGTGAGGTGTTTCAGTTGTGAGAGATTTTGGTTGTGAATCCACATTTATTGGACCCACATCAACCTGACTTTGTGATGGTGCAATAATTGAGTCTTGGACTGTAGTTGGTACTGTGTGTGTGCCTTGTGACTCCCCCGTAGGTTTAGATTTCTTCTTTCTTAAATAAGTTTGAGGTTGGTCTGTGTCCTTCCCCTTTTTGGCATGTGCTCTTGGTTGAGAGCTTATTTCAATAGTCACATCCTTTTGGAGGATGCAACTAGTAATGAGCTTATTTCCTTATTGAGCACTACAATCTATTGGGAGACTGCAGTATGGATGGTTGGGTCACATAAACCTCACTCTCCTTATCCTTAGGCTTTTTTTTGATTTTCACCCTGTCCCTCACCTTCCTTACCACCCTTCACACTCCCCTCTTGTTCTTTGGTAGATTTTGAAACTAGTTTCTTTTGAGAGAAACTAGAGTGGGGTTTCTTTGACTTGGATTTAGAAATTTTGGATTTTGTGGCTTGGGTAGGCATCTGTTTGGTCACTATCACAAAAGCCATAGCCACAATAGTTTGCAAAGAAATTTAAGGTTGGGAAGTAGTAGAGCAAGAAACATTTACCTCACTTACCTGAGGTGGCTCCATGATTGGCAAGTAATTGAAAGGTGCCTCACTATGGATATTGTTCCTATTAAGATCAGCAAGAACTCTCTTTTCTTGGACCCAACAATCAAGCTTAGTTGTTGGGTTCTCAATCAAGAGGTCCTTAGACACATGATTTGCTAGCATCATAATAAACCTGACATATTATATGTTCTTAGACCTCTTCTTAATGTCCCCTAACTTATACCCTAGTTCATACATGACAAAACTACTGAAATTGTAGTACTTGTCACTTAAAAGCATGTAAAGCATGTTAACCATAGAGTAACTGACTGCATCAAAATTGCTAATCTTTCCTGAAAATGCTTTTATAAAGGAGTCACGGAGAAATCTCCACTCTTTTCTAAGTCCCATTATCCTAACCTCACGTAATTTGGCAGGATTAAGAGAATAACCCATAGACACGAGCATGGTGTTAACATCTGTGTTTGTGTGTGGAACAAGTGTGTTGTTTTCAGGTTAGTGAAAGCATGCTTGAATTTCATCACAGTAAATGCAATAGTCATTACCTTTGAGAGAAGGAAACGGTCTTATCTTTAGAGTTGTACACTGCAGTAGTCCAAATCTCCTCCACAACTTCACAGTAGATGACTAGGAGATTCAAGCATCGCATAACTTAGTATGTAACTTCGAATGAAGTCCATCATCTTGTGATGGTCCTCAGAAGCAGCAATATCTTTGTTCACCAGTGCTACGAAGTTGTTCTTTTCATACATAAATCCAGATTGAGACATGATTTTGACTACTGGTGCCATTATTGTGATTGAGAGAAGTTACAGATAAGAGGGGTTTTGTTTCGGAGATGAAGAGAGTAAAATGCTTTGAGAAAGATAAAAGTAAAAAGAAAAATGAAGGAGGGGCTTTTATACTTTCTCAGAAATAAATAAATAAATATTGAAAAGTACAATAAAGTACCCAATGAAATTTGCCAAAAATAGTTGTTTAAAAATGAAATAAACTATATAAATTCTAGAGATTATCCATCGACATATACTTACATATTGTAAGTAAATTCGATAGATAAGAAATAGAATTAACGGCTATGATTAAAGCAATTCAACGGATATAGATTAAATATATATCTGTCGAGATATAAAGTACCCATAAAAATAATTAATTTTCAAAAGATAATGAAATTCAACGGATATTCATTTTCAACGGATAATGAACATCCGTCGAGATGTAAATTTTGACTTAGACAAAATTTCATCTATATAAGAATAATCAAATTTGATTCTGGCTGCATTACAAGTTGCTTAAACATTAAAAGAATTTAGGAATAATTAAGCATACCTAACTCACTTACCAACCTAGTGAAAGTTGACTCATTAAGTGGCTTAGTAAAGATGTCTGCAAGTTGCTCCTCACTTGGAACAAAATGAAGTTCCACGGTACCATTCATGATATATTCTCGAATGAAGTGGTATTTGATGTCAATGTGCTTAGTCCTTGAATGCTGCACAGGATTTTCAGTAATAGCAATGGCACTTGTATTGTCACTAAAAATATGGATCTTGTATACATGTAGACCATAGTCCAATAGTTGATTCTTCATCCATAAAATCCGTGCACAACAACTACCAGCAGCAATATATTCAACCTCAGTTGTAGAAGTAGAGACTGAATTTTGTTTCTTACTAAACCAGGACACTAACTTGTTTCCTAGAAATTGACAGGTTCATGTTGTACTTTTTTTATCAATTTTACAACCTGCATAATCTGTATCTGAATAACCAATTGATCAAAACAAGAATCTCTAGGATACCAAATGCCAAGTTTTGGTGTTCCTTTGAGATATCTAAAAATTCCCTTAATAGCTATTAAATGAGATTCTCTAGGATCAGCTTGAAATCTAGAACAAAGACAAGTAGCAAATATTATATCTGGCCTACTAGCTTTTTAATATAAAAGTGAGCCAACCATTCCTCTATAACTTGAAATGTCCACATACATTTCAGTAGTGTTCAATTCTAGTTTAGTGGCAGTGGCCATAGGAGTTTTTGTAGATGTGCAATCCATTAAGTCAAACTTCTTTAAAAGATCATAAATATATTTGGTTTGACTAATGAATATTCCATCAATAACTTGCTTAACTTGTAAACCAAGAAAGTAAGTTAGGTCTCCCATCATGCTCATTTCAGATTTATTTTGCATCAATTTGGCAAAAATTTTGCAAAATTTCTCTATAGAGCCAAAAATAATATCATCTACATAAATCTGAACAAGTATACTAGAGCCATTAACATTTCTAAAGAAAAAAAGTTTTGTCAACAGTACCTCTTATGAAATGATTTTCTAAAAGAAACTTTGCCAAGGTGTAATACCAGGCTCTAGGTGTTTTCTTCAAACCATACAGTGCTTTCAAAAGATAGTATACATAATCAGGAAAGTTGGGGTCTTCAAAACCAGGAGGCTGACTGACATAGACTTCCTACTCCAAATCTCCATTCAGAAATGCACTTTTGACATCCATTTGATAGACCTTGAAATTGGTATGGGCTGCATAGGCTAGAAAAATTCTGATGGCTTCAAGTCTTGCAGCAGGAGCAAAGGTCTCATCAAAAGCTATTCTTTCTTATTGACAATAGCCCTTAGCAACTAATCTAGCTTTGTTCCTGACTACTATGCCATTTTCATCCATCTTGTTTCTGAATACCCATTTGGTGTCAATCGGATTCTTGCCTTTAGGTTTGGGCACCAGTTTCTATACCTTATTCCTTTCAAATTGGTTTAGCTCTTCTTGCATAGCTAAAACCCAATCAGGATACAACAAAGCTTCTTCTACCTTCTTTGGCTCTTCCTGTGACAGGAAGCTACTATATAGACATTCTTCTTGAGTTGCTTTTCTTATTTGTACTCTTGAAAATGCATCACCAATAATTAGTTCAAATGGGTGATCTCTAGTCCATTTTGGTTGTTATGGTAGATTAGCTCTAGATGAAGAGGCCCCATAGTTGTCTTGATGTGTGACTGAGTTTTGATTAGAAGAAACTCCCCCTGAGTTTGTGGATCTTTGACTTGAAGTTGGGGTCCTTTCTATGTGTTATTTATATTGACTTTCAACTCCTATTGATGGCTCAACGGATGTTGAATTTTACCTTTCGATGGATAATATAATATATCTCTCAACGGATGATGCACCTTGTCTTTCGACGGATGTAGAATTATGTGCTTCATTTGTTGCTGACTTTTCTGCATTATCCTTAGAGATTATTTCTTGATCACTTTCATCATCACTTTCATCATAATTCATCTCAACATTGTCAAATTTGAGGCTTTCATGGAAACCTTCATCTTGCAGTCTTCAATATTCTTATCATCAAACACAACATGTACAGATTCCATAACAATTTCGGTTCTTAGATTATAGACTTTGTATGCTTTTCCAACTGCCTACCCAACAAAAATACCTTCATCTGCTTTGGCATCAAACTTTCCATGCTGCTTAGTTTTATTCCTTAGAATGTAGCATTTGCAGCCAAAGACATGAAAAAAGTTTAGTGTTGGCTTCCTGTTCTTGAATAATTGATAAGGAGTCATGCATTTTGCTTGATTGACCAAAGAAATATTATGAGTGTAACATGCAGTATTTACAGCTTCTGCCCAAAAGTAAGTTGGTAACTTTGATTCTTCTAGCATTGCCCTTGCAGCTTCAATAAGAGATATGTTCTTTCTTTCCAACACTCCATTTTGTTGTGGAGTCCTTGCTGCTGAAAACTCATGCATGATTCCATATTCTTCACAAAATAACCTTATAACAGAATTCTTGGACTCAGTTCCATTGTCACTCATGATTCTTCTGACTTTGAGATCAGGATGATTGTTGAGTTTCCCTATGTGATTGATAATGATTTCACTAGCTTCATCTTTAGATTTAAGAAAATATGTTCAAGTGAACTTTGAGAAATCATCAACGATCACTAGGCGGTATGTGGTGCCCCAAAATCCGGGGTCAGGGATCTCGGAGGCCACGCCATCTAAACCACTACAAACCATATACCTGACACCATAATATATACATACTCACACCTTACGACCCCACATTATCACACACACACACTTACAGGTTATTGTCTTGGAAACGAACCATTCATAACTAGAGTAAATCAAACCACCAAGTGATAATTATTACAACCCAAAAGTAATTAAGTCTTATCAGGGAGTAACCTTTAAGTAAGGCTAGTCTGTCGGCCAAATATATGTTTCTTTTTCATTACCTTACATAAGTCATACTTATAAATAAGCCGAACTAAAAACAACTGAAAACCAATCCAGCTTATTCGGACTACCTGCGGTACAGCACCGAACAACCTACGGAACAGCTGGCCATTTCCTACCCGTTTCCTGGCTATAGTTCGCATGGTAGGTATCTTGATTCACTGTTGTGTTGTGTCAATTTAAGAAAATAAGTGTGAGTTATAATGCTCAGCATAATAATGTACAGTATGAAAATGACTGTAATGATAAACTCACGTAAAACATCTTATAAGATAATTACGTTTTATTCGAACATAGTTTTCTTTGGTGATACACACCTTCTTATAAAAACAATCCTTTAGTGGATTTTATTATTCTGCGAATACCTTCAAAGTAAACCCAGCACCTGGGCTTGGGTTACGGTATTGCATCACAATTCCAATTGGAAGAATAGGACACTCGTTGGAGCCACCGCATACGATGATCAGTCGTACTACGATAAAAGTAACCTATTCTACTAGTAGAAGGACGACACATTCGTATTCCGGTTATCACCCTTGCCGCATACGGGCTATGTGTCCTCATTCCGGGTATACACACACTTCGTAGGTCCTTAGGTACATATTGTACCATCTCCTACGGTACCAATAGTCTATCCAATACACGAAGTACTTGGATCATATCCCTCATTTGTCCTTTAGGATATCCTATCATATCTCGAGAACTCAAACCACATCGAAGTTCCCCCAAGCATTTTGCTTGTCGATAGAAACAGCTTGATTTATTAGTGTATATATGTATATGTATACGTACTTCCGAATTTTTTGGAGGAAGTACTAAGGATGTGAGTTGACCGTTGTCAACAGATAATTAAATAAGGGGGGAGTTTCTCTTTGAAACTATATTCAAAATATTTAAAAATAATTTGAGATGATATTTTCGACGATCCGAAATTATTCGTATGCTTTTCCGAAAATAAGAAAGTATTGTAAACCAGGTCCTATGATTTTTAAATCATAGATAAATCATTTAATAAATAATAAATAATTAAATATTAATCGGTAAATAATTAAACCTCGAATGAGTTTACTTGAAAAAAATATTTAAATAATATTCCTCAACTAATTTATGTTTACGTAATATAATAGTCTTTAATATTTAATCGAGTTTGAAATAATAACGTTGGAAAATACTTCTCCCATAATAAATGAATAGTTAATAAATATTTCTTAACCGAACGATAAAGTATATTTGAGGGAATACGATCTTTGGAAATCGTTTTAATAAAAGTTGATGTATTTAATATTTGTAAGTAGACGTTGAATCCTTCAAATCGTACTATTATGGACTTTTAATTGTCCTAATGATATCACCGGAATGATTCTCGGGTTTTCATCTCAAAATCCCAACCAACTCTCGGTCTTAAACCTATATGTCACGCTTAAAGCGGAATTAAATATTTTACGATAAATACTTATCGTACAACATCGCTACATTATGTGGAAAATTCAATTATTGTGTATCATGGCAATCATGGTATTTATGCAATGATAATAAAACAATCCTTTCATAACATAATAGTAAATGGAGTTGGGTTCGTAAACTTGCCTGGGTATCTCGAGGTGGAAGATGCTCTAGGTTCCGCTCGGAAATCTATAATCATAACACAATTTATTTCGTTAAGTCCCGTTTTAATTTACGGCGACTCGCACTCATGCGCTACTTATTACGCATCCTCTCAATTTATATTACTCTTATTATCTCTTTAAGTCCTTATTCACATTATGGTCCTTCCTTTTTCTAAGTATCTTAAGTTCATTTTCATTTTCGCCGTCGGCTCCGCTTATGGATTCTACGGTTTCTAATCGCGCGGTCTCGACTCCGATATTTTTATAAAATTGAAAAATCATTATTCTCACTTAAAATTTTTATGGAAGTTATGAAACTCAATATTCTACTCTATGTAAAAATTTCATGATTTATGAACCTTCTTAAGTCGGTCATTTATATTTTCAAAGTTCGTAATTCGTAGCAGTTTTTGTCGCGTAAATCACTTTTAGTAAAACGGCCATAACTTTTGATCTATAAATTGGAATCAAGAGATTCAAGCGCCTAAAATATCCTTATAACATTGTCTATCATAATATAGGGTTATTTTTCAAGAAATTAGAGTTTACATCTTCGGGACTTTCTGCAGAAACTTAAAGTTATGTTTTGTTCGTTTTAGCGAGATTACGTTTACGATCGGAGTTTCGTTTATGCCTTAAATCATTGTACTACCACCAACAATCAACATATCATCATTAACACACTAACTCCTCTCAATAACATCATGTTCTTGAGGCAACAACAATCAAACTTAAATCTACTTAACTAAACATCAAGATTACCACAATACTCCCACCAAAACTATGTTTACAACTACATATTAAAAGAATCTTGAACTTAATCTTAAATAAAGTTGGGTCAAATATTTTTACCTTTATTGAGAGCCTGAGATGTGTTCTTGATGATGGTGAAGTCTTGGGAGTACTTAGTATGGTTTTTGGAACCTAAAATAACCATTAAAATCAAGAAACCAAAGAAGAGTTACTATTCACACTATTCATTATCAACTTTCTTAATTTTATTTCACCCATAAAACCTTGATAAAAAGAGCTCAAAGATTTATCTTACCTTAGTTTGGTTGTTAGGAAGCTTTAGAATTAATGGAAGGATTTATCCATGACTAGATCTTGAAGATTTGATTTTGATTTCCTTGGTTGAAGGTGAAGGGCCCAATGGAGAGAAGTGGGAGAGAAAGAGAGAAAAATTTGTGTTGCTTCTTGGTTGCTTCTTGGAATAATGCAAGTGATGGCTTGTGATATCTTATATTGATTGATATTTTCTAGTTTAGATCCTAGGATTGATTTTTGTTGCAAATCTTGGGGACAAATCTAACTAGGCTTCCTAGTTTACAAGCTAAGCCACTTGTTTAGCCTTTTAGCTTACTATTTGCTTAGCCTTGGTTGATCATCCTATACCTTAGATCACTATTTGATAAAGTAACCATGGTTACTTTCTTACCATGTTAGTTAGTGTGTTACGTTTATTTAATCGTTTACGCGTTCGCTCGGTCCCTTAAACGTTTTCGTAATACTTTCTCGTAAATAGTTCGCGACGTAATTCCTTTCGTATTTATTTTTTATGTTTTGAATTACCATACTTGGATATAAATCCGTAGGGTTTTAAATTCGTAATTATATTGTGATTCCTGTAATCCTCGATGATTCGTAAATATGGTCGTTTTTCAAAGTTCGTTTTCTTTGAAAACTAATAGCGTTTGCATACACTCATTTGGTACATATAATCATAATATTAACTCCAAAACTCATTTTCTCATGCACTACATAGTGTGGGCTAAAAAGTTTTCCCCGTCCGCCAGGGTTACTATTCATTAAACTTTTTACAAGGTCTCAAAATTTTGAGTTATTACACAGTATCTTTTCTTTGAGATTGACAACACATTGACTGGTCCAAACAAATCCATATGTAGTAGTTGTAGTGGTTCTTCAATTGTAGATTCAAGCTTCTTTTTGAATAATTCATAGATTTGTTTCCCTTTCAGACAAGCATCACACAGTCCATCCTTTGAAAACTCAACTTGAGGAATACCTCTTACATGATCTTTCCTGACTAACTCATTCATAGTCTTGAAGTTTAGATGAGACAGTTTCTTGTGCCATGACCAACTTTCATCTTGAATTGCTTTGTTGAAAAGACAAGTAATAGAATTTACATTTGATGAGTTGAAGTCAGCTAGATACATATTTTCTTTTCTCACTCCAGTGAGAACCACTTTGTTGTTCTTTTTGTTTTTAACAACACAGGCTTCTGAATTGAATGTTACTGAGTTGCCCTTGTCACAAAGCTTGTTGACACTCAAAATATTGTGTTTGAGTCCATCCACTAGAGCAACTTCTTTAATGATGACATTGTCTTTATAGATCAAGCCATATCCCACAGTATACCCTTTGATGTCATCTCCAAAAGTAATACTTGGGCCAGCTCTCTCCTTGAACTCAGTGAGCATGGTAGAATCTCCAGTCATGTGCCTTGAGCAACCACTATCCAGATACCAAAGATTCTTTCTCTTTCCCTGCACACATCAAAATCAAATCAAGTCAATTTTGGTACCCAAGTTTCCTTCAGTCCTGCTTTGTTAGCCTTCTTTTTAGGTTTCTTAGGCTTGTTCTCATTTGACTTAGGTGATTAAGATTCAACTTTGGTCATTAGAGTAGGGCTTTGAAAACCACCCATAATTGCAGAATTACCATGCGTAGGTTGGTTAACATGAAATGGCATATTATGTGCAAACATGTTATTCCAATATGGCATGTTAAATGGCATTTGAGGCATACTGAATGCAACATAGTAAGGATTTTGTGCAAATCGCATATTAGCAAATTGTGCATTCAAATTTTGTGCAGGCATAACATTCATAGGCATTGTGGGCATGTTAGGAAATGAGGGAGGTGCAGATATGGGCGCATGCATAGCAGATTTGAAATTAACCGACAAGTGATTAACACTACCACACTTAACACGGATTTTTCTTGGTACATATTTATCTGGTATGTAGTTGTTATATTTGTTAATTGCTACTTTCCCATTCCTGTTATTTTTCTTTTTGGAATCTGCTTTGACCTCAATTTTCTCCAATTTGTCACTCAGTTGCTTCATTGACAGATGCCCCATATTAACTCGTTTGTTTTCCTTGACTTGACTTGATTCACCTGTGACAAAGTTCCTGGAAACTGATCCATATTTCTCATTGAGTTTGGATAGTTTAGCTTTGCTAATTGGTTTTCTTTCATTTGACGGATGTGGTTCTTTGTCTTTTGACGGATAATTCCTTTTATCATTCGACGGATAATCTTCATTATACATTGAATCTACATTCGTTGAAAGTCCTTCCATCAAACCAGGGTCCATTTTCTCCTTGCTCTTTTTCCAGGCTTCTTCACAGAATGATTCTATACCTTGAACTTTACCAATTTGGTTATGTACATCTCTTGATGACTTCCAAGCTTTGATTACCTCTTGCTCTCGTTCAAGCTGCTTTCTTAAGATCTCCTCTTTCTTTAAGGATTCAGTCAGTTCCTCCTTAGCAATTCTACACTCTATCTTCAGTTTCTCAAACTCAACAAATTGAGTTTTTAACACAGTATTTCTTTCACTTAAAAATAAATTATTTTCCTTATTTTTTGTGTTTTCTTTAGTGAGAGATTTAAGTGTAACACGCAAGTGATATAATTCTCTTGACATGTCAATTATAGTATCATTACACTCATCTTTAGAAAGGTGTGCTAGATTAGTGGTGATTACCTGATTGCTTGAAGAACTGACTTCTGCTTCATCTGATTTGGCCATTAGAGCTAGATTGACATAGCTTGTTTCTTCATCTTCATCTACCCCATCTACTAAAGATGCCACTTAAAAGATTCACCGTGTTCACAATGAAAGTGCTTATATTGCTGGATTGGAAGTTGCATCTTGTTTTCCGTCACTTGTTCAGTTCCATCATATATGATTTAAATTGTATCTCAAATTTCTTTAGCAGATTTACAATTGATGACATTGTCAAACATATCTCCATCAAGACCATTGAACAGAATGTTCATAGCCTTTTTATCCTTGTGCACTTGCTCAATGTCTTCATCTGTCCATTCTGATTATGGCTTTGAAATACTTTGATCATTGCCTACAGCTCCTTCAGTGTCTGTAGCAGCTCTTCGAGGAACATGAGGACCTTTCTCAACACAATCAACATATCTTTCATCTTGAGAGAGGAGATGCAGGTGCATTTTCACCTTCCAATGGTGATAGTTGTCTTTATCCAAGAAAGGAATCTTCACTCCAACATCCTTCTTGCTCATGTTATTTGTTGCTTTGATCTTTAAACTCTTAGTGTGTCAAGAGCTTGCTCTGATACCAATTGTTATTCCCAAATAATCTAACAAGTAGAATTCCAGAAGGGGTTAAATGTAATTCTTGGTTTCTTTTCAATCTTTAAAACTTCTTACAAACATAAACATAACTGTGTATGAATATGCTAAGTGCGGATAAGAAATATTCAAGTATTCAAACATAAAATAAATAAACAAGGATGTTTAAAACTTTCTGTGGATTGTTGTTTCCACCAGAGGTATATATAAATATAGAAGATCTATGTGATGCAAAAAGCACACAACTACTTACAAGTGAATTAATAGAGAGAGAACTAAGAAATTCTTAACTTATTATCCTTATCTATTTCTCAGTTCTTTCAATGGATATATTTCTACTTGCTACTCTTGGTTTATATATCACCAAGTTATATGTGAAAAATACAAATTAATAAAACAAACATGTCTAAGTCTAATCACATGTTTCTTCATTTCTCCATCTAGCATCTTTGTATGTATTCAAGTTAGCATAGAAATGGAAATGCTTCTTGATCTTCATAATCCTGATTACAGGCTGCCACATTCCTTTTGTATACAATCAACCCATATGACTGTCAAGTCACTATCAACTCCTATTTAAATTTGTTATTCGTCGAGACTCTGTTAGATCATTCATCGAGACTTTATTGGATCATTCGTTGATTGTAACTTGGATCATCCGTCGAAGCCTTTTAGAAACATCCGTTGAAAGTATTTCCATGGCAGTTGACTCAATTTCACTTATGTAAAATTACAAGGCATCTAATATTTATAATTAGCCAACTTATTTTGCATATCATTTTTGTAGTCAACATGACTTAGAATATCCTACAACTTCTAATTCTCTAAGATATTACAGTACACAGGAATGTGCAACAAAAACTTATTTAAACATAAGCTACTCTTTCAACGGATGACAAGTAAAATTATTCGTTGAAAGCTAAAAACTCACTTAATTAAATCTACTAAGGTGTTTTGGTAAAATATCATCAAGCCTACAACATATTCCTAACAGGTATTTGAATAATATAACATAAAATTTAAAACATGTATATCCTCTCCAAATAGGCATGAATTTAATTAACATAATTAAAAGTGGAAAGCCATTTCCAGCAAAATATTTTCAAAATTGATTTCAAGTATATTTATATTTTAAATATAAATATAAGAGATATTTCAATTTGCTGAAAAATTAAAATATATATTTTTAAGGAATATACTCTAAAAATCAAAGCAATGAGATCGTAAAAAAATCATCGGAATATGATCTTTCTTAGGCTCTCTTGAAATATTAATAAGGCAACAAGTTTAAAAAAAGGAATATCAAAATTTGCATTTTCTTTATAAGATTTTTGCTAAATTTGTTTAAAAACAGAGGTTTTTAAAGGGATAAAATATATATCTTTCATACCGTAAATATTTATTCATCCAAAGATATATTTTTATACTTTTACAAATTAATATTTGATAAAGAAATATTAATGTTTCAATTTACCCCCTCCTCATTTTTTTCAAAGTAATCTTCTCTCGTATCTCAAATATATTAATTATGTGAGAAAATAGTTTTAAATACTTAAACATATTTCCCACACTCTCATAATATTTTATATTTAAGAAAGTATATTCTAATTATTTATTATAGCCCAAACTTGAGCCAAAAAGATCTATCTGTATTCATAAAAGATCGTGCATATTTTATTTGAAACTGAACCCTGATTTAATCATTTTAAATACAAATAAAATACTTTCACTTGCTAGAAAATCTTGAAACTTAAGATTTGCCACTTAAATGGTATTTTCTATGCATGGTAAAAGTTTCGTATTTTTTGAGAAACTTTGTTCGGGTGTGATTTTTCGGGGGTTGACCAAGATTTTGACCGAGCGTTTGACCAAGCTACCTTTGACCAATATTGACCAAAACTTGAATATAATCAATTTATGATATTTAGGTAATTATCATATTTTTGGTTGTATTTATTAAAGTTTTTCAAAGTCGTTATATTTAATGGTGCTAATTACTTAATTAATTAAGTAATTAATGATTAATTGAAAAAGCTAAAATACCATTATTATATAATTAAAGTAGCTGAAATTTTTGCTCCATAAACTTGTTTGTCTTTTATGCAAGTTGCAAACAAAGACAACTAAACCTCCACCTCATCAATCTCAACCACTCTCTTCATCCACCATTCATTTTAACTCAATCCCAAACACTCTCTTCATCCAACTCCTTCTATAAATAAACACCCATCCCCACCATTTTTTAACACAAGCTAAAAGCTAATTAATTTATGAGCATTTTCAAGAAGTATTCTCTCTACACGCTCTCCAATATCCAAACACAAATAGTTCATCTCAAAAACATTCTCTCTTATAAATATATATCATATATTCAAGATTTTTGATCTTCAAGCTTAGTTCCACCAACCATGCTCTATCATCCCAAGAAAAACTCATCTACGCCACTTTCTTGCCTCCCTAAGGGCTTCCCAAGTTCGACCAATAAGCCAAAATCCGGCCAAACCTCCGGTGAATTTTTTCGGCAAACTTTTCTGGCGAACTTTTCCATTCATCTCTTAAAAGTGGTAAACCTCTTAGATTTTGTCTGAGTCTTAACCGACCACACTTAATATTCATATAAAAATCTTAGTACTACCTTCTATTCATCTTTACAAGATCTTATATAAAATAACTTAAAGAAAAATAAATTTGTATAAGGATTGTTTAATCGAACAATATTCGACAAATTATATACTTCTAGCATGAAGTGATAATTTTATACAAAACTTGATTTAAATTCCTTACTAGCGCCTTATTTTTTCGTGGGAATTAAATCACAAAAGCTAGCATTTTATTCTTTAAACTTAAACGCACTTATTTTGGTCATTTATTGATATATTTGCTATAATTGTTTAACAAGACTTAGGCGACTTCCCTTACTAGCACCTTTGGTGTTTCGTGGGAAAAACTTAAGGCTTATATTATATATATCTATATATATTTGTTTATTATATTTAGTTAAAAGATTTAAGTGAATTCCCTTACCAGCATCTCTAGTATTTTCGTGGGAAAATCTTAAAGCTTTTAAATAAATATAAGTATATATATAATCGTATTAGAATTAAGCGACTTCCCTTACTAGCATCTTTAGTGTTTCGTGGGAAAAACTTAAAACTTATATTATATTATATATATACACATATAAATTGTGCTCATATGATTTAAACTCTGCTATTATATTTTGTGATATATTGTGTTTAAATTACGCACCTTTTATTTTCTCGCCAAATATATTATAAGTGCAAATAGTTAAAGAATAAGTGTAATGCTCTCGATTTACAAAAGTCTACACACAATTATATTAAACGAGAAGTTGTTTTATCTAAGATGTGAAAGCTATAACGCTTTACTAAGGACTTGATATATTTATTACTTCGAAAGTAAGATATATTATTCAAAACGAAGTAATATTAAGTATACTTTGACTTTTATATTAGTCGAAAGAAAGTATACCTTTATAAAACCTTAAGTTACAATACTTAAAGGACTTAACATTTATTACTGCAAAACTTCACTTTATCTACTTCGAGTAATAATAAATATACTTTGATTAAAACGTAATATTCAACGAAAAGTATACACTAATATTCTTTTAAGAATATTTGTACGTCATCCGGTCTAGTTAAGTATTTTACTAGTCCAAAATTTTTTTATTTAACGGGTATTGTTTCGTAGATATTGTCTTGTTCGTTTTGTAGTGAGGTGAAGTATAGTGATGTGATTCTCGTTCTAAGACCCAAGTCCTAGCCGTACTAACGGGGAGTTAGTAGTCTTTGCACCGTGAGAAAGAGGAAAGACCCAAGACCAACTACTAAAATTCAAGATCGGCAAAAGCCTAGAAAGGCAAAGACTACACCAAGGGTTCTATATCAACTTTGAAGAAATAACGGAGTGTTATTGTCTAAGATAGATTGTATAGGTTTACATATTTATTTTGAGGTGGTAACCCGTAGTTACGCACCAAGATAAATATTTGCGGGGTTGTAAAGACTTCTCCGCCTACGTAAGGAACAAGGTTATTTTAAGGGAAAAACTCGAGTCTGGGAGATGAGCTCAGGGACTGGACGTAGGGGTGAACGAATTTATTAGAGGTTGCGCCATCACTAACCAGGATAATTCTCACGTGTGGTATTTTCTTCCTTGTCTTTTATTTCCGCATCTATAATCTGCATAACTACTCGGTAAAATATTTAAAACGGGATAAATATTTTTAAAAACGTCATAATAATTTATAAATTGGTAATTAAGTTATTCAGCCCCACTTCTAACTTAAAATAGCCCTTTTATGAGACCTAAAAATCCTTAGCCCCGTTAAATCAACCAAATTCAGCTAATTATATTTCATTTTTTGTTCAATTTTATTTTAGCCTTGCATGAATATTATTTTGTTTTAGATTGAATAGATAATATATATTATTTTGTTTTAGTCTGAAAATATTATATCGACCAAACACATTTTCTTTCAAATTTTTATTTTATTTTAGTCCAGACCAATGATATAAATATTTTTAGCGGGATAAATTATATTTATGTTTTTATTTTAGACCGAGGATGCAAATCCAACTAATTATAAGTAATTCTTTTTTATTTTTTATTAAAGATTAGATTAATAATACTTAGCCCGACCTGGGCGAATAGCATTTTTATTTTGTTTAAATCAAGACCATTCGACTTATTGTAATTTTATTTAAATTTATATAATTCTATAGTCTGAGACCGCAAATCCAATTAAATATATGTAGGTTATTTTTTATTTGAGATCAGATCAATAGTTTATTTTTATTTGGCCCGACCGGATAAATATTATATATTATTTTGTTTAAACCAGCACCATTAGATATATTATAATTCTATTAGTATCTATATAATTTTATTGTAAATATTAATCTATTTTTGAGAGCCTTTCATTTTAGATATTACTAAAATACGGTGACTAGATCGATTACCAACAAAATTTTCATTATTTTGTCTTTAATATAATCTTTTTTGTTCTCAGAAAAAATTATATAGATAAAGAAAGTCTATACAAGTGTACAAGGTAAACGAGAAACAAACTGCGCCGCAATACCTCCTTGAATAGCAGATCATATCCTACGAAAAACATATTTAGCCGAGCATGTAGTCAAAAAAAAATTATTCGTGATTTTCTGCACTCTCTTAAGAAACTCAACAGTCTCATATGCCAAGAATCCAAATGTGTTAAAAGCAAAAGCCATAAACACGTGTTGATTATCTTTGCGTGCTTGATCATGTTTATGCAGATTTTTCTCAGTTGCTTTTGTAGCCTCATTACCAGCTACAAACAGTCCATTTTCAAATCCACTCAGAGGAGAAACTCCCGTTAGAACAATACAAGTTTGTTTCCTCAATTTCAACTGTAAACTAACACATCATCTGGTATAAGAGTTGATTTAGCTTTACCGGGAGGAGTAAGAAAGTTAACATGTACTTCCTTTTTAGCGGGAATTTCAGCTCTCCATAATACATCATATAACACATTTCTTACCAAATCATGTCGATATTTAAATCCTGGTTGTTTTCGACAATGAACAACATACTCTCCAAATACATCCATCTAACACGTGCACAAGGGACACTAAGCTCCATTTAAAAATAAAGAATCATGAGCCACAACACTGTTGACAATGCATCTAGATAAAGAAATACCTCGAATATAGCAAGAAGGTGAACCGTCCAACTCATATCCAGGGGTGAAAAGGATTGCCCATTACCATATTTACAATGTTTGTGAAATGAATGCCATGCACTCACCATAAAGCCATTGCTCAACTTGACAAAAAACAACATCAACCGCTCTAAAGATATGAAGGTCTTTACTAATCAGTTCTTTAATAGAAACAATTTATGAATCTGACTGAAAGTTATGTTCATGAAGGTGAGTGATAAAATAAGTATATGTAAGCCTTTTACCTTCAACACCATCATCGGAAATAATTATCAAATCCCTTGAAAGGACAATAAATATATACACTTTAACAATATCCATCACAGAAATAAGTGAAAACAAAAATAAAAAAAAAAAAATTTTAATGGGAGAAAAACAAACAACATAATATAATATAATAATACTATACTAAAAATAGACTAACTATGTCATCACAATGCTCACAATGCTGACCAATAATCTAGCTGAATATTAACACGGAAATAAATGGTTATCATTAGCCGTTAATAGTTGCGCATATTGGCCTGGATATGAATAATGTAAATTTAAAATAAGTGTCAAAATAAGTGTCAAAATACATGAAATTAAGTAAATAAAAATTATTAAATAAACATAATTTAACAGACTTTTGAAGGATTATATTATACCAAAGGCGACGGCAAGAGGTCAGAGAGCTTATCGAATGAATAGGATATTCTTAATTTCTTGTTGCTGCTTATTGTGTTCAGAGATGCACAAAAGGCCCCCCGGGCCGGTCTTTGACCGGATCGGGCTTTTCGGGCTTTGACTTTGACCGGGCCGGGCCGGGCTTTCCGAAAATGTCAGAGCCCGTTTGGGCCCTCGAGGCGGGCCTAACCGGGCTTTTTTCGGGCCGGATCGGATCGGACCGGGCTTTTTTCTAATTTATATCGGATCGAGTTTTATTAAAGATTCTGAAGACTACATATGTTAGCAACTATATCCTCTTAAAAATGTATTAGTTTACATGAAATATATTATGAAAACATTTAAATTCTGCAAAAAATAAACATATTTATAGAATAATATGTTTTATCTTTATTATCCAAATATATATAGTGTATTTACTATATCTTCTTTCATTATTTATGCAATGAAGTGTATAAATAATATTATTAATTACAGATATGTAAATATATACGTGTTTAAAGTATTATTTATATTTATAGTATATGTGAATTCATAAATATATAAGAAAATATATTAGAATAATCAGATTTTAACCGGGTTTTTTCAGGCTTTTAATCGGGCTGGGCCGGGCCGAAGCCCGGACTTTTAACCGGGCCGGGCTTTGCCTAAAAATATAGGTCCCGTCGAGGCCCGAAGCCCGGGCCGAGACCGGGCCGGGCTTTGTCCGGGCCGGGCTTGACCGGATTTTGACCGAATCGGATCGGGTCGGGACAGATTTTCGGGCTTAGGCTTTTTGTGCATCTCTAGTAGTGTTTGATCTAGGGTCGCGTGAGACGTATTTGTAACATTTTATCTTTTTAAAATATTTCAATTCATGTTTTTTGGTAATAAAAACTTATAACATTTTTATTGTTTTTATTTTTTCCTGTTTTGAAATCGAAATGATCCAATAAAATTAAATCAAATTTTTTGAAATCGAACCGATGATTCAGTTGTTCTCCCCAGCCTCTTAGTCGAGTTGTGCGTAAATTATCCCGAACACTATGATTATGAAGAAAAAAAATGTTATAACAAATATTTCTTGTTAAAATATACGGAAGAATATCAACAAATTAACATCGTATTAAAATTTAATACGAAACAGATCAATCCAGATCGTCCTAGTTTAAGCAGAGTAAACGCACAGTGGCAGTATAAAACATATCTTCGTTAGTAAGAAACCAACCAACAACGTTTAGGTAGTTCTATATCACACACAGCCTCATTCAGAACCTTGTGTCTAACCTTAAGTTTCACATAAAAAGCAATTGAACCCAGACAAGCTCATCAGCTCTACAATAAACTTCTTCTTGACCTCATCTTTGTATATTTGACCCCATCACTTATCAAAAAATTTAATCATATCAGATCTGCTGGTATTTATCTCGGCTCTTTACCAGCAGCTTTGAGAATTTGAATTTAGTCAATCAAAAATGAATATATGTGGGTTTATTTATCTAAAAAATAAATAAAATTACATTCTTAAGTACTGAAGTGATCCTTTACATAAACAAACACATGGATTTGAAACAATATTTTTAATAAAACTCTTATCCACAAAATAATACTAATAGGTACGAGTTCATACAAAATATCTTGAAAGCGTATAAATAAATAATAATTGTGTAAAGGCAAGAAACAAAGAATATAAAAAAAAAGGTGTTTCAACTCGAAGGAACACACCTACATTATTATGTTGTTGCATTTGGAGGGATGACTTTACGCTATATATAATTTGAGAAACTTTAATTATTGAGTGGAACGGAGCACAAACTTTTTGTCATATTCTTCAAACAACAAAAGAAAAGATAGTTGGTAGTGTTTGCTTTTTAGTTCTTTCCAAGGCTTTCATTTTGCTTCTTACCCAACAATCATACGAGATTACTGGAGAGATCTAGTAACTATTATCTTGCTTTCTTGGGTTTTCGTTATTAATTATAACTTTAATAATAATTTTATATAAACTTCTAACAAATATATATTCATACCAAAAAATAATTAAATAATTAAAAATAAGCTATGTCTCTGTGCTAGCTTAGCAATATAGTAAATTAATAAGTATATAACACTACTTTTAATTTTTATAATCAAAATAACTGAATAACCGTTCAACCAAATTATATTGTATTCCGATTATTATAATTTAGTATAGATTTTATTTACAAAATATATAAAGTTTATGGATAACTAATTAACTAATACTCTCTCCGTCCCACTGGATTTTTTACATACTTTTTTCTTATACTTGGCACGTATTTTAAGGTTATTATAAAATATAGTTCTATAATTTATTTTTAGAATTTTCTTTTTTATATATAAAAGTTTAAATATTATATTTTTATTTAAAAAAAAATATATTTAAAATTATTTAGGAAACCGTGTTTTACGGGAATCTTAAAATGCGTGTCAATATCCCGTTCCCCAATATAAAGACGGAGTACTATGTTTGGTTCAATTCTTGAGTTAAGAAAATGTCTTTTTCTTTGATATAAAAGAATGCTGACAATTTTAAGATGAAAAGTAAATGGTGCAGAGACCGGGCAAAGTACATTATTGCTCATTTCACTCGCTGGATTATAATTTTTACCTCATTCTTTTTCCTAATGGTAATATTTAATTAATATATGTATATAAATTACATAAGTGTGAAAACAATAGTTTTTGTTTTTGTGATTAAAGCACTGGATCGGGTTTGGATCGGATCGTTCTAAATTCATATCCATATCCATTTATTTTTTCGGATTCAGATCGGCTCCGCATTTTTTATAGGCCGATCCATATCTGGATCTGTTCGGATCACGGATTTCGGATCGGATATCCGCTCTGATTTATGTATATTTATTTTTTAAAATTAACTTATTACAAAATTTATTTATAATTTACAATTCCGAAAAATATTAAAATAGAAGTAGAATACAACGAAATTCAAAGATAAGTTACAAGCTAAAATTCGTTTTTTGAAATAAATATACGTACAGTGTTTTAATGCTAATTATGAAAAAATTGATGTTGCGAGTGTTATATGAATTGAGATTTTGGGTTATGCGGCTCTGAAAGATAAAAGAACTAGGGTTATAGAAATAGATTGTACGCTTGAGACCGAACGAATCAAATACAGATAATGGAACTTGACTCGAGGATAATACGTTAAAAACTAGTATTATTAAAAAATATTATTATTATTATTATTATTATTATTATTATTATTATATATATATAACCGGATCGAGTTATTAACATATCGGATCGGCCTAAATCCATATCCGCTCCATTTATAATCGGATATTTTTTATCGGATTGGATCCCGGATCGGATTTTTAATAGGTCGATTTATATCCGCTAAAATAACTTCGAATCGGATCAGGTCGGATCGGATTTTCGCTCCATTGACATGCCTACTCCGAAGTAAGAAAAATGAAACAGACGGACTATTGGCAATACCACCGGAAATCAAATCCAAACACTCAAACCATCTGCGTAATTTACTGCATGGACTTTCGACTCATTAATATTTAGAGGAACATAGTAAACCAGGCCCCATTCTAGACAGTCGACCCAGGCCCATTAGAAAATGTAAATCGGAAAAAATTTAAAAAAAGAGCTGAATTATAATTTTAAATTTGGAAAAAATGTTGTAGTTGTTCCAAATACAAGCAACTCATAATCCATATGATTATATCACCTTAACACACTTAAACGTTATTAATGCAGTTTGCGCAACGTATTTGTTTTTTTTTGGCTGAATAATTTGTGTGACTTTTGAACTTTGTGAAATTTAAAATCTTCATATATTTCATGCCTTGGAAATTCGAGCTCAAGCCTTTTATACAAAATTAGCATAAGAATAATCAAATGGGTAGCAATCTAGAGAGAGAGCTTCCTTGTAATTGAGAACCATTATATTATATAAATATATAAAATACACATATTTATTTTATTTTTCATCATATAAAATAATAAATTTTAATTATCAAATCAAAAAACGAAGTTGCGCAATTTTTTTATGTAAAAAATCTTGAAAAATAATAAAATAATTCAAAGTGATTTTATAGTACAATAACACTTATTCACAATTATTCTACATTATAATCAAATTTATTTTTTTCCGAATTTTAACTGTTAATTTTTTTATTATAATCAATATAAATATTATTTTACATTAACATCGAATTTTAAATTTTTTGAAATAAAATTGTACAATTAGTAAAGAGGTTATGCTGTAAAATTAAGGAATCGAGAAGGTTTTTTCTTTAACATTGGCCATAATATATGAGTTTATTATAATTCTATTATTTTCGAAGTACATGAATAATTTAATTTAGCGGCAACAATTAGATGAACTATGATAATCCATATTAGTTTGAGCCCAGTAAAAGATCCCGGGACCCAACTAGCAAAGAAAAGAAGGACGACCGGGTACGTGACAATATTTACACCGTCCAGGTGACCCGGATCTGGAACCTTTCACCGGATCGGATCCGGTGACACGTTAGCCCATCACAGTTGTCTACGCGGTTCTCAATCCAAAACGTACCAACGGTCCGGTTGTTAGAAAATCAAAATTTGAGGACACATGTAATATATCTTGTTAATGTAATTTCCGGTTAATAACAAGTGGAGGTTATTCCTTGCTATAAGGACATAAACTTTCATATTTGGATCTAAGACATTTTCATAGTAAATTCCCTGTAGAAATAAGAGTAAGAATGCTTATTTGTATAAGAGTTGTTTCGGTTTTAGCTGAGAAGCATATTGTGAAATTTATGCAATGTTCAGGATCTGAGTCTAGCGATTCAGGGCCTGATGATGTGCTGAAATAAGTTCCTGCAATGTTCAGGGTCTGAGGTTGGAAACTTAGGACATGATGGTATGCTGAAAACATTCTTGTAATATTCAGGGCATGAGGCTAGATGTTCAGGTTCTGAGGTGCTGAAAAGTTTTGGTTTGTTTAGGGTCTGAGGCTTATGCTCAGGGTCTGAACTATAAGCCAATTGCTAAAACTATATAAACATGTTTGTATAAATAAGTATATTATATATTAATATTTGAGTGAGGATTATTATTATTTTAATAATAATAATAATTAGACTCTTATACAATATATAATAGATCAGATTACATATGTTACTTTTGTAGAGAAGAGAAAAAGTTAAAGTGTATGAAAATCTGAGAGGTAGATAGATTGGGGAAAATAGAAAGAAACCCTATAATATCATCTCTCTGGCTCTCTCCCACATATACATACATATATTCATTGATTTTTTTGGTGAATTGAGGTGCTGATCGTTGTTGAGCCTTCTCGTATCCGTGAACAGATCGCTCTAAGTTGTTTTATCCTGAAAGTGATATTGCGGCAATCCATCACATCGTAAGTGGAGAAATAATCTCTTCAAGAACAGTTAAGTCTTCTCGAGGGCTTGGCGACTTAGCTAATTCTCTCATTCTGATAAAACTTCGTAGAGCTGAGTGATTTTCTCTAATTTCTTGTCAATTCGGTCTCTAATTATATATCGTTTGTGCCCTCGTGTTTGTTTCGTTACTTGGTTGAATTTACATGTTCTTGTTAATTTGTTATTTATAACTGTCTCATTATTGCGCGTAGTGTTAGTTCTATTTAAAATTATATCCAACACCAGATCCAATGTGTAAACCCCTAAATTTTAATGAGAAGCCTATAAAAGGCCGATCAAAAGATGTATTGGGGTTTACAAAAACTTTTCTATGTATACAAACACCATTGTTTATCTGTCAATTCATATCTTATCCTTTCTTCTCCGACATCCTATCTTATTCTGACACCGGAGGTGTCGCGGGGAAGCCATACCCTCCGGTTCTATTTTGTAATAACCCATTTCACAAATATACCGCAAACACTATCATTTCTGTATAAATGGAGGTTGAGTCCGGATATAAGAAAGAGAAGACCCGGGTTAATTTGGAGTCATCATATTAATTTCCAGGTGAAAGAAATTAAAACCCACTCTGAATTTAACCAGAGCCCGCGGTGGTTTAAAACAAAGCATACTCTTACAATGTAACAGAATGTAGGAAATTAAAGAAACTAATGAGAATCGAAGGAAACATTAAAAAATGAGCTAATAATGTTATGATTAGAATTACAAAAGAATCTGGATGTGACAGAAATAATTTCCTCTCTAATTGGGGGGTACTTAAGTATTAGTTAGGTGGTTAGAAATAGAATCAGCCAAGAAATCCTTAGGCGTAAAGGGCTCAACATAATTTTATACCACAATAAATATTATCAACAAAATTATTTTATATTAAAAAAATTATTCATTACATTCACCTCAATTAAATACAACGTAATAATGTGTCTAATTAATTAATTTAGTTTAGAAGAATTCGTAATTAATCAATGGAGCGATGAAAGATTGGACAACTAATCAGAATGTAGGTTGTAATTAGAGATGTTAAAAAATTTGAAACCCGAAATCCAATCCGATTTGGAAAAAAACCCGAAAAGTCTGATCCGGAAAAAAACCCGGCCCGCGGGCCTTAAATGGACCTCCGTTTTTCTCGAAAATCCGGCCCAGCCTGAAGCCCTAAAAACCCGGATTTAAAAAAGTCCGGATAAAAGTCCAGATCGAAAAAAGCCCGGATAAAAACCCGGTTTGACCCGGATAAAAGCCCGGGCATTTGAAAAACCCGATTAAAAAATCGAATTGTTTAAATAAAATTTGGAAATATACACTATTTTTTATGATTTTTAAAATAATATATTATAATATTAAAAGCAATTAAGGTATATATGATTATTTATATATTATATTAAAAATAATTATTTATTTCGGTCTCTAAACTACTTTATCTGATATAACAAGATATTATTTTCTCCGGTATTTAAACTACTCATAATTCGAGTTATAAAATATTAAAATATTTTTTTAATATATAAATAAAAAGTCCGGATAAAACCCGGTTCGGCCTGATCCGGCCCGGCCGCGACCCTAAAACGGACCTTATATTTCTTAGGAAGTTCGGTCCGGCTCGATTTTTAAAAAAACCCGACTAATTCATTTTTTTAAAAAAACGGGTTATTTAAAACCCGGCCCGATGAATTTTTTGAATTTTTTGTACATTTCTAGTAGTGGACAAAAGCAAAGAATCCTGCATTGGGTTGCACTGCCTAATGCTCTGACTCGAGACTTTGGAGATAGCGAGACAATAGCATAAGGCGCGAGGGGTCATCAAATACTCTTAAATTTTTAGTTTAGTTAAATATATAATATTTAAATTATATAAAAATTAAAAATAACCGTCCTTAATTTTTGCAAAAAAAAAAATTTGTCCCCTGCTTAAAAAATTTTAATATCAAAAGTTTTTTCATCGAGACAATATTTTTAAGTGAAACTAATACATTTTTTGTTTTAAAAATTTATGAGTTATAAATAAAAGTATATGTTAGTAATAGATAATAAAAAAGGATAGGAATAAATATGGATAGGAATAGATATTAAACGAGTATTTTTAGTTTAATCACTTTAACATCATTTATTGTGATTTTGATAGAATTATAAAAAAGTTAATATGAAGTTGATTTCTTACCTAACATGCATTAATCCACATATTTCTTTAATTAAAATTATATCCTTCAGAATTTGATGAGATACGTCTTCTAATCACTTGAAAATCAGCTTTTAACTATATAGTTGACGCAAGAACCAAAAATAATTTTCAAAATTTGAATGGTATTCTTCACGAAATTCAAAAGATGGTTGAAAACACACAAAGATAGGAATGTAATTCGGTCCGGGCAAACCGGAATTCGAGTCGGGTGTAATTTGAGTCAGATTTAATTGAGTCGAGCCGGCTCGTTTAGTTAAACGAACCTAAATCTTTACCTGAACCTGACTCGTTAATTTTCACGAGTTGAGTCGAGCCGGCTCGTTCAGCTAAATGAGTCCGTTTTAACGAGCCGGACGAATTGACTCGTTCAGTTTTATACAATTTTGACCTAAAAACGCTACCCGAATTCGATTCGTTTAATTTCACGAGTCGAGTTGATCCAACTCGTTTAATTAAATGAGGCGAAACCTCTACCCAGACTCGAGCTCGTTTACAAAACGAGTCGAGCCGATCCCAATAAAACAAGCTGCCCAGATCATATTACAGCCTTACATAAAGATATTGAATATCCTTGGATTTATATGTTGATAAAATTGTCGGTGATTCTAACGGCTGCAACTGCAACAATTAAGAGATAATTTTCAATCCAAAATATCTCAATAATCTAATATATAAGATCATATTTTTTATTCTTTTTCGAGCCGAACTCGAGCTTATTTCAAGCCAAACTCGAACATAACATGCTAAATGTTCGAGCTTGTTAAGTTTTTTTCCGCCCCCTTTATATTCGAAGCTGGATCCGCTTCCGACACGTAACTAACCATTGGACAACTGACATTCTTACGAGTCCGGTTCCTTCCCCTGACCGAAGAGATACCAAAATAACAACCCCGGTGTAGATTCGTGAGTAGGAAAAGTCGGATAGGATCTTCCTTCCGGTCAAGCCGAAAAGGATATTCCTCCAGCTCCCCTGATCGGCGGCTTTCTGAAAACTACCTTGTATATTTATATTCTGAAACTCGTTAAACATAGTAAGACTCTAGAATCATTTTTGCAACTTGAAGTTCCTCCAGAAAAAATTAAAAAGAATTAATTATATTTTGTAACCCCTACATTTCATTCAATAACATAATTATATCCTTATTTTTAAAAATACAATTTGCAACCCGTAACTTTCGACATTAAATACAATATGCAATCTTTTAACCATTTTGTTAAAAATATTTACATTTTAAAGGATAAAATTTAATTTCAGCAAAATATTTAAATAATAATTTTATTTTTTAAAATTAAACTAAAAGTTAAAATTTCAAATTATAAAAATAATATTATTATCAATTATTTTATATTTTACTCGGTATAATTTTTAAAAAATTAAAATATAAATATATTTAGAAACGTTATGATCATATATAAAAACATATATTTTACTTGATAAATATATTTTAAGTATTTAGCATTATGATTAATTTAGATCATTACTAATGAAAATAGCTACTTCCCGATTTTTTACTTACTTTTTCCTCGTACTTGACACGCATTAAGACAACTATAAAATATAGTTCTATAATTTATTTTTAGAATTTTCTTTTTCTATATAAAAATTTAAATATTATATTTATATTTAAAAGAAAAAATATTTAAAATTATTTAGGCAACCATATTTTATGAAAGTTTTAAAATGTGTGCCTATCTTTCGTCACCAATGTAAAGGATCCAGTAGAACGGAGATGATATAATTTTTTTCATGTAAAATATGCATTAAAATAATTATTTTATTGATTTAAAATTTTAGTTATTAATATTAACATCTCAATTTCAGTTTTATAACCGAAAAGGATGCATATTGAAGTTAGTATTGAAAGTTAAGAGTTACAAACTGTGTTTTATAAAGTAACCACACTATTTTGATTTTAAATGAAAGATGGGGTTGCAAAATACAATTAACTCAATTAAAAATTATAAAGAAATTGGGAACCTTCGGCCCTCAATTTTTTTCACATCCAACGTCCCCGGTGAGTGATTATTTAAATTGGAAATAATACATTACATTCACGATAACATTCTCAAGTTTTGACCTCTTTGTCCACTGTTACTGTACCACCAGGCGAAAAAAAAAACTTTTTTTGCTCCAACATAAAAAGGTAATAATAAGATGAACGTACATTAACATCTAATGCAAAGCAAGATACACACATTCCTATCACCGGATCATTAAAAAGATGCAAAAAAATCTAACAATATGATTCATGCTTTCTAATCACCAAACTCTGAAACAATCAAACTGTAACAATGAAATTCCCAATCAACTTTGCAAACTTATAATTTATAACACGAGAAAGGTATTGAATTGCACTAGCACTAGTCCCCAATGCTTCAATAGATGGTGACTAGTGGTGGGATATGAAAGTAGAAGATGGTTCTGTCGACCAAGGTGTTTCTGCTGGAGATGAAGATGAACTAAAGCCAATGGTTGCTGGCTTCAATACCCCGTAGAGCAGGGACAAGAAGATTGTACGTGGAACGATATAAATAAGCAGCCGTGTGTATCTTATACCTTATTATGTATCGGAGAACGAAGAAGAAAATTATGTTTGGGAGAAAAACAGAAAATTAATTGCTTCAAGTGCACACAAAATAAAACCCAGTATTAAAGAGGGGGGGGGGCGTGTCAAAATGAACAAAAAAGGTTGAAGATGTGAAGGGATAAAGGTGAAGACTGAAGCTGAGACGGGATTCCAGCGCAATGCGCACGCTTTGCATTGGGGAAAAAAATAAAAGTGCACTCGGCCATCCATTTTCCCCAAAAAGATATTGTCGATCCAATCTTTCCGATCTAAGAAAATAATTCATAGTCTATATATTGCTACAGTTTCTAGCATACTAGACGCAGTAAGCAGTTCCTCGAAAACACTTTCACATACCAATCCACCAATTCTTTCCATAAAAGCACTATAGGATACACATTTAACATAACCCATTCCATCTGATTAGGGAAGGGTGAGTATTAAGCTTACATTTAGAGGCAAACATACTGTCAATAATAGACATTTGAGATAGTAAGAATATAGTAAAGCAAGAAGCAAATAAGCTTTCATCTGACAACTTGAAATGCACAAGGAAATTACAACCCACAGCACTCCATCCCCAGACAATGAACAATCAAAAGGTAAAAAATAGAAGGGAAAAAAGGGCTATATGCCAGGACAAGAGAGTTTTCCTTGCTAACTAAACAAGAAATGAGAATAATAGCTATCTTCATACCCTAAGAATTGTAGTTTGGTTGAAAACACAATGGCAAACCTAGTCCAATAAAGATCAAGACCACTGCAGCTGCTCAATCTCCTCTAAAAAGGGTACTCGCTTATTAATGCTTCGTTCTTGTCTGACTGACCAAGGAATTGGTTTTAGAGGTGTTTTCTCTACCTTTTCAGTCCCTCAAATGCCAAAAAGTATATTTCATTTCTAAAACTCCAATGTTTCTGGTCTAAATTGTTTCATAACCTACTATACAACACTTTCTTTAGCGTAATCCTGAAAAGATGCCAAAACCAACTTTACACATCGAATAAACTTAAGGTAGATAATTCTATCCACCATTTCTTTTCAAATCAGAACTATATGATACAGTCTACAATCGAAAAGATAAAAAGCAAGAGCAGAAGAGAAGGAATTCAGGGGGAACTGGCAAGTTTGCCAAAAAAACGGGTGTTTTGTTAAAAAAAAGTGTGGACTTTACACTGGAAAGTGCATACTCGGGCATCCATCTTCCCAAAAATTATGATGCATATCTGATGTGTCCAGTCCAAGTAATGATTTGAATTCTGTACCATTATATCTAGTAAATTTTCCAAATCCAGTACATTAAAAAGTCAGATAACTGCCACCATTCCCAGAGAAGCAACATATAGTACACAGACACAGTGGACATAGTCCCTTCTAAAAAGGAATGAGGTGCAAATCAAAGTATTACATGATATGTAAATGCACTATCATTAGAAAAATTAACAGGCAAAAATCAAGTAAAGCAAGTCGCATATAAACTATCAACAAACAACTAATAATTCACATCATTCATCTTCATAATCCATATTTTGTAAGCACAAATCTAAAATGAAAAAGAACAATACTAAATCCCCAACAATCTACGGTAAACAAAACAAGAAACACATTCTACAGTCAACAGAACATGAAAAACAAGATATGCGCCAAGTCCTCCATGTGACCTAACACTTAAAAATCAACACAATTCATACCCTGAGAATCTGAAGCTTATTTGAAAATGCAATAGCAACCCAATCCGGCTGCGACAAAGACCATTGCAACTGCTCAATTTCAGCATCCGCCGTATACGCCAAAATCGGATCCAACCCACCGTCTCCACCCTTCCCTATACTCGATACATCCCAAATCAACGCCTGCCTATCATCCCCAGCAGAACAAATATGACTAGCACTATGCGGAGCCCATGCAATGGCATTAGCACTACCCAGATGCCCTTCCAACTCCACAACAGGCAATGTAGGATACCTAATATCAAGAATCACAACTTTAGAACTATCCATAACAACAGTAGCCATATACCTAGGATCCTGCTTGTTCCAACCCAATCTAACCAAAGGAATATCAGGTTCCGAACTCTCGTAAATGATAGTAGAATGCTCCTTATCCCTCAAATCAAAAACCCTAACCGACCCATCAGCCGAAACCGAAGCAAAAACCCCTACACCACCCCAAGCAATATCATACACCTCCTTATCATGAGCAATCAACTGAGTATCCACGCATTCCCTCTCCACATCCCAAATAGTACAAGTAGTGTCAATACTGCTCGACCCGACCCGACCCGGATCCGACTCATTCCAATCAAAAGAAGTCAAGGCCCCACAAAACCCACTACTCCTGTTCCCATCAAGAACCGATTTTAACTCGACCCGACCCGGACCCGAATCACTCTTAACCTTCCAGATCCTCAGAAAATCACTAGAAGTAGCAAAAAGATCGGGCTTCTGACATTCCGGGTCGGGTATAAAAATAGTCTTAGTGGGGGGATAAGGGTGAATAAAACTGAGACCCGGGTCGGGTTTAATCTCACCATCATGCTCATCAAGATGAACTATTTGAACTTGGTTATGATAGTGTTCGACAAGGCTAGAGATGGCGAGACGATAAGGTTTGTCGCGACGAACGGACCAGTTGATAGCGTAGACGTGCCATGGAGCTTCGTAGGTGTAGATTTCGGAGTGGCGGGTCGGGTCGTCGGCGGAGTTTGAGTTATTCGGGTCGGTGCTCGCCGCCATTTCTGTTGGCAATTTATGGAGAGTGGTTTAACTGGACTGGTTTTGTACTTGTTCGCCAGCTGAGGTTTATCGGCTCATCGTTTGTGTGTTTTCACTTTTCAAGATTCTCGACAAAAGTAACAAAAAAAAATAAAGAGCAAGCGTTAACTGATTTAAATATTTTTTTAATTAAAAAATAACTGATTATTTATATCAAATGTTCTAAAAATCGGCTTATTTACCCATTTATCGGAGTTCGGATTACTCAGTAATCAGATTAAAGTATATTTTTTTAAAAATCGGTCGAAAGTCAATCGAGGTGAAAAATTATTTAAAAAAATGATCTAGCCCGATATTTGCATGGTGAAGGAATTCTGAATATTCTACTTGCAGAACAAAAATTTTCTCTTTATAAAGAAAATTTAGGATGCAAATCAATTAAGAAACGAGTTTTCAAAATGGTTATAAGAGAACTTCAATGAAGTACACGATGCGGTATGAAAAATATCGAGATTATGCCAAACCTAGTCATAATACCTCAGAATCACGATTATGTGGTATCAAAGACCACTATTCTAACTCATCTACTAGATCATTTACTAGACATAAATCTGCTCATATTTCTATTAATATTGTTCAAATGTAAATTAAGAAATCAGATAGGCATTTATATAAGATTTATGATACTTACAAATAAGAACCCAAAATTATGTGGGTACCTAAGAGATGAAGAATCTTTTGATGGTGTGCTTGAAATCCATGTTCCTCGCAATAAATAGATCATTTTTGTGTAATGCGTAGAAAACTTGGTATGCGCTTTTTGTCTAATTAATATTTTTGTCACTTTTATGATATTGACGGTAAAAAAGAGTTGTCTTTGATTATGATTATTTCATTTAGTTTTATACTCATTTTTATACTCATTTATATACTCATTGCATAAATGATAATCTGCATATATTATCATTATGGTTCTAACATCTTAAACAAATTTTAAAGTGTTTTTGATAGGGAGTTTTTGTACTCTCTCTTATCGTCATAAAATGGACTTTGTTGATGTATAGGATTCTGATGATGATTAGTTTAAGGTATACCGGTAATTGAAATTTTATTTTAACCTCGGGCCCATTATATAGACCAGATCTATATTATCATTATAGTTCTAACATCTTAAACAAATTTTAAAGTATTTTTAATAGGGAGTTTTTGTACTCTCTCTTATTGTCATAAAATGAACATTCTTGATGTATAGGATTTTGATGATGATTAGTTTAAGGTATACCGGTAATTGAAATTTTATTTTAACCTCGGGCCCATTATATAGACTAGATCTAACTTATTATATTTTGCTTTTTTTAATTTTATTTTAGCCCGTGGTGATTTTTTTTGTTTTGGACCGAATAAATAATACATATTATTTTGTTATAGTTTAATGACATTTTATCGACCAACGAACCATCTTTCAATCTTTTTTAATCTCAGTTCAAGAGTATAATTTTTTAAACAAGTCAGTAGTATTTATTATTTTGTTTTAGCCCAAGTAAACAAATCTAAATAACTATATTTAGATTATTTTTATTTATATTAAAGATTGGATCAATAGTAAAAAAAATTGTTTAGCTTAGGTGAATAGTATATTTTAATTTGTTTAACCGTGAAACGACAAATTATAAATATATTTGTATTTATTTAATTATATTATAAATATTAATCTATTTGTGATAGTGTTTTATTTTTAATATTAGTATGAATATATGTGAACACACTGACTACCAAATAAATTTTCATTGTTTTGTATTTAATATAGAAGTACTGAAAGATAGATTGTTGCTTTAGATTAATTGATTACTTTCTCTGTCCCTTGGCTACTTTATATCAGGGGACGGAAGCTCGACATGTATTTTAAAAATTCTTTAAAGTATAGTTTCGTAAATAATTTTTTTAATTTTTTTCTGAATTAGAATTTATTGTTTAAAATATAGTAAAAAAAATTAAAAATAAATTATCAAACTATACTTTATGTTCACCTTAAAATACGTGCCGAGTATTAAAAAACTGTATATAATTGAACGAGATAGGGGGAGTAATTATTAGTAGTAATAATATATGACTTGTAATCTTAAAAATAAGTAATGAGCATCTGTTTTAAGAAATATAAAGTGTTTTAATTTAAAAAGATAATTATTATTTTAGACACAAACGTAATTGATTAATTATTTATAGTAATGATAAAATTATTAAATTAGATGCCCCGAAAACAGTGCGTAGCTGGTTTACAGAGGGAGTTTGTAGGAGAGAGAATGGGAGTATATCTCAATTTGATAAAATTTTATCTGGGGGTTATGTAATCGAAATTGGTGGCGAAAATATTATTATATATGTGGGCATAAGGTTTTTGCAAAGTATAATAATCTGTAGTATAGAAATCAAGAGAATTGATAGAGAAATATTAAAAATAATAATTTAACCACATTCATTATATAATAGTTGTTGTAGGGAGAATTTCGTAAAACAGTGTTTTGGAGGTTGATGGTCGGAATAAAGATCAAGGGTGGTGTTTCAGGGCAGATGAAGGTTGTGTATGGTGGTGGCTGAGATTATATGACGACTTCTCAAGAAAGAATAGGGTTTTCTTTATTCTTATCAAGTGTCGACTCATATCTCATATAAGTGTCTACGTAACCTATTTATAGAGATCAAGTCTCACGTAGTTCTTGGGGAACAAGTCATTTAGGCTAGGGTTAGGATTTTTCTACCCGTGCAGCCCAAACCCAAACCTAATTCAGGCCTTCAACCAATTAGTCACGTAAACCTCAACTGGCCCCACACGCTTCCTACAATCTCGCGACATCTCCGCATTTCTTCATGTGATTATTGGAATATCCCGTGTCGGCCCTGAAATTTACGAACAACTCAGTCATCTCTGAGTCATTTTTCATGTTTCAGATAAATTTACCTAATGCGAGCCGGCCTGGCCACCTCGACTCGCACTGACTCTCTTTAGATCAATAAGTAAATCCATTCTGTTATCATTCCATTAGAAATAGGCTCACAGGTCCATCCCATACATGGGTGACCCCCTTAAACTTATACGCGAGGTGGGCTGGAAGTCATGTGGGGGGCTCATACCCACTATTTCTGGTTATAAGGAGATGTGTGCCCATGTGCCCAGTACAGACAAAGCGTCCATGGGTCCAACTCGCATGATGATCACAAAACATCCATGAGCCCAACTCACGTGATGAGCCCAGCTCACACGATGAGCCCATGAGCCCAGCTCGCACAACAAACCCATCTCACACAGTGAGCCCATGAGCCTAGCTCGTACAGCGATACCAACTCACATAATAAGCTCATGAGCCCAGCTCACACATCAAGCGTAGCTCACATAGTAAGCCCATGAGCCCAGTTCGCACATCGAGCCCAACTCACATAGTAAGCCCATGAGCCCGTGGGCCTTGCTCGCACATTGAGCCCAACCCATTAAGAATATGTATTTTAAAGGCTTATCCTTCCAACAGACATGCCATAGGGACCTGTTTAAAGCCCATACCCAAAGGTGGGAATAAAAATTACCCCCCAAAATTCCTGGTCACATTTTGGGGCAAAGAATTTTTCACCATAGGCTTATATGTTCCTGCGAATGTGAGCTCGCGATATCACTTCTTCATATCTATATGATGCGAGCTGGTGAGGTCGCCTGTATGTCTGGTCGCCCCGAACTTCTTTTCACTAGTCGTGTCTTTTGATTGGTTGACAGATGCAAGACAGCTGTTATGGGGATCTGTGTCATCCACTAAGATGGTGACACGTGTCATTGTCACTTTCTCTCTCATATCCCCTATAAATATGAGAGATCCACTTTTCATTTCTCACTTTTTCAAGAACACTAACCAAACTCTTGCCATTTTTGCTCAAATATCTACCACGACCAAAACAATCATCACCACAAGAACCATCTACCGACAGCGTTATTCTCCGGCAACAGATTCATCAGGATCATCCTTTCAATCATCTACATGTACTATTTTAATCCAAAATCATGCATTTTTTTGTTGTTTGTTCATAAATTATCATGTCACATGCGAGCACACACCACTTATTTGATGCGAGACTGTTTTAACACACACACAAACTCACAAACAGCGATGCGAGCTCGTGAGCTTGCGTAGACTTTTAGGCGCGACCCCATTTTCATGTGCGATGCGAGGACACTAGTTTATTTGTACTTTCTTTATAGGGCCACACACTAACATTCACCATCTTTTATAGATGTCAAGTGCGTCTTTAGCCTGCTCATACGGATCATCTCGCTCTTCTTCTAGCCTGACTCGCTCTTCAGCTACCCATCCTCCTCTCAATCAATATCTACCTGAGCAACGAGGCTCCAAATATTTCCAGCGCGAGATGACCTCTATATCTGACCGTCTTAGCCATCCCATTTCTCCCAGTTCTGCTATCACCCCACAAGGAGCCATGAACATAGCTCAGATTGAAAATGAGATGCGTATCAGCGGCTCCAGCTTGCTGAATATCCATCTCGATCCCAACCCTTAGGATTATACCAGGGAAACCAACATTTATAACTGGAGGAGTAGGCCTGTAGATCTCTCCAAAATTCCTGCATCACAGGGTGTAGAGGAGCTTCTCAGGCCCAAGCCCACTTCTATTGATAAAGAGCGGGCCGATGAGATTTTGAGGGAAATGTCTTAAGAAAGAGCAGCTCGTCTCAAGCTGGCCGAAGATACTGCCCTTGACCCCATTCACGCCGACTCTGAATCCACTGATAGCGACTTGGGTGGCGCCTATTATGGTACCAACAAAGGGAAGAAGCCAATTGCTAATAAATATCCAATACTCGTGCTTGAGGGCGAGGAGGACGGCTCGAACTGGCCCTATGACCATCCAAGAAGTGAAGCGGTGGCAGATGTGATAAGCTAAATTAATATATGCAATTACAACTAAATCCCAGCGGCCTCCCCTGAACCATATATACCCACTACCCAGCCTGAACTTGAGGGTGAAACTATTTTCAGGAAGCAAATAATTCCAGACAGGGAGGAAAGCTTGAGCTCAGCTCAGGAAGAGGTGAAGGTCTTCGCTTGCCGCGACCTGGCCTCCTCGCTTACTCAGAAATACCTGGCCAACATCGGGGACCAGTTTTAACTTGAGGGTCATGTTATCCTTCCACATCCATATATGAGATGTTATAGATTTAATCATCTTGAGAATGGTGGTCGGGTTCCCTACATAGTAATCTCTACCTTTCTGCTCAGGCTAGAATTTTCCTCTCCCCTTCATCCCTTCGTCAAGGATGTATGCGAGTACTACCAGCTCGCACCTCTTCAAATTAATCCCAACATATATAGAGCTGCAATTGTCTTGTATATTATGTACCATAAATGCACCTTTCCTCCTCTCACCGGGAGACAGCTGGGCTATTTTCAAAACCTGAAGCACTCGCTAAATAACTTTGGGTACTTTTACTTGTCCGTCTAGCCGTGTTATAATAAAAAGAACCTGATTCACTATGGGCCTAGCAACTTAGGGAAGTGGAAAAACCCATACTTCTACATTCACGATGTGCCCAGGGTTCAAACTTATTTTTACTATAACACATGTAAGACAAGTCTCCTTTGGACGCTTTTCTCTTTTTCCTAGTAAACTACTATAACAATCAATATTTCTTTAATTAATCACCAGCCACCCCCGCCTCGCACCGTCCTCTACGGGCAGGAAAAGACAAATACAGACAACCTCCTCGAGCTCCCGACAGAGGACAGGTACATCCGCAAACTTATAACCACCTCGAACCTGGTCGAGTGTGGATTTGTGAAAGAAGGGGTACGGCTAACTCCCCAAAAGAAGAAACCAAAGAAGAAGACCAAAAAAGGTAAGGTTACCAAGCTCGCAGCTCATCCCCATGGCCTTGCATATTGCTAATAGTGCGAGCCGGCTGGCTCGTACCCTTTATTTTTCTATACACATATTTTATTTGCATATTTTATATTGCATTTTATTTGCATCTCTTTCCTGCTCGCTTCTTTACTTGAAGTTGTTTGCATTGCATCTTTTTCCTGCTTGCATTTGGTCTGTTTTAACATTTCTTTTGTTGATTATTTCAGAATTGGCCATCTCTCCCATCCCTTTCATTGAGGAGGCGGAGCAAGCCGTCGCAACTTCGAGCCCAGTCCAGCCAGTGGCAACGATCATAGTGGCTCGCACATAGGAAATTCCTGCTGCCCACAGGACAACTCTGGCTGAACACCTTAAGGATGGTTCCCCTTATCCAAAACTCAATAGGCATCGAAGCTCCAAGTATGGGAGGACAAGCGAGCCCGATCTTAAAAAGACCTTCCTTTCCATTCCTGCTGATATTCCCCTGCGCTCATCATCGTTTACCAGCGCAGTCACGACCATATTTGGCCGGCTCACACAAGCTAATGTGAGCCACCAGGATGTCAAGAACTAGACTTCAATATCTTTTGAAGCTAACAATGATGCTTTGAACGGGGCCGCAGTCGAAATGTACTTCCGCCAGCTCTCTAGGACTCGGAAGAGTCAAGCCATTGGACATGCTAGCGTTAAGTTGGATGCGAAGGTCAAAGCTCTGCAAGGTCAAGTCAACGAGCACGGGCAGGAAAAAAAGCCATGTTGGACAATTATAATAAAAAAAATGCTTGACTTGTCAGCTTCTCATGGCAAGGAGCTGAGGAAGCAGAAGAAGACTCACGACCTGGCCGCAGATGAGGCGAAGAAGGAGAGGGAGGCCCTTGATAAGAAAGTTGTGGAGCTGGAGGGATCGCTGTCTACCTTGACTGCGAGCCGGGAGGCCGCTCTCGCCGATGCCAGGAACCTAAGAGCAAGAAACTTCATAAAGATCTTTATCAGAATGGTTCTTGATTTTGACTGGGGTGATCAGGGTGCAGGCATGGCTAGGCATGCTGAAAAGTTGAAGCTGGAGATGAAAAGAGATGCCAAGATGGCAGAGGAGGCTCGGGTTGCAGCTGAGCAGGCACAGAAAGAACTAGAAGCTGACAAATCCTAGTTTCTTTTAGTTTAATGAACTTTTGGATGGGGAAGCGGGCACCCCCCACCTTGCATTTGTATTTAAAATTTCTTGCCCTCGGGCTCAACTCTTAACTATGCTTATTTATAAATGTTGTATTGTTAAGTCCTTAATTAACTGTAGAGGGGGGGGGGTGAAAACATGTTATACAAACAATTCAATAAAGCTTTAATAGATTCAACAACTTTTATATTAATCTGATAAAAACTGTTACACAAGTACTCTCTCAAAGGATGAAGAATTATCCTTGAGAGCTGCTAGTTTATTCAGAAAGATATAAAAATTTGTGAACACAAATAATGTAAACCTAATATGTGCTTGTATAGTGCACAGTTACACAATCAATAAGGAATCCTATTCTATTACAATAAGGAAACCTAATATATATCCATGTATGATTGCTTCTGAAATTAAGTTCTTCACCGCCTTAAAGTTTGAAATCCTTTTTCTTCTCGAATATCTACTGAAGAGACTAAATCTCGATGACATCAAATGTTGATCATCAAGTAATGATAGACAAGTACTGATGACGTCACCTTCAGTAAGTACTGATATTAAGTCCTGATAGTTTATATCCCGATATCATCAATTATATCCAACAATCTCCCCTAACTTATGCATTATATAATTATGTACAAGTTCTAATTGATGATGTCAAAAGCTATCTAAATGCAAAAATAAAATAAATATATACAATCTTACAGACAGTGATTATCAGACTTTATTCTTCATTCCTGACCTCTAACACAGGCTGTAACTTCTTCAAGGAACTTCCTTAGTAGATTTTCTTCCATAACATCCAAGTACCATTGCATCCTCTATTTGTGTTCTTTCAGCTCATCTGTTGATTCATCATTCTGATAGATGGCTGCCCTGAGGTAATGTAGCTTTGAATTTTCAAGAGACAGATCATTCAGTTCCAGAAATCCAATCTTCTTTCCATCAGGATTAAAGGTTAAGACTCCCAGAGAGGTTTCCATCATCCATCTCAACCTCAAAGAATGTTTTAGCTTGGGACTTAGGCTTTTCAGCAGTAATGGCAAGCTCTTTGATTCCACTGGGAGCAGTTGTCTTGAGTAGTTCAACATTCTTGCTATAAACTGTACCACCACCATAGATTATCTTCCTTTGTTCTTGCTCCATTTCATGAGTCTTCATCTTACCATACAACTTCTCAAGTGTCATGGTTTCAAAGTCAACACGCTCAAAAACAGATGGAGCCTTGTTCTCTCGATGGTGAGGTAGGACAAGCATAAACTTCCTATTGACTTCTCTCTGAGGATAAGTCTTGCCACGAATACTTAATTCATTTAACAGCTTGTTCAGTCTTTCAAAGACCTGAGTGATACTTTCTCCAGGCAAGGACTTAAAAGCCTCATATTGTGAAGTCAAGATATCCAATCGATTCTTCCTGACATCTTTAGTTCCTTCCATAAGCAGTTATATGGTTTCCCACATGTGCCTGGAACTCTCACAGACCATAATTTGGTGACTCATATCATCATCCATCAAATCCACCAAAATAAGTTATAGGCCTTCATCCAGAGATATCAGTTCTGTGTCACGAGTAGGGGTGTAAATGAGCCAAACTGTTCGTGAGCTACTCGAGCTCGACTCGTAAAAAATTTAAATTCGGCTCGAAAATAATCGAGCCGAGCTCGAGCTCGAGCTTTTCTAATTTTTAACCGAGCCGAGATCGAGTTTCAAATTATTGGGCTCGTAAGGTTCGCAAGCCTTATCGAGCCTCTATTATTTTTAAATTTTTCTATTATAAAAATATTTTTATGTAAATATTTAATATTTTTTATATATTATTTATTTTATCGAGTTGAACTCGAGTCAAACCGATCATATTTCAAAATTTTGTTAATATTTAATGAATTAATTTGAGCTTTCGAGCCAAACTCGAGCCTACCGAACCTTTTACGAGCCGAGCTTCGAACATTAAATTGAAGGCTCGGTCGAGCTCGAGCTCGAGCTGCTACATATTGAATTCTCAATGATCAGAAGAAGCTCAGGATCTGGCTGTTCGGGTGTCATCAGGATCTGATGTACCGTCAGGATTTGGCATGTCATCAGTATTTGAATGTCATTAGTATTTGAATACAGTCAACATTAGAGGATTTGTTCTGTTCCTTATAATGTGGAGCAGATATTTGTTACGTCTGAGTTATTGGACTTTTTCTAGTTTAGTTTAAGATATGTATCAGTTACAGTTAGTTTTTGATAATGCATATCTTAGATTAATTTGTTGTAGCTATAAAGTATATAAACATAGTTTAGGTCATCACTTAGTGATTACACTCGAGGATCATTCGACCTAGCAGCTCTCAAGAACATCAGTATTTCTTGAGAGAATTTTGTAACAGTTTTTATCAGAAATATAAAAAGCTGTTATATTTTATTACTTGTTCGAAATATTTATACAATTGTATCCAACCCCCCTTAAACAATTGTATCTTTACCGGGCAACAATTGGTATCAGAGCTCACTAATAAATTTACAATCAGAAACGATCTAAACATGTCTCTGAACAAGTATGAAAGCGTTAAAATTCCCATTCTGAAAAAGACTGAATATCCAACATGAAAGGTGAAGATGCTCATGTACCTGGAAGCTACAGATCCAGATTATCTAGACGTAATCAATGATGGACCCTTCATGCCAACAAAACTGGTGCCTGCAACTCCTACTGTTGTTGAACATTATCAACCGAAGGAGAATACAGAATGGACACCAGAAGAGAAAGTAGTTGTGCTGAAAGATGCAAAGGTAAGAAACATTTTGCGTAACAGTCTTGATTATGTGATGTCAAATAGGGTTATAGCCTACAAGACTGCCAAAGAGGTCTGAGATTCTCTTGAAACTCAATGTCAAGGAACCATGGCCATCAAAAAGAACAGAAGGGCTGTTCTGATTCAAGAATATGAACACTTTGAGGCCAAGCCTGATGAAAGTCTCACTGACATATATGACATATTTCTGATCCTGCTAAACAATCTGTCTTTGGTAGGAAATATTTATGATCGAGAGGATTCAAACACTAAGTTTTTGAGAGCCTTGAGTGAAGAATGGGAGACTCAGACTTCAATCATACGACATCAGTATGATCTTGAAGTAATTACTCTGGATGAAGTCTATGGCAGGCTGAAAACTCATGATTTGGAAGTTCAACAAAGGAGAGAGATGAAAAGCAATAAAAAGAAAATCTGTTGCTTTGAAAGTGAATGATAAAGCTTCAAGAGAAAAGTCTGCTAGAGCTGCAAGAAAGAAGAACAATTTGTCAGAATCAGATACTGATGATTCATCATCAAATCCTAATGATGATACTGATTATGAAACTGATGAGAACATGACAGATTCCGATGTCATGCAAATGGCCGCATTACTGGTTAGGGGCTTCAGGAGGATGCAATTCAGGAAATCTAAGAACAACAGAAGCTTCAGGAAGAAGTGTACTAGAAGTGAAAGGAAGTCAACTGGGATAAAAGATGGAAAGAATTTTAGAGATGGGAAGGTAGACAGGACAAAGATCAAATGTTATAACTGTGATGAACATGGTCACTTTGCCACAGAGTGCAAGAAAATAAAGCATGAAAAAGGGAAGAGCAAAGCCCTGATCACATCAAGCAAGAATTGGGTGGACTCCTCTGATTCTGAAGATGAAGACACATACTATGCACTGATGTCCAGTCTTGATGATCCTGCTGAATCTGAGCCTAAGGTACAAACTCCTTTCTTATCTTTTGATACTAAAAATATATCTGAATTGAAATCTATTCTTAAATCTTTGCATGGTAATTTTAAGAATAAGACTCTAGATCATGATAGACTTATAACTGAAATTGAGATCCTGAAGTCTAGGAATGAACAGTTAGAGTCAGACTTAATAAATCAGATAGAATTGAAGAAATAATGTGAGAGAGCTAAACATTCAGTTAAGATTCTTGAGGCTAGATACAGTATGTTAGAAAAGGATATAGAAAATGAGAGAAAAACTCTTAAAGCCTGGACTGTTTCAGGCAAAAAGTATCATGAGATAATCTCAAAGAAAAACTGGAAAGAATGCTTAGGCTATAAAGATGGAGTTAAGGAAGTTGACACTGAAAATAAAATTACTCTTTAAACTCCTGTTAAGTTTATCTCTTCAGAAGCTGATGAACCCAAATCCACTTTTGAAAAGGGTTCAACATTAGTATCACAAGAAAAACTGGTAAGTGATAAAACTCTAAGAAAGGAAAGTAAGGAAACCATTTTATCTGTTAAGAAAGAAAAGAACATAGGACTTTTGTCAGCAAGACAATTGAAAGAGAAAATATCTGAGGTTACTGACAAACCTCAAGTAAAAAGTCCTAAAAGAAACAGAAATGGTAAGCAAGGTATTTCTAAGGATTCAAATTACAAGGTTGTTCCCAATGCTCCTAGGAAAACTTGCTTTAACTGTGGAAATATTACTCATCTTGCTATTGATTGCAGGAGGAATAAGAAAAAAAACTGCTATTCCTGAGTCTGATGTTAGGGGTAGATCAGTATTTTATAAACCACAAAATCCTTGGTTTCATTGTGGTAGTAGTTGGCATTCGATTTATATTTGTAGTTCTTATCACAAGTTGTATCACAATTACTATGAACCTTTGCCTAAGTTTAATAATGTTGCTTGTGTGCTTAATTCTGTTGGTTTTACTAAATTTTCTTCTGACAAGACAAATCCTGACAAAGGAAAAACGGTCAAAAGTACTCCTGACACACAAAGGCTTAAGTTGTCCAAAAAGAGGACCCAATAAATGTGGGTCCTTAAAAATTCTTCTAATTATTTATTCTTCTGATTGCAGGGTAACAAGAAAAATACACTTGTCCTGGATAGTATATGTTCAGGACACATGACTGGAAATAAATCCCTGCTGTCAGAATTTGAGAAGAAGGCTGGCCCAGATGTATCTTATGGAGATGGAAATGTAGGACATACTCTGGGATATGGCAACTTGATAATTGGAAAAGTGGCAATAGAGAATGTAGCTCTGGTGGATGGACTGAAGCATAATCTTCTGAGCATCAGTCAAATCACTGACAGAGGTTATAATATGGTACTCTATGACTCACACTGTGAAGTTGTTCATAACAAGTCAAAGAAAATTATCTTGATAAGATACATACATGGTAACATTTATGAAGTAAGGCTACATGAAAGTCTTGAAAAGGAAGCTACTTGCCTTATCTCTAAGGCATCAGTAGATGAGAGCTGGAACTGGCATAAGAATCTCTCAAGTGATGGTCTTTGTGATGCTTGCCAAAAGTCTAAACAAAGAAGAGTATCTTTCAAAAGCAAAACAAAATTCTCTATCTCTGAGCCATATCACATGCTGTACCTGGACCTTTTTGGACCATTGAACATAATATCCATCAACAAGAAAAGGTACACACTTGTAATTGTTGATGATTTCACTAGATATATATGGGTCTATTTTCTACACAGGAAGGATGAAACTCCAGAAATTCTTCTGGACCACATAAGGCAAATTGAAAATGGATCTACTCATAAAGTGAAAACCCTGAGAAGTGATAATGGCACCGAATTCAAGAACTCAAAGATGGAGGAATTCTGTAAGTACAAAGGCATAGAGCAACAATTCTCAGCTCCTGGTACGTCTCAGCAAAATGGTGTTGTTGAGAGGAAGAACATAACCTTGATTGAAGCTGGCAGAACTCTGCTAGAGGAAGCAAAACTACCCACTTACTTTTGGGCTGAAGCAGTAAATACAACATGTTATACTCAGAATATCACTCTGATAAACAGACATGGTGTTACTCCTTATCAAATGATAAAAGAAAAGGAGCCCAGTCTCAAATATCTTCATATATTTGGATGTAAGTGCTTTGTTTTGAGAACTCATACTGATCAACTTGGAAAGTTTGAATCAAAGGCTGATGAAGGAATCTTTGTTGGATACTCACCATCAAAAGCTTACAGAGTGTTCAATCTAAGAACACACATTGTAGTAATCTCCATAAATGTATCCTTCGATGATAAGAAGATTCCTAGTTTTGAAGAAGACACTCATGAAAGCTTAATCTTTGCAAATGAAAATGCATTGTCGGAATCTGGATCAAACTTTAATGAACTGTCAAATCCAGATGATCCAAATCCTGACACTCCTTCAGATTCTGAAGATAATCACTGTACTAATGAACATGCACATGTTGAGGGGGAGCAACATCAAGGGTCAGCTAATGGTACTAACACCGAAGAATCATCTCAAGATTCTTCTCAATCTAATCTCTCAGAATCCAATGCTGATTCAACATCAGATGAACATGAGTCAAGTCCCAATATCTCATCAGGAGATAACACAACAGATTCAGGGGGAGCCTCAAATGTATTTGAAGAGGCATACAATTCAGGGGGAACATCTAGCTCCAGAAGGACACTTCCCAGTGCCAGAAAATGGACTAAAGATCATACTCTTTATCTGATCATTGAAAATCCCGATGATGGTGTAAAGACAAGAAATGAAACTTAGAATGAATGTTTATACCACAATCTACTTTCAAAAAAAGAGCCAAAGAAAGTAGAAGATGCACTCAAGGATGGAGATTGGGTCATGGCTATGCAAGAAGAATTGAATGAATTTGAAAGAAATGAAGTGTGGAAGCTGGTGCCTAGTGATAAGTGGCATTTTATACCACTTAGAACGTCTTATAATGGCTTGAATTGATGTCTTGAAATCAAGTATTTTATGTATTTGATGTTTTTTTCTAGTGTTTGTGCATTTCGGGGTATTACTTGCATTTGTGGAGAGATTTTATCAAGAATAAGCCTTAGTATGTGCTTGGCATTGCAAGTGGGAAGTTAGGAGCAAAATGCAGCAAAGAACGGGAGCAAAATAATTAATTTTCCAGAAAGGTGCTGGGCGCCCGCTCAGCCTGGCTGAGCGGCCGCTCAGGAAGCTGGGCGCCCGCTCAGGATTGCTGGGCGGCCGCTCAGGGGTGCGAATTTAAAATCTGATTTTTAGAGTTCTTGTTCTGCTGGACTTCTGACTTCTTAGATGGCTGGGTTTTATGGGGCTTCTATATAAGTAGTTTTCAGAGACGTTTCACGTGGGGTTGAATCGTGGTATTAATCGAGGAGCAAGGAGATAAGGAAGAAGACCATTTTAGCACACCGCAACGAAGAGGAAGCATAGTTTCTTGTGATTCTTTTATTCATTGTAACAGTGGATGCTAGTTTTCTTTACTTTGAACCTATTTACTCTTGTGACGTACTCTGGTTTAATATAAGTAGTTTTATTAATTATTCTCGTGTGTTATTATCGTATGAACCCATGGTGACGATGAGTTCAATTATGGGCTAATCGTGATCATAGGGTCGTAACGGATTTGCTATGGAATTCTTTAGTTAGTTGTTTAATACCTTAGTGTGTGATGATTGTATGATATCTAGTATTGGTTGTGCTTATTCGTCTTATGCGCGTCGCGAACATATAAGATAGGGTGTTAATCTCTTGTGAAGCGACGGTGGATCTTGAGATTTAGAACTTGCCATGCTAGCATAGGTTCATGTATGTGTATGCATGATTAGTGGGTAACTCTAACCGTTTTACTTGCCCTGTGTAATCATAAGGAATAACTTGTGCTTAAATCGTTATGTTGTCAAATTCTGTAGACATATAGGGTCTCAACATAATTGATGACTATTCAACTTCTATGTTAATTGTGGATGTTGGTGGAATGGTATTGGTACAACGAAAGTTGGCTTTTATCAGTTTAGTGTTGTTCAATTAATATCATCACTGTTACATGCTAAGGGTAATGACGATAGCTATTGAAGGAAGTAGTAGTGAAGTCATGATCTCATATGTGTTTAATATTATTAATTCAAGTGTTAATTAAGTGTTTAATTCTCGTAGTTAATTCTAGTTAATAATTAGTTAATCAATTCTACGTGTTATTGTCTTGACATTGAGAAGTAATCATACATTGGTGAGTGAGTGTTAATTGAGCATAATTAGTGCGTGTTTTCCACCCTAACAAGTTTTTGGCACCGCTGCCGGGGACTTGGCGTATTTGTTTAGTTTATGCATGTACCATCAGTGGTCATTAGGACTCATTGATTGAGACGTGTTACTTATCGTTTCCGGTTGTGTTTCAGGTACTTTAGCGAGCGTTTATGCAAACATGATCTCGTACTCGCAAGAGGACTTTAGATACGGCTGAGGAGACAGACTCAGTTCTTGATATTCCGGAGAAGATAGATTTTGAAGATTCGGATAAAGAGAGTGAGCAGAAAGAACCAGTAATCATGGGTGATCGTATAGTTCCGGCAGATCCAGCTCTTATGGACTTTTCTCGTCCTAAAATTGACGACATTTAGTCAAGCATCCTTCATTCGGCTATTCAGGCTAACACTTTTGAAATCAAGCCGGGCACTATTCAAATGGTGCAGAATTCTGTTTCTTTCGGAGGTGCTGCAACTGAAGACCCCAACATGAACATTAGGAATTTTGTCGAGATTTGTAGTACTTTCAAATATAATGGTGTGACTGATGAGGCTATCAAGCTGAGGCTTTTCCCATTCTCTCTGAGGGATAAAGCTAAGGACTGGTTACATTCTGAACCAGCTGGGTCCATCACTACTTGGCAAGACCTTGCGCAGAAGTTTCTGGTAAAGTTCTATCCAATGGCAAAGACTGCAGCTATGAGGAGTGCTCTTACTCAGTTTGCGCAGCAACCAACAGAATCTATGTGTGAAGCTTGGGAGCGCTATAAAGAGATGTTAAGAAAGTGTCCACATCATGGTATGCCTGACTGGATGGTGATCACTGGTTTCTATAATGGTTTGGGGCCCAATCTCGGTCCATGCTCGATGCAGCAGCTGAAGGCGCTTTGTGGGCCAAAAGCTATACTGAGGTTTATAATCTCATTAAAATTATGGCTACAAATGAGCATCAAAACCAAACTCAAAGGATGATGCCTGGGAAGGTAGCAGGTATTCTGGAAGTTGATGCAGCTACAGCTATTGCAGCGCATCTCCAAGCGTTGTTTATGAAGGTCGATTCTTTAGCCACCCATGAAGTCAATCAGATAGCTATGGTCTGTGAGCTTTGTGCAGGTTCTCATGCTACGAATTAGTGTTCTCTTGTTAATGAATCTGTTCAGTATATGAATAATTATCAGCGACCGCAGCAGCCTGTGCCAGCTACTTATCATCCTAACAACAGAAATCATCCCAATTTCAGCTGAAGCAATACTCAGAATGTTATTCAGCAACCATATCAGCAAGGCATAAATAAATAGTTTAATCCACCTAGGTTCCAGCAACCACAACATTATGCTCAAAGGCAATTATATCCTCAACAAGGAGGTGCTGCTCCACCTTCTAGTTCTGATTTCTAGGAACTCAAGCTGTTGTGCAAAAGTCAGGTTATTTCTATCAAGACCTTGGAAAATCAAATCGGTCAAATAGCCAATCCAGTGCTCAATCGTCAACCTGGCACACTTCCCAGTGATACTGAAGTGCCAGGCAGGAAGGAAGCTAAAGAGAAAGTCAAGGCTATTACCTTAAGGTCTGGAAAAGTTGTTGATGCTGAAAAAGCAAAAGACGGAGAAGCTGAAGTTGGTAATGAAGAAGAGAAGCAACAGGAGAAAGCGGCGGAACCAAGGAAGACTACTGTTGAACATACTCTTCCTGAGGGTAATACAGAGGAAAACAACTCTATCCTCCACCACCTTTCCCTAAGAGATTGCAACAACAAAAACTGGATAAGCAGTTCGGTAAGTTTCTGGAGGTGTTCAAGAAACTTAACACCAACATACCTTTCGCTGAGGCTCTGGAGCAAATGCCTAGTTATGCAAAATTCATAAAGAGTATTCTTTCAAGGAAGGTGAAACTGGATGACCTTGAGACCGTTGCTCTAACAGAAGAGTGCAGTGCTGTGCTGCAACAAAAATTACCTCCAAAGCTTAAAGATCCAGGTAGCTTCACCATTCCTTGCACCATTGGCAAGTTGTCTTTTGACAAGTGCCTGTGCAATTTGGGAGCAAGCATCAATCTGATGCCGTTGTCTATCTTTAAAAAGTTGAATTTGCCTGATCCAAAGCCCACCTACATGTCTCTATAATTGGCTGATCGTTCTATTACATATCGACGAGGCATAGTGGAGGACGTGTTAGTAAAGGTGGATAAGCTCTTCTTCCGTGCAGACTTTGTTATTTTGGATTTCGAGGAAGATAAGAAGATCCCCATAATCTTGGGAAGACCTTTCCTGGCTACATGACGTACCTTGATAGATGTGCAGAAAGGTGAACTTACTATGCGGGTGCAGGATCAGGATATGACATTCAATGTATTCAAAGCGATGAAATTCCCTACAGAAGACGAGGAGTGCTTAAAGGTGGATTTGATTGATTCTGCGATAACTTCAGAACTTGATCATATGCTAATGTCTGATGCATTAGAGAAAGCCTTGGTAGGGGAGTTTGAAAGTGATGATGACAATGGCAATGAGCAACTACAATCTCTAAATGCTTCTCCTTGGAGACGAAAGCTAGACATGCCATTTGAATCTCTTAGTACTTCTGACCTCAAAAATGCTGAAGGAAAGCTCAAACCATCTATTGAGGAAGCACCTACTTTGGAGCTTAAACCATTGCCTAAACATTTGAGGTATGCATTTTTAGGTGATGTATCTACTTTACCTGTTATTATTGTATCTGACCTTTCAGTTAGTGAGGAGGACAAGCTCTTGAGGATTTTGAGAGAATTCAAATCGGCTATTGGATGGACTATAGCAGATATCAAAGGGATCATCCCTTCGTATTGCATGCATAAAATTCTATCAGAAGAAGGTAGTAAGCCAACTGTTGAGCAACAGCGACGACTTAATCCTATCATGAAAGAAGTGGTAAAGAAAGAAATTCTGAAGTGGCTGGATGCAAGAATCATATATCTTATTTCTGACAGTTTTTGGGTGAGCCCCGTGCAATGTGTACCGAAGAAAGGAGGTATAACTGTAGTAGCAAATGAGAAGAACGAGCTCATCCCCACTCGAATAGTCACATGATGGAGGGTATGCATGGATTACAGAAAGTTAAACAAGGCCACGAGAAATGATCACTTTCCTCTTCTATTTATTGATCAGATGCTTGACAGGTTGGCCTGTCATGAGTATTATTGTCTTCTGGATGGCTATTCGGGGTATAATCAGATTTGCATTGCACCAGAGGATCAAGAAAAGACTACCTTCACTTGTCCATTTGGCACGTTTGCTTTTCGCAGAGTTTCGTTTGGCTTATGTGGCGCACCTGCCACTTTTCAGAGATGTATGATGGCTATATTCTCTGATATGATTGGAAATAATGTCGAAGTGTTCATGGACGACTTCTCCGTCTTTGGACATTCGTATGATGAATGTTTGAATAATCTTCGTGCGGTGCTCAAAAGGTGTGTAGAAACTAATTTGGTGCTCAATTGGGAAAAATGTCACTTTATGGTGTGTGAAGGCATTATTCTTAGGCATAAGGTCTCTAGCAAGAGTCTTGAGGTGGACAAAGCCAAGATGGGAGTCATTGAAAATCTTCCACCCCCTATTTCTGTGAAAGGGATCCGTAGTTTTCTTGGTCATGCGGGTTTTTATCGGCGTTTCATTAAGGACTTCTCGAAGATATCTAAGCCGTTATGCAACTTGTTCGAGAAGGATGTGCCTTTCAAATTTGATGATGAATGCTTGGCGGCATTCGAGACTCTCAAGAAGAGTTTGATAACTGCACTAGTTATTACGGCACCTGATTGGACAGAGCCTTTTGAGATGATGTGTGATGCGAGTGATTATGCGGCGGGAGCAATTCTTGGGCAGCGTAAGAAAAATCTTTTTTATGTGGTCTACTATGATAGTAAGACTCTAAATGGAGCTCAAATGAACTATACCACTACTGATAAGGAGCTCTTAGCTATAGTCTTAGGTTTTGAAAAATTTTGATCTTATCTGCTTGGGACAGAGGTGACAGTGTTCACTGATCATGCGGCCATTCTCTATTTGGTTTCCAAGAAGGATTCGAAGCCTAGACTTATTCGTTGGGTGCTCTTGCTACAGGAATTTGAGTTAGAGATTAAGGATCGAAAAGGTACTGAGAATCAAGTAGCTGGCCATCTCTCTAGATTGGAGAATCCCGATTCTACTTCACATGATAAGACATTGATCAACGAATCTTTTACGGATGAGCAGTTATTCGCAGTTCAGGAGGAAGAGCCATGGTTTACAGATATTGTGAACTATCTTATCAGCAATATAATGCCTCATAATATGAATACGGCTCAAAAGAAGAAGTTTCTGCATGAGGTAAAGTGGTACATGTGGGATGAACCGTATTTGTTTAGACAAGGAGCTGACCAGATCATCAGGAGATGTATCCCATTCTGTGAGGCGGAGGGGATATTACGAGACTGCCACTCCACAGTTTATGGTGGACATTATGGTGGTGAAAAGACAGCAGCTCGTATTCTGCAAGCAGGCTTTTTCTGGCCTACTCTGTTTAAGGATGCACATCAGTTCGTTTTAAGGTGTTATCGTTGCCAAAGAGTGGGGAATCTTACGAGGAAGGACGAGATGCCATTAAATGTGATACTTGAAGTCGAGGTCATTGATGTTTGGGGAATCGATTTCATGGGACCATTTGTCTCATCCTGTAATAATCAGTACATCTTGCTGGTAGTCGATTATGTCTCAAAATGGGTAGAAGTCAAGGCTCTACCGACGAATGATGCAAAGGTAGTGTTGAATTTTTTCATAAGCAGATTTTCACAAGGTTTGGAATGCCACGAGTAATCATAAGTGATGAGGGGTCACATTTCTGCAACCGTAAGTTCACTTCTATGATGCAACGCTACAATGTGAATCATCGTGTTGCTATTGCCTATCATCCGCAAATGAATGGTCAAGCGGAAGTGTCTACTAGAGAGATCAAGCGTATTCTAGAGAAAGTTGTTTGCCCGTCAAGGAAGGACTGATCTTTAAAGATCGATGAAGCGGTTTGGGCTTATAGAACTCCATACAAGACTCCACTCGGGATGTCCCCGTTTCAACTTGTTTATGGTAAGGGATGTCATTTACCTGCGGAGCTTGAGCACAAGGCTTATTGGGCGTTGAAGAAGTTGAACCTTGATCTATATGTAGCTGGGAAGAAGCAAATGCTTCAGTTAAATGAACTTGATGAATTTTGACTCCAAGCATACGAGAACAACAAAATGTACAAGAAAAAAGTGAAAAGGTGGCACGACAGGAAGCTATATCCTAAGTCATTTGTGCCGGGGCAGCAAGTTCTTTTATTCAACTCTCGTCTCCGACTTTTTCCTGGAAAGTTGAAATCAAGGTGGTCTGAACCTTTTATTGTTAAAACTGTGTTTCCACATGGAGCGGTGGAGATTTTTGAGAATGATCCGGGTCAAGCATTCAAGATTAATGGTCAGCGGTTGAAGCATTACTATGGGGACACGGCAAACCGGGAAGTGGTTAGTGCTATTTTATTGTCAGCTTGAGCAAGGTACGCTACGTCAAGCTAATGACGTAAAAGAAGCGCTTTTTGGGAGGCAACCCAAGATTTGTTGTTATAGGAACCCTTAGAAATCAGTAACCTATCAAAAACACAAAAAAAATCAGAAAAGAAGGGCAAGAAAAAATAATTCTAGTCACCATCTGGGCGCCTGCTCAGCTCCGCTGGGCGGCCGCTCAGGATGCTGGGCGCCCGCGCAGCTTTGCTGAGCGGCCGCTCAGCCCCCGAATTCCTGAAATTTTTTTAAGCCTTATAAAATCCAAAAAAATCAGAAAACACAAAACTTAAAACACAACCCACTACCCACGAATCCTTGTCCCATAAAACCATGTTTTTAACCCTCAACCCCACTCCTAATCAAATTTTAACCCTAATTCATACCCTATATATACAATATAACTATTCCATATACTTCCCCATACACTTTCAAACTTAAAACTCTCTCCCATATTCCAAAACATAAATCTTAAACACTTTTTTTTCAGTTTCAATGGCACCCAAGAGATCCATGACTATTGATAGCAACAGCACTGTTCCTACTGCTGATTCTTCGAGGGGTACTACTGCGAGACCTCGTTTGTTTGATAGGGCTGTTGAGAAGGAGTATACTAGGCTTCTGGGTAAGTCGATTTTGAAGGAGAGGGGATTCTTACCATCGGGGAGGGATGGTGAGTTGTTGCCGATGATTGCTGAAAAGGGTTGGATTTCTTTTTGTGAGTCACTGGAGGCGGTTCGGATGAGCGTGGTTCGTGAGTTCTATGCGAACGCAAAGGCTGAAAAGAATGGGTTTACTGTTGTTCGCGGGCTTACAGTGGATTATCATCTTGAGGTGATTCGCCATGTGATTGGGCAGCGACAGAGGAAGCCCACAGAGGAGAATTGGAATGAGAAGCCCTCCGAGGAGTTTGATTTGGATTTGATTTGTGCTACTCTCTGTCAACCGGGCACGGTTTGGAAGTTCAAGACTGGGACTAATGAGTATCGTTCTTTTCCGGCGATTGCGATGAACAGGTTTGCCCGTGCATGGAATGCCTTTATTTGTGCTAATATTCTGCCTACTTCGCATACACATGAGGTTATAGTTGAGCAAGTAAGGTTGTTATGGGGTATTTTGAATAAAGAGTATTATGTGGACCTTGGTGAGTTCATCTACCAAGGAATTCTGAAGTTTTTGAGGGGAGCGAAGCACATGAACATCCCTTATGCATCTACTCTCACAAAGCTATACCGAGCAGTGGGATTTTATTGGCCTTCTCACGAGCAGTTGCAGATGCCGGCCGCTCCTATTAATTCAGGGACACTGAATGCGATGCAGGAGTGGACGGGTGGAGAGCCCGAGGAGCATGGGTTGAGTTATCGTCTTTCAGGAGGACGTCCAGCAGCTGGTGCTACCATGACTAGGCCAGGTCGTGATGAGGCAGGCTCTTCTAGAGCCCATGAGGGTGCTGGGATGGCTGATGCCCAGTATAGGAGGCTGTCGAGGAGGATGGACGCTATGTACGAGACGCAGAGTATGTTTGCTCAGGAGCTCACCCTTGCACTTAGGACTGCTTTTAGAGGCCTTGAAGCTGACATCCAGTGGCCCGTTTTTGGTGAGGACTCTGCTTATCCGCCTCCTGATACTCCACCCTCTGAGGGTGATGATGATTTCTCCGAGTAGGTATACCCTGTATTCCTTTATACTATCTTCACTGGGGACAGTGAAGATTTTAAGTTTGGGGATGGTAGTTAAGGAATATTTTTGTGTGTGTGTCATATAGTTGCATATGCATGATAGTTTAGTTCATATAATTGCATATTTTTGCCATATAGTTTTTATTTATTTATTTTATTTTATAGCTTTATTTATCATGTCATTTAGCTCATACATTTACCATGATCCCTTTTGCGTTGCTTTACCAATTGATTTGTGATATTGATGCGAGTGTATTGATAGCGTTAAAGTGATGTTGAGTCTTGTAGGATGACATGCATGCTAGAAACACTTGTAATTTCACTAAGTCTTAGAGAATGCTTAAGGACTAGATTGTTGTCATGGTTGGATGGTTTTTGAGGTTAATCTATTGATTATGCTTAGAATTTATAATAGGTTCTTAATGATAAAAGGCATGAAAAGAAATAAAATTTGGAGTAAAAATTGGAATTCATTGCTAATTGTGGCTAGGCGTCAAATGGCTAGTAGCCGACTCGTATTTTTATGCGAGTAGTCTAGGGTTGAGCAAGATGGAGCAAAACGCACTTGCTCAGAAATTTGAAAAAAAAGAGAGAAAGGAAAAAAAAGAATAAAAAAAGAATAAAAAATGTAATTAGTTAATGCATAATTGATCACGAGTGGGCTCTTTGGTATTCGAGTTATTAAGTTCTTAGGGGACTTTGTGCCTAGTGACCTAAGGCTTTTATAGTCTGGGATCCGCTAACCTAACGCTCGCTAAATAGATGCCATTGTATAAGTCTTTTGTGGACCTCACTCATTGCACGGTCAAATAAGCATTGTTGTTGTGTTGAATAAAAATCATGATTCCACAATAAGCTCCAGTAATCTTGAAGTGTTTAAGTCATTTTGTGCCTAGAATTTATTCTTCGTATAATCATGTGATTGCCTTGAGGATAGTCGAGTTATGATAATTGATCTAGTTTCGAAGCATATCTGTTAAGCATCCGCACACACCACGTTTCTGGTTGTATGTTAGTTTGCATGGTTTGATTGATCTTTATTCGCCTAATTGCATTTGTTGAGATATCACAAGTTGGTTGGTTTGGTCATAGTGAGGGGGGTCGCTGCATTTCATATAGATTGCATTCATGCATGTTTTTATTTTGTTTTTGAGTATGTAACGCTTGAGGACAAGCATCGATTTAAGTTTGGGGGTGTGATAAGTGGCATTTTATACCACTTGGAACGTCTTATAATGGCTTGAATTGATGTCTTGAAATCAAGTATTTTGTGTATTTGATGCATTGTTCTAGTATTTGTGCATTTCATGGTATTACTTGCATTTGTGGAGAGATTTCATCAAGAATAAGCCTTAGTATGTGCTTGGCATTGCAAGTGGGAAGTTAGGAGCAGAATGCAGCAAAGAACGGGAGTAAAATAATTAATTTTCCAGAAAGGTGTTGGGCGCCCGCTCAGCCTGGCTGAGCGGCCGCTCAGGAAGCTGGGCGCCCGCTCAGGATTGCTGGGCGGCCGCTCAGGGGTGCAAATTTAAAATCTGACTTTTAGAGTTCTTGTTCTGCTGGACTTCTGACTTCTTAGATGGCTGGGTTTTGTGGGGCTTCTATATAAGTATTTTTCAGAGACGTTTCACGTGGGGTTGAATCGTGGTATTAATCGAGGATCAAGGAGATAAGGAAGAAGACTGTTTTAGCACACCGCAACGAAGAGGAAACATAGTTTCTGGTGATTCTTTTATTCGTTGTAACAGTGGATGCTAGTTTTCTTTACTTTGAACCTATTTACTCTTGTGACGTACTCTGGTTTAATATAAGTAGTTTTATTAATTATTCTCGTGTGTTATTATCATATGAACCCATGGTGACGATGAGTTCAATTTTGGGCTAATCGTGATCATGGGGTCGTAAAGGATTTGCTATGGAATTCTTTAGTTAGTTGTTTAATACCTTAGTGTGTGATGATTATATGATATCTAGTATTGGTTGTGCTTATTCGTCTTATGTGCGTCGCGAACATATAATATATGGTGTTAATCTCTTGTGAAGCGACGGTGGATCTTGAGATTTAGAACTTGACATGCTAGTATAGGTTCATGTATGTGTATGCATGATTAGTGGGCAACTCTAACCGTTTTACTTGCCCTGTGTAATCATAAGGAATAACTTGTGCTTAAATCGTTATGTTGTCAAATTCTGTAGATATATAGGGTCTCAACATAATTGATGACTATTCAACTTCTATCTTAATTGTGGATGTTGGTGGAATGGTATTGGTACAACGAAAGTTGGCTTTTATCAGTTTAGTGTTGTTCGATTAATATCATCACTGTTACATGCTAAGGGTAATAACGATAGCTATTGAAGGAAGTAGTAATGAAGTCATAATCTCATGTGTGTTTAATATTGTTAATTCAAGTGTCAATTAAGTGTTTAATTCTCGTAGTTAATTCTAGTTAATAATTAGTTAATCAATTCTACGTGTTATTGTCTTGACATTGAGAAGTAATCATACATTGGTGAGTGAGTGCTAATTAAGTGTAATTAGTCTGAGTCTCTGTGGAAACGAACTACAAAGTATTCTATATTACTTGTGAACGCGTATACTTGCGTGTATTATTAGCGCGTGTTTTCCTCCCTAACACCTAGACCTAAGAACAGGTCAATTATGGGCACAAAGTGGGTCTTCAGAAACAAGACTGATTCCGATGGAACAGTCATCAGAAACAAGGCAAGGTTGGTGGCTAAAGGATATTCCTAACAGGAAGGTATTGACTATGATGAGACATTTGCTCTTGTTGCTAGGTTGGAAGCAATCATAATCTTCTTGGCATATGTTGCTCACAAGAAGTTCAAGGTCTTCCAGATAAATGTCAAGAGTGCATTTCTCAATGGAGAACTTGAAGAAGAAGTGTATGTTGAACAACCACCAGGATTTTTGGATCCTAAATATCCTGACTATGTTTATGTTAGGTCACACAACACTATAGAAGGGGGTTGAATACAGTGTTAATACAATCAAATCGATTTAACACAAGTATGTAACAAAGATCAAATATATTAAATAAACCCTGTTATAATAAGAACTGTTGTTCTCTCTCAGTGATGAACAAATATCACTAAGAGTTGCTAGGTTACAATATATAATCTTTTCGATAATGATAACACATATAGTATAAACCCTAAGTCTGTGTTTATATAGTGCACAGTTACAAGATAACTTCTAATTGATATGGAGTATAATTCTGTCTCCTAAAATATATTAATCAGATATCTTCTACAAGTCTTCCAGTCTTCTAACTCTTTCCATGCATATCTTCTTTTATTTAGTCTCGATCTTCTACTGTAAATCAGCTTCCTTCCTTATATGAAAGTCTTCCCACACTTAAGTTCTGATATGACCTTAAGTTCTGACTTCCAGTAAGTCCTGATTTCAGTAAGTCCTAATATGTCTTGTTTGTTAAGATATGAAAACTAAACATGAATCATATTAGACATGACATCAAATATATCTAACAATCTCCCCAACTTGTAAATTATGCAAAATATACAAGTTAATAGATTTGATGATGTCAAAAACATTTAAGTACAAATGCAAATAAGAGTTTAACTAGATAACTAACTACAACTTACAGTTCTTGTAGCTTTTACCAATCTCACTGAGTCAATCTGAATCCATAATGATTCTTGACAAAGCTTGATATCAACTTTTCTTCTTTAATTCTCAGGACTTGAGAGAGTGTAGTCTTGACATGCTTCATCTCTTCATCTTGACTTCCAATCTGGTAGATTGCAGTCCTTAAAGCAGAGATATGGTTTCTTTCTAAACCATCATTCAGTCTTATTACCCTAGGATGAGAAGAATCTTCATTGTAGCATAGACATTTCTCATTCAGTAACACTTCAAGCTTAGCAGAATCCTTCTTCATTGGAATCTCACTTCCATCATCTTCAAGAATATTAGGAATGAATTCTGTAACTCTTGAACTAGAAATTCTTGCTTTATCTCTGATGGTCTTCAATATGAACTTTGACCATCTCCTGGTAATATCAGACTTTACCTCTAAAAGGTATTGAAAGAATTGAAGTTCTTTCAGTGATTTGTTTAACACATCTGATTCTGACATTTGATATGTCCTTCCATTTTTAAGAAATAGAATCAGATTTTCCTTGACATTGTGCTTGTCATGAGCATCCAGTACCACTTGAACAGAGATAACCTTATCAAGGTGTTTCCGTGTAAAATCTTCAAGAGGTTGGTCAGTTAAAAGAAATGGATCTCTAGTCAGCACTTCAACTCCTATTTTAATCTTAGCTTCATCAGAACCTAGTCCAGCTCTGTCTCTTGCTTCTCTGGCTTTCAATCCAACAGTCATGAAATCAGATAACAATTGGCTTTTCTTTGGATCCGATGGTTTGACATTTTTCCACATAAGTTTCTTTTTGTCAGCTACTTTCATCTTGTCTAAATCAACTTGAGCACTGTCATAGGTTGATGTCTTGATGACTTTATCAGAACTTGTTGTTTCTGGTGTAGATTGCACTTTTTCACTCTGAACAACTTGAGCCTTGTCAGAGGTTGTCTTTGATTCTTCAGAAATCTTCTTTATTTTCAGAGTTTGAACATCTTTATCTTCATCAAGAATGTCATCAGTAACTTGAACCATTTTGCACACTTTATTTATCGAAATTTGAGGAATTTTCATCTCCACTGGCTTGATTGGTTCATCAACTTTTCCTTTCCCTTTGTCTTTGGGATCAATCTCAGATTGTGATCTTGTTTTGGGCTTTGATGCCTCACTATGTGACTTCTCTTTGATCACAATGTCTTTTTCCTTAGGCCTTGGAGGTTTCTTTGCAACAGAAGCTTTTAGCTTTAGATTTTTCTTTTCAGCTTTAAATCTAGCTTCTTCCTCCTCGAGATTTTCTAAATCCATTCCTGGATTATGCTTCAAAAATAATCTTCTAGCAATTTCCTCATCAAGTGTCTGAATCTTGGGATCCTTGTAGTAGACTGTAGTCTGCTTCCCCTTTAACTTCAGAGTTTGCATGAACTTTTGAGAATCTTAACTTTCACCTTGTATCAGAACATCAGGCTTTATCATTAAACTTTGCTCATCAGAACTTGAATATCAGATTTTGAGTTTCAGTACTTGCTATCAGATTTTGAGTTTGAGCAGCTTCAGAACTTGTCTTCTTTTGAGTAGAAGATTTGCTTGCATCAGTAATTAGTTTCCTTGAAGAAACCTTGCCGCTCTGCCCTTTACTTTGAACTTGACCTCTACCCTTGTTAGGGTTTCTCTGGTCATCAGCTTCATCATCTTTCTTTTTCAGTATTTGATCATTAGAGCATTTGGACTTAACTATCTTCTTCCCCTTTTTGGCATGATCTGATAGTAGGAGTGAGAGAAGAAGTTCCACTGAAGATTAGATTTCATCCAATTGAGCCTGTTAAGAAGCTTGATTAGCCAGAACCTTAGAGATTTGGGCATGTTGTGAGCTTTCTCAATTGCTTCTACTTTCTCAGAAATAGGTCTGATAAACCTCTTTTTGTCAAGCTTGGTCTCCATATCTAGATTTTCAGTTTTTTCAAGAAGCTTATCAACCTTTTCTTGAGTTTATGAGTATAGACCTTGAAGGTTCTTGGTAGATAGAGCAGTGATCTTGAGTTGTGTCTTGATATCAGAATGTATCACAAGCTCATCAGCTTTAGCAATGTGCTCTGTCAGAACTTTAGAGCTTGGAATGAAATCAGAATCATTCCACTTCTTGGTCCACTCTACTCCTCTATGAGTTTCATCCCAAGGTACAGGAGCATCATGTTCAACAAATTTCTTGACCAATGCTTCCTTTTCAAGTACAGGAGCTGGAGTATATACTGAGACACTATCTCCAGAGCTTGATGAAGACTCATTATCTTCTGATAATACAACAGTGTGTGAGGCTATAGGAGTTTCTGATTTATCTTCATCTAAATTATGATCTTCAGGTTCTTGATCCAGAATTGGTGTAGATGGTATCTCAACATCAACATTTAAGATTGGAGAATTATCAGTAGATGGATGAGCTATTGTAGGAGCTTCCAAATACAGAATAGTAGGAGTGTGCAGCCTATTGATGTCAATTTCAGGACTTAATCCGGAATCTTCAACTATAACATCTTCATGAAGAGGAGAAACAGAAGGTGTAACCACTGTATCCTGAACAGTGTCTTTGTCTTTAGCTGGAGGTGGAAGAGATTCAATGATAATTGGCTCTTTTGAGATCAGAGATTCCTGATCTCCTTCCTCAGCTTCTTTAGTAACTTCTGATGGAGGCTTAGCCAAATGCCTCTTAGCCCTCATTTTCTTCAATCTCCTTGCAAATGAAGGAGTTGCTTTATCATCAGAGCTTACAGTTCTCTTTCTTTTTAAGGTATCAGAACCTTCAGCAGCAGTTGCTTTCTGAGAATCCACAGTTTCAGCTTTAACTGTCACAGGTTCTGATGCATGAACCTGTGCTTCCTCCTCATTATCATACTCATCCCTTAGAAGCATCCTTCTTCTCTTTATTGGAGATTTAGGAACAGATTGAGCCCTTTTTTTCCTGGAAGATGAAGGTCGGATGGTATGTTCTGATGGTTGAGGTTGAGATGATTGTGTTGGTTTGAAATATGTTGGTTGAGGTTGAGAAGTTTGAGGTGTTTGTGTAGTGGTGGTAGGTGTTGATGGAGGTTGGGTTGGTTGGACATCAGTATATATGGAGGTGTAGGTGTTTGGGTCAGAGTTTACCAAAAACTATTTGACAGATGTAGGAATTTGGAGGGGTCTCAAAACAGTTTTCTTATTATCAGTAGATAATAAGTCAGTAAATGCTCTCTTAGCAAGTTTAAAAGGTGAAATTAACTCACTTGCAAGTTGTGGTGCATCAGAGCAACAAAAATTGTATAATAGCTGACAGAATCTAGTAAAATAGACTGTATTTCTATCTTCTGTCTTCCTATCACCAATAAAACCTAGTACAACACTAGCATAATCAAAATGAGATTGAGTAATTAAAGCATACCCAATTTGCTGACTTAGGATAGGAATTGCATCAAAATTTGAACACTTATTTGCAAAAGTCCTGGTGATGCAGTCAAAGCAGAAACTCCATTCCCTCCTTATGTTCTGTCTCTTCAACTATCCCAGCTTGCCAGAGTTTTCTCATAGCCCAGATTGTCCATTAGCTGTTGAAGAACTGGCTCTTCAACTGTTGAATATGTGCAGTTTTCTGGTAGATGGAGTGCTTATCGAACTGTGGCCAAAGTCACCACATGGGCATCCTCCCATGTTGTAAATACAATACTTGGAGACCCATTGACACCACCATCATCATAAACTCCTGACCTCCAGAACTCCAGCACTTGAGTCCCTGAGATTGTGTCTGGTTGGGTCAGTGCATAACCTATCTCAGAGTTAGCGAGAAAGTCCTGAACGAAATGAAGATCTGATGGGGCTTCACTCTTGCTAAGAATAGCCAAGTAATTGTTGGGGAAAAACTTAGCTCTATTGAAAACTATGTCTTTTGGTGCCATTTCTGTAAGAAATAAGTGAGAAAATATAGTGTGCACAAGGTGTTTGATAAAAGTCCTGTATGAAAAAGCTTCAGAGAATATTAGAGAGAGAGAATAAGAAAGATTAAGAATAGAAAAGTAGGTAAAAGATTAGAAAATCTTTGAACTCCCATATATATACTCTATCCACTCAACAGTCCTTTTTAGAAGTAAAACAGACACTTGTACACCTGTCAGCCAGTAAGTAGTTAAAGCAGAGTTAGTGGGCACGAGAAATAAGCAATAATTAACGTGCACATGCAGTTTTTCAAGACAAACACGTTTACCACTAACCTAAATGATTATGACTATTTTTATCTCACCTAATTATATTCTAATTAAATATGACCGTTACAGTATTTACCACAAATAAGTCAAGTAAAAGATAATGCCACGTAAGCATCAGAGTTTCCATCAGGATTTAAGACTATTATCAGATTTTAAAAGTCATCAGAACATGGTTTCTGTACTCAAAAAGTGAATATTTGTATCTGTGATTCTTCATACAAATACTGACTTGTTTCTTCAGAGTTTAATCATTAGAACTTTCATCAGAACTTGTCCTCAGAATTTATGCATAGTTAACTATTTATCTGAAACAACTTGATCACCACAATAATTTTCATCATTCATATGGAGTGAGAATGTGTGTATTCGCAAAATATCAGATAAAGATTAAAGTCTGATATACTTCAGTACATCTTAGAAATAAGGCTTAACTAGGAAAAATGCTTAAAATCTGTTATTAATAATGAAGTCTACTATAGGATAAATTTGTGCATGAGTCCACCTCAACTGTTTGTGCTCATTTTATGCATCTTTTAGAATTCTTTTTCACAGTGGCTTCTCAGTGTAAATGAGTCACAACTGCTATCAGAATTTATGCTATTATCAGAGTATTTTTCCAATAATCAGAGAATGTGAAAAGTCACCAAGAAAAATTTATTTGCTTTTCTAATGCATATAACTTGATACCAGCAATACACTTGGGTCTTCCCTTCCACATATTTACTCTAGATCTCAAAGGAGTACCTGACTTTAATTTTCTTTTCTTTTCTTTAGATAAGTGAGGCTTATCAGCATTTAATTTATCCTTAAGATTTACTGACATCTGAATTTGACAGATAAGAAGCAAGAATCTAGTTTGTGACTTAGTAATAAGATACATATAGTAAATTTGACTAAGCTCAGAATCGGAATTTGCTTGTGTTAATGAGTTTCCACATAAATAACTAATTCAGACATGGGATTTCTAGTATGTTAAAGACTACTAGGTCAACATCTAACACAGTTATCCTCATTGGATTGAATAGTCACAGAATATTCAAATCACTATCAGAGTATATAGATCCATATCAGATAACAATCAACATTTAATGTATTCAAATTTAAGTATAGATTACATGAAGATAAGATAATCTGTAAACACTGATCATAAAGTCTGATGCATAATAACAAAAAATTATGCAGATTTAGAGAAAGAACCTGAAACCATTCCAAGTTCATTTACCAGTCTTGTAAAAGTAGCTTTACATAGTGGTTTTATGAAGATATCTGCTAGTTGTTGATCTGTTGGAACAAAATACAATTCCACTGTACCTTCCATCACATGTTCCCTTATGAAATGATACCTAATGTTAATGTGCTTTGTCATTGAGTGTTGAACTGGATTACCCGTCATAGCAATAACACTTTGATTATCACATTAAATAGGTAATTTTAGAAAATTCTAACCCATAATCCAGTAACTGATTCTTCATCCAAATAATCTGTGCACAACAGCTTCCTACAGCAATATATTCTGTTTTTGCAGTTGATGTGGAAATTGATTTCTATTTCTTGATAAACCAAGAAACCAATATGCCTCCAAGAAATTGACAATTTCCACTTGTGCTTTTCCTGTCTATTTTGCATCCTGCAAAATCTGCATCTGAGTAACCTATTAGCTTAAAATCTGAATCTCTAGGATACCACAATCCTAGATCAACTATACCCTTGAGGTACTTGAAAATTCTTTTCGCAGCTATTAGATGATGTTTTCTTGGATCAGCCTGAAATCTTGCACAAAGACATGTATCATACATGATATCAGGTCTACTAGCAGTTAAATAGAGTAAAAAGCCAATCATACCTCTGTAGTTAGTAATATCTACTGATGAACCAGTATCTTTATCTGACTTGGTTGTAGTGGCCATGAGAGTGGATGCAGTTTAACAGTCTTGCATTTCAAATTTCTTCAGTAAATTTCTAGTGTATTTGGATTGATTGATAAAAGTACCTTCTTCATTTTGCTTGATTTGAAGTCCCAGAAAATAGCTAAGTTCTCCCATCATACTCATTTGATATCTTGACTGCATTAGCTTTGCAAACCTTTCACACAGTTTGGCATTTGTAGAACCAAATATGATATCATCAACATATATCAGTACCAAAAGTAAGTCCTTTCCATGGTTGAGGTAGAACAATATTTTATCAATTGTGCCTCTATGAAATCCACTTTTCAGAAGGAATTGAGCTAAAGTCTCATACCATGCTTTAGGAGCTTGCTTAAGGCCATAAAGTGCTTTGTCAAGCCTGTAGACATGATTTGGAAATTTTGAATCTACAAAGCCTGGAGGTTGTTCAACATACACCTCTTCTTCCAATTATCCATTGAGAAAAATACTTTTCACATCCATTTGAAAGACTTTAAACTTTTTATGAGCAACAGAAGCCAAAAAGTTTCTTATGGCTTCCAATCTAGCAACTAGTGCAAATATTTTATCATAATCAATACCCTCTTGTTGAGAGTAGCCTTTAGCAACCATCCTTGCTTTGTTCCTTGTAATTATTCCATCACTGTCAGTTTTGTTTCTGAACACCCACTTTGTGCCAACAACAGATCTGTTCTTTGGTCTTGGCACTAGGGTCCAGACTTTATTTCTTTCAATTTCATTTAACTCTTCCGGCATTGCTTGCACCCAATCAACATCTTGAAGAGTTTCTTCCACTTTTTTTGGTTCAGTCTGAGATAGAAAAGAATGATAGAGACATTCATTTGATGTTGTAGTTCTAGTTTTGACACCTGCTTCAGGATCTCCAATTATTAAGTCAGGTGTATATGATTTGGTCCACTTCCTTGCAGATGGAAGTTGATTTCTAGAACTGGATCCTCCCCCATGATCCATGCTATCTCCATCAGCATTTTCTGATGCCCCCCTGTAGTTATGCTCTCTGAGACTTCAGAATTTGAGTTAGATCCTTCAGGATTTGAAGAATCAGAGTTTCCAGAATTATCAGAATTTGGCTCATCAGATGAATCCAGTGATAGGTTCCGATGCTTCTTGAGAGTCTTGAGTTGTGGTAGGATCTTCAGCTTGCTCCCTTTGGACAAGTGCATTTTCCTTTTGGAGTTGTTACCATAGTTTCAATGACATTAGAACTTAACCCGTCAGAATTTACAGGATCAGAGTTTAAGTCATCATAATTTAAATCTTCATTTTCAAATCTCAGTTGATCATGATCATTGAAATCTTCAAGTCCGGTAATCTTCTAATCAAAAGATATATTGATAGATTCCATGACAACCCTTATTCTTAAATTGTAGACTCTGAAGGCTTTTGTGGAAAGTGGATATCCAAGAAAAATTCCTTCATCAACTTTTAGATCAAATTTTGACAGCTGTTCACGATGAGTCTTAAGAATAAAACACTTACATCCAAATAAATGAAAGTATTTCATATTTGGCTTATTTTTCTTCACCATCTCATATGGTGTTTTTCTATGCTTGTTTATGAGTGTAGCGTTCTGTGTAAAACAAGCAGTCTGCACAGCTTCAACCCAAAAGTAGGTTGGTAGCTTTGCTTCATCAAGCATGATTCGTGCAGCTTCAATGAGAGTCATGCTCTTTATTTCTACAACTCCATTTTGTTGTGGAGTTCCAGGTGCAAAAAATTCCTGTTTGATTCCATGCTCTTTGCAGAACTCTTCCATGATTTAATTCTTGAACTTAGTGCCATTATCACTTCTTATAATTTTAACAGAATCTTTGACCAATTTATCCAGTTGTCTGACATGATCAGTTAGAGTAGATGCAGTTTCAATCTTCTTGTGTAAGAAATACACCCAAGTGTATCTTATGAACTCATCCACTATAACCATATCATATTTCTTCTTTGCAATAGACATGACATTGACTGGGCCAAATAGATCAACATACAGTAGGTGATAAGGCTCAAGAATTGAAGATTCGGTTTTGCTCTTGAAAGAAGATTTTCTTTGTTTTGCCTTTTGACATGAATCATAGAGGCCATCAGGAGCAAATACTGATTTTGGCAGTCCTCTCACAAGATCTTTCTTTACAAGCTCATTTATGTTGTTGAAATTTAAATGAGAGAGTCTTTTGTGCCAATTCTAGCTTTCTTCAATTGATGCTCTACTCAACAGACAAATTGCAGAACCATCAAAACTTGTTGAAAGTCTGGCTTCATAAATGTTACCATGCCTGTAATCTTTCAGAACCACTTTGCCTGTAGAATTGCTTACAACTTCACAGTATTCTTCAAAGAAATCCACATGATAACCTCTGTCACAGATTTGACTCACACTTAGCAGATTGTATTTAAGTCCTGGGACAAGAGCTACTGTTTCAATGATGACATTCCCAAGATTTATATTTCCATATCCCAAAGTTTTTCCCATATTGCCATCTCCATAAGAAACTCCTGGGCCAGCTTTCTCCACAAAGTCTGATAGCAGAGCTTTATTTCCAGCCATATGTCTTGAACATCCAATGTCCAACACTAGGATGTTTTCCCTGTTGCCCTGCAATCACAAAGACCACTAATGATTAGTTTTAAGGACCCATTCTTGTTTGGATCCTTTGGCCTTTTTAAGTTTGTTAGCATTTGCAGCGGATTTAATTTTAGAGTTTATGCGAACATTCTGTTTATCAGAGTTTATATCAAACTTTGCATCAGACTTTACACTAGAAGGAATAATACTAACTTTCTTTAAAGAAGGTTTTATTTGATAATAATCATAGTACAAACTATGATATTCCTTAAGAGTATAAATGGAATGTCATAAACTATCACAATGAAAATAAGGATTTTGTAGTTTAAACCTAACAGACTGACTCTTAACTCCTGATTTAGGAGGTAAATAGTTTATATCTTTATTTTTCCTGCAAAAAGAAGCAAGATAGTTAGAGTTTCCACAGTTATAACATTTCTTTCTAGGAACATTAGGAACAGGCATATAATTATTACTTTTGTTCATACTTTCCTTTCTATTCCTATTTTTCCTAGCTTCCCTTACCTTGTTGACATTTCTAATCTCTTCCATCTTATACTTAAGCTGCTTCTTTGTCATTAAGCCTATGTTGACTTCAGCTGGTTTATCCTGTTTTAATTTGTCAGAAGTTGACTTATCTTTGACTTCTGTCACAGACTCTTTCATCTTTTCAGAATCAGACTTTACAGTTTTTGCTACAAACTTAACATGATTTACCTTTGGCTTAGCAGTCTATTTAACAACAATTGGCTCAATTTGTTCAGTTCCTTTCTCACTTTTATCATCTCCATAACCTAAGCCCTTTTTCCAGTTTCCACTACTTAATAAATTCTGAGTTGTTCTGCCAGAGTTAGTCCAAGTTCTGATAATCTCTTTTTCCTTTTCTAAGTCAGCTTTTAGAGATTTATTCAATTTTAACAATTCATCTCTAATATATAAAGCATGATCTTTTTCTTTCTTAGTTTAATGAAGAAAAACTAACTCCTTTTCTAAATAATCATTTCTCTTTTTATAAGCGAGATTTTCAGATGTTAATCTTTCACATGTTAAAGTCTAATCTCTATAACTAATAAATATGGTTTTAAGATATTAGCTCAACTCAGTAATATCATCAGTATGGAAGGCATAAGTTGTTTGAGGTACCTTCAATTCAGCAGTTTCAGGACTGCTATCAGCATTTGCCATCAGGGCATAGTTCACCTTATGTTCAGAATCTGAAGTGTCTTTCCGGCTTTTCTTTGTGACAAGTGCCTTGCCTTTATCACTTTTTCCTTTCTTGCAGTCAGGAGATATGTGGCCTCTTTCAGCACAGTCGTAGCATTTGACATTTGAGTTGTCTCCTCTGTCAGACTTTCCTCCATTGCCTTCAGACTTTCTGAACCCTTTCTTATCAGAACTTCCACTTTTCCTGGAAAACTTCTTGCCTTTTTTGAATTTCCTGTAGGTTATCTTTGTGATACCCTTTACCATAAGAGCACACAATTTCATCATCTCTTCATCATCATCTATTTCAGGTAAACTTTCAGTTTCTGAATCATCATCATCAGAATATGATGACTCTGAATCAGACTTTATGATGAGAGCCTTTCCTTTGCCCCTTTTTGAGGCAACCATTTTAGGAGATTCCTCATCAGCCTTAAGAGCAACTTTCCTTGACTTTCTTCCATGCCTCTTGCTCCTTTGATCCATCTCAAGTACATAAGTCTTGAGCATACCATAAATTTCATCAAGAGTAGTTTCAGTAAGGTCATAGTTGTCTCTTATGGTAGTAGACTTCAAATCCCAATTTTCAGGAAAAGCTAAAAGGAATTTTAGATTTGAATCTTCAAGATCATATTTCTTGTCCACCAGTGACAGATCATTCAAGATTTTGACAAACCTGTCATATAAGTCATTTAAAGACTCATCAGCTTTTGAGTCAAATTACTCATACTCTTGAGTGAGTATAGTCCTCCTGTTCTTCTTGATTGCATCAGTTCCCTGGCATCTTGTCTCCAAAGCATCCCATATCTTCTTTGCAGTTTTATAATTAATTTCCCTGTTTGACATGACATTATCAATGGCACTATGCAGCAACTGCCTTACCCTTGCATCATTGGCAATAGATGAGATTTCTTCAGTTGTGTACTCACCTTTCTCCTTTGGTATGGTCTTTGCTGGTTGATCAGCAGCTACAACAGAGAGCTTGGTAGGCTTATGTGGTCCTTCATTAATTCTGTCAAGGTATTCTGGATTTGTAGCTTCCAAAAACATAGCCATCTTCACTTTCCATATGGAATACTCAGAAAGTCTAACTATGGGAACCCTAATAGTCTCATATCAACTGTGGGTTTGAGTCTTTTGAGTTTCTTCAGTTTTGGTGGGCTTGGTTGGAGTTTGTGCTTCTTCAGACATGATTGTTTAGATCTTTACTGTATGTGTGTTAACAGGAAAGCTCTGATACCAATTGTTAGGTAACACAACACTGTAGAAGGGGGTTGAATACAGTGTTTATACAATCAAATCGATTTAACATAAGTATCTAACAAAGATCAAGTATATTGAATAAACTCTGTTATAATAAGAACTGTTGTTCTCTCTCAGTGATGAACAAATATCACTAAGAGCTGCTAGGTTACAATGTTTAATCTTCTCGAAAATGATAACACATATAGTGTAAACCCTAAGTCTGTGTTTATATAGTAGACAGTTACAAGATAACTTCTAATTGATATGGAATATAATTCTGTCTCCTAAAATATATCAATCAGATATCTTCTACAAATCTTTCAGTCTTCTAACTCCATGCATATCTTCTTTTATTTTAGTCTCGATCTTCTACTGTAAATCAGCTTCCTTCCTTATATGAATGTCTTCCCCCGCTTAAGTTCTGATATGACCTTAAGTTCTGATATAAAGTTTTGACTTTCAGTAAGTCCTGATTTTAGTAAGTCCTGATATGTCCTGTTTGTTAAGATCTGAAAACTAAACATGAATCATATTAGACATGACATCTCAAATATATCTAATATTTATTCTAGACATAATACAATTAACATACCTAGACTTTACCACATATGAACATTCACATAACAACACCAATCATCAGATAATTCACCAAAAATCACATAAAATCACATAAAAATCATTTATTGATAAAAATAATTACACGTCATGTCCCGGATATTACATTCAGGACCTGTAACTTCCAAACACATGGCTATCCTAACCTTCCAGATTAGATATTCATGTATCTTTAGGATTGAAACCTTGATAGCTTCATACCTACTCATATTATTGCTAATATGTGGTGTGGCTGGGAGTGGTGGTAGTGGATCATGTTGTTGTTCTTTGTCTGTCATTAAAGATTATTTTACAGATCTTAAACTATTTGTATATCAATAACAAGCTATGATACCAATTGTTAGGTCCGTAATACAACTGTAGAGGGGGTGAATACAGTTTATGCAAATAAATCGATAACAGTTAACATAATCAACAGTTTTTTTATTAACAGATAAAAACTGATTACAAAAGTACTATCTCAAAGGATGAACAATTATTCTTGAGAGCTTCTAGGTTATATGAAAGATATAACAATTCGTAACACATATAATGTAAATCTAATTTATGCTTATATAGTGCACAGTTACACAATCAATAAGGAATCATATTCTATTACAATAAGAAAACCTAATACATATCCATGTATGATTGCTTCTGAAATAAAATCCTTCACCACCTTGAATTCTGCAATCATTTTCCTTCTCAAATATCTACTGAAGTGACTAAATCCTGATGACATCAAATGATGATTATCAAGTTCTGATAGAAAAGTACTGATGACGTCACCTTTAGTAAATACTGATATTAAGATCCTGATAATAAACTCTGATAATTTATATCCTAATATCATCAATTATATCTAACATTACTGATAATACTTGCGGAGATGCTCCGCATTCCAGGCTCATGGGATCAACTTATCTTGCATTTCATTAAGATGGTATGTTCCCTCCCAGAGTACTGGTTTTATCTTATAGGGGCCTTCCCAGTTTGCCCCAAAGACTACATACTCACTACTTTAGTATTTTACATGACCTAGCGCAAAACCAAATCTCCCACTTTAAAAGCCCGGGATCGAACTTTGTTATTGTAGTGTCGAGCTGTCTCTTGCTAATATGTTGTTATCATGATCTGAGCATTCTTTTGAGTTTCCTCGATCATTTCCAAGTAGAGTCTATGATTAAACCTCATTCGCCTCTAATTCATAATGGTCCCTTCGAAAATATCATGCTTCTACTTCTACTAGCACCATGGCCTCGCATCCATACACCAAAGAGAAAGGTGTTTCCCCAGTTGTAGTTCTTGGGGCCGTATTATAGGACCATAAGACTTGTGGGAGCTCATTTGGCCATGTCCCCTTCTCCTCCTCCAACTTTTCCTTCAAGGTATGCTTGATGATCGTATTAATAGCCTCAGTCTTCCTATTACTTTGAGGGTGACTAACTGCACTGAAACTCTTCTGAATACCCAAATGCTCACAAAATTCTCTCATCTCCTTGCTCTCAAATAGCTTTCCATTATTGGAGACCAGTTTGTGCGGGATGCCATATAGGCACATAATGGCTCTGTACACAAATTATTTAAGCTTTTTTATTATAATGATGTCTAGAGGCTTAGCTTCTACCCACTTCGTGAAGTAATCCACCGCAACCACTGCATACTTAACACCTTCTTTCGCTTGGGGCAGCTCTCTAATCAAGTCTATTCCCCACATAGGAAAGGGCCAGGGACTCATAAGAGATGTGAGGGGAGCCACAGGGCTGTTATAGTAATTAGCACACCGCTGGCACTTGTCACAAGCTCGAGAGAATTCAAAGGTATCATTCTTCATCGTTGGCCAATAGTAGCCTGACGGAGGATTTTTTGAGCTAGAGAACTACCCCACGAGTGATTTCCGTAAATGCCCTCGTGGACCTCCCTCAGGATATAGCGGCACTCGTCTTCATCTATGCACTTGAGGAGGGGCACGATGAACCCTCTTTTATATAGAATCATATCGTATATCACATAGTGAGCTACCTTGTACCGTATTCTCCTTGCCTCATTCTTCTTATCTGGAAGCGATCCTTCTTTTATGTAAGCCAAGATAGGGGTCATCCATGTTGGGCCAAGACTGCCTCTGATATTATTAATCTCGTGTTCGGGCACACTAGGCCACCTCTGTATATCAAGGGGAACGACCCCTAACAGAGTGGCCTCACGATGAGAGCCCAGTTTGTCCAGCTCATCCGCGCCTTCATTCTGTCCGCGTGGGATAAGCTCCATCCTTACTTATGGAACATGCCAATTATTTTTTGTGCATACTTTAGGTAAAGTTCTGTTCTCGGCCCTTTAGCTTGATACCCCCCATTTATCTGGTAGACCACGATCATGGAGTCACTAAACACGTTCAAATTCTCGACCTTCATTTCCAAGGCGAGATTGAGGCCATTGATTAGGGCTTCGTATTCAGCATCACTGTTGGTCGCATAAAAATCCAAATGGGTCGCATGTCTTATCTTGTGCCCCTCAGGGCTGATCAACTCAATTCTGGCTCCTGCCTCTTCCCGTTAGAGGCTACATCTACAAACATACTTACAATGGGGTGTTGTTCTGCTTCCCTTGTTCACTCGCCTCTGCCCCAGGTATGACAATGAGGGCCCCCTGGTCCACCTCATGGTGTGGGGGAAACTCTAGGAAAAAATTAGCCAAGGACTGGCCTTTGATCGCGGTCCTAGGCTTATAATCCACCTCAAATTGGCCAAGCTTTATTGTCCACTTCAACATTCGACCAGAAGTCTCGGGTTTGTGCATCACCTGTTTGAGGGGATAAGAGGTTCTTACTTCTATTTTATGGGCCTAAAAATAGGGTCTAAGCTTCCGGGAGGCCAGGATTAGAGCATATGTCAACTTCTCGAGACATGTGTACCGAGTTTATGCATCGGCTAGTCTTTTACTCAAATAATATACCGGGAGTTGAATATCTCCTTCCTCTCTGACCAACACAGCAGTGACTAAAAAGTCGGAGATAGCCGAATAAATGACCAAAACTGCCCATACCTTCGGGTTGGACAATATATGAAGGTTGCAGAGGTACTTTTTTATGAACAGAAAAACATCTTTACACTCTTATGTTCATTCAATGTTCCTCCCTACTCTTTTTATCGCTTTAAAAAATTCCTGCATTTGTCGGAGGACCTTGAGACGAAGCGGTTTATAGTGGCCACTCATTCTATCAAGCTCTGTACATCTTTCACCTGTCACGGAGACTTCATCTCGAGTAGGGCTCGTATCTTGGAGAGGTTAAACTCAATACCCCTATGGTTGACAATAAAACCCAGAAACTTCCCAAAATCGACCTTAAACACATATTTCTGGGGGTTGGGCTTCATCCGATACTCCCTCAATATCTGGAACATGTCTGATAGGTGACGAACATGATCCTTTGCCTCCTTCGACTTCATGAACATATCATCCACATACGCCTTCGTAGTTTTTTTCAATTGGTGTTTGAACATCTTTTTCACCAACCTTTGGTAGGTTGCCACAACATTAAGGAGCCCGAAGGCCATCCCAATGTAACAATAGAGGCCCCGATCAGTGATTAAGGAGGTCTGCTCCTGATCTGACCCATACATTGGGGTTTGATTATATCCTAAATAATGTGTGCCCAGCCGTGGAATCAACCAGCTGATCGATCAGGGGTAGAGGAAAACTATCCTTCGGGCAGGCTTTGTTGAGGTCATTGAAGTCCACGCATGTCCTCCATTTGCCATTTAGTTTCTTGACAAGCACTGGGTTTGCCATCACATTGGGTAGAAGGCTTCCCACACGAGCCTTGCCTCCATCGGTCTATTCCCTTTTTCCTTGAGGGTCTCTGCCCTTTCCCCACTAATCGGCCGTCTCTTCTTTCTAAACCCCTTCTTTCTTGGATCTAAGTTGAGCCGGTGACACATGACATTAAGATTGATCCCTACCATACCAGAATATGACCACGCGAAGACATCTAAATTATTTCTCAAGAACTGAGCCATGTCTTCTCTAAGCTCGGGGCTCAAGTTAGAGCGAATTCTGAGCACCATGGAAGGATCATTCAAGTCATCCAAAATGGGGATCGTGTCCTCTATAGCCCCGACCCGTTCAATCATTGGGGGCATTATCGGGTCCAAGTCTGCCCGAGCCTCACTAGTTTCCCCCACTTCTGTGATTGTTAAGCTTTCTGCCACTTCTAGCTCGGGCTCGTGAGCTCGACCCGAACTCACCAAACTCTCAGAATTCATGGTAACCTCGCGAGTGATTCCCTTCCCTTTCCCGAGTCTCACAGCTACTTACTCTTGGCTCTCTTTATCATCACTTGCTTCCTCTATAATCCCCTCCTACACCACCATGATAGGATGAGAGGTCTCCATTAACAAGACCCCGGGGCGGGGCTCCACTTGAATCCCCAGGTGCTCGAAATAGCGCTCTGGCTATTCCTCGATTGAGATCATGTTGCAAGTCTCATTCCCTTCAGGTTGTACTCTTTTCCTCCCGTCAGCCTCTTCCAGAGGATATCACCTTCTTCTAGATTGATTGCCTCTTTTGATGCATTTCCCAACTCTACTGCCTTGAGCGCCTGGTTGTAACAAACTCTTGATTCGTACTGGCAGCTCTTCAAGAAATCTACCCCCGTAGGAGTTGGGAATTTTACTATCATGTGATAGATTGAGGTCACCATCCACATTACCCTCATAAAGGGTAACATTGTAAGCACATGGCTGATCTACAACTGTAAACATGATGATCTGGGTGGCCACATAAGGTTCTTCTCCCAAGATCACCGGGATCCGGATCGTCCATTTTACTCCGATTAAGTTTACCAAGAACCCATACATATGCCCACCTATCGAGTTTAGTTCCCTATCCAATAGCCCTAGTTTCTTGTAGGCATCGTAAGTCAATATGTTAGTTGAGCTCCCAGTATCCACCAATGATCAGTGCACATTCACCGTCCCAATTTTTATTTTTATTACCAGGGAATTGGTATGAGGGTAATGAACCCATTTGGCATCGATTTCTCTAAACACGATGTCATCGGCCTCCTTTTCAAAGAGTTTCGGGGGGTTTCGGCTCAGATGATTGAGTTGGTAAGGGGCTTGTCCTTCGCCTCTCGGGCATACCTGTCCATTGCCTTCCAGTTGTCTCCACCAATATGAGACCCGCCTAAAATTATATGAATGTTGTTGGCCCGAGCACTCTCTCTTTTTCCTCTGAGGGAGGAGGGACTTTATGATAGTCTGTCATGTGCTCTCAATCTCATTCTTTAGCTGTCTGCAATCAACCGTATCATGTCTCGTGGCCTCATGGTATGCATAATACTTCTAAGTGTCCCTCTTATTGTGGTTCATGAGGGAGGATGCCTTTCTGAATACCCCATTTCCAGCATAAGTAGTATATATATAATAGAGGCCACAAGGGGTGTGTGGGTTTGCCATTTACTTGTATACGGTCTCCCTGAATTCTTGGTCGGCTCTTTACCCCTAGTAGTTTTTTTAGGGCTCTGATAAGTGGATTTTATATCCACTTGGAATGCTTTATTACAAGCTTAAATTGGTGTTTTGGACTCAAGTTGTTGGTATTTTGATGTGTTTTTGTGTTAATGCATTTCAGGTATCAGTTAAATGAAGAAAAGAGCTTTTAAAGGAAATATGATTAAAAGTGATCAGAATTGGAAGCCAAGGCCATTGTCAAGTTGTAGAGAATCTCAATAGCTTCGCGTGGGCAGTTGAATCGCCTAATTCTGACGAGTAGAACTCAAATTATGGCCAAAACAAGATTCATCAGAATATTTTTTCCAGTCAGTAGCTGAGCGCCCGCTCAGCAGAGCTGAGCGCCCGCTCAGAGAGCTGAGCGCCCGCTCAGGAGAGCTGAGCGGCCGCTTAGGGCGCGGCTGGTCGCTGATTTCGCTGAAAAAGCCTTTTTTGAGTAGAATTTGACGATTTTAAGGGTCCAGGTCCACTAGGGGCGTATATATACTTAAAAAAAAGGGTTTTCATCATCTGGGAAGATTGGGATACCAAGGAGAAGACCTAGAAGCACAGAACAACTCCGAAAAAGAAGATCTTGTTTTCAACTTGTGATTCTTTGAATTAGTTGTAACTTTGGATGCTCGTTTTCGTTCTTGTTGAACCTAGATCTCGTTTATTCGTACTTTGATTATTATTTAGTTTATTAAGACCTTATTTATACCATGCTTTTATTGGAACCCATGGTGACGATGAGTTCGATTATGGGCTAATCGTTGTCATGGGATTCTAGCGGATTTCCTTATGGATTTCAATAGTTAATTGTTTCGATATCTTGGTGTGTGGTGATTGATTGATATCCTAGTATTGGTTGTGCTTATTCGTCTTATGTGCGTAGCTAACATATAAGATAGCGTGTTAATCTCTATTGAAGCGACAGTGAATATAGAGGTTTAGAACTTGCCATGCTAGCATAGGTTCTTGTATGTGTATACATGATTCGTAGGTAACTCTAACCGTTTTACTTGCCCTATGTAATCAAGATAGATAACTTGAGCTTAAACCGTTATGTTGTCAAATTCTATAGACATATAGGGTCTCAATATAATTGGTGCTTATTCAGCTTCTATCTCTTTTGTGGATGTCTGGTAGAATGGTACTCGTGCAATGAAAGTTGGCGTTTATCAGTTTCGTGTTATCTGATTAGTGTCATCACCATCACATGCTAAGGTTAAGAACAATAAGGCTATTGAATGAAGTATTTAATGAAGTTAGGATCCCATATTTGTCATATATAGTAATTCAACTTCAATTCTCTTAGTTAATGTTATTTAGTATAATCTCTTAGTTTAATAAAAACCCAATTTGTTATTTGTCTTAGCATTGAGCGATAACCATACATTGTTGCATAGGTACATAAATTGAACTTAACCTAAACCAGTCTCTGTGGGAACGAATCTGATTTATATCTTATACTACTTGCGAACGCGTATACTTGCGTGAATATTAGCGCGTGTTTTCGCCCTAACATGCTCGAGCTGCGTTGATATGTATTCCTCCTTTCCTCAGGGCTCGAAGATCGGTCCCTCTGATCTCGATAATTTTCACTGACCTTCAACTCCCTCATTGACTTTTCTACCCTCTTAAAGGGTTCGGCCTGTTCATAAAATTCTTCCAAGATTCTGGGCTCGCTTGCCTGGAGGCTCTTCCCAAATTTCGATCCTTCTTTCAATCCTGCAATCAAAAAGTTCTTGGTGGTCTCCTCGCTGGCACCTCTAACTTTGAAAAATTCGATATTAAATCATCGATAGTATTCTACAAGAGGTTCCCCATCCCTCTGTTTGATATTGGCCAGCTTGGCCACTCGAGGTGAGTAGTGGAGGGTGGACTGAAATTTCTTGTTGAACAGATCCTTCAATTTCCACCATGTCTTTATGCTAGTTAGCCCCAACTTAGAAAACCATTGTTGGGCACTCCCTCGGAGTGACGTTGCGAAGAGTTTGTAGCGTGTTGGCTCTGGCACCTGATAAACAAACCTCCATCTCGGTGTTAAACTATAAGGTATTCCGTCAGGGAGGCCTCACCATTAAATAGAAGATCAGGGTTGTTCCTGAACACTCGAGGCAAGGGAGATGACCGAGTAGTAGCCGTGAACGGAGAAGGGGTCGTTGAGGCCCGGGGTCCCCTCTTCTCCCGCTCCATCTGGTCCAGAATCTTCCTTAAGTCTCTAACCCTAACAACCTTTCTCTCCATGTCACCATTTGCATTATTCGAGTGATGGGAGACCTGTGGTCATTCATGACGTCCCCCTCCTCCGGGCCGCACATGTGACTCCCCTGCCTGATTGGCCCCGCACCTTCATTATTCCTTCCTTCTAGGTGGGGTGCACTGACGTCTTCATGGAGGAGTCGCTACACGCTTCCTGTTCGTGGTTTTTTGATCCTTGGGCTCCTTCTCCTTTCTCTCTCTCTTTTATGCAATTCTCCAATGAGCCTAAAGTCGTGCTCACTTAACTTCTTGCCTACTTGGTCAAACACATTGGTTGATCTTGCCTCAGACGAAGCTGGATTTGGCCCCGATCTTTCAAAGATCTGGCTGCCCCGCTTCACCTGGCTTGTAGGTATCTCATCTCATTCCAATGATGCCTCCTTTTGTTCAGTCTCGGCTGCCGCATCATCGAACTCGTGAATGAGCCGTTTCTGAGGGTCCTTGCCCTTCAGTTACGCTGAGAGAGCCTGATGCGGCGTGCCTTACCTTTAGCGTTCCGGGCAGAACTTCTTTCTACCCTGGACATCCTGGTGTTGATTTAATTCATCTGGTTACCTAGCCCCTCGAGATATGCCATGACTATCAACAGGTGCGCGTGGTGGCGGTGGCGCCTGTTTTTCCTCTTTAGTCCATCTTCTTGCCTCCACTTCCTGACGTCACCACTGATTTGCCTTCTTTAGTCATCTTTTCTCCCAAATATTAATGTGAGGCCCCTTCCTTCTAGCGCCAAATGTTGTAGGGAGAATTTCATACAACAGTATTTTGGAGGTTGATGGCCAGAATAAAGATCAAAGGCGGTGTTTGAGGGCAGAGGAAGGTTGTGTATGGTGGTGGTTGAGCTTGTATGACGACTCCTCAAGAAAGAATATGGTTTTATTTATTCTTTATCAAGTGTCAACTCATATCTCATACAAGTGCCTACGTACCCTATTTATAGGGATCAAGTCTCACGTAGTTGTTGAGTAACAAGTCATCTGGGCTAGGATTAGGGTTTTTCTACCCATGCAACCCAAGCCCAGACCTAAATCAGGCCTTCAACCAATTAGTCACGTAAACCTCAACCGGCCCCACACGCTTCCTACAATCTCGCGGCATCTTCGCATTTCTTTCCGTGAAAATAGGAATATCCAATATCGGTCCCAAAATTTACGAACAACTCAGTCATCTTATGAGTCATTTTCCATGTTTCAGATAAATTTACCTAATGTGAGCCGGTCTGGCGACCTCGGGTCGCACTGACTCTTCTTAAATCAATAAGTGAATCTCTTCCTTTATCATTTCATTAGAAATAGGCTCAAAGGCCCAGCCCATACATGGGTGGCCTCCTTTAGCTTATACGCGAGGTGGGCTGGAAGTCATATGGTGGGCTCGTAGTCCACTAATTCTGGTTATAAGGAGATGTGTGTTCATGTGCCCGGTATAGACAAAGCGTCAATGAGTCCAACTCACATGATGATGACAAAACATCCATGAGCCCATGAGCCCGGCTCGCACAACAAACCCAACTCACACAGTGAGCCCAACTCATACAGTGAGCCCATGAGCCCAGCTCGCACAGTGAGTCCAACTCACATAATAAGCTCATAAGTTCAACTCGCACAGCGAGTTCAACTCATATAATAAGTCCATGAACCCAGTTCGCACAGCGAGCCCAACTAACCTATTAAGCGCATGAGCCTGTGGACCTAACTCAGACATCGAGTCCAGTCTATTAAGATTTTGTATTTTAATGGTTCGTGCTTCCAACAGAGAGGCCATGCGGACTTGTTTAGGGCAATATCCAAAGATGGGCATAACAATAGTATAGTATTTTTGATATAAAAAAAAGTAGAGTAAAACTAGTGATTAGCAAAAATAAGGTACCGGCGACCAAATTTTAAGTATTTCGGCTAAATAGCTAGATAGATTTGCGAAAATTAAAATACTCACCTAACAATGTTTGTTTAACAAATTACCAGATGAGATCCACATGAGGTAGGGAGGGGATGGAGAAGATATTATATTGATATTTTTCCTTTAAAATAAGTTTTCTGTCAATAATAGTTAAGATAAAAGCATTTGAAGATAACCGATTGTAGCCAAACAAATAAGTGGTGCAAAAGAGTTTTTTCAAAAATAACTACACCTCTTATAGCGGCTAAACCTTATAATGGGGTTATTTTAAACCTGTATTATCTAAAAAAGACTTATATTAGTCGGTTAGTTATAAATAACAAATACTTAAATAACAATTAAACTAGATGTTTAAGTTGTTGTTTAAGTATTTTAATTGATTGATTATATAAGTTATTATTTTTACTAACTGATTGAATTAAATTATTTTAAATAAAATTATTGGATAGATAAATATTTCACTTCATTTTTTTGTAATATTTACTTAAAAAAATTGGACCGAACAGTTTTTTTCAGAATTAACTTTTTAATACCAAAAAAAATATTTTTAATACCTAACTATCAAAGAAGTTTTCATTTAATCAAATCTCAAATTAAATTCGAAAAAATCTTTTTTTTGTCAGAAAACTATCTTACCATCGGTAACGATTACTCTTTAGTTTGCTGGTGTGGAGTGTACATGTAGCAACTCCCCTCTTATTTTCAAAGTAACTTGCATATTAAAAAATAAAAATACTCTCTCCGTCCCTCCCAAATATTTATATTTGAATTGAGTACGGAATTTAATAAAAATGATAAACAAGTAGAGGAAAATTAAAAAAGTAAGTAAAATAGTGGGACCGATTAATATTATATATATATAAAGTGGATATAGTTGACAGAAGTAGTTGATATAGTTATTTTAAAAATTATAAAAACTTTACTATTTTTGAAAAATTTAAAAATATAAATAATTTGACATAACATCTAAAAAAAAGTGTAAACAAATGACGGGAGTGGGGAGTAGTTTTTAACTCAGAGATACATCGAAGGACTCTATTCTATAATGTCGATAACAAATATTGTTGGTGGTGTAAAGTCCAAAGTACATTCAGACTTACGGAACTTGAAAGGGATTTTTCAATGTACTGCGAGTTACTAGTTCATGAAGTATAACAGTTAAGAAGAACATTAAAATTTGGTCCAACGCACGTACGTAGTTAACTAATTATAGAGAGTATCATATCAATGTTGCATTTTGTAAAGTTTGTAGTACAACCAACACCAACCACCCTTTCAAGCTACCAAAAAAACTTGAACATTTGTGACGCACAGTCCTTCAATTTTATCTAAAGTAGTTTTATCCCCTGCCCAAAAAAATGAATTCCATTCAATCTTTTTCTCTAAATTCTTTTGGATAAATAGTACCATCACTTCGACTTTTAATGCTATTAATTATTATTTAGTTCCTTCTATATATAATGATCCGGAAATATCGCATTGCAAAGAAGAGGGGCAATCTTGTCCTTATTTTACAATATTATAATTGATGTAGAATATAGTCTTTTAGTAAGAAATTAATTAAATAATAAAAACCCATATAGTATCTCCAGAAACAGTTGTGTCCAACGAACATAAAACGTAAATAATATTTGATTAATTAAATTATTTTGTAAATATAATCACGTCATTTATTGAATATTATATATTTATATTCAAATAATAAAAACACCGATGACTGCTATATTTGAGAAAGAGAAAAAGATGCTAAAAATGTAGTTTATTCAAGTAGAATTTTCAAAAAAGTTTGAAAGCAAAAACTCAGAAATATAAAAAATATCAACAAATTTTATAAAATTTAAAATAGAGAAAATTATCAGAATTGGATTACCTTCAGCTTTCTAAAAAAGAAAATGAATTCGAATCCTAATTGATTACATAAAACTTTAAAAACAATTTAAAATTTACCGATAACAGAATGTGCAATAGAATCTCGATAAACTGATATTTGATAGATAGACAGATAAACTTGTCAAATAGGTACAAAAAGTTGTTCGAACATAATTTATAAAATTTATTTTTTTGTTAAAAATGAATAATCTCTTAAATAAATAAAATTTTCTTATCCCGAATATATTATTTATCAAGATTTAGCTATAAGGAGATTCTAATGCATTATGAGAAATTTAAATTAAATATGCTTTAACTTTTAATCATTGCCCAAAAATATAAATAAATGAGTATATACAGAGCATATATTTATAATTTGTTAGGTCACACACACTGTAGAAGGGGGTTGAATACAGTGTATAGCACAATCAAATCGAATTCAAAGAACACAAGTAACAGAAAATAAACTTTATTAAACTATGTTACCACGTGGAACTGTCTTCTTTCAGTGATGAACAAAATATCACGAGAGCTGCTAGGGTTACAATGAATATTATTCTCGATAATGATAACACTTATAGTGTAAACCCTATGTCTGTGTTTATATACTACACAGTTACAAGATAATCGCTAATTGATATGGACTATAATTCTGCTTCCTAAAATATATCAATCAGTTATCTTTTCTTCCAAGTATTCTATTCTTCATAGAATTCCTTCTTCATGCATATCTCTTCTTGCGTTTGTATTGATCTTCTTTCCTTTCAATCAGTTGACTTCCTTATCTGAAAGTCTCCTCAAGTCCTGATATTATCTCCAGATAAATATATGCTGATAACTTAAGTTCTGATAACTTAAGTCCTGACTTCAATATAAGTACTGATTTCCAGTTAAGTGTTGATTTGTCCTGTTTAAGTAAGATCTGAAAACTAAACACAAATCATATTAGACATGACATTATCAAATATATCTAACAATCTCCCCCAACTTGTAAATTAGCATAATATACAAGTTTAACAGATATTTGATGATGTCAAAAATATTAAGTACAAATGCATGAGAATTTGACTAGATAACTACAACTTAAAGTCCTTAAAGCTTTACCAACTTTAACTTCTGATAACAACTTTAGTCTGTACACACATCAGAATTTGAGCAGTTGTAGATCTTGACTTGGCTTCACTTTCTGATCTCTTCAATATCAGGAGTTGTTCTGAGATAGTTCTTTAACAAACATCTCTCAGCATATCTGAGTTCATCAATCATTCTCCTTTTAGCATCTTTAAGCTCTGCAGTATCTTCACCAGTTAGGAAGATAGCATATATGAGATCATTAATTTTTGCTTTTCTCAACTCCTAATCTAGTCTGATGACATAGTGTGACGGCCTCAACCCCGGGGTCAGGAGTTGACGTCATCAACAACAATAATAACAATTATAAATCGATCTAAAATATAACTACGACCCCCTTTACCAAGAACTTTTCCAGGTTTAAGTATGATTTAGGTTACTCAGCTAACATAACTCAAACTTACAACAATCATCTCGACGCAGCTAACTTAACACAGCAACTCAACAGACCACCCTTGGTCTAGCACAACCATCTCAGAGGAGTCTGACACAAAGGGAACTGGAACTCTGCCCGACTAACACCGAAGATTCTCCTAGGCATCTGCAATACATATATAAAATATTTTGCAAGGGTGAGCAATTGCTTGCTCAGCAGCACCGCTATATGAATAACAAGTAAAATAGTTTAAAGTAAAGTAGTTATAGGAACAGAATTCATATCCTGCCAGAAACGTGTAAAACAAGTATAAACTGGATATCAAAACTAGCATGCTCTGTAAAACAATAACATCAGTAGTGTGCTGTGTATAAATACCAAAGATTAATTCTAGCATGCCATTTTCATCTCCAAATCCGCTATATTAACTACTCATGCCCTTACGGGAATCACACAAAACCAAATCAGACACGTAGCGGATATGTTAAGACAACTGATCAGGCTATCAACACTAGACGGCTCTAACTTCCATCCCATTTACCTGTTCCGGAACTCAGAGACTAGCTAGGTCTCTAACCTGCTGGACTAATCGGTTTTATAATGCGCGCAACCGAATTAGCCTCTTATGCCACCTCAATAGGCCTACTCTGGCCCCAATGTATCCCATATCTGACCGTTTTATCCAGTTTTCAAAAATACTTGTACCTATCTCATTTTCAAAATCATTTATTTAGCCAGCACACATATAAAATCCGTTTCGCAAATCATTCCATTTGAGACAGGTATCTTTCGAAGTTACTTTTCCTCAAAACAATTCGAAAATAATGATTTTATAACTACAGTAGATACGTAACTTAAAACATTTATGTTCCATCACGAGAATAAAACATTTAGCTATTTATATACACTGAATCATAAAAGAATGGTCAGGGGTACTTGCCTTGCAGAGCTTTACGACCAACTCTAACTGATTTTGATAAACTTGAACGTTCAGGCTCTCATGGAAAAATGACTGTCTCACTAGAAGACATCCCTGCTTCGCAGCAATCTATCTCAAGATAATATCCAGGACTCTCAGGGTTCTTCGCTTGGGAACCTCGAGGCACTTGCCGACTGATCACTAGATTATCTTAGTTCGATATCCGTTCTTGAGTCCTTCGACTAGAACCTAGAGAGTCGAAATACCCTACGTTAAACGTCTAGGTATGCTTGACATATCCTCGACACCAGATCTACCCAACGATATTCAAAACCAACTCGCGATTATACATATTTTAATAACACACAACCACTAGGTTTCACGTTCTCAGAATTCGGTTCGGTATTTGTTTTCAGAAAATACGCATACTCGCCATTTTGCGAAATTAGGGTCATTAAGTTTTAACAAAACATTCACCAACACATACAATCACGTTCTGCACAAAATATATGTATATACTTATTTATACTCGTTCAACGTTCCGAAAATTACAGGGTATGTCCCGAATTTCTGAATTTAATTTCAAAAAATTCGGGCAGCACCTCCACTGTTTATCGGCCTACCCGTCGAACAACTCGACGTCAAATCACAACAAACAATCCAACAATTATTTCACCAATACAACGAAATCCAGTTCACAAATTTTCCAACACCAAATAAATATAATTATTTATGTCTTATATTTTTATTCATATTTTTATATTTATTTATTTTGAAATATTAGGACTCAGATAAACATCATCATCGTCCACCGTCCGCTCGTCAAAATTCATCGTGGACGGCGGTAAAATCCGCGGGTGCCCGATTAATTCGGACTTCCAACGCGTATTCCACCAATTCATTACGCATTTCTTTACAGAAAAATATTTGTACTTTCACGAATCCAGACAATTTATTTCCTGCAAAAATTATTAAATTAAAACATAAAACAAACATCAATAAGCAGTCGAACAGAGCCAACAAACAACAGCAATACCCACGCGCCGTCACCACTACACGCGCCACCATCCCCTTGCAACAACAAAAGGGGCGGCGCCACAGAACTGGGCAACAAAAACGAAGATAACACAGTCGGGCGACAATTGCACTGAGCACACGCACGCCTACAGCCCTCGTCGGAGATGAAACCGGCGGCGAGGGAATAGAACGGAACAGAGAAACAGCCACACAACAATTGACTGAATGCATACATATACATACAAATATGTATATAAATATGTATTAATCAAGCAGGGACAACCGAAACCACCAAAACTCGCCGGAGTTACACAACGACTCACCGGAAACGGAAGTCGAGGAATCAACCGCGAATCACAACAAAGAAACAAGAATGAAGGTGTTCCACAGGTGGAAGAGGTTAAGAGCAGAGAGAGACCCCCAAAAATCGAGCCCTCCCCCCCTTCTGCCCTCTCCCCTGTTCTGATTACCCCCTTCTCTTTCTCTTCTTTTCTTTTTTTTTTAACTGAAAAACCCAGCTTCTTACACGTGTATACAAAAGTATAAGGTTTTGACACGTAGCGAAAAGATAAGTATAACTTTCTGGTAGCCCAATATTGATTCGTTTTTCACAATTTAATAAACAACTTGCGGGTGAATATAATTCGAAATATTACCAAAATAATTTGAAAACTTTCAGAGTATTTAAAATTAATAAAGCAAAAATTTCCCTAATTTTTAAAGCATTTTTGAATCGCACTTAGTACCCGCATTTTACAATTAACGAACCGAGCTACACTTAAAACTAATTCATAAAATTACGAAAATAGTCTTCAAATGATATGAATATCCCGAAGTTTATAAAAACCTAAATTCCGAAATTTTAAAACAATTTTTGAAACGCAATTTATACCCGCCTTTTAACAATTAACGAAACAAGGCGCGGGTGAAATTAGTCCTGAAAATTCCCAAAATAATTTTAAAATTCTCGGAATATTCCAAACTTAAATAACTATGAGTTTCATAATTTTTTGAAGATTCCCATAATTAAATATGGATTTTATCATTAAACACACTCAGAAAATCATACAGGGCTAAATAATTGAGGAAATATTGATTTCTAGATTTTATAAAATCCCAAAAATAATTATTGTAATTATAAAACCATGAAAACAATTTTAGAGACATTCCAAATATTTATGCAATTAAATTTGCACTAAATTCACTTTTAAAATTGAAAACGATTCAATACAACTCAATAGCTAATTACACAAACAACTCTGTACACCCTAATTCACACAAGGATAATAATAAAACAACACATAGCGATCGAAACCAATACACATATTTTATTCAACTATTTATTTTAATAATTACACTTTTAAATAATATAAAAGTATACGAGTCGTTATATCCTTCCCCCCTTAAAAAGATTATGTCCTCAGAATCTGACTTAACTAGATAAGTGAGGATATTTTTCAAGCATATATGACTCTAACTTCTGGGTAGACTCTTCTACTCGAGTATTTATTCATTGCATACTCACGATAAACATAAACTCATTACCAAGGGTTCGCTCTTAACGATCTAGAATTCAAATTGATCGTTTCACGCATAATAAATTTGGGTAAGAGCACATTGGCTTCTACTTAATGACTTGCTTTGCATCAGATACATATCGCCTTAATATTGGTACGCAAGACATATCATTATATATATATATATACATTACCACCGCAGCAGCCACATCAACTCATGACAACTATACCTATTTTTATCAATACCTTGAATGATTTACTATATTAAGGACTCAACTTGTCCCTTATGTTCAAACTTAACCAATTTCTTTCAGGGTAAAATTTTCGCCTATACCTCGATCATCATTCTATATATTCGTATTTTCTCGATGCAAACCCGCTTTCTCTTCTTTGTCTATCCCGAGCTGTTTCCACTCTTTCTGAGTCAACACCCCCACACTTTGGATGTACTGAGTTAATTCAGGACTTAACAATATCTCTACTCCCACTTTCTCTCAATAGAGGGAGGACTCATGCTTATGTCCACCCAACACTTCACAAAGTAGTATTCTCTTACTAACAGGGTAACTAATATTATAAAAATTCAATCCATGGTAGGTAATTACTTTATTTTTCTTTATAAACCTAACATATATACTCTCCACATTTCTTATATTGTCTGAATCATCATCTCACTTTAACCCTTCATCTAAAGATGATAGGTAATACTGATTTTCAATTTAATTTCCAACATCCAATCGCTTCTTACTCATTTCCAGCAATTAAGGCTGGGAGATAATCTTATATACTAATGTCTCATCCCATTCATATACTCAACTTCAATTCCCACAGTTTTCAATTCCTTTACTGATTCCTTAGCAATCTTAACCACACTACACTGGCTTTGCTTAGGTGGTTGTTAGTGAAATACCCAAAATCTCTTGTTATTTTCAACCAAAATTCATACTTCAAAACTTAGCATATAATTGCTTCCCTTTTAATCTTTGTAGGAAAATCCTTGGGCATTCTTCCCAGATCTCCTAAATCCTTAGATAGCTGAGGATGTTATCAATAAATACAATTTACTTATCTAAGTATTACTTATACACCATGTTCCTTGATTACCTGTAGATAACTGATGCACTTATTACTCCCCATCATATCACCAGAGATTACAATGTTCATAACTCATTCTGATTGCAATTTCTATCATGTCCTCAAGCTGTATCTTAAGTCAACCCTCGAGAAATAACACATTCTTTCAATTAGGTCACATAAGTAACCAATTCTTTATAGAGGTTACCATTATTTTTATTTGTCATTTTGTTAAACTCCCGATAATCAGTATACAATCTTCAAATTTTATTCCTCCTTCCAGTAACATCACTGGTGCATCTCAGAGGTTTCTATCTAGTATACTCACTTCCCTTCCAATCACTTTCACAGTCACCACATTGGTTATTTTGTTCCTCTGACTTTTAGAGACTCCAGGGCATTTATTTATTACTCCAACTTTCTCTTCTTCGTATCTTTGCACATGGTGAATCTACCTTATATTCTTAGCTTATTACTCATTTCCCAGCATAATTGAAAGAATTTCCTTATGTTGCTTTTGCATTCAGCAACTTACCTTACTATTGGCTTCTGTACACTTTACACTTTACCTCTTATGAAACCGCTCATTGCCATGATACAGGACAACCAACTCATTCCTAAAATCATATCAAACCCCTCTAACTCGGAGGGTGTCAGATCACTGCAATTACGTCCAACTTCTAAACACTTAATTTCTTGGTTCCTTTGAAAAATTCTATCTCTAGCTGAGTGGATGTTGACCCTTGGGATGTAGTATCTTGAATAACCATTCTACAACTCCTTGCAATATAATCAACCCTTCCTCCATTATAACACATAACTCCTGGATTTTCGGGGTTGCATTCCGATGCATAATGACTCATATGTCCAGCTTGAAACATCGCACATTCTTCTTGTACGTACCACTGCGTCTCCTTTCACAGAACTTGCAATCCACTGCTCACTTGACTAACTGGGCTAGACTGGAAACAACTGAAGTAACACTAGACTTAGCCTGTAATAAACCCTATCTCCAAAGTCTCTTACCCCTATCCCGGCCAAACCAATTCTCAAATCCCTGAGTGGATTTTCCTTGGTTTGCTTTATCCTTAACACCTTTCGACTTCCTTTCCTTATCACTTTCATCCTTAACAATCAATTTCTGGTCACCTTCCATTACTAGGGCGACCTGAACCATAGGGGAGTATGTCCTAGGTTGCAATGCCACAACTCCTCTACAAATTCCAGGCTTCAACCCTTGTTGGAACCTCCTTACTTTCTGAATCTCCATACTTACATACTTAGGAACTAATCAGGCCAATTCTGTAAACTTGGCGTTAAATTATGACACACACAATCTGGGAAATACCTTTCCAAAAATAACTCAGTAAACCTAGCCCATGAAATAGGGCCTTCTCCTTCTAACGCTCTGGTTGATTCCCGCCAATAATTCACTTTATTTTTCCACAAATAACTTACATAATCGGTCTTACGGTTATCACTTACTTGCACGAGGTTGAAAACTTCCTCCATTTCTCTTAACCATGCTCCTGTAGTTACTGGATTAGGTTCACTTTTAAACTCAAAGAGGTTAATATTCCAATAAGATTTGAAACAAACACTTGGGTTCACTCCTTACTGTTGCTACTGCGACAATAGTTGTTGTTGCTGAACCTGTTGGATTAGCTGCAACTGTTGTTGCTGCTGCTTGCGCAACAAGTCTAAGATTTCATTTATAATTGGACCCTCTATAAAACTACTACTATTTTCTTTAGACTGGGTAATTTCTTGGGTGGCATTTTCCTGGAATATATAAATTAATTATTCAAAACATAGCAAAATGTTTAGCAAAAGATATCACCGTTTAAACGGTGCACCTGTATCAGGAAAATGCTGCCCAATAAAATACCTATGTCTTTAATACCGAGGCCCATTTACCAAAGAAATCTAGATTAGTAGCACTAGCAATCACATCAACAATGACAGTAGCAGAATCAACAACAGTTCAGGGGACTGAAATACAAAGAAATCGAATACCATAGCATGACTCCTCAATACAACAGCAACGGACTAACTTCCGGTCATTGCTCTATTATCATACTAATACTAATCTGATACACTACGAAACTTATCTGGCCATATCATCCACCTACCTTGAACAAACTGTTTAATTAGGTCAATTTAAGGAACGCTGAGCTCCTCTAGGCACCAAAGTTCAAATTTTAACCACTGATTTATTTTATTTTATTTTTTTTTCCTGAAGCTATAATTCCATCATTAAGTTCCTAAATTCTCACGATTACCATTATTCTTAAATGATATCCTTATATAGGACTCGCATTCTTCTCAACAGTCGCTCTTACTTGCTTTCAATAGCAAGCACCATCTAATCGCAGAAATTCATTACCATAGAAAATCCAATAAAATTTCTGGCTCGAGGGAATCGAATAGGAAGAAACAGTGAAGAAGAAAATATAGGTATGACTGAGAGCAACCATACAAGTACATAAGATGGCCAGTTTTAGTACCGTACGATCACAACGCATAACTCGGTGGCATCCCACCAGACCCTTTTGTCACAAAGACAAATGGTCAATTCATATGCATTGTTCGCCCCAATCAACCGAAAAGTCACTGAGGAAAGAAACAATGTTCAGATAAGAAATTCACAAATAGAAAGAAGGAATTAATTTGTAATGAAATCAATAGAACCCCAAGTAGCTTACCTCAGATTCACAACTTCCTCATCGAAAAGATAAGCAACTTATGGAATAGGAAACAGTTACTCTAGAAATAAAATACACTCCAAGGATGAAATATAAGGGTTCAAAGATACAACCTCTCGTTCTGATCCACATTCATTATAACACTTGACTATTATAGTGGCCACTGGCTATTATCATGCTATCCAAACTCACCAAGGTCACACAATCGAGCCAATAACATTCCTTGACATAGAAAAGGCGATATCTAGAAATAACATTAGCGTCTTCTCAGCTGGCACTACAAAAGCCCGCTCAATGCTGAATCTTCGCAATCAGACTCATTTTCTCGAGAAAAACTAGAAATCTCTGTCGAACGCTACTCATAATACATATACGAAGGAAACGTACTCTAGGTTAGGGCAGTTCCAGTCAATTCTCAATAAATGTCAGGGTTATACTTCCGAAACCCTTGACTAAACTCATAGACTCACTTCTCTGATTGAGTTGCTGACTTACATCTATCTATAAACCTTTCTTCACTCTTTTGACTCTACCCATAACCTAAATCAGGGACTCAAACCTGTAGCTCTGATACCAACTGTGACGGCCTCAACCCCGGGGTCAGGAGTTGACGTCATCAACAATAATAATAACAATTATAAATCGATCTAAAATATAACTACGACCCCCTTTACCAAGAACTTTTCCAGGTTTAAGTATGATTTAGGTTACTCAGCTAACACAACTCAAACTTACAACAATCATCTCGACGCAGCTAACTTAACACAGCAACTCAACAGACCACCCTTGGTCTAGCACAACCATCTCAGAGGAGTCTGACACAAAGGGAACTGGAACTCTTCCCGACTAACACCGAAGATTCTCCTAGGCATCTGCAATACATATATAAAACATTTTACAAGGGTGAGAAATTGCTTGCTCAGCAGCACCGCTATATGAATAACAAGTAAAAAAGTTTAAAGTAAAGCAGTTATAGGAACGGAATTCATATCCTTCCAGAAACGTGTAAAACAAGTATAAACTGGATATCAAAACTAGCATGCTCTGTAAAACAATAACATCAGTAGTGTGCTGTGTATAAATACCAAAGATTAATTCTAGCATGCCATTTTCATCTCCAAATCCGCTATATTAACTACTCATGCCCTTACGGGAATCACACAAAACCAAATCAGATACGTAGCGGATATGTGAAGACAGCTGATCAGGCTATCAACACCAGACGGCTCTAACTGCCATCCCATTTACCTGTTCCGGAACTCAGAGACTAGCTAGGTCTCTGACCTGCTGGACTAATCAGTTTTATAATCCGCGCAACCGAATTAGCCTCTGACGCCACCTCAATAGGCCTACTCTGGCCCCAATGTATCCCATATCTGACCGTTTTATCCAGTTTTCAAAAACACTTGTACCTATCTCATTTTCAAAATCATTTATTTAGCCAGCACACATATAAAATCCGTTTCGCAAATCATTCCATTTGAGACAGGTACCTTTCGAAGTTACTTTTCCCCAAAACAATTCGAAAACAATGATTTTATAACTACAGGGGATACGTAACTTAAAACATTTCTGTTCCATCGCGAGAATTAAACATTTAGCTATTCATATACACTGAACCATAAAAGAATGGTCAGGGGTACTTGCCTTGCAGAGCTTTACGACCAACTCTAACTGATTTTGATAAACTTGAACGTTCAGGCTCTCATGGAAAAATGACTGTCTCACTAGAAGACATCCCTGCTTCACATCAATCTATCTCAAGATAATATCCAGGACTCTCAGGGTTCTTCGCTTGGGAACCTCGAGGCACTTGCCGACTGATCACTAGATTATCTTAGTTCGATATCCGTTCTTGAATCCTTCGACTAGAACCTAGAGAGTCGAAATACCCTATGTTAGACGTCTAGGTATGCTTGACATATCCTCGACACCAGATCTACCCAACGATATTCAAACCCAACTAGCGATTATAGATATTTTAATAACACATAACCACTAGGTTTCACGTTCTCAGAATTCGGTTCGGTGTTTATTTTCAGAAAATACGCATACTCGCCATTTTGCGAAATTAGGGTCATTAAGTTTTAACAAAACATTCACCAACACATAGAATCACGTTATGCACAAAATATATGTATATACTTATTTATACTCGTTCAACATTCCGAAAACTACAGGGTATGTCCCGAATTTCTGAATTTAATTTCCAAAAATTCGGGCAGCACCTCCACTGTTTATCGGCCTACCCGTCGAACAACTCGACGTCAAATCACAACAAACAATCCAACAATTATTTCACCAATACAACGAAATCCAGTTCACAAATTTTCCAACACCAAATAAATATAATTATTTACATCTTATATTTTTATTCGTATTTTTATATTTATTTATTTTGAAATATTAGGACTCAGATAAACATCATCATCGTCCACCGTCCGCTCGTCGAAATTCATCGTGGACGGCGGTAAAATCCGCGGGTGCCCGATTAATTCGGACTTCCAACGCGTATTCCACCAATTCATTACGCATTTCTTTACAGAAAAATATTTGTACTTTCACGAATCCAGTCAATTTATTTCCTGCAAAAATTATTAAATTAAAACATAAAACAAACATCAATAAGCAGTCGAACAGAGCCAACAAACAACAGCAATACCCACGCGTCGTCACCACTACACGCGCCACCATCCCCTTGTAACAACAAAAGGGGCGGCGCCACAGAACTGGGCAACAAAAATGAAGATAACATAGTCGGGCGACAATTGCACTGAGCATACGCACGCCTACAGCCCTCGCTGGAGATGAAACCGGTGGCGAGGGAATAGAACGGAACAGAGAAACAGCCACACAACAATTGACTGAATGCATACATATACATACAAATATGTATATAAATATGTATTAATCAAGCAGGGACAACCGAAACCACCAAAACTCGCTGGAGTTACACAACGACTCACCGGAAACGGAAGTCGAGGAATCAGCCGCGAATCACAGCAAAGAAATAAGAATGAAGGTGTTCCACAGGTGGAAGAGGTTAAGAGCAGAGAGAGACCCCCAAAAATCGAGCCCTCCCCCCTTCTTCCCTCTCCCCTGTTCTGATTACCCCCTTCTCTTTCTCTTCTTTTCTTTTTTTTTTTTTAACTGAAAAACCCAGCTTCTTACACGTGTATACAAAAGTATAAGGTTTTGACACGTAGCGAAAAGATAAGTATAACTTTCTGGTAGCCCAATATTGATTCGTTTTTCACAATTTAATGACCAACTTGCGGGTGAATATAATTCGAAATATTACCAAAATAATTTGAAAATTCCAGAGTATTTAAAATTAATAAAGCAAAAATTTCCCTAATTTTTAAAGCATTTTTGAATCGCACTTAGTACCCGTATTTTACAATTAACGAACCGAGCTACACTTAAAACTAATTCAGAAAATTACGAAAATAGTCTTCAAATGATATGAATATCCCGAAGTTTATAAAAACCTAAATTCCGAAATTTTAAAATAATTTTTGAAACGCAATTTATACCCGCTTTTTAACAATTAACGATATAAGGCGCGGGTGAAATTAGTCCTGAAAATTCCCTAATTTTAAAATTCTCGGAATATTCTAAACTTAAATAAATATGAGTTTCATAATTTTTTGAAGATTCCCATAATTAAATATGGATTTTATCATTAAACACACTCAGAAAATCATACAGGGCTAAATAATTGAGGAAATATTGATTTCTAGATTTTATAAAATCCCAAAAATAATTATTGTAATTATAAAACCATGAAAACAATTTTAGAGACATTCCAAATATTTATGCAATTAAATTTGCACTAAATTCACTTTTAAAATTGAAAACGATTCAATACAACTCAATAGCTAATTACACAAACAACTCTGTACACCCTAATTCACACAAGGATAATAATAAAATAACACATAGCGATCGAAACCAATACACATATTTTATTCAACTTTTTATTTTAATAATTACACTTTTAAATAATATAAAAGTATACGAGTCGTTATACATAGGCTTTGTCAGACTCTAGATTGAATTCAAGTCCCTTAATACCAAGATATGTTCTGATCTTTGCAGTATTAGGCTTCATATCAACAATATCACCCTTGTGATCTCTGTACTTGGGACAGTATGTGTTGTCAGACTTTACAGAAAAAAGCTTCTTCTGTCTTTAAATTTGAGACTTTAAATATCCTGCAGCACTATCTGTTAATCTGTCTTTCACTTGAAGTAGGAATAGAACATGTTCCAGTTATTCAAAATACTTCAATGGTATAGCATTTTTCTTAATCTGGTATACCCTTCCATCTGTCATAAAATATAACAAGATATGTTCTTTCAAGAAGGTATGGTAAACCATTTGTACAGATTCAAGTCGATTCAATATTTCAGGAGTTGCTCCAATACCTGGTTCACTTAAGGAAGTTGGATCATTGGTAGTGTTATGTACTCTTCTTTCATCAGAACTACCCAACCCAGATTTATCTCTTGCTTCCTTTTCTGTAACAACTCTTGCTTCAAAACTACTTACTGCAGTCTTCAACGGTTGAGTTTGTTTGGCTTTAGTGAATCCTGGTAGGAGTAACTTTGAGGATTTAACATGAGCAATGTCAGAGGTTTCCTTTAACTTATATTCTTATATCAAGCCAACTTGAGCTATGTCAGAGGTTGCTTGATTCAGTGTCATATCAGAACTTACTATATCTTGACTCTGAACAACTTGAGCCATGTCAGAGGTTGTTTGAGAAATCTTTCTTGAAACCAGAGTGAGATTAGCATCTTCATCAGATATTTCTTCATCCATAGGAGGCACATAAATCTTTACAGGTTCACCAACTTTTTCTTTGCCCTTGGACCTTGGATCTATCTCCGTTTGTGATTTGGCCTTGATTGCCACAGGATTTGTCCTTTCTTTTATCACAATGCCTTTAGCCGTAGGAAATTTCTTTTCAACAACAGAAGCTTTAGATTTGGAGATGACTTTTTCTAACTTAAGTCTAGCTTCTTCTTCCTTTAGACTCTCAAAGTCCATTCCTGGATTTTCTTTCAGAAATAACTGTCTTGAAATTTCTTCATCAAGTTCCAAATGTTCATCAGAACTTATCCTTTTACCAGTATCAGAAGTTATTCTTCTCCCAGTATCAGAACTTGTTCTATAACTTGTAGTTCCAGCTTTACTTGATGAATGATCTTTACCTTGACCATGACCTCCACCCATTCCAGAGTTTCCCGGGTCATTACCATCCTTTCCATTCAGTATCTTATCAGGTTTGCATTTGGACTTAATTACTTTCTCCCCCTTTTTGGCATCAGCATGTAAAAGAAGAGAGACAAGCAATTCTACTGAGAATTGGATCTCATTGAGTTGATTTTGCTAAGAAGCTTGATTTTTCAAAATTTTATCAATCTGAGACTGTTGCTTCTCTTGGGTTTTCTCAATGTTGGTAATTTTGTCAAAGGAAGGTTGGAAAAACCTTTTCTTGTCCAACTTGACAACTGTATCTTGCTGAATTAAGCATTATTGAATCTTGTCCACCTTGGCCTGAGTTACAGATTGTTGACCTTGAAGGTGTCTAGTACTCAATGCAGTAACTCTCAGCTGTGTCTTAAAATCATCATTAATAGCATCTCATCAGCTTTTGCTAAGTGATCAGCAAGAATCTTTTCAGTAGGAACTAAGGTAACTGTGTTCCACTCCTTAGTCCACTCCCGTCCTCTAGGATTTTCACTCCAAGGTACTGGTGCTTCCCCTGTAACAAACTTTTTGACTGTCTCAGCTTTTGAAGGAGCTTGTAGAGGTGCATGTCCAGAAGGACCAGCTGCATCAGCATCTATATTTGTAGCAGCATTACCAGTATCATCAACATTTGCAGCATCAGAACTTACAGAGTCAACATCTTCAGCATCCTCTGATAAAAGAACAGTATGAGAGGCTATGGAGGCTTCAACATCATCCTCTAAGTGCTGATCCCCAACTATGTTCTGATCAATAGCCATATTCCGATGCTCACCTAAAATCTGATCTTCAGTATCTAGATGCAGAGAAGGTGTTGTAGGCAATTCTGGAATAAAATCAGCATCAGGAAATTGGTGTTGTTGGTGGAGTGACTTGAGTTGGTGGAGCTTCTAAGTACAGAACCTCAGGCACAATCAGGTTATGAATATCAATCTCAGCACTTGTGTCTGGGTCTTCAGTAGGTATTGATTCAGTGAAAGGAGACACAGGTGGTGTAGATACTTTATCTTGAGCAGTTTCCTGAATGGGTGACAATGGAGGAGCAAATTCTGACTCTTTTGAGATCAGAGATTCCTGATCTCCTTCCTTAGCGGCTGCTTCCTCATCCTCTGAAACTGGCTGAGCCCTGTCCTTGTGAGCTCTCTGTTTCTTGTATCTCTTTGAAGGTGGAGATACCTTGGCAGCTTCATCATAATACATCCTTCTAAGCCTTTTGAGAAGCTTAGAACCCCCAATTCCAGTATCCCTCTGAGAATAGACCTTCTCAGCTTCTTCAACAACAGATTCTGATACAGGAACCTGTTCCCCAGCATCCGATTCATCTCGCAGAATGAATCTCCTTCTCTTCTGTTGTGTTTGAGGTACTTTCTTAGGCCTCTTAGGTTTGGAAGATGAAGGTTGCACTGTAAGATCTGAAGGTTGAGGTTGAGAGGTTTGAGGTGGTTGAGTAGAGGTGGTAGGTGCTGATGGATGAGGTTCATATGGTTGGACATCAGGATATATTGCAGTGTATTTAACGGGATCATAGGTTTTTAAGGCTTGTTTGACAGATAAAGGAATTAAGAGGGGTCTTAACACAGCCTTCTTATTATCAGTAGATAATAAGTCAGTAAAAGCTCTTTTAGCTATTCTGAATGATGAAATTAATTCACTAGCATTTAGGGGCTTATTATCACAACAGAAACTATAGATTAGCTGACAGAATCTAGAAAAATGAACGGTAGATCTATCTTCATTCATTCTGTCCCCAATAAAACCTAAGACAACACTTGCATAGTCAAAATCATTTTGATTTATGAGAGCATACCCGATTTGTTGGCTGAATATGGGAATTACATCAAAATTGGAACATTTCTTTGCAAAAGCCCTGGTTATGCAATCAAAGAAGACACTCCATTCCCTCCTTATGAAAGATCTCTTCAACTGGCCCAGCTTTTCCAATGTCCTCTCATATCCCAGATTGGCCATCATGTTTTGAAGAACTGGATCTTCAACTGTAGAATAAACACAGTTCTCAGGTAGCTGCAGTGCTTGTCGAACCGTAGACAACGTCACAACATACTCATCCTCCCCTGATGAAAAAATAATACTTGGGGACCCTGGAGCACCACCATCATCATATATACCGCTTCTCCAGAACTCCAGTACTTGAGTACCAGAGACTGCTTCAGGTTCGGTCAGAGCATACCCAATATCAGTACTAGCAAGAAAGTCCTGAATGAAGTGAAGTTCAGATGGGGCTTCTGACTTGTTGAGAATAGCAGAGAAGTTATTAGGAACAAACTTAGCTCCATCAAAAATTATGTCCTTGGGTGCCATGAGAATTTAGTGAGAAATTTGGTTGCCTGTAAAGTGTTTGATAAAACGTCTGTATGAAAAATCGTCAGTAGATGAGAGAGAATAAAAGTAAAAAGAGAGAGATAAAATATGAAAGTAAATAAAAGATTTTACAATCTTTTCTCTCTTTTACTTATACACGGTAGAAAAAGTAACCGTTGAGACACCTGTCAGACATGCAACAGTAAAAGATAATTAATGGGCACGGGTATTCAGTAATCATTACTTAGCACATGCAGTTTTTCAAGGAAAAACCGTTCCACTTACCAAGTAATCCCATTAATCAAAGACGTTCAATTTGATTTTAAATTTTAAAACTGTTCCCACTTAATAAATTATTATTACTGCTTTACCAATATTCTGTAAAAATATGACCAATGAGAGAATGACCATAAATAAACCAAGTAAACAAATACTGCCACATCAGAATCAGAACTTGATTTGTATCAGAGCTAATGAGGTCATCAGAATATGGTTAGTATTAGGATTTAAAATGTTGTCAGAATATGAAACGACTCAGAGACAAAATCTTGCAAAAATATAAAATTTCATTAATATATTAAGCAAATACATTTCATGAAATTCAAATTACATGCTTAAAATTACAAGATTATCCTAAGTTTCGAATCCTAACATCAACAGCTTTAGTCCTAGTCTAAGACGACGGACAAAGCTGACGGTGAAAAGAAACGGATAGCTGCAATTATTTCTTCTTCCTACTCTCAACAAAGAGAACAGCAAGACGAATGATTCGCTCCTGCTGTCGGAGAGCTTCTCTCATTTCCTCTTCCAGACGCTCAAGATGGCGATGATAGTCCATATAGAAGAACAAGAGGTCTGTGAGAACCTCTTGGGGAACTGAGTCCCAGATTTCATCAGGAATAGCAGTGACATGCCACTCCTGCTGCCATTCAGCACAGCTCAACTCGATAGAAAAAGTGTCGTAGTTCAGAACCAAGTTGAAACGAACCATATTTTTTATGAGTAAAAAAATGAGTTTGGGAGAAAATGAGAGATGTGTTGGCTGGAATGAGGTGTTGGTTTATATAACCAATAGAATACCAAGAGACACAAGAAATATTGAATGGTTATAGGTAAAAGTGATTCTACCTCGTCTCCCTAGACTGATGAGTAATTATGACAGCCATTGGAAGCTTAAACAAGAGTTAATGAGCACACGAAACAAGTAAAAATTACTGTGCATATACGAGTACCACTAACCCAAAATATGTTGGTTGTCTATATCTCACCTAAACATATTCTGATTTTAAATAGACTGTTTCAGATTTAACCACAAATAAGTCAAGTAAAGAATTAGGATTTAATATCAGAACTTAGACTTATATCAGAACTTAACAGTCATCAGAACATGACTCCTTAACTCGAAAAGTGAATGCCTATATCTGTAATTCTTCATACAAATTCTGATTTCGTTTCTTCAGAACTTAATCATCAGAACTTCTATCATAAATTGTCCTCAGAATTTATGCAACTAACACTCAAACTGTTCATCTAAAAGAACATTTATCACCACAGTAATTTTCATCATTCATATGGAGTGTATGTGTGTGCAGTAAGCTAAATATCAGATAAAGATTAAAGTCTGATTCACTTCAGTATATCTTAGAAATAAGGCATAACTAAGAACTTTGCTCAAAATCTGTCATGATTCTGAAGTCTACTTTAGAATGAGTTCATGCATGAGTTCACCTCAACTGTTTTGTGCTCATTTTATGCATCTTTTGAAATTCCATTTTACAGTGGCTTCTCAGTGTAAGTGAGCCACGACTGCTTATCAGAATTTATGCTATTATCAGAGTATTTCTTCAGTAATCATAGAGTGTGAAAAGTCACCAAGAAAATATTTATTTGCTTTTCTGATGCATATAATTTAATACCAGCAATGCACTTGGGTCTTCCCTTCCACATTTTTACTCTAGATCTCAATGGAGTACCTGATTTTTATTCCCTTTTCTTTTTCTTTTTCTTTTTCTTTTGATAAGTGAGGTTTATCAGCACTTAGTACATCCATCAGTTTTACTAACATCAGAACTTAACAGATAAGAAGCACTATTTCAGTTTATAACTTAGTAATGAGATACACAAAGTAAACTTCAACTAAGCTCAGTATCAGAATTTGCTTGTTGTAAAAGATTTCCACATAAACAATTACTTCAAACATGGGATCTTTAGTATATTAAAGACTACTAGGTCAGCATCTAGCATAGTTATCCTCATTGGATTGAATAGTCACAGAAACATTCATATCACTATCAGAGTTTAGAAATTCACATCAGACAACAATCAGTACTTAAGCAATTTTCAATTAAGCACAGAATACACAAAGATAGTAATATCTGTAAATACTGATCATAAAGTCTGATGAAACAGAATCATAAACTAAGCAGACTTAGAGAAAGAACCTGAAACCATTCCAAGTTCATTTACCAATCTTGTAAAAGTAGCTTCACACAGTGGTTTTATGAAGATATCTGCTAGTTGTTGATCTGTTGGAACAAAGTACAATTCCACTATACCTTCATCCACATGTTCTCTTATGAAGTGGTACATAATGCTGATGTGCTTTGTCATTGAGTATTGAACTGGATTACCTGTAATAGCAATAGCACTTTGATTATCACAGTAAATAGGGATTTTAAAGTATGTTAACCCATAATGCAGTAACTGATTCTTCATCCAAAGAATCTGTGCACAACAGCTTCCTGCAGCAATGTACTCTGCTTCTGCAGTTGATGTGGAAATTGATTTTTGTTTCTTGCTAAACCAAGAAACCAATCTGTCTCCAAGAAATTGGCAGCTTCCACTTGTGCTTTTCCTGTCAATTTTGCATCCTGCAAAATCTGCATCTGAGTAACCTATTTGTTTAAAGTCTGATTCTCTAGGATACCACAATCCCAGATCAGTTGTTCCCTTAAGATACTTGAAAATTCTTTTCACAGCTGTTAAGTGAGGTTCTCTTGGATCTGCTTGAAATCTTGCACAAATACAGGTAGCATACATGATATCAGGTCTACTAGCAGGTATATAGAGTAGAGAGCCAATCATACCTCTGTAATCAGTAATATCTACTGATATATCAGTATCCTTATCCAATTTTGTTTTAGTGGCCATGGGAATGGATGCACTTGAACAATCTTACATTCCAAATTTCTTCAGCAAATTTCTGGTGTACTTGGATTGACAAATGAAAGTGCCTTCTTTATTCTGCTTGACTTGAAGGCCCAGAAAATAGCTAAGTTCCCCCATCATACTCATTTGATATCTTGACTGCATCAGTTTGGCAAACTTCTTGCAAAGTCTGTCATTTGTAGAACCAAAAATGATATCATCAACATATATCTGCACCAAAAGTAAGTCCTTTCCATGGTTGAGGTAGAATAGTGTTTTGTCAATAGTTCCTCTGTTGAATCCACTTTCCAGAAGAAACTGAGCTAAGGTCTCATACCATGCTCTTGGAGCTTTCTTAAGGCCATAAAGTGCTTTATCAAGCCTGTAGACATGATTTGGAAATTTGGAATCTACAAAGCCTGTAGGTTGTTCAACATATACTTCCTCTTCCAATTCTCCATTGAGAAAAGCACTTTTCACATCCATTTGGAAGACAGTAAACTTTTTGTGAGCAGCATAAGCCAAAAATATCCTTATGGCTTCTAATCTAGCAACTGGTATAAATGTTTCATCATAATCAATTCCCTCCTATTGAGAATATCCTTTTGCAACCAGCCTTGCTTTATTCCTTGTAATTATGCCATCACTATCAGTTTTGTTTCTGAAAACCCACTTTGTACCAACAACAGATATGTTCTTTGGTCTTGGCACTAGGGTCCAGACTTTGTTTCTTTCAAATTCATTTAACTCTTCCTGCATTGCTTGCACCCAATCAGCATCTTGAAGAGCTTCTTCCACTTTCTTTGGTTCAGTCTGAGAAAGAAAAGAATTATAGAGACATTCATTTGAAGTAGTTGTTCTAGTTCTAACACCTGCATCAGGATTTTCAATAATTAAATCAGGTGTGTGTGATTTAGTCCACTTCCTTGCAGATGGAAGATTTTCTCTAGAACTCGATGCTCCCCATGATCCATGTTGTCTTCATCAATATTTTCTGATGCTCCCCCTGAAATTATGCTCTCTGAGTTGGATCATTCAGAATTTAAGTTTTCAGAATTATCAGAACTTGGCTCATCAGAACTTGATGAATCATAACTTGAAGAGCCAGTTGTAGATTCTGATGCTTCTTAAAATGTGGTTGTTTCTTCAGTATGCTCCCCCTACACATGTGCATCTTCCTTTGGCGTAGTCACCACAGTTTCAATAACATCATAGTTTAATCCATCAGAGTTTGCAGTATCAGGATTTAGACTGTCAGGATTTCCAGTATCAGAATTTAAGTCTTCATTTTCAAATCTCAGCTGATCATGATCATTGAAATCTTCAAGTCCAGTAATCTTCTTATCATCAAAGGAGACATTGATAGATTCCATGACAACCCTTGTTCTTAAATTGTAGACTTTGAAGGCTTTTGTGGAAAGTGGATATCCAACAAAATTTCCTTCATCAGCTTTTAAATCAAATTTGGATCGCTGCTCAGGATGAGTCTTAAGAACAAAACATGAAAATTCCTGCTTGATTCCATGGTCTTTTTCTTCAGATTTGGCTTCTTTTTCTTCACCATTTCATATGGTGTCTTTCCATGCTTGTTAATGAGTGTTGCATTCTGAGTAAAACAAGCAGTCTGCACAGCTTCAGCCCAAAAATAGGTTGGCAGCTTTGCTTCATCAAGCATAGTTCATGTAGCTTCAATAAGAGTTTTATTCTTTCTTTCAACAACTCCATTTTGCTGTGGAGTTCCAGGAGCAGAAAATTCCTGCTTGATTCCATGGTCTTTGCAGAACTCTTCCATGATCAAATTCTTGAACTCAGTGCCATTATCACTTCTTATTATCTTCACAGAATCTTTGACCAATTTATCCAGTTGTTTGACATGATCAATCAAGATAGATTCAGTTTCACTTTTTGTGTGCAAGAAATACACCCATGTGTATCTGGTGAACTCATCCACTATGACCATAGCATATTTCTTCTTTGCAATAGACATGACATTCACTGGACCAAATAGATCTACATGTAGTAGGTGATAAGGCTCAAGAATTGATGATTTAGTCTTGCTCTTGAATGAAGATTTTCTTTGTTTTGCCTTCTGACATGAATCATAAAGGCCATCAGGAGCAAATACTGATTTTGGCAGTCCTCTCACAAGATCTTTCTTGACTAGTTCATTTATATTGTTGAAATTTAAATGAGAGAGTTTCTTGTGCCAATCCCGGCTTTCTTCAATTGATGCTCTACTCAACAGACAGATTGCAGAACCATCAGTACTTGTTGAAAGCTTCACTTCATAAATGTTACCATGTCTTTATCCTTTCAGAACAACTTTGCCTGTAGATTTTCTTACAACTTTACAGTATTTTTCAAAGAAATCCACATGATAACCTCTGTCACAGATTTGACTAACACTCAGCAGATTGTGTTTAAGTCCTGAGACCAGAGCTACTTCTTTAATGATGACATTCCCAAGATTGATATTGCCATATCCCAGTATTTTTCCAATGTTGCCATCTTCATAAGAAACACTTGGGCCAGCTTTCTCCACAAAGTCTGATAGCAGGGCTTTATTTCCAGTCATATGTCCTGAGCATCCACTGTCCAGAACTAGGATATTTTTCCTGTTGCCCTGCAATCACAAAGACCACTAATGATTAGTTTTAAGGACCCAGACTTGCTTGGATCCTTTGGCCTTATTAAGTTTGTTAACATTTGCAGCGGATTTAGCATCAGAGTTTATGTTAACATTTTTCTTATCAGCATTTACACTATCAGACTTTGTATCAGAACTTACACTAGAAGGAACAATGTTAACTTTCTTTAAAGAAGGTTTTATTTGATAATAATCATAGTACAAACTATGATATTCCTTACAAGTATAAATGAAATGCCATAAACTACCATAATGAAAACAAGGATTTTGTGGCCTATATCTAACAGACTGACCCTTAGCTCCTGACTTTGAAGGTAAGGAGTTTATGTTTTTATTCTTCCTGCAAAAAGAAGCCAGATGGTTAGAACTTCCACAGTTATGACATGTTTTTCTAGGAGCATTAGGAACAGGCTTATAATCATTGCTTTTATTCACACCTTCCTTTCCATTCCTATTTTTCCTAGGTGACTTTACCTTGTTTACATTCTTAACATCTTTTAGCTTATACTTAAGTTGCTTCTTTGTCATTAAGCCTACATTAACTTCAGTTGGCTTTTCCTGTTTTAGTTTGTCAGAAGTTAATTCCTCTTTATCTTCTGATTTCTCAGTATCAGACTTTACAGCTACAAACTTAACAGGTTTTACCTTTGGCTTTTGTTTAACAACTATAGGCTTAATTTCTACAGTTCCTCTATCATTCTTATCATCTCCATACCCTAAGCCCTTTTTCCAGTTTCCATTACTTAACAAATTCTGAGTTGTTCTGCCAGAGTTAGTCCAAGTCCTGATAATCTTTCTTTCCTTTTCTAACTCAGTTTTTAGAGATTCATTCATTTTAAGTACTTCATCCCTAACATAAAAAGCATCATCTCTATCTTTTTGAGTTTGATGGAACATGACTAACTCTTTTTCTAAATAATCATTCCTCTTTTTACAAGCAAGATTTTCAGAAGTTATTCTTTCACATGTTAAAGTTTGATCTCTATAACTAATGAACATGGTTTTAAGATATCTTCTCAACTCATTACTATCATCAGTATGAAAGGCATAAGTAGTTTGAGGTACCTTTAACTCAGCAGCTTCAAAACAACTATTAACATTTGCCATCAAGGCATAGTTCTTCTTTGTGACAAGAGCCTTGCCTTTGTCACTCTTCACTTTCTTGCAATCAGGAGATATGTGGCCTTTCTCACCACAGTTGTAGCATTTGACATTTGTGTAATCTCCTCTGTCAGACTTCCTTCCTTTGCCTTCAGATTTTCTGAAACTCTTCTTATCAGAACTTGCACCTTTCCTGGATAACTTCTTTCCCCTCCTGAATTTTCTGTATGCAATCCTTGTGATTCCTTTCACCATAAGAGCACACAGCTTCATCATCTCTTCATCAGCATCCATCTCAGGCAAGTTTTCAGTTTCTGAGTCATCATCACTATCAGAACTTGATGACTCAGTATCAGACTTTGTGATGAGCGCTTTTCCCTTGCCTTTCCTTGAGGTAGCTGCTTTGGGGGGTTCTTCCTCAGCCTTAAGAGCAACTGTCCTTGACTTTCCTCCTTTCCTCTTGCTTCTTTATTCCATCTCAAGTTCATGAGTCTTGAGCATCCCATAAATTTCATCAAGAGTTGTTTCTTCAAGATTTTAGTTGTCTCTTATAATTGTGGCCTTCAAATCCCAACTTTCAGGAAGAGCTAACAGGAATTTAAGGTTTGAATCTTCAAGATCATATTCCTTATCAACTAGTGACATATCATTCAAGAGTTTGACAAGTCTGTCATATAGATCAGTCAATGACTTATTAGGCTTTGAGTCAAAGTGTTCATACTCTTGAGTGAGTATAGTCTTCCTGTTCTTCTTAATCGAATCTGTTCCCTGGCATCTTGTCTCCAAGGCATCCCATATCTCCTTTACAGTCTTGCAGTTAATTACCCTGTTTGACATTACATTATCAATGGAACTATGCATCAAGTGTTGTACCTTAGCATCCTTAGCAATTGATGCGATATCTTCAGCAGTGTAATCACTCTTCTCCTTTGGTACATACTTTACTGCTTCACCTGCAACTACAACAGCGAGTTTGGTTGGCTTGTGAGGTCCTTCATTGATTCTGTCAAGATATTCTGGATCTGTAGCTTCCAGAAACATAGTCATCCTCACCTTCCATATGGGGTATTCAGATGGTTTCAGTATGGGAACTCTGATAGCCTCATATCGACTATGGATTTGAGTCTTTGGAGGTTCTTCAATTTTGGTGGGCTTGGTTGGAGTTTCTGCTTCAGACATGATCGTTTTTGGATCTTAAACTGTTTGTGTGTTAACAGATAGGCTCTGATACCACTTGTTAGGTCACACACACTGTAGAAGGGGGGTTGAATACAGTGTATAGCCCAATCAAATCAAATTCAAAGAACACAAGTAACAGAAAACAAACTTTATTAAACTCTGTTACAATGTGGAACTGTCCTCTCTCAGTGATGAACAAAATATCACGAGAGCTGCTAGGGTTACAATGAAGATTATTCTCGATAATGATAACACTTATAGTGTAAACCCTATGTCTGTGTTTATATACTACACAGTTACAAGATAATCACTAATTGATATGGAATATAATTCTGCTTTCTAAAATATATCAATCAGTTATCTTTTCTTCCAAGTATTCTATTCTTCATAGAATTCCTTCTTCATGCACATCTCTTCTTGCGTTTGTCTTGATCTTCTTTCCTTTCAATCAGCTGCCTTCCTTATCTGAAAGTCTCCTTAAGTCCTGATATTATCTCCTGATAAATATCTGCTGATAACTTAAGTCCTGAATTTAGTATTAGTACTGATTTCCAGTTAAGTACTAATTTATCCTGTTTAAGTAAGATCTGAAAACTAAACACAAATCGTATTAGACATGACATTATCAAATATATCTAACATAATCCACTTTGACTTTATCCAGGGATAACATATCATTTGACCTGACGGATTATTTGACCTGTTTCGATCAATTTAGATTTATTCAAATTCGATTTTTTAAATTTAGAATCGGATCTGAATCTTATTTTTAGACAAGAAGAAGAAATGAAGATCACCAAGATCTCATATGCATATATTATATATTTAGGTATATATACATAAAATAATTGGAATTTGTAAATCTCGAAAAGGTTTATATCTGAATTTGGATTTTAGGTATACTGAGCCGATACCCGACTCGAAATCCGAAATTTATTCCAAACCCGATCCAAACTCGAAACCCGAAAAAAACACGATAATATATTCATATTGATAGGGATAAATAAATCCTGATTGTATAATTAAATATTGCAAGGTGTAGGGCTGCTAGGCCCAATAAGAAGATGTATGACATTCAGACCAAGAAGGTCAACACATTGATCAGGCCTGATGGACCAGATCAGGCCTGATGGAACAAAGAAGGCCCAAAAGCCCTGATTATTTATTAATTTTGTAATTAATAAATAAAGGAGGAAAACAGCTATTAAGATAAGTGTTATTGGGGATATAAATCCTTGTAGATTGGCCTCAAGGGGACCTAAAAGGATAAGGAATCAGTTTCCTCCTATCTAGGACTCCAAAGTCTATTCTAATTATGAGACTTGCCCACCAAGTCTCCTATACCAAGTCCAATTCAAGGACTCTCAACATCTATATAAGGGGTCTCGCCCCACAAATTAGAACTACATTTTTTGGCTTGATTCTCTAATTCACAGAGATACGTAGGCATCTCGTAAAGGCAGAATTAAGCTACGAAATACGAGAGCAGCCATTAAAGGCCTTGAGCTCCCGAATCTTAGTAATAAATACAGCAAATAATAACCTTAGTTTTTTATCCATAACATTTGGCGCCGTCTGTGGGAAGTGAACAACAACCATGGCGAGAACACGGAGAACAACTAGCGCTCTGGAGGAGGGAACACCCTCAGGGACAACTCAGGTGATTTCGTCAACCGTGGAGATTCCTCCCCACTCAACTTATGCATCTACTCAAGCGGAAACCCAAATAGGGGCAACTCAACCTCAGCCACAAGGGACGTCTCCCCCGACTATTCAAGGAAGTGGATATGCTGGGCGAAGTGAAGCACGAGGGCAATCGCCTCCTTATATACGAGGTTTGGCTCCTATCCCCGAGGATCGGGAATTTTCTGGTCCTTACACTGAGAGAGATTCCGAATCTTCGGATGATGAAGTGGCCCCAAGAAGGAGACGTCCAGGCAAGGAGCCGATGGCCGATGGAAGGCAACGCCCTCGAAGCACCCAAGGGGCGAATCCCCAGGAAGTGCAGGAAAGGATAGGGGATCATGAGGCTGAGATCCAAAGGCTGAGGCGTGACTTGGAAGCTCACCAGGCCACCAGACCCCAGATACCTCCTAGGGGGAGAAATCCTCCTCCTGTCATAGACCTGGATGGTCCGGTACGAAGAAGGGCTGTCTTCCCAAGAACTGATCCAAGCAATCTCCTTCCCCTTGGAGATCCTGATGATCCAACTCCACCCTTCACAGAAGAAATAATGAATGCCCATATCTCAAGGAAATTCAAGATGCCCACTATCAAAGCCTATGATGGCACCGGAGACCCCGCTAACCATGTCAGGACATTCTCTAATGCACTGCTGCTGCAACCCGTGAATGACGCTATTAAGTGTCGGGCCTTCCCATAAACCCTGTCGGGTATGGCTCAAAGATGGTACAGTCGCTTACCCCCAAACTCTATTGGATCGTTCAGAGAGTTAAGTCAGGCTTTTATTAAGCAATTCATCAGCGGGAGAGTCCATGAGAAAAGTTCAGCATCTCTTATGAGTATTGTGCAGGGAGCTAAGGAATCCTTGAGAGATTACCTGAATCGTTTCACAAAAGAGGCTTTAAAAGTCCCGGACCTTGATGATAAGGTAGTCATGATAGCACTGCAACAAGGAACTAGGGACGAGTTTTTCAAGATGTCCTTGGCCAAATGTCCCCCTGAAAGCATGTTGCAGCTCCAAGAGAGGGCAGGGAAGTATATCAAGGTTGAAGAAAGTATGAGGAAGACCGTAATAAGTAATGAGCCCAGTGGAGGCAAGAAGCGGAAAACTGATCTAGAATATATTGCAAAGGACAAATATCCTAGAATCGAACAAAACCCTGATTCAACCCCCAAGAAGGGAGGACATGGGCAAAAGTTCACTGAATACTCTAAGCTGAATGCTCCTAGAAGTCAAATTTTGATGGAGATTGAGAAAGATAGAGATATTCGCTAGCCTAAGCCCTTGAAGGTTGATCCCGCCAAGCTGGATAAGAGCAAGTATTGCAGGTTTCACAAGGATGTTGGCCATGACACCGATGAGTGTAGGCAATTGAAAGATGAAATTGAGTTTTTGATTCGAAAAGGAAGATTGAACAAGTATACTGGAGATGGAGGGGACAGAAATAATAGTGGAAGGAAGAATTTTGAAGATCGTAGGAGGGACCAAGACGATCAGGGGCGGAATCCCCAACCTAGAGGGCCGGTTATAAATGCAATTTTTGGAGGACCACGACGCCCTCGAGGACCTGTGATAAACACGATCTTTGGAGGTCCGACTGCTGCTGGATTGTCCAAAAATTCAAGAAAGGCATATACTAGAGAGGTTATGCATATTGTTGGAGAAGCCCCGAAGAGGGCCAGGACAGAAGTAACATTGACTTTTGATGATTCTGACCTAGAGGGCGTAAAGTTTCCTCATGACGACCCGTTGGTCATAACACCAATAATAGGAAATAGCCCGGTTAAGAGGGTTATTGTGGATAATGGTGCTTCTGTGGATATATTGCTCCATGACGCCTTTTCTAAGGATGGGGTATAACGATTCCCAGTTGACACCAACCGACATGCCGATATATGGATTTGCTGGAGTAGAATGTCCTGTGGAAGGAATAATCAAACTGCCAACCACCATAGGTACGGAACCAAGACAAGCAACGCAGATGTTGGATTTCGTGGTAGTAAAGGCTAGTTCAACTTATAATGCTATCATGGGGAGAACAGGGATACATGCCTTTAAGGCAGTCCCCTCTTCCTACCATTCAGTTATGAAGTTTCCCACCCGAAATGGGATTGGAGAAGAGAAAGGAGATCAAAAAATGGCTAGAAGCTGTTATGTGGCCTCTTTAAGGGCAGATGGAGTCGGGGGGCAGGTTCTTCCTATTGAAGATATGGATGTCCGAGAAAATGACGAGAAGAGAGGAAAGCCAGCAGAAGACTTGGTTTCGGTTCCTTTAGACCCCGAGAATCATGAGAGGATGACTTTCATTGGAGCCACACTAGAGGAGCCCCTTAGAGGGAAGTTGGTGAAATTTTTGCAAGAAAATAGTGATGTATTTGCATGGTCAGCAGCTGATATGCCAGGCATAGACCCGGAGTTGATTACTCACAAGCTAAACGTGGATCCAAGCCGGAAGACAGTGAACCAAAAGAAAAGAAATTTTGCCCCGAAAAGACAAGAGGCTATAAAACAGGAAGTAGAGAAGCTCCTAGAGGCTGGTTTCATTGAGGAGATTCAATTTCCGGAGTGGTTAGCAAACCCTGTAATGGTGAAGAAGGCTAATGGAAAGTGGAGGATGTGTATAGACTTCACTGATCTGAATGATGCATGCCCTAAAGACTGTTATCTTGTTATGGCGTTTGGTCTTAAGAATGCGGGAGCCACCTATCAAAGGTTGGTAAATAAAATTTTTAAGGATCTTATTGGTAAGACTATGAAAGTCTATGTTGATGACATATTAGTCAAGAGTCTAGTAAAGACTGATCATATAACCCATTTGAGGGAAGCTTTTGAGATCCTGAGGTGCCACAAGATGATGTTGAATCCTACGAAGTGCGCTTTCGGAGTAGGATCTGGAAAATTCTTGGGATTAATGGTCTCAAAGAGAGGAATTGAGGCTAACCCCGATAAAATAAAGGTAATCCTGGACATGAAACCACCGAAAACTGTCAAGGATGTTCAGAAGCTCACAGGAAGGGTCGCTGCGCTAGGACGATTCATCTCCAAGTCAGGAGACAAGTGTTTGTCATTCTTCAAGTCACTAAAGAATATCAAAGACTTTGTATGGAATGAGAAAAGCCAGAAGGCATTCGAAGAGTTAAAGAAGTATATGGCTCAGGCCCCGTTGTTGGCCAAACCATCTTTGAATGAAGTTTTATTCTTATACTTGGCCGTTTCAGAGAGCGCCTTGAGCGCGGTGTTGGTTAAGGAGGAGCTAAAAGTCCAGAAACCCGTATATTATGTCAGCAAAATTCTGCATGGTGCTTAATTGAATTATTCAACTATTGAGAAATTTGCTCTAGCCTTGGTAATGCCTTCGAGAAAACTACGTCCTTACTTTCAGGCTCATCAGATTGAGGTGCTAACGAATCAGCCACTGAGAAATATCATTCACAGTCCCAAGGCAAGTGGAAGATTGATTAAGTGGGCAATAGAGTTGGGAGAGTTCGATCTCAAGTATAAGCCACGTACGGCCATAAAAGCCCAGGCACTAGCTGACTTCGTTGTGGAATGTACCATACCCAACCAAGAAGTCGGGGGCAGGAAGATACCATACCTCAAGACAAGGGAGTCGATAATGGGGACAGAGAGAAGGATGATAAGGAGAAAGAATATTGGGTTCTCTATTTTGATGGAGCATCAAAAACAAATTCCAGTGGAGCAGGGTTGGTTTTGCAAAGCCCTGATGGATTCTTAATTGAGTATGCTATGAAGCTAGACTTCCCAACCACAAACAATGAGGCAGAGTATGAAGCCCTGATTGCTGGCCTTGGTTTAGCTGGGACACTTAGAATCAAAAATTTAAAGGTCCGTGGAGACTCGAAGCTGATCATATCCCAGGTAAAGGGAGAATTTGAGGCAAGGGATGATACGATCGCTAAGTATGTCCGCCTAGTAAGGGTTGTGATGACCCAATTTAATGAATGCCGTGTTGAACACATTCCAAGGGAAGAAAATGCTAAGGCAGATGCGCTATCAAAGTTTGCTTCATCTGAGATAGAAGAAAGTTCGGGAAGTGTGTACTTCCGTGTTTTGAAGACACGAAGCATAGATGTTAAGCTTGTGGCTCCCATAGGCCTGGGGACGTCATGGATTGATCCTATCAAGGCTCACATTCAAACCGGTTGGTTGCCAAGTGATGCAACTGAAGCACGGAAGTTAACTGTTCGAGCACTAAGGTACTCTTTGATAGATGGGATTCTTTACAAAAGATCTTTCGTGGTTTCCTACTTGAGGTGTCTCAGGCCCGATGAGGCACGTTTGGCTGTTGAAGAAGTGCATGAAGGTATTTGTGGACAACACTTGGGGGGCAGGGCCTTGGCTCATAAGATAACTCGTCTAGGCTTTTATTGGCCAGAAATGATGGCTGATGCCAAAGAATATGTGAAGAAGTGTGACCGCTGTCAGATGCATGCACCTGTTGTTAGACAACCTCCCGAGATGCTGACATCTATCAACTCGCATATTCCCTTTGCTATGTGGGGGATGGATATTCTAGGGCCTTTCCCTATGGCCACGGCACAAAGGAAGTTCCTGATTGTAGCCATTGATTATTTCACTAAGTGGATTGAAGCCAAACCCTTGGCCAAAATCACAACTAAACAAGTTGCACAATTCCTGTGGGAAAATATTATGTGCCGATATGGAATTCCCCGTGTCCTAGTCACCGACAATGGAACGCAGTTTAACAACGAGGAATTCAAGAAGTATTGTGAAGAAAATGAAATTGAGTTACGGTTCACCTCCGTGGCTCACCCACAAGCCAATGGGCAAGCAGAAGTAGCAAATCGAATAATCCTGGATGGACTAAAGAAGAGGATCGAGAAGTCAAGAAATAATTGGGTGGATGAGATACTTCCCATATTGTGGGCCTATAGGACTACTTGTAGAGTCGCGACAGGAGCAACTCCCTTCATGTTGGCGTATGGGGCAGAAGCAGTAGTTCCAGTGGAGATATCACATTCCTCTCCAAGGATTCAGGCTTTCAATGCTGAGGAAAATGAGGAAGGACAAAGGTTGGCTCTAGACTTAATCGATGAAGTGCGAGATGAAGCACATGCAAAGATAGTAGAGTATCAGAAGAAGGCTTCATTCTACTACAACTTAAGGGTTAAAGAAAGGTTCTTTAAACAAGGTGACCTAGTCTTGAGGAAGATAGAAGCTTCTAGGGTAGGACAGAAAGGGAAACTTGCCCCAAATTGGGAAGGGCCGTACAAAGTCAAGAGCGTTCAGGGTAGAGGAACCTACAAGCTGGAGACTATGGATGGTTTTGAAGTCCCGAGAACCTGGCACACACAGAACCTGAAGGTTTACTATGTGTAAGATAGTCGAAGTACGATTCTCACTTGTCATTATGACAAGTAGGTTTAAAAGCACCTTGAAGCTTTATTTGCGTAGGATATTTATTTTCTAGCTATTATTGATCAGGGTCGAACCCATATTATGTAAGGTTTTGGAAAACCAGACTTGAAATTGAAGAGTTCGAAATTATTTCAACCTATGGATGTTTGAGTTGTGATGATACTTGTGTGGCCCATTAGGCCAAGTTTGAATATTAAAGTATCAGAGATGCGAATAAGGAAAGTAGCATATAAAATAACCCCGGAGGGTAATAAGTTTTAATACAAACAAAAATCCAGACATATGTTAAGGACAAAATTACAGAATAGAAAAACTACTCCTCCATGCGGGAGCCTTCATTCTCTTGCTCCTTATCAGCGCCTTCAGCATCCTTCGCAGGAGAAGCGGGAGGAGAAGCTAGTGTTAGGATCCAAGATGCGATCATCTGGCTGAGGGGAGTTGAAGAGGGCATCTATGCTGTCCTCCGACTCAGCCTGCTCGGGACTTATAAAGTCCTTAGGGCCGACTAAGCCCGGGTGCTTCTCAGAAACCGCCTTTACGGCCGTATCCCATCCCTGAGTAAACTGTAGGAAATAAAGACCCTCATCATGAATCTCCATGAGATTCTTAAACTTGTCATAATCCATGTAGTCATCAATGAGCTTATCCTTATCGCTCCTAACTTTCACCAGCTCGGAATGAGCCTTAGCCAGCTCCTCTTTCTTCGTGTCCAGCTTCTTCTCCAGGACCTTGGCTCTCTCCTCCCATTTCTTCATCTCCTTCTCAAACCCCTCTGAGTTACCCTTCCAGGACCTAGTCTGGTGGAGGGCCGCCTGGAAGTAGGTATTACTCTGCAAAGAAATATGTATGAGTTAGCACAAGTTCATTGAAATACGAGAAAGTTGGGATTCAAAGAAAAAGAGAAAAAAGAAAGTTACCGCAGCTTGGGCTTGAGAACCCAGAAGCTCAATAGTCTCGATATCACTCCCCGTAACAATGTCAGTAAAGTCATGGGGAGTGATGGAATGGTACGACCAATCCTTAGCATGTTTGGTGGATCCAACCACCGTATCGCTCCTCCTGAAGCCCCAGTTAGGCCTGAAGGAATGTGCCTTAAGTGGAGGATCCACATCGTCCCCCAACTCGACCACCGGGACGTGGGGCTTAAGAAAAGAAGGACCGTCAGGCTTGCTCCTGGGGTCCTTGTTTAGCTTGGCCCTCTTCTGGCGGCCTGACTCCCCTTCCTTGGGCCTATTGACATTATTGATGGCCTCGCAAGCTGAAAAAGAAAGATAGAAAGAATATTAAATTGCAGGATAGATAAAACGTTATAATTAAAGGGAAGGAAAAATGGTTATCCAGTTATAAATTTACCCTTATCACTGGCCTGAGAGAGACTGACTTTCTTCAAGGAAAACTCAGGTGTCTGTTTTCCCATCATCTGAAATTAAGTCTTGGTAGGCCACCTCCTCCTCATCAGATAATCTGATGCTACCTGGACTCCCATCTGACACTTTGCAAAAGGGCCTACGAAAGAGTGTGGCCCAATCACCCCCAGCCCAGGTCAGCCTCACAAACTCGTCCCTCCATTTGGGGTTGTTCTCAACTATGGAATTACTATCAAAGATATGAGGGATTTTGGGCCGTTGACGAATTAAAACCCAACCTGGTTGACTCATGGTGCTATTATAGAATTGGAAAACTTTCCTAAAGACAGCTACGGAAAGAGGAAAATTGTTTATAAGACAAAGGACCATAAAATAGATAATGTTCCTCCAAGCGTTAGGAGGGAGTTGACAAGGGTTAATTTGTACATCGGCAAGCAAGCGAGGAATAAATTCATGGAATGGGAACCTAAGACCCGCGGTCAGGGCTCCTCGATAGATAAACAAAGTATCCCCCTCCCAATTACAAGTCCTATCCCCAGGGGCGGCTGGAGTGATCCTAAGGTGGGGTGGAAGTCTGTACAGGGTGTTCATGGACTCTATCATACCATCTAACTCATGAAAGGTGTTACCATGGTTATACGAATCTAACTCAGATAGAGAGGGATATTCATCACCTCTCGAGTTAATCATATCAAGTAGGGAAGTATATGGAGATTGAATTTGAATGTTTGTACCTCTCTTAGAGACATTCATCTTCTGCAAACGAGCCAAGTCACGATCCGCCATTGATATGCTTCGATTGAAGGCTTGAAACCCAGAAAAACCTGAGAAAGGTGGAGCTGCGGTGGCTGAGGACGCCGGAAATCGCCTTCTCAAAGGGAGAACTCTAGAGAGATTTATGAGAGAAAATGAGAAATGTGAAGTGAAGTGAGGATTCTCACTTCACACTACACTTATATAGGAGAAAAGCTCGGAATACGAGGCGTTTCTAGGCCCATTTAGCCAGGCCCAACCTAAAAGCCCATCTACCAGAAATATCAGGAATAATCTAGAAGCTACTGTGGAAAATGAAGGGTCGAAAATCGACCAGAATTTTAAAATGGTTCGATCAGAGTCCTAATCGACAAAGAAAAAAATCCTAATCGATACTTCAATCGATCAAGAGGGAAGAAACCTATTAAGTTCGATCAGAGTCCTGATCGACGCCAAACAGGATCCTGATCGATACTTTATTCGAACAGAAGGAAAGAAATCCCCTAAGTTCGATCAGAGTCCTGATCGACGCCAATCAAGATCCTGATCGATATCTCATTCGAGCAAGAAGGAAGAAAAACACTAAGATCGATCAGAGTCCTGATCGACACAGAAGAGAATCCAGATCGATATTTCATTCGATCAGAACGGTAGAAAGCCACCTAGTTCGATCAGAATCCTGATCAAAATCGATCAGGAATTTTGGTCGATTAAGCCCATGTTTCAGTCGACTAGAGTGTCACTTTGAAGGCCAGTTCGATCAGAGTCCTGATCGAAATCGATCAGGAATCCTGATCGATTCCGCATAGATCCTGATCGAAGATCACGTCGACCAGGATGTTAGTTCCTGAGCTAGTTCGATCAGGATCCTGATCGAAATCGGTCAGGAATCCTGATCGATTTTCTATACATCCTGATCGATTTTAAGGCAGAAAATCAGGGAAAAACCCAGAAATTAAGGGAAAATCCAGAAAATTAGGGAAAAATCCAGAAATTAAGGATAAATCCCAGAAAATTAGGGAAAATCCAGAAATTAAGGATAAATCCCAGAAAATCAGGGAAAACCCCAGAAATTAAGGGAAAAATCCAGAAAATTAGGGTAAAATCCAGAAATTAAGGATAAATCCCAGAAAATCAGGGGAAAACCCAGAAATTAAGGGAAAAATCCAGAAAATTAGGAAAAAATCCAGAAATTAAGGATAAATCCCAGAAAATCAGGGAAAACCCCAAAAATTAAGGGAAAATCCAGAAAATTAGGGAAAAATCCAGAAATTAAGGATAAATCCCAGAAAATCAGGGAAAAACCCAGAAATTAAGGGAAAATCCAGAAAATTAGGGGGAAAATCCTGAAAATTAAGATAATTCCTGAATTAAAGGAAAAGTCGTTGTAAATGTGTAGGTCGCTCCACACTTTACGCAAAAACGAAACCCTGTAAGGGAATGAATAGGCTTAACTTCTGTGAAACCTAATCAATGTTTCCCAAAAGTTGGGGGGCTAATGATAGGGATAAATAAATCCTGATTGTATAATTAAATATTACAAGGTGTAGGGCTGCTAGGCCCAATAAGAAGATGTATGACATTCAAACCAAGAAGGTCAACACATTGATCAGGCCTGATGGACCAGATCAGGCCTGATGGAACAAAGAAGGCCCAAAAGCCCTGATTATTTATTAATTTCGTAATTAATAAATAAAGGAGGAAAACAACTATTAAGATAAGTCCTAGTGGGGATATAAATCCTTGTAGATTGGCCTCAAGGGGACCTAAAAGGATAAGGAATCAGTTTCCTACTATCTAGGACTCCAAAGTCCATTCTAATTATGAGACCTACCCACCAAGTCTCCTATACCTAGTCCAATTCAAGGACTCTCAACATCTATATAAGGGGTCTCGCCCCACAAATCAGAACTACGTTTTTTTGGCTTGATTCTCTAATTCACAGAGATACGTAAGCATCTTGTAAGGGCAGAATTAAGCTACGAAACACGAGAGCCGCCATTAAAGGCCTTGAGCTCCTGAATCTTAGTAATAAATACAGCAAATAATAACCTTAGTTTTTTATCCATAACACATATCTTCCGATTAATCTCCGACTTGCCGATTAATCTCTCGAAGGTACCCTCACTGCCCTGACACGCCTAGCGATACACTATTTATTAAAACAAAAAACAACATTATCCACCGTTCTCGTTGATGATTTAAAATTTAAAGTATCGAACACAATCACAAAAAGAATTTGAACACGTATTACAAAATACAAAATCTTAAGAAAAAAAATGAAGCAACAAGCAAAAAAAAGGGGCTTCTCCTTGTCAATCTCCGCCGCTGCTAAATATATCATACACACAAGATACTCCTATGTATGTATAAAAAATCATGTATAAAAGGGGCAAGAACCGAACATAACATCCAACATATGCAGATACTACTGGCCTTGGCCTGCATAAAAGAACTAGTTGCAGTTGTGTAGTAATTTTGTATCTCCTTCCCCAATCTAGATCTCCAATTCTAGTCAACTATACAAAGTCATCAAATTATGACTGCAAATAACAATAATATTATTACTTCTAATCCTAAAGAGCTGAGACATGTTGAATCCATGGCTACATTCCCTTCTGGTGCAGGCAATATTTCTCAACTCAACGCTGTCATTCTTGGTGATGCTCTTGCTTCTGAAGAATTTGATCTTATTTTTCCTAGCCATGAGTTTTCTACTCAAGCTCTTGTGCCTTCTCCTCAAAAGGTCTTGTCTTTTATCATTTTGATTGATTTTTGTGACTTGTTTGATTGGTTTTTAATGATGGATGTTTTGAATTTGGTAGTATTTGGAGATGTATAAGAGATCTGTTCAGGACCCAGCTGGGTTTTGGTCTGATATTGCTGCTGAGTTTTATTGGAAGAAGAAATGGGGTCACCAGGTTTTTGATGAAAATCTTGATGTCAGAAAAGGCCCTATTCAAATTCAGGTCTTTTTCTCCTTTCCAGTAATAAAACAAAATGTCACCTTTTATTATTTTTATCACTTTTCTTCCACTTTTTTTATCCACTTTCTTTTTTGGGTTAAGTTTTGATGTTGATGTTGATTAGCTCTAAATTTGCTTTCTTTTGTTTAGTGGTTTAAAGGAGGTGTTACCAATATTTGTTACAACTGCTTGGATAGAAATATTGAGTCTGGCAATGGTGACAAAGTTGCCATGTATTGGGAGGGAAATGAGCCCGGTGCTGATGGTGTTTTGACATACAGTCAGTTACTGCAACAAGTTTGCCAGGTGTGTTTGTGTGTGTGTTGAAGTTATCTCTTATTGTTGTTTTCATAGCTGAATGTTGATATGTTTTATATTGTTCTTGTTGCAGCTTGCTAACTACTTGAAAGATAATGGTGTGGAAAAGGGTAATGCTGTTCTAATTTACTTACCCATGTTGATGGAATTGCCTATAGCTATGCTAGCATGTGCGAGGATTGGTGCAGTTCACTCGGTATGCATCAGAAGCTGCACTTGTTTTGATTATGGATACTTAAATTTGGAACAGCTCTAAAAAGTACATAACTTGTGAAATGTCGTGTGTTTTCCAGGTTGTCTTTGCTGGATTCTCAGCAGAGTCTGTTGCTCAAAGAATCATTGATTGTAGACCAAAGATTGTAATAACTTGCAATGCTGTTATGCGGGGGCCTAAAATCATTAATCTCAAAGACATAGTTGATGCTGCACTTGATGAAGCATCCCACAATGGGGTCACCGTAGGTGTGTTATTCTCGTTTCTTCTCACATGCACATAGAGGATCCTCTTTTTTTCTTAGCTGTGTCATAAAGGTGACAAGAAGGTTTTATTTTTATTTTTTGAAAAAATTGAACAGGTTGAAGTTCAACATAGGAAGACAAGGTTGCTCACTATGACTTGGTGCAACTTAAATTCCACACCTTAAATGTTGTTTGAGGAATTTAGAGTGAGATCTGTGTATAAACTATTATTAGGAGAAGTAAAGTGATATTTGTGTATAATTTGTTCTATCAACTTAATACACATAGTTGTGAGGCTAAGATCAGCAAACCTACAGAATTAATTAAACAAATGACATTACTTTATGATAGAATACATGCTCCAGTAATTAGCTTAATAGAACTGCCAAAGTTCATCACAGTCCGTGTTACTTAGAAATGGGAGTTGCATAAAAGATTAATGAACATCAAGTTGACAAATGTGGAAGGAATTAAAAGTTTACTCCATGTGTTCCACTCCCCTAACTATGCCTGACTATATTCCAGAAGTTTTTGAACTAGACAACTCAACTATATTATTTCTCCAATCAATGCTTTTCTATTGAACGTATCTATTCTTTTCTGTACACAGATGCATGTTTGACCTTTGAAAATGAATCTGCCATGACAAGGAAAGCTACAAAATGGCAGGTCGGAAGGGATGTCTGGTGGCAGGTGGGGAAGAAAACATAGTTTTTTTTGTCAAGGGGAAACAAGCATAGTTAAATTTAGCCGTAATCCATTTATATGTAGATAATAGTAAAAGTACCTAGGCAAAACATAACAAGAACCTTAAAATTCCAAGGTCTAAATGATTCTTTACATCAAGTTTATTCATTAAGCTTTCTCTTTGATGCATTTTCTTTAACTGTCATGTCAATTCTATGTAGGAAATTAACCCTGCACCATATTCGAAGATTTATTGGATTTTGGTATTATCTATAACAATTTTAGTTAAAAAAAAGTTTCTTCCTCCAATTTTATCAAACCATACTATGTTCTCATATATTTAGCTTAAATCCATGTCCTAAACTAAATCTACACTATTTTGTCCTTCCGTAACCCCGCCACTTCTTCTTCTATGGAGCTAATAAATCTCCTGCTGGGCCAATATATGATCTTCTTTGAAGAGTTTCATAGAACTCTAAAGGTAAGGAGTGTTGGCTGAGTTATGACAAACTAGCGCTAGAGGTTGATCTCTTTGATGGAATCTTTGTACTTCCAGTATTAAATTGGAAGGACCTATAGTTTCTTCATTTTACCATTTAGTTTTTTAAATCTTTGGGTCAAGTTTGTTTAGGTGCACCACATAAACATTCTTCAAAAGTTTATATCCTACCTTTGCTTTGAACTTGATAGCTTTAAGTATAAGAATATTTCATTGATTAGTTTACTTATCTGGTCTGGATTCATTAGTGTCAAAGGGTGCTACAAAAGCGTTCAAATCTAGTTCTAAATCAGTTATGCACATATTCCTCAACTATAAAACCTATTTTTTAGTGTTTAACTTATTTCTTGTTATATCATTCCACTCATCTCTCTATCATTTTCGCCTCCAGGATGTTGTGCCCAAATATTCACAAGTATGCGATGTGGTTTGGGTTGATGCAGAGGATCCACTCTTTCTGCTCTATACTAGTGGTAGCACTGGGAAGCCGAAGGTGTTTATGCTTATATGGATACTTAAATATGTCTTCCACTATTTATCAAGTATTCTAATAGAGCCTTTTATGAATTTTTTGTAAAGGGTGTTCTGCATACAACAGGAGGTTACATGATTTACAGTGCAACAACATTCAAGTATGCCTTTGACTACAAACAGTCAGACATTTACTGGTAATGTGAAGACAATTATTTATTTCTCATATGGGAGTATAATAATGATATATATATATATTGATTGAATTCGTGTTTGCATATTTTTAGGTGCACCGCTGACTGTGGCTGGATTACTGGGCACAGCTATGTTACTTATGGGCCTCTTCTTAATGGAGCGACAGTTGTTGTCTATGAAGGGGTAATTGATTAAAATTTTCTGCAATGATTAGGTTTGGAAATATGTAAAGATGCATTTAAAATCTATTAGCTCCCCCCCCCCAAAAAAAAGAAAAGATATGCAGGGCAAACTCTAATGGCGACCTACATATTGGATGCATTAATGTAGTACTAATGTAGATACTATATGAATGATTACTTTATGAGACGTTAGGCACTTTAGCATCAACCATCTAATGTTCTAATCATCCTAAGAACTATATATTTGTATGTTTAGGAGTATATAAGGTGGTGCTAATTACAACAGGAGATATGGATGTCTTATATTTATTGCATACATATTAGTTGTTTCCACATTCTTGTCATATCCTGATAGGAAAAATGTGAAGACAGTCGTCTGCTATCTATATCTGTATAACAATGGTACAGTTGAATAGGGTCCACCTTTAATCTAAAAGGTCTCAAAAATGATCCTCTCTTCTAAATGCTCATCAATTTTTCCATTATTAGCACATAGGCTGATTCCATATGAAAGAAAAAAGCTTGAGAAGAATTCAGAAGGATAGATTCTTTATGAGTTTATATGTTTGTACTAGAAATGTTAGCTAATTGAAGATGAGAAATGCAATTAGAGGTGTTAGATATGGATTATTTTTTTATCTAAATAAATGTAAGAAGTTTAATCAAAATTTTTTGGGGGGGGGGGGTATTATATTAGCTAGTTCGAGGTTTCCAATTGCATTTGACATTATTTATCATGGGAAGGGAAGTTAGAGATTGTTTCCATTTCTTAAGCAGCATGTCTTTCATTTACATGCAGGCTCCAAATTATCCAGATCCTGGACGCAGTTGGGCAATCGTGGACAAATACAAGGTGACATTATTCTATACTGCCCCGACACTGGTGCGGTCTCTCATGCGCGACGGGGATGAGGTTAAAAAGGCTTTATAGTGATTACTTTGTGTTAATTTCAACGTCAAATGCAGATGCTTGTTGCTAATTTAACAGCTTACACAAATAAGTTTGCAGCTTGTTATTCATTTGTTCATTGTCCAAAGTTCTTATTTGGCATAAGTAATTAGCTTATTTATGAGTATCCATGTGCACAGAAAGATGTTTCGGCTTTGTTGTAGAGTTGGGTATGCATTGCACATTAGGTAAAAGCTACTGTATAGTGCATAAAACTCGTTAAAGGTTTATGAGTCTTTAGTGGTGTCAATCAAGGTGAAATGTGATGGTTGTCTTGTTTATTTAAAAACAGAAGTGCGTATAAAAAAATGGAGGCACTTTAAAATTAAATTTACAAATTTCCGACTTCCTAAAATATTGTCGAAAGAGAAGGAGCTAAGCTATCTAGTTACATGTGTTAAATATATATGTAGAGGTACAATTTGCAACCAAAGTTTTTGAAGTATGTTGAATTTAATAGGAAATTGCAAGTTGGTGGTTTTGACTGTCCTTTTGGGTTTTGACTTTGGAGTTATGAGTTCTCCTTCTTTTCTAATGCTAATTGATGGTGTTTGGGCATGCAGCATGTTACTCGTTACTCTCGTAAATCCTTGCGTGTCCTTGGAAGTGTCGGTGAGCCTATCAATCCAAGTGCATGGAGGTTCTTACTCAATTTATGCTATTGAATGTTTAATCGGAAAGGAAGGAATTAGGATTCACTTACTTGTGTTACTGTCCTACAGATGGTACTTCAACGTAGTTGGAGACTCAAGGTGCCCGATATCTGACACATGGTGGCAAACAGAAACTGGTGGCTTCATGGTAACTAAAACTATATTTTTTTTCATTTTTCTTCTGTACATGTGAGTATTTGCTACAAGTTTAATAGTAAAAATAAAAGATTTATAGATGCTACAAACTTACATGGGTTACAAATTTTGCTTTGTAGATCACTCCCCTGCCTGGTGCTTGGCCCCAGAAACCTGGATCTGCCACACTTCCATTTTTTGGGGTTCAGGTATATTTTTCCAGCCAAAGTACTGACATTGTTTGTCAGTTCTTAGCCATCAATCTTATATCCACATATCTACTATTTTCTTTGTTTTTTGTGTGACTGCAGCCTGTTATAGTTGATGAGAAGGGTAAAGAAATCGAAGGTGAGTGCAGTGGATATTTGTGCATAAAAGGCTCGTGGCCTGGAGCATTTAGAACTCTTTATGGAGATCATGATAGATATGAGACGACATATTTCAAGCCATTCCCTGGCTATTATTTTAGCGGTGATGGCTGCAGCAGGTAATATTTGTGAAAAAGTTAATCATGGTCTCTTTTAAGCAGACTTCTTAGTGCTCTATTTTACCTCCTACTAATTTATTTGGGGTTACTATTTTTTTCTAGGGACAAGGATGGGTACCACTGGCTCACTGGAAGAGTCGATGATGTTATCAATGTCAGGTACCTTTTCTTTTATACGATTGGACTTAAAGAACACCGGCATCTGAAATTTCTTGCCGAGGTTTACATTCTTAACAACAGACATGGCATATCTACTAAACAGAAAGATGATTCTTAACGTAACATTTTGTTGGCTGTAATGACATGTGATGTGAAGGGAATGGAGTTCATTCCAGTCCAGAAGTTAAGCTAAGATTCATTTGCAATAATACACATGAATTCACACATTCATTTCACCCATATGCATTGTTTACAGAATTTATCATTTTCTCTCTATAAATCTTCGTGTATATTAAGGATTGATATGTTTCATAAAATTGTTAGCTACCAAGGCGATTGTCATGAAATGTGAAAGGTTATATTCGAGATGCTTTCTAATTCCTTACTTAACTTGTAACATGTACAGCGGACACCGTATTGGCACTGCAGAAGTTGAATCTGCTTTAGTTTCTCATCCCCAGTGTGCTGAAGCAGCTGTCGTCGGGGTCGAGCATGAGGTATTTTCTCCTTGTAGTTATGTCAAAAATATGTGATTTTAAAGCTTAATTTAACCACAATCGTATATATGCTACTAGGTGAAAGGTCAAGGAATATATGCTTTCGTTACTCTGGTTGATGGTGTTCCATACAGTGAAGAACTACGGAAAAGTCTTATACTTGCTGTACGAAAGCAGGTGCATATATTTCCATCTTTACCCTCTAAAATTTTGTGAAACGGGTTTTCACGTACATGATTAGTTTAACCCTCTCAATGGATTTAATTTTGCGATAGATGTTTTAATATGAATTGGATCTATATGCATATATGACTACACATTTCATGAAATTTATAAGTGTAACCAAAAATATCAAAATGGACAACTTGGAGTCTTGAAGATGTCCATTCTCAGTAAATATTAGTAAATATTATTACCTATAAAGTTTATTGCAAAAAGCACATACACAAGATGACTGATTTTGAGGTGAATCATGTTCAAGTTTGCAGTCTTCTGTTGGGTACCATTGGAAATATTAGTCTTAGTTGTTGGTTGTACTGGCTAAATTCCTAGAATTGTATACAACTAGCATGCCCATTTAGAAAGCTGATGTACTTGACTGAGCATTATTCTTATTTGGAAAAGCATATCACCTCTGTTTAGAATCGAGCACATGCCCTTTAACCAAGGATTGAAGGAGGATGTTGTTTGTAATGTATTACCTTCACAAAACTCAAACCAGTATGTCGATTCTTGACCATTTAACTTGGCCAATGCAATCTCAGTTTTGAGAACCATTTTCATCTGACACTTCTACTCCTTTATAGTTTACATTCAAACCATTTCAATAAGCCTTCCCCAACTTTTTTGGGATAAGCATAATTAGTTTACAGGTTTTTCTGAGTGCTGACTTTTCCATTAAGCGTTGTGAGATGCCATTCGTTCATCTACTTTCTGGAGGACCCCGCGACCGCAAAGTATCTACAATCGCCTTTTCCAGTGATGATTTATCCATTAGGCTTTGCAAGATGCCATTTTCTCATCCATCTAATACAGGAACCCAGACCTGCAATAGACCTGGTGGTTCATTTGCATGTCGTTTTTCTAAAGCTTGTGGGTCCTTTAAAGATCATCTGTAGAGAATCTTAAATTAATAACATAAATGTTATTTCCTCAATCAGTCACTGCCTCGATTTTGTAATGTGTTTCACCTACTCCAAAAGTCTTTCACAGTTTCACCTAGTGTTTAGTGTTATTAACAAGTTATAATATTGGTTCTTAAAGTTTACTGTTATTAACAGGTTATAATATTGGTTCTTAAACTTATTGCTAATAAATTACTAATCCTGATATAATACGTTCCTGTTGGGAGTGTGTGATATCATTGGGTTAAACACAAATTTTATATTTGAATTAAATTTCATTTCCTCCCACTGGATTTGGAGGTTGCTGCCGTTACTAGACAATTGCAAATAATTAGAATGAATTATGTGGCAACACAAATTTGATACCCCTTCTGAATCATGTGTACGAAAAAAGAGAGGAAAAAACCTGTCTTAGTTCTTTTAACGTTCTAATTTTGGATGAGCTCTATAACTAAACTTTGTGCAATCTTTCTTTCAGATTGGTGCATTTGCAGCCCCGGATAAAATCCACTGGGCACCTGGTCTTCCGAAGACTAGAAGTGGGAAGATCATGAGGAGGATTTTAAGAAAAATTGCCTCAAGGCAACTAGATGAGCTTGGGGATACAAGCACACTTGCAGATCCATGTGTAGTTGATCAGCTAATTGCATTGGCTAATTGCTGAGATTCCCCAAATTGTTCCTATATATACCGTACAGCCCCTGATTGGGTAAAGTTCAACTTCAGCTTTATTCAGAATAATACCAGAATAAAATCCAATATTTAGTTGATGTTTTATATTTTCTTTTTTACGAATTCTGACTGATGTGTAATGTTCCGTAGAACTAGTTTACTATATATACTTCTTTACCCTTGTCGTATTCTATGTTATTAAGTAAAAATTATAAGATGTATTTTGAATACTCTGGAGTTCCGGATATCAATGTTTATTGTTGCCAAGTTTCAGTATTTTCGTAGCACCGAAAATGTTTCCCCCCTCCCCCTAAAAAAACCCCTAACAGATTCAGCAAGAAGGTTATATTAGTATTCTGAGCACACTTGACACTTGAGCACATCCGCACTTGTGAAAACTTCAGAGTGTAGTTTAATACCTTCAAATGTTCTTAAGCAGGCCTTTATAACTTATGGGGGGGGGGGGGTTATAAGGTGAAAAGATGCTCATTAAAAAAATCAATAATTAGTAAAGGGGAGAAGGAATATGCTTCTTTTTTGGCTGTATCTGGAATTTATAAGGTAAGATTTTTTATGCACACCAGTCTGGTATAATAATTGTGATACACTGACAAGGAATTGGATCTAATCTCAGCCCTTGACATGTACATCACCAGGATTCTGATTTGTGATATTTTGACCATTTCTGAAAGACTTCCAGAATAAAAGATTACAAGGTCAAGTACCTTGTAAAAATGAAAACAAAAATATCCAAATTTTGAAAAAATCTGCAACCAACTGAAAAAGATCCATCTACTTGACCTTGAGAGTTTGAACAAAAATCTGTGTGATCATTAAAGTCCAAATCTTTTCATATACAATTAGAATATCACCACATGTAGTGGAATATTTCAATTCCTCCTCGAGTTTACAGTTTTCTTGTTTAACTTATAAATCACAAAGTCATCAGGTTTAATCAGAATACACCCATTTTTACTTGCGTCATTGCTTAACAATTCAAACATCCCACCTTAATGTAACTTCACAGTTTTCCTCCTCGACTTGCAGATAATATCATATCAACTTTTAGGTAAAACACATCCAAGTATCGAACTGCTAATTGAATGCTTAAGAATTGTACAAGTCTTAAGGAGATATATGATCAAAGTAAAAAGCTAGCTGAATTTATATTAAGCCCGAATCAAAGTACAAAGAGGAGGATATTACAAAGTTTCAGATAAAAGTACAATTTCCGAAACCAAATTAAAAATTCTCCTCATAGATCATTAGATATTTGACCCCTAAAACCAAACTATTTATCCAAATTCATTTAGGAAGTTGACACTAATCCCATCCGTGGTTAAGAACATCCTTATCATCATCATATAGTAGTTGCCCAAATTCATCAACTGCTTTCACAATCTCTCTTTACTCGTCATCGTCATCCTCCTGCAAAACATAATCACAGTCTCAACATCTTCTTCATATATAGACATTTCTTAACTACAAAAATATATACAATAGTACGAACCTCGCCACTCTCATCCTCGTCGTCTTCATCATCATCGTGAACTTCTGATTTTGACTTGTCAGACTCTTCCTCTTCAACTACGTCTTTCTCATCAGCCTAAAATCAAGTAAAACAAATCAAAATCACACAAATATAAACAACAATTTAATTATATAGCTTCTTTCACCGAAAAATATACCTCTTTTTTGTTATTATATGCAAGCATAGTCTTCTCATAATCAACTTTTCTTTTTTCTGCCTTGGCTACATACGGAGCTTTATCCTATTACAAATTAAAACAAACAAATCAAAACATAATTCCGCAATTCAAACAAAATAAATCCAAAAATTCAAACAATCAACTCACAGCTTCCGACATGGATTTCCACTTATCACCACCAGCTTTCCCGACCTAAACAATCCACCGCCACAACAAAATTAAACAAAATATAACAAACAACTAAACAGATCAAAAGGTCAAAATCTCGAATCAAAAATACTTACAACAGCTACAGATTTGTTGTTCGGATGCTTCTCCTTATACGTCTTCCTAAAGTCCTCCCTAGACAAATTCACCATACATATGTATATCAAAAACACAACTCATAATACAAACATACGGATCTCGTATCCAAAGGCCAACGATACATACATAAAAACGAAGAAAGCACTAGCAGGCCTCTTCGGCTTATTAGGATCTTTCTCGGCCTTTACTTTCTTCGCCGGTTTCTTACTACCTGCTGCGGCGCTTCTCTTACTCACCGCCAGCCTAAAATTCAGCACATACACAATCAACACACAGATCCACACCGTAATTAACAACACAAATTACACAAAACAACAAAAAAACGCACCTGCTTTCAGGTTTTTTGGTCTCGCCTTTTGATCTACCTCCTTTCATAGCTGTTCCTGCAAAGAAAACGATGTGACTCGGTCAGACTCGGGTTGACTCGGTGAAACTCGAGTTAACTCAGTGAGTCAGAGTAACGAAAGAGAGCGAGTTAGGCTACCAGAAATGAGATGTGTGGGAAAGAGTTGTGAAGAGGGGGAGAATAATATAGAGGGGAAAAAGATAGAGATATTGATGGGGGGATATAGATACAGCCTTCTTATGTGGTGAGGTATATGAGAGTAATACTATACTCTCCTCTATCTTAAATCAATTATAATAAAAATCTTTTATATTCTCTATTACGTTCCGGGTTTTGGCGGGAATTTCAAATGTTAATTGCCACGTCACTGATCCGGTTGGTTTGTTTTCATTGGTTGATTTAGCTTATTTCAATCCTTGTTAGGCTTTGTGCTTTCTGTGTGTTTCTTGAATTGTTTGATCCTGGCCGTTGCTTTGGTATATGCTTGAGTTTGTTGACACATGGCGAGATCTGGTGGAGTTTGGGAGATAAGGGTGGTGTAAGGAATGGTAGGTGGAATGACTAAGGTAGCCTTGAGATATTATGACGATGTTGAGGAGGGGTATTATTATTGATTGATTTGGAAAGAAGGATTGGGAATAAAATTGGGGAAGCCCACTAGGGGTGTTTTGGTAATTTAATGGGGTGATCTAGTAGGAGCTGACAAAGGCAATGTGATTGTGATAAGATGGAGGGGAAGAGTTTTTGACTATGCAATTATTGGGTTATTGAGATGTAATAAATCCGAGATTTTGTATTTAAAATTAAAATTAATTATATTTTAATATTTTGATTCAAATAAATTTGTCATGTATGTTTCAAATGTAGAATACTAATGGTGTTTCCTACATTAATATCAAATGAAATGTTACATGAGCTTTGGGAGCTTGTTGTTTTCTTTCTATAGGTCTATATAAAATTAAAACTTAAAATGTATTAAATATTCTTAGGAACAAAAATATGTTTATATAACGTCTCCTAGTGTTTGGATGTAGGCATGTCCATGAAGCGAAAATTCGATTCGATCCGAGACCATTTTAGCGGATATGGATCGACCTATTAAAAATCCGATCCGAGATCCGATCCGATAAGAAAAATCCGATTATAAATGGAGCGGATATGGATTTAGGCCGATCTGATCCGTTAATAACCTGATCCGGTTTATATATATATATATATATATATAATGTACTAAAATTAATTTTTAATAGTTCAAATTTTAAACATATTATCCTCGAGTCAAGTCTCATTATTTATATTTCGTTTGGTTAGGTCTCTTTAGTTCAGTCCATTTTTATAACCCTAGTTTTTTTACCTTTTAAAGCTGCATAACCCAAGTCTCAATTCATATAACAATTTCATTTCGTAACATCAATTTTTTTCATTGTTAAAATTAAAATAGTGTACAACTCAATAGTATGTTTATTTCAAAAAGCGAATTGTAGTTCGTAATTTATCTTTGGACTTCGTTATATTCTACTTGTTTATTAATATTTTTCGGAATTGTCAATTTTAGATAGATATTGTAATAATTTAAGTTAAAAATTAAATATATATAAATGGAGCGGATATCCGATCCGAAATCCGTGATCCGAACGGATCCGGATATGGATCGGCCTATAAAAAATCTGGAGCCGATCCGATTCAAATCCGAATCCGAAAAAATAAATGGATATGGATATGGATTTAGGCCGATCCGATACAAACCTGATCCATTGACAGACCTATTTGGATGACCGAGAGACTCAAAATAACACAATACGCGATCGGGTTACAACAAAATTTTAAAAAATAAGATTTAAACCGTACTAATATTAGTGAATAACATTTTATAGCGGAAATAAGATAAGATAAATACTTTACAAATATATGGATAATATGATCATTTGTATGTAATACTTACTTCATTTTTTATTTGTCATTTTTACTGTTGCATGCATTTTAATATATTTTGACCGAATAATTAGAAATATAATTTTGAAAAAAAATTGTAAATTAAAATATAAGTTGTCTACTTTTATTTACAAAAAGAAAATTTTGCAAACCATAATTTTAACTAATCAGTCAAAACACATTAAAATGTGTGTAAAAATCAAAAAGATAAATAAATAAAATAAAGGCTGTATATATTTTTAGTATATTAAAGTTGTTAGTTATATTAAAACCTAATTTACGATTATCTATTATCACTTTCTATGTAAATCAATTCGTATCTTCAAACATGTTATGGACCAACTATATTTTCCAATTAATTTTTTTCAGTTTAAATATTATCTTAATATCTTTTTAACACTACAAAAGATATATCTCTCGCACATTAATATTAACCTCCTCAAACTCAACATGTGATATGTAAATCAAACTTATTCAGCCGTCAAAATATTCTGATCCCGGTGATACTTCAACATCAGGTTCGGGAAAAAATCCTCACATATCATGTCTCTCGAAATGGAACCTTACATGATTAATAACAGACGCTTTTACTAACTCGTCTACACAATTCGATGATTTTATTAACACATTTAAGTTAACGTTTTTTAAATTTTATTTTAACTTGTCTTATAATTAAACTCCTTTTTAACTAGTTTATTTACATTAAAAGTTTATGGTAAATAGATCATATGTAATTATTTTTATTTTAATTATTTTTTTTAAATCACATGTACTTATTTTTATTTACACAAATTTATTGAGTTTGTTTAGGTTAAAAGGTTAAAACATATGTGTTAATGTGTATAATTGTTTTACAATTTTATATAAATAAAAAATATAACTATTTGAAATTAAAATAGAATAAATAAATTCAAATTTTAATAAATTATATATTGTGATTTGTAACAAATAAATATAAATTGTATTTTTTATTTTTACGAGAGAAATATGAAGGTGCTAACCACTATGATGTAATCCAACTGATTCGAATATTCTCGGAATCGGTAATCACTCAATTAAAAAGTTTGGACTCGAGTTAGACCTGTAAAAATCTAATTGATTTATTTTCAATAGTAATGATTATAAAGTGTGAACATTCATGTAATAACGCACGTAGATTTTACTTTGTTTATTGTCGGATTAAGGAAATTTCTGATATTTAAATTGTAAAAAATGAATATAAATATAAGTAAATTTCATGTGAAAAATATAATGTGTTAAATTTTGTCTTGATCACTTTTCAAAGCATATGAGAAATTTTTTAACTATGTGATATTCTTATTTATTCTTCTTGTGTATGTTGTTATTATACAATTTTTTACCTGCCACATACACACAATTCGGGAGCCTTTTTGATAATACAGTTAAATCTCGATAAAATAATGATTGATAAAGTAATAATCTCGTTAAAATAATATTTTTTTCCGGTATCAACATAATGGACACATTGGATTTTTTGTAATATCCGGAAAATTTGTGTATTGTATTTTCTGAATAAATGTAAATTTGTGTGAAATTAAAAATGATTATATGGATTTACTTTATTTCAATTTGATTTGCCTATAAGTGGTATGTGTATTGATGTTGATATAACAACGAAACGAAAGTTTGAGCGATACCAGTTTTCGTGTGCTATACGTAAATAAGTACGTGTATCATTTTATTGGAAAATAATTATTTATGAGGAATAAATAAAAATGAACGAGTTATGATTTTCATGGGAAAGTATGTGAATACATGATGATGTGATCGCATGTATCGATTCGGTTAAACGAATAAAGTGAAGAAATGATCGATAAATGTTATCGAATTTTATGTATGTGTCGAAAATGGAAGAGTGAGTATAACGACTCCTGTATTTTTTTGAATTATTTAAATATGTAATTGTGGAAGTATTAATTAAATAAAATATGTGTCTTGGTTTTGGCAGCAGTGTGTTGATATATACTATTTGTCTGTGATTTATTGGTGTAAATAATTGGAATGTGTAGTTAAAAATTGAGTTATATTGTTCTGTTTTATTTTTAAAAGGTGATTTTATTACAGTTTTAAATCCGTAAATATTTGGATTGTCTCTAAAATTAGTTTTATGATTTTATAATTTCAATAATTATTTTTGGGATTTTACAAAATTTAGAAATCAATATTTTATTAATTATTTATCTTTAAATGATTTTCTGATTGCTTTTATTTGTAAAATCCATATTTAATTCTAGAATTCTTCAAAAATTATGAAATTCATATCTATTGAAGTTTGGAATATTCTGAGAATTTTAAAATTATTTTGGAAATTTTTGGGATTAATTTTACCCGCACGTTTATTCGTTTAATTGATAAAAGCAGGTATAAATTATGTTTTAGAAATGATTTTAAAATAATGAAATTTACATTTTAATTAACTTCAGGATATTTGTAATATTTTGAGACTATTTTGATAATTTTCTGAATTTATTTTGTGCAACTTGGCTCGATAAATTGCGAGATAGCGAACCAGAAAAAGGGTTGCAGTACGTTTATTGATACGTGTCCCAAATCGCGAGACACGTGGCAGTGAAATAAGATTGTGAGAGCCACGTGTTGGCTGCAAATTAGTTAATAAAAAAATATTAATAATAAAATAAAAACAAAACAACAAACACGGTTGTATGTCACCACCACCTTCATCACTCTCCTTTTCTCTATCTCAATCTCTCCTCTCAATTTTTCTCTTCGTCTCTCTGCATATCTTTATTTATCTCTTCTCTTTTTCTTTGTTTATTTCTTCCTCCCCCTCTTTCCTTCCATTTCTTTCTGGTTCTCAGTGATTTTGCCCCGCCTTTTTTCCTTTCCGGCGACTTTTTGGTACCATGGTTTCTTTGTTCGATTTTGTCCAGCATATATGTATATATATGTTTCTGTTTGTGTGTATATGTGTGTGAGGTGTGTGTGTGTTGCTGTGTGCGTGAGTGCGTGTCGTGTGTGTGTGCGGTGGCGCGTGTGTGCGGTGGCTGTGTGGTTGATTGTTGTTTGTTGTTGGTTCAATTGGTACCAAATTGGAATTTTATATTATTATTTTCTGCAGGTACTTTGTTGACTAGTTTCGTGAGATTAAAAGATTTTCGTGCGGAAAACTATTATTATAAATCGGTGGAGTTCGCGTCGGAAACCCGAATAATTCGGGTACCCGCGAATTTTACCGTCGTCGGCGACGAGCCTCGGCGAGCCGACGGTGGACTGTGATGTTTATTCTGAGTCCTAATATTTTAAAAGAAATAAATGTAAAAATGCGAATAATAATAATTAGTTGGTTTAAATCAGTGATTGGGATTTGTGGAATTGGGATGTGATTGGATAATTGTTGCGATTGTTGTGTTTGGGATTTGACGTTGATTGATGTTTCAACGGGTAGTCCGATAAATAAAGGAGGCGTTGCCCGATTTCTGGGAAATCAACTATGGAAATACGGAAGCGTATCCGGTAATTATCGGGATGTTAAGTGAATATATATATATGTACTTATACATTATACGAACTTGATTGTATGTTGTGGTAAATGTTCTGTCCAAAACTCAGTAACCCTAATTTCATAAAATGACGAGTATACGTATTTTCTGAAAACGAACACTGAACCGATTTCGAGAACGTGAACCCTAATTGTTGTATGTGTTATTATAATATAAATAATTATGAGTCGGAATATGTTATTGCATAGGTAGGTTGTTAGCAAGGATATGTCAAGCATAACTGGGTGTCTAACATAGAGTATTTCGACCCTGTAGGTTCTAGTCGGGAAACCGAAAGTAGACGATGGACTAAAGATAACCTAGTGGTCAGTCGACGAGCTCAGTAGAGTTTCAACAGAAAAACCTGAGTGTCGAAGTCGAATCCAATGTGATCTAATGGTTGGACATTAAAGCCTGAGCGACAGAGTCGGCTCAGAGTTGTTCAGTAATAGTTGTAAAGCCCTGTAAGGCAAGTACTTCTAAATCTTTTTCGAGATATAATGCAAATATTTCTAAATTTTCTCGTAACCTATTGTTAAGTAGTCAAAATAGCTTTGTTTTATATTGTAAATACTTTCAATGCTTCAGCCTTGAACCTGAGCCACTTCACTTGATCTTTGAGCCATAAGCCTTATTCTTTGTAAACCATTTCTTGTTGATTTACCAGATACTAAACCACACAAATACGATACTACTCCACAAATATATATCCATCATATACCAAACACTGGAACATAATTGTTTAAACATATAGAAATTTTTGTACTCAACCATACCTTGTGACATCAAAGAACTAAAACCTTGTAAAAATATTATTCATCTAATACCCGATTCTCCTACAGGCTGGAGGCCATTTCTTTTATATACTCTGACATACCCTTGCGGTACCCATGAATTTTCACCATGCGCTTATGCAAATGTTTTATTGTTGTTGATTATGATCCGGTTTTATTGAATTATATTGTTTATGATATTGAACTGCTTTAGAATTGGATAGTTTTCTTTATGTGGACCAGATTCGTGGTCAGACCAGATTCGTGGTCGAATTAGGCCAATGTGTGCCTTGGATCCAGTTCGTAGAGCAGAGCTGTGTGCTTTGCTCGGGGTTAGTGCGTGACTGATCAACAGCCTAACCTTGGTTTTAAAATTTAAAATGAATATCCAATTCTAATGATTATTTAGCAATAAACTTGATTCCTCTGAAGCATCTCGTTTGATCATTGATTAACCACAATTCTTGTCATTGTGACTTGCTGAGCTAGTTAGCTCACTCTTGCGAATTTTTTTATGTATTTCAATAGTTAAGAAGGATATGGTTGATAGAGAGGTTACCCGGTTCAATGTACGAGCTAGGATTCCAGAATGAGTTGGAACGAGCTAGAAGGAGCTTATTACGGTAGCGAGATAGTAAGATTGTAAGAATAATTTCATTATCAGTTGTAAGTTAAATTAGTTGGGATTTAGTACGTTGTAATAATAAGTTAGGGTTGTGGCTTGTTTTCATACTTTAACCTGTTGCGGTCCGTGGTTATGTAAAGCAGGGTCAATACAAATAATATTTCATATACAAGTTTATATATTGTGTATGTGTTGTGGACCCCAAACTTCTGACCCAGGTTTGGAGGACGCCATAGGTTGGTATCAGAGCTACAGGTTATAAGTCACTGAAACAAGCCTAGATTATCGGGATTGGGTAGAGGGTTAGGATTAGGAATAGGAAATAGAAAGATAAGACATCGTGAGGCTGAGTGCGACTATATAGTAGGTCTCCGGCACGGTTCGTATTGCGATTCGGGATTCTTAACTTGCGATGTGATTTCCAGACAACGGCAATGGCAGATCCTGATTTCTCTGTATCATCTGATCGTTTGGAGCCTTCCGTTCGAGGATCATCATCTTCTCTCAGATTGATTTACATCTTGTTCTTCCCTCAGTATTAATGGTATTACCTTCTGTTATAATAGTTGCACCTTTTCAAGCTATTCTACGCTATTTTACCACCTCTTGATATGAGACTACCTATTTAAGAACCTTCATTTGCTTATTCTTGTTCTACTGGACATTTAACTATGAGTGTATCTTTTCAGTTTACCCTACATTATGTTATATACCCTCAGTTTAAAACTTGTCCTATGAAACAACAGTACCTACGAGGATGGATTCGGGAGTTACAGTAAATGGTGAGTACTTGAGATATAAATAAAGGTGAGAAGAAGTTTAGAAAGAAGATTCAAGTGTTCTGGAGGATAGTTGTTACCAGGTTAAAAGAAGCCATTAATGATTAGGTCACCCATGACTAGCTTGTGGAATGGATTAGATAAGTGTTGAAAAGAGAGAGTTGGAGGATATTATGGATCTGGAGCTTTCTTGAAATTAGATAATGGTGTTATGATGATGTGATATATATTTATAGTAACAAGATGATGTGACATTAGCCGACTTATTGACTATTGGATAGTCTGTTCCACTTAACGATTGTATAGTTGATGACGGGGGTATTACCGGTATGGAAGCTTGATATGAAGCTACGAATAAGATAGCACGCAGCGACAACTGAAGCTTTTGTCGATTAAGGAAGGCAGATGGACCCAATAAAGGAGAGAGGGTAGATTGAATTAAATGGACCTTTATGTGATCGTTTCTTGATAAGTGGCATTTTATACCAGTTAGAACATCTTAAAATGGCTTAAATTGGTGCCTTGAAATCAAGTATTTTGTGTATTTGATGCGTTTTTCTAGTGTTTATGCATTTCAGGGTCTTAGTCTCATTTCGGAGGAGTAATCATCAAGAATAAGCCTTGGCATGTGTTCACCATTGAGAGAGGAAAGGAATGGGCAGATTACAGCGAAGAAACGGAGCAAACTCAGGATTTTTCCAGTAGGGTCCTGAGCGCCCGCTCAGCAATGCTGAGCGGCCGCGCAGGAAGCTGAGCGCCCGCTCAGCTATGCTGAGCGGCCGCGCAGGGTCGGGAAAAAAGATAATTTATTTTAGGATTTCTACTTCTGTTTGGCTTCCACTTCTATGTAATCTGAGTTTTATGGGACTATTATATAAGTAGATTTGGAGACGTTTTTACGAGAGAGGATCGTGGTATTAAGCAAAGAGCGAAGGAGATAAGGAAAAAGACCGTTTTAGCACACAGCAACGAAGAGGAAGCATATTTTCTTGTGATTCTTGTTTCGTTGTAATGTTGGATGCTAGTTTTCTTACTTTGAACCTATTTACTCTTGTGACGTACTCTGATTTAATATAATTAGTTTAGTTATTATTTTCTTGTGTTTGTTTATCATGATTTCATATGAACCCATGATGACGATGAGTGCTATTATGGGCTAATCGTGATCATGGGGTCGCAACGGATTTACTATGGAATTCTTTAGTTAATTGTTTAATACTTTAGTGTGTGATGATTGTATGATATCTAGTATTGGTTGTGCGTATTCGTCTTATTGCGTCGCGAACATATAAGATAGGGTGTTAATCTCTTGTGAAGCGATGGTGGATCTTGAGATTTAGAACTTGCCATGCTAGCATAGGTTCATGTATGATGTGCATGATTAATGGGTAACTCTAACAGTTTTATTTGCCCTGTGTAATCAAAAAGAATAACTTATGCTTAAATCGTTGTGTTGTCAATTTCTGTAGACATATAGGAACTCAACATAATTGATGACTATTCAACTTCTATCTTAATTGTGGATGTTTGGTAGAATGGTATTAGTACAATGAAAGTTGGCTTTTATCAGTTTCGTGTTATTCGATTAATATCATCACTGTCACATGCTAAAGGTAATAACAATAACTATTGAAGGAAGTAGTAATGAAGTTGTGATCTCATGAGTGTTTTAATATTGTTAATTTGAAGTGTTAATTAAGTGATTAATTAAGTAATTAATTGTAGTTAATATTTAGTCAACAATTCTAAGTGTTAGTGTCTTAACATTGGGAAGTAATCATACATTGGCGTGTGAGTTTAATTAGACAATAATTAGTCTGAGTCTCTGTGGGAACGAACTAGAAAGTATTCTATATTACTTGCGAACGCGTATACTTGCGTGAATATTAGCGCGTGTTTTCGCCCTAACAAGTTTTTGGCACCGCTGCCGGGGACTCGGCGTATTTGTTTAGTTTATGTACTTACCATCATTGGTCATTAGGACTCAGTGATTAGGACGTAGTAGTTACTTATTGTTTCCGGTTGTGTTTCAGGTACTTTAGCGAGCGTTTATGCAAACTCGTTCTCGTACTCGCAAGAGGACTTTAGATACAGCTGAGGAGACAGACGAAGTTCTTGATATTCCGGAGAAGATAGATTTTGAAGATTCGGATTCAGGAACTGAGCAGAAAGAACCAGTAAACATGGGTGATCATATTGTTCAGGCTGATCCAGCTCTTATGGACTTTTCTCGGCCAAAAATTGATGACATTCAGTCAAGCATTCTTCATCCGGCTATTCAAGCTAACACCTTTAAAATCAAGACGGGCACTATTCAGATGGTGCAAAATTCTGTTTCTTTTGGAGGAGCTGCGACTGAAGACCCCAACATGCACATAAGGAATTTTGTCGAGATCTGCAGCACTTTCAAGTATAATGGCGTGGCTTATGAGGCTATCAAGCTGATGCTTTTCCCATTCTCACCGAGGGACAAAGCTAAGGACTGGTTACATTCTGAACCGGCTGGGTCCATCACTACTTGGCAAGATCTTGCGCAAAAGTTTCTGGTGAAGTTTTATCCGATGGCAAAGACTGCTGCTATGAGGAGTGCTCTTACTCAGTTTGCGCAGCAACCTACAGAATCTATGTGCGAAGCTTGGGAACGCTATAAGGAAATATTGAGAAAGTGTCCATATCATGGAATGCCTGATTGGATGGTGATCACTGGTTTCTATAATGGTTTGGGGGCCCAATCTAGGCCCATGCTCGATGCAGCAGCTGGAGGCGCCTTATGGGCTAAAAGCTATACTGAGGCTTATAATCTTATCGAGACTATGACTGCAAATGAGCATCAAAACCCAACTCAGAGGATGATGCCTGGGAAAGTAGCAGGTATTCTGGAAGTCGATGCAGTCACCGCTATTGCAGCGCAGCTTCAAGCGCTGTCAATGAAGGTTGATTCTCTGGCTACATATGGAGTTAATCAAATAGCTATGGTTTGTGAGCTTTGTGCAGGTTCTCATGCTACGGATCAGTGTTCTATTGTCAACGAATCTGTTCAGTATGTGAATAATTATCAGCGACAACAGCAGCCTGTGCCAGCTACTTATCATCCTAATAACAGAAATCATCCAAATTTCAACTGGGGTAATAATCAGAATGCTATTCAGCCACCATATCAGCAAGGTGTGAGTAAACAGTTTAATCCACCTGGATTCCATCAACCACAGCAGTATGCTCAAAGGCAATCATATCCTCAACAGGGAAGTGCAGCTGCACCTACTAGTGCTGATTTTGAGGAACTTAAGCTGTTATGCAAAAGTCAGGCGGTTTCTATCAAGACCTTGGAAAACCAAATAGGTCAAATAGCCAATGCAGTGCTCAATCGTCAACCTGGCACTCTTCCCAGTGACACTGAAGTACCAGGCAGGAAGGAAGCTAAAGAGCAAGTCAAGGCTATTACCTTAAGGTCTGGGAAAGTGGCTGATGCTGAAAAGCCAAAAGAAGGAGAAGCTGAAGTTAGAGATGAAGAAGCTAAGCAAAAGGAGAAAGTGGCGGAACCAAGGAAGACTACTGTTGAACACACTCTGCCTGAGGGTAATACAGGGGAGAAACAGCTCTATCCTCCACCACCTTTTCCTAAGAGATTGCAGCAACAAAAGCTGGATAGACAGTTCGGTAAGTTTCTGGAGGTGTTCAAGAAACTTCACATCAATATACCTTTCGCTGAGGCTCTGGAGCAAATGCCTAGTTATGCGAAGTTTATGAAGAATATTCTTTCAAGGAAGGTGAAACTGGATGACTTTGAGACCGTTGCTCTCACGGAAGAATGCAGCACTGTTCTGCAGCAAAAGTTGCCTCCAAAACTAAAAGATCCAGGTAGCTTCATCATTCCTTGCACCATTGGGAAGTTGACTTTTGACAAGTGTCTTTGTGATTTGGGAGCAAGCATCAATCTGATGCCGTTGTCGATCTTTAAAAAGTTGGATTTTCCTGATCCAAAACCCACATACATGTATCTACAATTGGCTGATCGTTCTATTACTTACCCAAGGGGCATAGTGGAGGATGTGCTAGTCAAGGTGGATAAGCTCTTCTTTCCTGCAGATTTTGTTATTCTGGATTTTGAGGAAGATAAGAAGATTCCCATAATCTTGGGAAGACCTTTCTTGGCTACTGGTCGTACCTTGATAGATGTGCAAAAAGGTGAACTTACTATGCGGGTACAAGATCAGGATGTGACCTTCAACGTATTCAAGGCAATTAAATTCCCTACAGAAGATGAGGAGTGCTTAAAAGTGGATGTGATTGATTCTGCGGTTACTTCGGAACTCGATCGCATGCTAATGTCTGATGCATTGGAAAAGGCCTTAGTGGGGGATTTTGACAGTGATGATGAAGATGACAATGAGTAATTATAATATCTGAACGCTTCTCCCTGGAAGCGAAAGCTGGACATGCCGTTTGAATCTCTTGGTGCTTCTGACCTCAAGAATGCTGAAGGAAAGCTCAAACCATCAATAGAGGAAGCACCTACCTTGGAGCTCAAGCCATTACCTGAACACTTGAGGTATGCTTTTTTAGGTGATACATCTACTTTACCTGTTATTATTGCATCTGACCTTTCAGGTAGTGAGGAAGACAAGCTCTTAAGGATTTTGAGAGAATTCAAATCAGCTATTGGATGGACCATAGCAGATATCAAGGGGATCAACCCTTCATATTGTATGCATAAAATTCTGCTAGAGGAAGGTAGTAAGCTGACTGTTGAACAACAGCGCAGACTTAATCCTATCATGAAGGAGGTGGTGAAGAAAGAAATTCTGAAATGGCTAGATGCAGGCATCATTTATCCTATTTTTGAAAGTTCTTGGGTGAGCCCCGTACAATATGTACCTAAGAAATGAGGTATCACTGTGGTGGCAAATGAGAAGAATGAGCTCATCCCCACTCGAACAGTTACAGGATGGAGAGTATGCATGAATTATCGAAAGTTGAACAAAGCCACGAGGAAGGATCACTTCCCTCTTCCATTCATTGATCAGATGCTTGACAGGTTGGCTGGTCATGAGTATTATTGTCTTCTGGATGGTTATTCAGGGTATAATCAGATTTGTATTGCACCAGAGGATCAGGAAAATGATACCAATAAGTAACCTTTTCTACTGTAGATGGATGAATTCCTCGCCGGTCATCACCCTGGCCGCATTAGGACCTCGCGCTAGACCGTTACCCGGCCACTCACGCGTGGATGGACTGTCACCCAGCCTCTTACACCTTCATAGACCGTACCCCTGCCTGTCGCTTATGCCGACTCAATTAGATGGACTTACTTCCCGAACATTGGGCAAGTAATCAAATTGTTTTCTCAAAACAACAACCTCTGTAATAACCCCAATTTTTGGAATTTTTGAAACCCTTATGAATAGTGATTTTGCTGATTATGCTGAATAAGAAAACTTTTCATATCACACTATGTAGGGGCTCTTTTATTGATCTTTTGGGATATTATTAGTACTCTATATGATAAATAAGTGTATGTAAAGATCGTCAGAATCCAAATTCGAACACTTTGATTTTTCCCGAAAATCTACCAGATACAGAAAGAATTGAGTATAAGGTAACAGAATAAAAATGATTTAAATTCGAGAGTTTCGTTTGGGTTATGTGGCGCCCCGACCACTTTTCAAAGATGTATGATGGCTATATTCACTGACATGATTGGAAATAATGTCGAGGTGTTCATGGACGACTTCTCCGTCTTTGGACATTCGTTTGATGAATGTTTGAATAATCTTCACGCCGTACTTAAAAGGTGCGTGGAAACTAATTTGGTGCTCAATTGGGAGAAATGTCATTTTATGGTGTGTGAAGGCATTATTCTTGGGCATAAGGTCTCTAGCAAGGGTCTGGAGGTGGACAAGGCCAATGTGGGAGTCATTGAAAATCTTCCACCACCTATTTCTGTGAAAGGAATCCGTAGTTTTCTTGGTCATGCGGGTTTTTATCGGCGATTCATCAAGGACTTTTCGAAGATATCTAAGCCGTTGTGCAATTTGCTTGAGAAAGAGGTGCCTTTCAAATTTGATGATGAATGTTTGGCGTCATTCGAGACTCTCAAGAAGAGTTTGATCACTGCACCAGTTATTACAGCACCAGATTGGACAGAGCCGTTTGAGATGATGTGTGATGCGAGTGATTATGCGGTAGGTGCAGTTCTGGGGCAGCGTAAGAATAATCTCTTTCATGTGGTCTACTATGCGAGTAAGACCTTAAATGGGGCCCAAATGAACTACACCACTACGGAGAAGGAGCTCTTGGCTATAGTCTTTGGTTTCGAGAAATTTCGATCTTATCTGCTTGGGACTAAAGTAACAGTATTCACTGATCATGCGGCCATTCGCTATTTGGTTTCCAAGAAGGATTCGAAGCCGAGACTCATTCGTTGGGTGCTCTTACTTCAGGAATTTAAGTTAGAGATCAAGGATCGAAAAGGTACCGAGAATCAAGTAGCTGACCATCTCTCTAGGTTGGAGAATCCCGAGTCTGCTTCACAAGATAGGACATTAATCAATGAATCTTTTCCGGATGAGCAGTTGTTCGCAGTTCAGGAGGAAGAGCCATGGTTTGCAGATATTGTAAACTATTTTGTCAGCAATATAATGCCTCCTAATTTGACCTCAGCTCAAAAGAAGAAGTTTCTGCTTGAGGTGAAGTGGTATATGTGGGATGAACCATATTTGTTTAGACAGGGAGCTGACCAGATCATCAGGAGATGTATCCCGTTCTGTGAGACGGAGGGGATATTACGAGACTGCCACTCCACAGTTTATGGTGGACACTATGGTGGTGAGAAGATGGCAGCTCGTATTCTGCAAGCAGGTTTTTTCTGGCCTACTTTGTTTAAGGATGCTCATCAGTTTGTTTTAAGATGTGATCGTTGCCAAAGAGGGGGAAATTTGACGAGAAAGGATGAGATGCCGTTAAATGTGATGCTTGAAGTCGAGGTCTCTGATGTTTGGGGAATCGATTTCATGGGGCCTTTTGTCTCGTCCTGCAATAATCAGTACATCTTGCTGGCAGTCGATTATGTCTCAAAATGGGTAGAAGTCAAAGCTTTACCGACAAATGATGCAAAGGCAGTGCTGAATTTTCTTCATAAGCAGATTTTCACAAGGTTTGGAACACCTCGGGTAATCATAAGTGATGAAGGGTCGCATTTCTGCAACCGTAAGTTCACTTCTATGATGCAGCGTTATAATGTGAATCATCGAGTTGCTACTGCCTATCATCCGCAAACAAATGGTCAAGCGGAAGTGTCTAACAGAGAGATCAAGCGCATTCTAGAGAAGGTTGTTTGTCCGTCAAGGAAGGATTGGTCTTTAAAGCTCGATGAAGTTGTTTGGGCTTACAGAACTGCATACAAAACTCCACTTGGTATGTCCCTGTTTCAGTTGGTGTACGGTAAGGGATGTCATTTACCTGCGGAGCTTGAGCATAAGGCCTACTGGGCGTTGAAAAAGTTGAACCTGGATTTAGATGCAGCTGGTAAGAAAAGAATGTTTTAGCTTAATGAACTTGATGAATTCCGACTTCAAGCATACGAGAATAACAAAATGTATAAGGAAAAGGTGAAGAGGTGGCACGATAGGAAGCTACATCCTAAGTTATTCGTGCCGGGGCAACAAGTTCTCTTATTCAACTCTCGTCTCCGACTTTTTCCCGGGAAGTTGAAATCGAGGTGGTCTGGACCTTTTATTGTCAAAACTGTGTTTCCACATAGAGCGGTGGAAATTTTTGAGAATGATCCGGACCAAGCATTCAAAGTTAATGGTCAGCGTTTGAAGCACTACTATGGGGACATGGCAAACCGAGAAGTGGTTAGTGCCATTTTATTGACTACGTGAGAAAGGTATGCAACATCAAGCTAATGACGAAAAAGAAGCGCTGCATGGGAGGCAACCCATGATTTGTTGTTACAGGAACCCTTACAAGTTAATAACCTATCCAAAAACACAAAAAAATCAGAAAAATAGGACTGAAATACACCGCTCAGCAAGCTGAGCGCCCGCTCAGCCTTGCTGAGCGACCGCTCAGGGGTCGGCTGCCAGAATTTTTTTTACAGTTCATAAAATACAAAAAAAATCGGAAAATTAAAAAACCCATCACAACCCATAAACCCACGAATTCTTTTCCTATTACCCCATGATTTTATCCCTCAACCCCACTCCTAATATAATTTAACCTAATCCACACCCTATATATACATACACCTATCCTACATATCTCCCACAAACTTTCTACACTTAAACTCTCTCCCAAACACAAAAACTCAGTTCTTAAACACTTTTATTCAAGATTCAATGGCACCCAAGAGAGCACGAACTATTGATAGCAGCAGCACAGTCCCTACTGCTGATTCATCGAGGGGCACTGCTGCAAGGCCTCGGTTGAATGACAGAGCTGAGGAGGAGGAGTACACTAGGCTTTTGGGGAAGCCGATTCTGAAGGAGAGAGGGTTTTTACCATCGGGGAGGGATGGTGAGTTGCTACCCATGATTGCAGAGAAGGGGTGGATAGTTTTTTGTGAGTCGCCCGAAGCAGTGCCGATGAGCGTGGTTCGCGAGTTCTATGCGAACGCGAAGGCCGAAAAGAATGGGTTTTCTGTGGTCTGAGGGCTGACGGTTGATTATCACCCAGCGGCGATTCGCCGTGTGATTGGGCAGCGAGAGAGGAAGCCCGAGGAGGAGAACTGGAATGAGAAGACTGCTGAGGATTTTGACTTGGATTTGATTTGTGCTACACTCTGTAGGCCGGGCACAGTTTGGACCTTCAAGACCGGCACTAATGAGTATCGTCACTTCCCGGCGATCGCTATGAACAGGTATGCCCGTGCATGGAATGCATTTATTTGTGCTAATATTTTACCTTCTTCGCATGAACACTAGGTCACAGTTGAGAGAGCACAGTTGTTGTGGGGAATTCTTAATGAGGAGTACTATGTGGACCTTGGTGAGTTTATCTACCAAGGAATTCTGAAGTTTTTGAGGGGAGCCAAGCATATGAACATCCCTTATGTATCCACGGTTACAAAGCTTTACCGAGCAGTGGGAGTGAACTGGCCGACTCATGAGCAGTTGCAGTTGCCGGCCGCTCCGATTGATTCTGGGACTCTGAATGGGATGCAGGAGTGGACCGGTGGTGAGCCCGAGGAGCATGGGCTGGGTTATCGTCTTTTAGGAGGGCGTCCAGCAAGAGGTACTACTATGGCTAGACCTAGGCGTGATGAGGCTGGTTCTTCGAGAGCTCAGGAGCTCACCCTTGCGTTAGGGACTGCTTTTCGGGGCCTTGGAGCTGATATCCAGTGGCCAGTTTTTGGTGAGGACTCTGCATACCCGCCGCCTGATACTCCACCCACTGAGGGTGATGATGATGATGACTCCGAGTAGGTATACCCTTTGTTCCTTTCTACTACCTTCACTGAGGACAGTGAAGATTTTAAGTTTGGGGGTGGTAGTTAAGGAATATTTTGTGTGTGTCATATAGCTGCATATTCATGATAGTTTAGTTCATATAGTTGCATAATTTTTGCCATATAGTTTATTTTATTTTATAGCTTTATTTGTTTATCATGTCATGTAGCTCATGCATATACCATGATCCCTTTTGCGATGATTTATCGACTGAATTGTGATATTGATGCGAGTGTAGTGATAGCATTAAAGTGATATTGAGTCGTGTAGGTTGATATGCATGCTAGAAGCACTTGTAGTTTCACTAAGTCTTAGAGAATGCTTAAGGGCTAGATTGTTGTTATGATCTAATTGTTTTCGAGGTTAATCTATTTATTATGCTTAGAATTCGATAATAGGTTCTTAGTGATAAAGGCATGAAAAAGAAAAAAAAAATGGAGTAAAAATGGAATTTGTTGCTAGTTGTGGCTAGGCGTCAAATGGCTAGTAGCCGGCTCGCATGTTATGCGAGTAGTCTAGGGTTGAGCAAGATGGAGCGAAACGCACTTGCTCAGAAATTTAAAAAAAAAAAGAAAAAAAAAATTCTGGTGTTTATGCATAATTGATCACGAGTGGGCTCTTTGGTATTCGAGTTATTAAGTTCTTAGGGGACTTTGTGCCTAGTGACCTAAGGCTTTTAGAGTCTGGGATCCGCTAACCTAACGCTCGTTACATGGATACCATTGTATAAGTCTTTTGTGGACCTCACTCATTGCACGGTCAAATAAGCATTGTTGTCGTAAATAAAAAGCATGATTCCGTAATAAGCTCCAAAATTCTTGTAGTGTTATATGTCACTTTGTGCCTAGAATTTTTATTCTTTGTATAATCATGTGATTGCCTTGATCATAATTGAGTCATAATAATTGGTCTAGTTCCAAAGCATATCTGTTAAGCATCTGCACACACCACGTTTCTAGCTGTATGTTCGTTTGCATGAGTTTATTGATCTTTAGTCGCCTAACTGCATTTGTTGAGATGTTGCAATTTGGTTGGTTTGTTCGTAGTAAGGGGGATCGCTGCATTTTCATATAGATTGCATTCATGCATGTTTTATTTGTTTTTGAGTCTGTGACGCTTGAGGACAATCATCGATTTAAGTTTGGGGGTGTGGTAAGTGACATTTTATACCACTTAGAACATCTTAAAATGGCTTAAATTGGTACCTTGAAATCAAGTATTTTGTGTATTTGATGCATTTTTCTAGTGTTTATGCATTTCAGGGTATTAGTCGCATTTCGGAGGAGTAATCATCAAGAATAAGCCTTGGCATGTGTTCACCATTGAGAGAGGAAAGGAAGGGGCAGATTACAGCGAAGAAACGGAGCAAACTCAGGATTTTTCCAGTAGGGTCCTGAGCACCCGCTCAGCAATGCTGAGCGGCCGCGCAGGAAGCTGAGCGCCCGCGCAGGGTCGGGAAAAAAGATAATTTATTTTAGGACTTCTACTTCTGTTTGGCTTCCACTTCTATGTAATCTGAGTTTTATGGGACTATTATATAAGTAGATTTGGAGACGTTTTCATGAGAGAGGATCGTGGTATTAAGCAAGGAGCGAAGGAGATAAGGAAGAAGACCGTTTTAGCACACAGCAACGAAGATGAAGCATATTTTCTTGTGATTCTTGTTTCGTTGTAACGTTGGATGCTAGTTTTCTTACTTTGAACCTATTTACTCTTGTGACGTACTCTGATTTAATATAATTAGTTTAGTTATTATTTTCTTGTATTTGTTTATCATGATTTCATATGAACCCATGATGACGATGAGTGCTATTATGGGCTAATCGTGATCATGGGGTCGCAACGGATTTACTATGGAATTTTTTAGTTAATTATTTAATACTTTAGTGTGTGATGATTGTATGATATCTAGTATTAGTTGTGCGTATTCGTCTTATGTGCATCACGAACATATAAGATAGGGTGTTAATCTCTTGTGAAGTGACGGTGGATCTTGAGATTTAGAACTTGCCATGCTAGCATAGGTTCATGTATGATGTGCATGATTAGTGGGTAACTCTAACAGTTTTATTCGCCCTGTGTAATCAAAAGGAATAACTTGTGCTTAAATCGTTGTGTTGTCAATTTCTGTAGACATATAGGAACTCAACATAATTGATGACTATTCAACTTCTATCTTAATTGTGGATGTTTGGTAGAATGGTATTAGTACAATGAAAGTTGGCTTTTATCAGTTTCGTGTTATTCGATTAATATCATCACTGTCACATGCTAAAGGTAATAACAATAACTATTGAAGGAAGTAGTAATGAAGTTGTGATCTCATGAGTGTTTTAATATTGTTAATTTGAAGTGTTAATTAAGTGATTAATTAAGTAATTAATTGTAGTTAATATTTAGTCAACAATTCTAAGTGTTAGTGTCTTAACATTGGGAAGTAATCATACATTGGTGCGTGAGTTTAATTAGACAATAATTAGTCTGAGTCTCTGTGGGAACGAACTAGAAAGTATTCTATATTACTTGCGAACGCGTATACTTGCGTGAATATTAGCGCGTGTTTTCGCCCTAACATTTCTTTAATTTGGTATCTTGTTATAGGAAGGAAAGACAACAACCAACTCATATAGTAAGGACAACCAGTTTTGTGATTTTTAAAATTTTTAAACAAGTTTTCGAAAAAGATTTTTCCTTACAAAATTTCTAAAAGTCTTTTTGAATAAAATAAGTTTTAAACATTGGTTTTTAAGTTACTACTTGAGTTTCTTGTTTGTTAAAAGACCCGAATTACCTGGAAGAATACTTATTTTAGACTTGGTATTGTTAATTCAGAGAATAAAGTGATCCGCGATTATGAATAAGTTGATTATTCCTAACAGAAAGGTACAAATATTGTTTGATAAGACTAACGACAGAATTAGCATATGGAGTAATTATTCATCCAGTTGCAGAGACCATTAAAGTTTAAAGGATTCCTTGATTTAAAAAGGAACATGGGCATGATCGAAGAAGATTGGGAAGATATCCAGACTTTTCTAAAAGAAGAATATTAGTAACAAAGGGATCGTTATGTTGAATGATTCGTAGTTATCCTAAATTAAAAAGAGGAAACTCGAGGTTATCTGATAAGAACGCCATTATGATCGAATTGTTAAAATATTATACGTGTAGGTGTGATGTGGAAGACGCAAGGCGTGACAAGTAAAGAATCTACCATAATGCTTAATTTGCGAAGGCATTTCAGCGTACTCTCTAAGGCTGTTATATGACATAATTGGGATATGATCGAACAAGCTCGAACGATGAATACAAGTGAAATGTGGATGGTAACCAATGGTATCATTCTTGTCCTCAATATTACAGCGTATATTCCTTTTTAATTCCTAAAAATGTATGAACTTCTTTTTTAAATAAATTCTTTCCGATGATATCAAAAAGGAGGATGTTGCATTTCTTTCAAGTTTAATTGTTCCCCTCTAGTTTTGCTCTTTGATTGGGACGAACAGTGTTATGGTGAGACGCTTTGTCAAAATGACGAAGAGTCGGGTGGGACGCCACCTAATCATATGTTGTATTCCATGTGATACGAAAGACTGGCCATCTTAAGTATCAATGTGATTGTCTCATTCATATTCAAATCATTATTTCTTCTTTCTTTTCAACTCTAAGTTTATTAAAATTGTGAATCCTTCTAGTTGTTTCGTCGTACAGTTGTTCTTTGCAGTGGTTTTTCAAATAAAGGTCAACGTATTATGGACCAAGCGGGCAAAGTTCCATCTACCTCTCATGCATGAAAAGGAAATAAGGGCATATGGAGAGGATTGCAAATCACTAGCCCTAGCCAGGGATGCACTAAGAGTCAAGGGAATCTACTTCAATAAGGAATACGTCTTCGAGAACGAGAATTTGCGATTTTCCTATGAAATATGTTATTTAGAATACAGATGTGATGATGTAAATGATTATTGTGGATACCTTATGCGTTAAAGTATTGAAAGATGTGGGGGCAACTTGATCGTTTATCTCTCAAGGTTTTGTTGATAAGATAAATTACCATGTTGAATTGATAAGATTATGACTAAAGGACTAGCAAGTTAAGAACGTGCAATTATTAAATAAGTAAGTACCAATGGTGGAATTGAGATTTCTGGAAATAGGTTGTGAGGAATTGATATCATTTGAGATAAGAGGATTGGACATTATTCTAAGGAATGGATTAATTATTTAAGAGTGATGTCCAGATAGACCATCGTGATGGAAGATAGTTCTGAAGACGCCAAATGAGAATATGAAGGAGTTTAGAGGATGAAGGAAGGTAAAGAACTTGTTAACAATGATTTAAGTTAAAAGGTTACGGTGACTAAGATGTAAGCACTGTGGTGATTATAAACAAAAGTCAGGAGCCAACATAATTTGAAGATTTTATAGTTTCAAGATATGTTTCCAGACGAGTTACCAATATTTACTTCAGATAAAGAAATTGAGTTCATGATTGACTTAGCACCTGAAATGAAGCCAGTGTCCAAGACCCCGCACAGAATAGCGCCAGGTAAAATAAAGGAGTTAGCAAAATAAATGCAGGAGATGACTAGAAGAGGAAACAATTGGACCTAATGTACCCTATAAGGTGCACCAACAGTACTTGTTAATATGAAAGATGGAAGTATGAGATTATGTGTCAACTAGCGAAAGCTCAACAAGTTTACTATCAAGAGCAATTATCTGTTACCTCGAACTAATGATATGTTTGATCAGATAAAAGAAGCAGAGTATTTTCTAAGATTGATTTAAGATTTGGGTATTATTAATTGAAGATTTAACCTATGGACATATCAAGATAATTTTCAGAACTAGGAACTGTTGTTATAAAATTCTAGTACTGTTATTTGGATTAACCAATATACCAGTAATATTTGAACTTGATGGACATAATCTTTAAGGAATATCTGGATAAGCTATAGTTGTGTTACTTAAAGTCAAAAGATGACCATGAAAAGTATTTAATGATAATTGGGGAGTCGGAGAAGAAATAAATTGTATGTAAAGTTTACAAGGTGAAAGCTTTGATGGCAGGACATGTAATTCTTAGCATAAATAATCAGCGAGGAGGAGGAAAAAAAGGGGATCTAACAAGAATTAAAGTTACTATAAATGACGAAAGACCAAAAACACCAACAAAAGTAAGAAGTTTTACCATGGGCCGGTTATTATCGAAAATTTATGCAAGATTTCTTGAAAGTTGCAATACCTTTGACGAAGCTAATCAGGAAAAGCAAGAAGTTTATACGAATTGGAGAAGGGTGAAGAAAGTTTTGTAGAGTTAAATGAAAGAATGGTTATATCACCTGCTTTATCACTTTGGAAGTATCAAGGAGATTAGGTAGTTTATAGTGATGCTTCTCATAAGGGAGTAGGATGTGTGTTGATGCAACACAATAAAGTTATTGTATATGCATCCAGACAACCGAAACCTTATGAGCAGAAGTATCCTACTCATAATTGGGACTAGCAGTAATAATATTTGCTTGGAAAGATTGGGAAACATGATAGGTATGGAGAAAGGTGTAAGATCAATATGGACCATATGAGTTTGAAGTATATATTTACGAGGAAAAGCAAATGTAGAGGCAAGCGATAAGCAAAAAGGAAAGAACGAACATAGAGACTACACCAGAAGAATTATCTATGGAATTTTAGAAGTTGGAATTGGAAGTCAGAGTTCATAATCCAAAAGGAGCAAAGAGGGATAGTATGACCTTTCAGTCGAAGTTGTTAAGGGAAAGATAAGAAGATGTCAAGAGAAGATAATGGATCACGATGTTAGCAGTTAATAAGAGGAAATTTATGCGCCCAGAAGAACAATCACGATATCCCCAGGTTTTCTTCCAGCACTTGGATGCTACAAGTAAAAGAATTAAGAAATGAGATCCCACAGGGAATTCACAATATAAAGTATTTGATTTATTAAAGAAATGACAAGATATACGGGAATTTGAAGAAAAATAGTGATAACCAGGCATAAGAAGGAAATTTTAAAATGGACTAGGAAGTGTTGGACATGTCAAAGAATTAAGATGAAGTATCGGAGGCCTAGTGGATAACGCAAACCAAAGAGTGGTTTTACAAGAAGCGAACCGTAAAATGTACCAGTGATGTTGAGGGAGAAAAAGAATGGAATTATGAGAGTATGTACTGATTATCGGGAGTTTAACAAAACAACGAATAAGAAAAAGTGACCCCTATAAAGAATTGATTACTTATAAGACCTAATTTAAGAAGTGTGTTATGTCTCGAGGATTAACTTAAGATCCGACCTGAGGACATATCAGAGATTACGAATAAAATAAGTTATGAGAATTGCAAGTTCTGGTGATATCATGTGAAATAACCAGTGTATTAGTTGTCTATAAGAAATTAAGGAACATGGTGTATAAGGAATACTTGGGTAAGCAAATTGTATTTATTGATAACATCCTCAGCTATTCAAAGAATAAGAAAGTTGTGTGGGATTCCCAAAGATTTTCCTCCAGAGATTAGAAGGGAGGCAACTATACGTTGAGTTTTCAAGTATAAAATTTTGACTGAGGATTAACAAAAGATTCTGAATTAATCCATTAACAACTACCTAAACAAAGCCGTATGATAATAGATGCCTTATGCAGAAAGAAAAGATTGGATGTAATTAAGACCACCGAGGAGTTAATAAACGAATTGGAAAGAGTGGAATATGAAGTTCAAATACCTAAAGGTGATAATAACTGAATACATGAGCCTACTTTTCATCCTTAACTGATGGAAATGAGTAGGGGATGTTTAAATGTTTGGAAACTAAGTTGAAATTGAACACCACCTATCACCCTTAAACGAAGGTTCAAGGTGAATAAGCGATTCAGGAAATATAAGATATGTTGAGAGGTTGAGTTTTAAGGAAAAATGGGATGACCATTTATCATCAATGTTAGCTTTAGAATGCCACTTTACCAAGCCTTATGTGGACGCAAGTGTAGGTCCCCACTTTATTGAGATAAAATGGGAGAAAGGAAGTTGTCAAATTCTAAGTTGATTCAGTACACCAAAGGGCGTAGTGATATTGATTGAAGCAGCTCGGAGTAGACAAAGAAAGAAGACAGATTTGTATCGAGAGGGAGTATGAATATATAAATAAAACCAGTAGTGTTAGTAAAAGTTTCATCTTGAAAGAGATTGGATAAGTCTGAGTCAAAAGGACAAGTTAAACCCTAAATTTAGTGAACCACTCAAGGTATTGATAAATATAGATAAAGTTATTCGTGAATTGATGTTACCGTCACAATAGTGTGTACATATAATGTATTTTTCCTGTCAATGTTAAAGCGATAAGTATCTGATTTGAATTAAGTGGTTGATTAGGAGCCAATAGGCTCCTGTCCAAGTTTATTATGCATATAGTAATCGATCCAAATTCTTGATCGTTAGAAGCGAGTCCTTGGAAATGAGCGTATATTTATAGTGAGTACGTTTGAAACCCTCGAGTGGAAGAGTCTACTCGGGAATTAAGGTCAGATATGCTTGACAAATATCCTCACTTGTTTAGTTAGACAAGATTCTGAGGACATAATCTTTTTAAGGGGAGAAGGATATAACGACTCCTGTATTCTTTTGAATTATTTAAATATGTAATTGTGGAAGTATTAATTAAATAAAATATGTGTCTTGGTTTTGGCAGCAGTCTGTTGATATATACTATTTGTCTGTGATTTATTGGTGTAAAGGATTGGAATGTGTAGTTAAAAATTGAGTTATATTGTTCTGTTTTATTTTTAAAAGGTGATTTTATTACAGTTTTAAATCCGTAAATATTTGAATTATCTCTAAAATTAGTTTTATGATTTTATAATTTCAATAATTATTTTTGGGATTTTACAAAATTTAAAAATCAATATTTTATTAATTATTTATTTTTAAATGATTTTCTGATTACTTTTATTTATAAAATCCATATTTAATTTTAGAATTCTTCAAAAATTATGAAATTAATATTTATTTAATTTTGGAATATTCTGAGAATTTTAAAATTATTTTAAAATTTTTTGGGATTAATTTTACCCGCGCGTTTATTTGTTTAATTGATAAAAGCGGGTATAAATTGCGTTTTAGAAATGATTTTAAAATAATGAAATTTACATTTTAATTAACTTCAGGATATTTGTAATATTTTTAGACTATTTTGATATTTTTCTGAATTTATTTTATGTGCAACTTGGCTCGATAAATTGCGAGATAGCGAACCAGAAAAGGGGTTGCAGTACGTTTATTGATACGTGTCCCAAATTGCGAGACACGTGGCAATCAAATAAGATTGTGAGAGCGTGTTGGCTGCAGATTAGTTAATAAAAAAGAAAAATAATAATAAAATAAAAACAAAACAACACACACGGTTGTGTGTCACCACCGCCTTCATCACTCTCCTCTTCTCTATCTCAGTCTCTCCTCTCGATTTATCTTCGTCTCTCTGCATATCTTTATTTATCTCTTCTCTTTTTCTTTGTTTATTTCTTCCTCCCCCTCTTCCCTTCCATTTCTTTCCGGTTCTCAGCGATTTTGCCGCCGCCCTTTTTCCTTTCCGGCGACTTTCTGGTACCATGGTTTTTTTGTTCGATTTTGTCCAGCATATATGTATATATATGTTTCTGTTTGTGTGTATATGTGCGTGAGGTGTGTGTGTGTTGTTGTGTGCGTGAGTGTGTGCCGTGTGTGTGTGCGGTGGCGCGTGAGGCGTGTGTGTGCGGTGGCTGTGTGGTTGATTGTTGTTGGTTTAATTGATACCAAATTGGAATTTTATATTATTATTTTCTGCAGGTACTTTGTTGACTAGTTTCGTGAGATTAAAAGATTTTCGTGCGGAAAACTATTATTATAAATCAGTGGAGTTCGCATCGGAAACCCGAATAATTCGGGTACTCGCGAATTTTACAGCCGTCGGCGATGAGCCTCGGCGAGCTGACGGTGGACTGTGATGTTTATTCTGATTCCTAATATTTTAAAAGAAATAAATGTAAAAACGCGAATAATAATAATTAGTTGGTTTAAATCAGTGATTGGGATTTGTGGAATTGGGATGAGATTGGATAATTGTTGCGATTGTTGTGTTAGGGATTTGACGTTGATTGATGTTTCGACGGGTAGTCCGATAAACAAAGGAGGCGCTACCCGATTTCCGGGAAATCAACTATAAAAATGCGGAAGCATATCCGGTAATTATCGGGACGTCGAGTGAATATATATATATACTTATACTTTATACGAACTTGATTGTATGTTGTGGTAAATGTTCTGTCCAAAACTCAGTAACCCTAATTTCATAAAATGACGAGTATACGTATTTTCTGAAAAACGAAAACTGAACCGATTTCGAGAACGTGAACCCTAATTGTTGTCTGTGTTATTATAATATGAATAATTATGAGTCGGAATATGCTATTGCATGGGTAGGTTGTTAGTGAGGATATGTCAAGCATAACTGGGTGTCTAACATAGAGTATTTCGACCCTGTAGGTTCTAGTCGGGAAACCGAAAGTAGACGATGGACTAAAGATAACCTAGTGGGTAGTCGACGAGTTCGGTAGAGTTTCAATAGAAAAACTTGAGTGTCGAAGTCGAATCCAATGTGATCTAATGGTTGGACATTAAAGCCTGAGCGACAGAGTCGACTCAGAGTTGATCAGTAATAGTTGTAAAGCCCTGTAAGACAAGTAATTCTAAACCTTTTTCGAGATATAATGCAAATATTTCTAAATTTTCTCGTAACCTATTGTTAAGTATTCAAAATAGCTCTGTTTTATATTGTAAATACTTTCAATCCTTCAGCCTTGAACCTGAGCCACCTCACTTGATCTTTGAGCCATAAGCCTTATTCTTTGTAAACCATTTCTTGTTGATTTACCAGATACTAAACTACACAAATACGATACTACTCCACAAATATATACCCATCATATACCAAAAAATGGAACAGAATTGTTTAAACATACAGAAACTTTTATACTCAACCATAGCTTGTGACATCAAAGAACTAAAACCTTGTAAACACATTATTCATCTAATACCCGATTCTCCTACAGGCTGGAGGCCATTTCTTTTATATACTCTGACATACCCTTGTGGTACCCATGAATTTTCACCATGCACTTATGCAAATGTTTTATTGTTGTTGATTATGATCCAGTTTGTTTGAATTATATTGTTTATCATATTGAACTGCTTTAGAATTGGATAGATTTCTTTATGTGGACCAGATTCGTGGTCAGACCAGATTCGTGGTCAAATTAGGCCAATGTGTGCCTTGGATCCAATTCGTAGAGCAGAGCTGTGTGCCTTACTCGGGGTTAGTGCGTGACTGATCAGCAGCCTAACCTTGGTTTTAAAACTTAAAATGAATATCCAATTCTAATGATTATTTAGCAATAAACTTGATTCATCTGAATCATCTCGTTTGATCATTGATTAACCACAATTCTTATCATTGTGACTTGCTGAGCTAGTTAGCTCACTCTTGCGAATCTTTTTATGTATTATACAGTTAAGAAGGTTACAGTTGATAGCGAGGTTACCCAGTTCAATGTACGAGCTAGGATTCCAGATTGAGTTGGAGCGAGCTAGCAGGAGCTTATTACGGTAGCGAGATAGTAAGATTGTAAGAATAATTTCATTATCAGTTGTAAGTTAAATTAGTTGGGATTTGGTACGTTGTAATAATAAGTTAAGGTTGTGGCTTGTTTTCATACTTTAACCTGTTGCGGTCCGTGGTTATGTAAAGCAGGGTCAATATAAATAATATTTCATATACAGGTTTATATATTATGTATGTGTTGTGGACCCCAAACTTCTGACCCGGGTTTGGAGGTCGCCGTAGTGAGTATAATTAATATTTAATATAAAAAAAACTGAAAGCATGAGGTTTGATCGTGGAATGTGTTAATATGTGCCATATGACTTGTATGTGTTGAATTATGTGATTGATGAAATTGTTTCCAAATTAATATAGTTAAAAATCAGAATATTTGAATTCCAGAGTTGGGTTATTTGGTTCGATTTCTATGTGAAATGATGAATGATAAATCGATTATTTGATTCATTTTTAAGTGTGAAATTGAAAGCTATTTTAGTTCCTTTTTTTTATTATTTTTAAGTTCAAATAATGGGATTAAAGATATGAAGTTATTGATTTAACGAGGGGGGGATGATTATGTATGATTTTGGTATGGATAAAGAATGGTATTAGTTATTATCGTAACATGGATTGAGTGTGAGCAAATGATGTATGTATGATTACGATTGATAATGGGATTAAAAAATAGTTGTAATTGTTATAAAAGGCTGTTATATTTGATTTTATCATAAAGGTATATTATAATCGATTTTATGTAAATGATTGTTGTTGGCGTCGACTTGAGATCGACTGGTAGCTAATAAAATAAGGGAAGTGCTGCCAAAATTTTTTGAAAATTTATTTAACTTTTTAAATAAGATGCGCACTTCTATGTTCTGTTAAACTTTCTATTTAGCATTCAAATGATTAATATCTTTGTTTACAAAAATAATTTTCTATGCGTAAACTGACTTAACATCACTAGTATCATATTTTATTTAGTTAATCCTTATTTGATTTAATTAATCGGTTAAAAGGAGTTGATCGATTAATTTTATCGACTAATGGTTAATTGAATATTAATCGGCTCTTATTAGGTTAAATTATTTTATTTTTGCAAATACTTCGAAAGGCGGGAATGTGAGGCTTAGGAAAGGAAAAGCTAGGCTAGTTGACGTGAAGTAGGTATCTGGTCAAGAAGGAATGCTTATAAAGCAAGTAATTTTTCAACTCTTGTCTACTATATTATTGTTAAATACTTACTGTCACCTTTTGATCAGATTTATGCAAGAAAAAGTCTTGTTTATTTCATTCCGAATATCATGCTTTATTTCAAATACAAATGCTATATATGGGCTGAGTTCTATGGAGTCCACCTTTTTATCGGAGTCCTCGGAGTCCATCTACGTTCTGCAAATAAAATATATTGTAAAACGTGTTATTTTGCAAAACATGTTACACAAATAGCATAACTTCAACAAAATCATGCAAATCTCATATATTTACGGTACAATATGTATGTTCTGCAATATGTTCTGCAACATGAACATTTATGTTCTGCAAACTAAACATGTTTTGTAGAATATATATTTTTGCAATGTTCTGCTTGTAAAATGTATGCAATCTACAAGATTTTTGATAGAATAGTGATGTTTGTCGAAAAATAATATGTTTTGCAATATTTTAAGCTATATTTTACTTGCAGAACATATATGGACTCCGAGGACTCCAATTAAAGGTGGACTCCATAGAACTTTACTCATGAAATTGGTAGTATTTATGATTTCATGAATGATGATTCTTTTGGATATACCTTACTTCATGTGAACGTAATAATGTTTTCAGAAATTGAAATTAAGAATGATTTCAGACTTGTAATAGTCTCATTAATTCAAAGGATGTAATAATTTAAAAATGAAAAGTATATTGAAAAGTGAAAGATTTCAATACAAATGATTTCTACGAATTTGTAATGATTGGAGGCATAAGTGGTCGAGTAACACCGGTCCAGCTATGTGATTATGAAGACCAGTAAGGGTTGGCACATTATGAATACTAGTGAGGGATGTCATTTGAAAGGCTAAATATTTGGCCATATGGGTACCCTATTCACGTCCAGAGGGGCTGTAAAGTCCGGTATGGGGATTGTACGTGACTGATCACCCATGCAATCCAGAGCGTTATAAACTCCAATCAAATAAAATGCTTTTATGTAAAGAAATTTCAAGACGATTATACTGTTTTAAAAAATGAGAAGGTCATTGAAAATGAAGATAAGTTTAAATAAAGAACTATTTGATGTTTTATATAAAGAGATGTCCAGATGATTGGATTATTTTGAAATTGAGATACCTTTCTTGAATGAAATTAAAGTTTTGAAGAAAGAACTGTTTTGAAAAAAAATATTTTGATAAAAAAAGATTTTATGAAACTTTTGAGAAATGAGGGATTTACATGAATATAATGTTTTATTAAAATAAAGTATTTTCGGGAAAGAACCTTAATTTTGAACCCCTCTTAAGAACTTGTAACTCTGGTTTATAACTATAAACTTTATATTTTTATTTTGTTGGACGGTTATTTGCTCAACTTTTGTAACTTATTCCGTTATTTTTCTAACCCTAACAGTAAAGCAAAAAGATGGAAATATTTAAGAGAGCGTTAGAAAGAACGTTAATAATGGACTTCTGCAAATAATTAGGCTCACAGTGCCTTCGCAGGTGGAGAATCTTTAGTAGACAGCCGGTAGCAATAATTTGCTTTGTTTACCTTATAGATAGATACTTGTTTCACACTATTATCTGTTAAAGATCCGGATCAATGTAAGAGATTGTTATCTTATATTATTAATATTATTTTCAAGATATATGTATTATATTATTGAGTAGTGACCCTCCGATCTAGACCCCCGATCGGGAGGGCGCCACATTTATACTTCCGGTAAAGTAATAAACTCGTCAAAATAATATTTTTTCTTGGTCTCGACCCTATTACTTTAAATAGATTTAACTGTAATTTTTTTAACTTTCGAAATGGGGTAAAGTTGAGTATATATCTTATCATTTTTAGACCTTGCGATAAGCGTGATTGTATTTAGCTGTTGGGCTGGCTAGTAACTTTGTTATAAATTATAAAAAGTAACTTGTAAACTTCGGGATCAATAGAAAAAGTCATTTTTGAAGGGAAACAAAACGGGCCGAAGATTAATAGGATGTCCCGAGTGGATAAAAAAGGCTCAACTCCATTATTTGCACGTTTGGAAAATTTTAAAATAACTAAGTTATAATTGAAATAAATAAGTGATTTATAAATAGTAAATAGATAAATACTTATAAGTTATATAAGTGTTTGTATAATTTTATCTATAAGACAATTTTTTTTACTTAAATGAACTAAAATAAATAACTTTTAAATATAATTATCTTAATTCGTAAATTTAATATCAGATTAATATTTAAAAATATATATTTTAAAACTAAAATAAATAAAAAAGCAAAAAATCATAATAAGTTGAGAAAAATATGTCGTTACTAATATTCAATTTATCAGCTTATAAGTTGTAAACTCGACTTATAAGTCGGGTTGACAAACATCAATGAGTTGTTACGGGCTTATAAATAATAAGCTGAGTTATAAGTTGCACACATAAATGCCCTAATAATGTGCCCATTTGGGAAATATTAAAACACGTAAATTACAAGTTAAAATAAATAAGTGACATATCTAAGTGATAAGTTGATAAATATTTATAAGTTATATAAGTGTTTAGATAAATTTATTTATAAGTAAGAATTTCTTTTACTTAAATGAACTAAAATCAATAATTTTTAAATATAATTATATTAATTCGTGAATTTTAAAGTATATAATATATTAACATTTTAAAACATATTTTTAAAAATTAAAGTTAATTAAGAAATTAAAAATTAAAATAAGTTAAAAAAAATACGTATTGCTAACATTCAACTCGTGAGCTTATAAATTATAAATTCAACTAAAAATTTACAAGTTGGGTCGACAATTGTGAGCTTATAAGTTAAAAATGACTCCAAACCCATAAGCCCACATTTTGTCTGCGATCTTCAAACTCTCTTCTGTAGGCTGTGCCTGTCCATCGGGGTCCATCAGTGCATAATGCCTGCCTAGTTTCATTTTGTCACATCAATAAGGTTTTAAAAACCAAACAAAATGTCCAAATCCTGACAGAAAATAAAGAATGTCCAATGTCTTATAAATAAATATTGAGTAATGTAAGAGGTACTAAAATTGGTCACAAAAAAACTCTCAAAATGACACATGATTAATTATAATTTATGGATATATATTAGCCATCATTTTATAAAAGTTATGATCAATCAAATACTATTGCCTTTTGTCATTTAATAGAAGTACCTATTTTGAGATATAATTTTGGTAATTCTATTATTTCTCATAAATATTATAATGGTAGTAATAGAGGTAACAAATTGGTACTAAAATTTGGCTACAAATGATATAACACTGATTATTTGTCAATTTAAAATGTTTTTATTAATAAAACTTATGTGAATACGTGATCTATTATTATTAATTAACTTATAAACAATCTGATTATATGATATTTGGGATATATTTTATGTATCAATTTCAATTCTCTAGAATTATTCATATTATAATATGCAAATCTATTTCGAGGATGTCTGGTCAGTTTGGTTAACTACAAGCTTTTTATTAGAAGAATTAATATATATTTAAATTCAAATATCTTAAGCTGAAATTGTTATGTTGATAGCCTAATGATTTAGGGTCACTTAAAAAATATATATTATATTACCTTTTCGGCTTGCCATGATTTGCAACTTGCGTAGTTTGACTTTTATTCATACTAACTTAAATTCCGTACGATACACGGGTTCATATTAATATTTAAATATTTTTTATCTCGTCATATTATAATTTTAAAATATTTATATAAATATACAATAATTATAAATTTATAACTAAAATTATAGGATAACATGTGGTCGTAGTTTAGTATGATAAATAGATTATATCTAGTAGTTTAACAATTTAGTAGTTTAGCGGATATATAATACTATTTATTTATTTTTAATAATAGGATAAATTGTGGTCGTTTTGAATTTAATAATTTAACGGATATAACACTATTTATTTATTATTTTAATTACCAAAATCAGAGAATAACCGTTGAACGAAATTATACCCCATTCTGGTTATTATAGTATAATATAGATTTTAGTCAATTATTTATTTACCAAGTTTCAGATTAATTAGATTAATCAATATTCACATGTTTTTATATAACTAGAAATTTTTGCCCGCGCTACGCTCGTTTATTATCCGACATTTTAAAAACGTAAAAAAATAAATAATTACCCTTCCAATTATACCATTGGACAATAAAAAATATATAAATACACCATATTACTTCTTATAAATGAAAAGAATCGCGATATTGTATTCAGAAATGATGATCCTCTTAATTATATTAACGAATAATTAAAAAACATATAGATGCACCAAAAAAACATGATCCCTGCAAAGAAAACTAACAGAAGTATTGTTTGGTAAAACACTTGAATATAAACGAAAGAATTTTCTTCTCCAAAAAGTTTTGAGCATTAAGCAAAATGTGTACTAAGAATTCTAATGGTTACATGTGTTCTTAAGGATCATATGAAGATACCTTAGTAATAATCGAAAAACTTTGTTCAATAGTATAACATGTACAGTACCTCATTTATATTTTGCTTAACAGGTATAGGTACTCACAAAAATGTTACATCTGAACGAGCCATAACAATTTGATATACTCTCTTTACCATGCAAAGTTTGATGACCAGTGATCATTTTGGAAATGTTTAACGATGCCGAAGATGCCCAATGACGCTGAAGAGCACGTGTGTGTTCTAGTAGAGGACCAACAACTGGATAATATAGTTTAATTCATTAGACTACTGAGACGGTACAACTATGAAAAAATAATTATCGTGGTGTAGTGCTTAACATAATGACGCTTGAAGTCTCGATTTTTAACTTAACCATTTCTCAAAATTTAGCCTTAATCTGGTGCCTCAAACTTCGGCAGGCAAACTGTAAGTTTTGGATTGAAGATGATTTGTTTGATGACATTTTATTGTGAACATAAGGCCTAAGAAAATCAAAATTAGACTAAAAAATGGTTGCTATAAAGCCTATAGTATAAGAGATATGAGGAGAATTGAACCTTTACATGTTTACAATTTAACACGCTGTACATTGTAAACAAATATGGTGTTTCAATATGTTTTTGGACACTTGAACTATTGATTTTACTATGATACTGAAATTTTCAAGTACATAAAGTTTGCAGGTGATTATAGATGATGATTGAAAGGTTTCGAGCACATAAACGCAACAGAAACAATGTATAAATTAAATTAAAACCAGGATAAAATTGAAACCCTACGCATGATCCATGCGAAAATAAATATTTAATTCGTAGTAAGAATCTTTACCTTAAAGAAGCTTTAAGAGTTCATTAATGGAGGATTAATGGAGTTTCAAATCTTGTTGAATCACCATGTATCCCGCTCTCGCGATCTACGCTCTACGATATCCACACGAATACTTTTCTTGAAGAATTGAAGTGTACTAGCACCCGAAAACTCCATCTCTACCACTCTCCCTCTTTCTCCTTAAATGACCAGGATTTTGTAAACCATGTATCCTGATATATAAATCAGCCCTCAAAGAGTTTATATAAAGTGAAGAATGAGTTTTCTAATTATAATCTAATTATAATTAATACTAATCTGAAATCTCAATTTCTTATTTAATTAAGTCACACTTAATTAATTAATAACTTATTTCAGAATTAGTTTAAGTAGTTTCTCTATTTTATTTAATTAATTAATTAAGTCATACTTAATTAATATCATAAATAAAATAAATTACTTATTTAATTTAAATTCAAAATTTAAATTGTTTATCCTTCAAGTGTTTTTTGTGTGTGACCCTGTAGGTTATTATTACGTTGACAATAATTTTAATATCTCACATTAAAATTATAAATAATGAGCGGCATCTAGTAATACATCATTGCTATCTAAATAATAATAATTAAATCGGTGATTCGATTAAACCTTTCGTGATAATGTACAATATAATATAATTCCTTTAACCAAATATCATTATTTAAATTAGAGGCATGTAATGTGTCATCCTCATAATAGTTTAATCCAAGTTTTCTTGATCAATGAGTAGACTATCATATCAAATCAACATTTGAGCGTTGCCACGCATTTCATAGTCTAGCTCACACAAGATGCCAATAATATCACTCATAAAATAGGAGGGTTAAATCTCATCTAGAACATTCATATTTCTCATACTATTCATAATATACCCAATGTCAACTTTTATCATTACCCGGTCAAGGATAACTTTTAACGGAATCAAAGTATATTAATTCTCGTATAAAAATATATTAACTTTAGGTCTAAGGACCATTACATTATTATCATTGTGAGAATAATTTATGACACTATAAACATATAGTATCTCACAACGGGTCAATCCAACACCATGCATCTAATACATGTGCATGTGTTTTGACTTTAGTATCACCATACCTGTAATGAATGAGATGTGATCATCAGTCAACAAACATACTAGTCTTAATACATTATTATTGTCCCCTATAATAATACTCGACTGGGGACCTTTAGGAATATTAATACTATTCTCATAATCTTATTTCTAAGTAACGTACTTAGAGATATAGAATTGCATAACATATTCCAAAAATATTTATTAATCTAACATTTATATCGCAGTAAATTAAGAATTAATAAATTATAAAAGGAATAATCAATAGAGCATAAATACTAATAATCCAAATATCTTAAACTAAAACATCATTGTGTTGTCTATAGGGTACAAACACTAACAATGTCCCACTTGCACTAGAGCCAATCACCCATGTATCTAATACTCATGGAATTAGTATGACCGTCGTGCTTTTGCTGCGACAAATCCTTAGTCAGTAGGTCTGCAACATTATCATTACTACGCACTTTACATTTATACCTCCTTGATTATTAATCTCATTAATAACGTGATATAGCCTAATGTTATTCCCAATCAATGCAACAAGGATTACAGAAGGGGGGTTGAATGTAATTATGGCTTCTTTTTCTAATTTTAAGAATGTTCTTACTTAATATATAACTGTGTTTGATTTTGCAAGAAGTGCGGAATGAAAGTAAAATGGAAATCAAAACGTAAAGCAATAAAACACAAGGCTTTAAAACTTTCTGGTGGATTTAAACTTATCCACCATATATATATATATATAAAGATGAGAACTCTGTGATGCTTGAATAGCACACAGCTGCTTACAAGTGAACTTACATAAATTACAAAGAGATGCTTAACAGATACATCTTTATTTATCTCTCTGAAACTAATGATTATTTGGTTATTTTGTTCTACCTGTTACTCTTGGTTTATATACTACCAAGTTACATGATAAAAGACAAACAAGTAAAACAAAAATTGTTTTTAGTCTAATTTCATGTTACTTCATTACTATATCCAGCATCTTTGAATATCTTCATAATTGCATGGAAATGGTAATGCTTCTTTATTCTCTAAATCCTGCAATTAGGCTGCCACATTCCATTTACAAAAACCCGACGCATGTGACTGTGTTGTCACTGTCAACTACTCTTTTGAATTATGATCATCCGTCGGGACTATGTTGATCATCCGTCGGGAGCCTTGTTGATTATCTGTCGGGAGCCTTTGTAGATCATCCGTCGAGAGCCTTTCTATCACTTGACTCTATTTCACTTATACATAATTACAAGACATCTTATATTTACAATTAGCCAACCTATTCAGCATATCAATCTAGTAGTCAACATGACTTAAAGAATCCTACATTATCTACTAATACATTGTTGTTTGCAGGCATGTGCTACAAGACTTATTATTACATAAGCTACACTCTCGATGGATGTTCAGTTGTCATGTGGCGGGATTATAAAGTTCATCCGTCGGGACTATTGTAGAACATCCGTCGAGAGCTACAAATACACTAAGTTAAATCTCCTAAGCTGTTTTGTTCAACTTATCATCAAGTTCACAACATATTCCTAACAATATCCCTCAATTTATGTCTACTAGAATTGTAGCCATAAATTAAGAGAAACTTGATGATAATAAAACACCCTAAATGTACAGATTGAATTATGGTAGATAAAACTAGTAAGTGCTACAGTTTATTTGAAAATTGAACAAAGTAAAATGTTCAAATAGTTCTCACAATCATTTTCAAGGTGATCCTCTAGTCTGAGCAGATGTGATTTATTTTCTTGATTATCTTGATTTCTTCCCAAGCTTCCTGTTGTTTTCTTCTATTTGATTTTGGAGTTGTCTGTGAAATTCAAGTTCTTCAACATTTGATAGATCTAGCTTTTCTTGCATTTCCAATAAAGTCTCATTGCTTGAGATGCTCAATTGGTCATCCAGTCTGAAGAATCTCCTAACACATTTTTCATCCATGAATTCCATCAGCTAGTAAGGCCTCAAGTGCACTCTATTTCATGTGAAGGGAATTGATAGAGTCCTTGGGAGTGCATCCGAGGCTTTTCTGCTCCTTAGTTCTTCTATCTTCTTTGGAATCATTCTCTTGGCAGTCACATTGAATCCAAAGTTTTTCTTGAAGGATGAGAAGATCTTTATCAAAATAGAACAACTTCCTTGAAGAATCTTGTGAAAGGGCCATATGATCTCTTTCCCACCCTTGTATTTGAACATCAGCCTTTCAGGGAGATTTTTGTGAGCATCAATTGCTCTTACTTCTTCTAGCTCATCCATATAGAGATTTATATCTGAAAATTCCTTGATGTCACTGATATATAGAAGATCTCCCTTGTTGATAGTTGGTTGAGTTTTGGTTAAAGTTTTGGTTTTGAGTCTCACAGGCTTGACCTTCTTGATTGCTCTTGTCTTTATCTTCTTTAACTTGTTGAAGATTTGTAAATTGAGCTCAGGAAGAGGCAAGCTATCCCAGTCTACAGGCTCATCCTTGGCAACTATTGGCTCACCATGAAAATTCCTTGTAAGATCCACCTTAAATTCCTTATGCACCACTGAGGGCTTGGATGTTTGAGTTGTAGATGTAGACTGGTTGAGAATGTAATCTTCCATCTTATCATCATTGAAGTCCAATCTTCTTTTGGAAAGGAATTTGTATCTGAACTTCCTTTTCTGTTGAGGTTCCTTGTGCATTTTCTGATCTTGAGCTTCAGCTATCACAAGTTGCTTCTCAGAAATCTCAGTTACAGTTTTCACAGCTTGGAGCTTGGATACTATAACAACTTGTTTTTTCTTCTGTTTGAGCTTTTTAGCATCTGAAGCAGCTTGCTTCTTTTCTTGTTTAATCCTCTCCTTTTCTTACTTCTTAGCTTCTGCAAACTTAGGGTGTCCAGCTACCACACAAATTTCTTTCCCATTCCTGTAGATTTTAGCAATTCTTCTCTTTAGTACTGAGTCAATTGGATCTTTGAAGAATGCAATGGACCTTGCCAACAACTTCTTTTCATCTGGCCTTGGAGTCTCAAACATAAGATCCAAGGGATTTTTGTCAGATGTCTTTGGATAATTTCTTTCGGGCTTCAAAACCAAGTTGGCTTTTGGAGACTTTATACACGAAAGTTAGCCCTTTTCCAAATTACCCAGACTCATTTCATTCACAAAAATTTGCTTGACTTGAGAGAAGTGATGAAAGATCTTGTCTGGTTTCTCAATTGGACCAAACTTCTTCTGGATTTCTTCATCAATATGCTTCCATTTATCATCCAGTTTTTTCTCAACTTCTGCTATATATACTGCTGCTAGATTGATCAGATCAATGTTATCCATGGTTGGTGGCTTAGTGAAAGCAATTGCTGGCACAATCACTTTACTGACTTGAATGTTGAGCACTTTCTCCCCCTCACTTGTTGACTCCCCTTGACTAACTGAGATGATTGAGTCTTTCTCCCTTTTTTGTTAGCATCAAGTTGAGTAGATGTAGAGAGTTGTGCAGCCACCAACTGTTGAAGTAGACTGGTTTGAGCTTCCTGATTTGCAAGTATCTTGGCTACTGACTTTTCCACATTTGTCAGTCTAGAGTCCACGGCCTCAACCTTTCTGTTCAAATCAGCTTCCTTTCTTAGCTTTTGAGCTATTTCAGTCATAGTAAGTCTAGCATCCAACCTTGCTACAAAATCCTGTTTGACTTCAGAAATTTCTTGCTTGATTGCATCCATATTTTGACTTTGTTGGAGAGCCTGAATCTTGTGCAGCTGTAGATATTCCAGGTATGCTTTGAGTAACCTTTTTGTGCTGGCACTTGTGGATGCTTGAATTGCTGTTTGGGTGTCATGAATAAGCTTGAATAAGGTGGATTGGAGATGTGAATATAAGCAGTTTTTACTTAGTATCCATGAAGTAATGTCTGCATCTCCCCCTATGCTCATGCTATCATCCTCATCATCCTCACCATCATCCCCAAATGAGTCTTCAGCTAATTCAAAGTCACTACCAGTTGTGGAAGGCATAGCAGTGATGTCATCATTTACCCTTTGTATTGAAGCAATAGTATGTACCAGGTTCAACATCCACTCAGCATCCTCATTGCCCTGTCCAGCTAGAGTTTGATAAGCTGGAACAGGATGAGTAAATGTCTCAGCATCCAAGGTGATAGAATCTATGACAGCTTGATATTCTTGCTGAAATAGTCTCTCCTTTTCTGCATCATTGACATCCATTGACTCACTAGCAATGGTTTCCATTCTTATATCTCATGTACATACATTTCTCTCATTTTCTCTATATTATTGCATCAAGGGCTCCCCTTGGATCACCACCCTCACACCCTCACCTTCACCTACTAAGGTGTAACTCCCCTCACTCACTTTTTCCAGGATAGAAGAAATAGCCTACATATTGTCTCTCTTTTCCTCTCCTTTTTCCTGTGAGCAACTCGGCCTCTCACTCTGTTCACTCCCTTCCCTGAATCTCAGGAGTGATTGTAAAACTACTAGCTCATCTACACTTGTAACAATTATTGAAAATTCAGCTTGTGTAGTGAGTACCGACGGATGAGGAACATTCATCGGGGTAGTAGTTGGGACCGACGGTTGACTGGTGTTAGGCACATCCGTCGGGATACAATCACTAGCCGACGGATGAACAATATACGTCGAGATAAAAGAAATGATAGAGTTTGGAGTAGAGACTACTGTTGAATCCATGGTGATTGATTTGAGATTTTGCACAGACGTTTCAGTAGACTTAGAAATAAATGGCAAGTGAGCCAACTAATCATCTAAAAGATGATGCTCACTTGCTTGGATTTTTGGCTCCTCCATGAGAGTTAAAGATGGAGAATCAGGAATTAATGTATGAATCATATCTACATCCAGTAAATGTGTGGGTGAGTTTGGTGTGTTTGGTGCTTTTATTGTTAAAGATTTTGGCTGTGACTCCACATTTATTGGAGCCACATCAAACTGAGTTTGAGAAGGTGTAGTGACTGAGTCTTTAGCTGCAGTTTGCACTGCGTGTGATCCCTGTACATCCCCAAGTTTTCTAGACTTCTTCTTTCTTGTATAAGTTTGGGGTGAGTCTGTGTCCTAGCTCTTTTGACCTGTGCTCCTGGTTGGGAGCTAGTTTCAATAGTAGCATCCTTTTGAGAGGATGAAACTAGAGATGTGCTAATTTCCTTATTAAGCATCACAGTTTGTTGGGAAACTGTGGTGTGGCTAGGTTTGGGTACACTCACCTCACCATCCTTATTCTTAGGGCTTCTTTGATGTTCACCCTGTCCCTCACCAATCTTACCCGCCTTCATATTTCTTTTCCGTTTTTGGTAGATATTAAAACTAACATCTTTTGAGAGACACCAGAGTGTAGTTTCTTTGATTTGGATTTTGAAGTTTTGGATTTTGTGGCTTGGGTAGGCATCTGTTGGGTCATTGACACAGATGCTATAGCCACAGTCAATGGCAAAGAAATTTGAGAGGTAGAAGGAGTATGGACAAAAGCATTTACCCCACTTACCTGAGGGCCTTCCATGATAGGCAAATAAACAAGGGGCACCTCCTTTTGGTGATCAGCTCTGTTTAAATCTATAATTATTCTTCTTTCTTGAACCCAACAATCCAGTTTGTTGGTTTGGTTCTCAATCACAAGATCCTCACAAATATGTATAGCAATAATCATAAAGAATCTAACATAATAAACATGCCTAGATCTCTTTTTAATCTCCCCTAACTTATAGCCTAACTCAAACATGATAGCATCACTAAAATTATAGTAATTATCAGTAAGAAGCATGTAGAGCATGTTAAGCATAGTAGTATTGATAGAATCAAAGTTACTTATTTTACCAGAAAACACCTTGGCAACTACATCACACAGAAATCTCCACTCTTTCCTAAGACCTAGCCTCCTAATTTCACTTAACTTAGTGGTAGAAAGTGCATAGATAATAGAATTAAGTAAGTTAACTAAATCAGCATCTGTGTGTGGTTTAGTAGTAGTATTTTCAGGAATTTTAAAGCATGCTTGGATAGTATCACTGTTAATGCAAAATTCCTTACCTTTAATGGAGAGAGTTATTGTTTTGTCAGTTGCCTGATACACAACAGTAGTCCACATCTCCTCCTCAACTTCACAGTAGATTGTGGGTGATTCCATCATGGCATAGTTAAGCTTGCATCCCTTCACAAAATCCATCATTTTGTGATAATCTTCAGAGGCTGGAATTTCTTTGTTCAAAAGAGCCACAAAGTTGTTCTTTTCATAAATAAATCCTGTCTGGGACATGATCTTGACTACTGGTGCCATTGTTAAGCAAGGAAAGTTGTAGAAAGAAAGGGGGTTTTGCTTTGAGGAAGAGAGAGCAGTTAATTGCAATAGAGAGAGATAAAAGCTAAAATGAACTTGGAATAAGGCTTTTATATATTCTCAAAAAAAGGGATAAAAATTAAAGGTAAAAATTAAAGACCCGATGAAAATTGCCCAAAATAGCCGTTTTAAAAGTAAAAATAAACTGTCAAAATTCTGTCAATTATCCATCGTGATATACTTACAGACTGTAAGTAAATCCGATGGATAATACTCAGAACTTTAACGGCTAAGATGTAGACAATTTGACGGATGAGAATAAAGAAATTATCCATCGAGTTTAAAATAATCCAAAAAAGTAATTGATTTTTTTTAACAGGCTATTCTATTTCGCCGGATGATCAAACTCGATGGATAATAAACATCCGCCGAGATGTAGATTTTGACTTAGCCAAATTTTCATCCAAAACAGAAAAATCAATTAAGTTTCTGGATGCATTTCAACTTGCAAAATAATCAAAAATGATTTAAGAATAATTAAGCATACCTAACTCACTTACCAACCTAGTGAAGGTGGATTCATCAAGTGGCTTGGTAAAGATATCTGCAAGTTGCTTCTCACTTGGAACAAAATGAAGTTCCACAGTACCATTTAATACATGTTCCCTAATGAAGTGGTACTTGATGTCTATGTGCTTTGTTCTTGAATGCCGTACTGGATTTTCAGTAATAGCAATTGCACTTGTGTTGTCACAGAAAATAGGAATTTTATCCACTTGCAAACCATAGTCCAACAATTGGTTTTTCATCCATAGAATATGTGCACAACAACTACCAGCAGCAATATATTCAGCTTCAACTGTAGAAGTAGAAACTGAATTTTGCTTTTTACTGAACCAGGATACCAACTTGTTTCCTAGAAATTGACAGGTTCCTGTGGTACTTTTTCTATCAATTTTACAACCTGCATAATCTGTATCTGAATAACCAGTTAGATCAAAACCAGAATCTCTAGGGTACCAAATGCCAAGTTTTGGTGTACCCTTGAGATATCTGAAAATTCTCTTAATAACTATTAAATGAGATTCTATAGGATTAAACTGAAATCTAGCACAAAGACAAGTAACAAACATTATATCTGCCCTACTAGCTGTTAAGTACAAAAGTGAGCCAACCATGCCTCTATAGCTTGAAATATCCACAGACTTTCCAGTAGTGGTTAATTCAAGTTTAGTTGCAGTGGCCATGGGAGTTTTTGCAGATGTGCAATCTATTAGATCAAACTTCTTTAAAAGATCATAAATATATTTGGTTTGACTAATGAATATTCCATCACTAACTTGCTTAACTTGTAAACCAATAAAGTAAGTTAGTTCTCCCATCATGCTCATTCCATACTTACTTTGCATCAATTTGGCAAAAATTTTGCAAAGTTTTTCATCTGTAGATCCAAATATAATATCATCTACATAAATTTGAACAAGTATGATAGAGCCATTACCATTTCTAAAGTATAAAGTTTTGTCAACAGTCCCTCTTGTGAAGTGATTTTCTAAGAGAAACTTTGACAAAGTATCATACCAGGCTCTAGGTGCTTGATTCAATCCATAAAGTACTTTCAAAAGATAGTAGACATATTCTGGAAAATTTGGATCTTCAAAACCAGGAGTCTGACTGACATAGACTTCCTTCTCAAAATTTCCATTCAGAAAGGCACTTTTGACATCCATTTGATAGACTTTGAAATTGGCATGGGCTGCATAGGCTAGGAAAATTCCGATGGCTTCAAGTCTTACAATAGGAGAAAAAGTTTCATCAAAATCTATTCTCTCTTATTGACAATAGCCCTTAGCAACCAATCTAGCTTTGTTCCTGACAACTATGCCATTTTCATCCATCTTGTTTCTGAATACCCACTTGGTGTCAATAGAATTCTTTCCTTTAGGTTTGGGTACCAACTTTCATACTTTATTCCTCTCAAATTGGTTTAGCTCCCCTTGCATAGCTAAAACCCAATCAGGATCCATCAGAGCTTCTTCTACCTTTTTAGGCTCTTCCTGAGATAGGAAGCTGCTATACAAACATTCTTCTTGAGTTACTTTTCTTGTTTGAACTCTAGAAGATACATCACCAATAATGAGTTTAAATGGGTGATCTCTAATTCATTTTCTCTGTTGTAGTAGATTAGCTCTAGATGAAGAGGCCTCATTGTTGTCTTGATGTGTGACTGAGTTTTGATTAGAAGAAACTCCCCCTGAGTTTGTGGATCTTTGATTTGAAGAGGGAGTTCTTTCTGTATGTAATCTATTTTGACTCTCAGCTTCTCTGATTGTTCCGACGAATGATGCACTTTGTATCTCGACGGACGAAGCTGATTGTCTTCCGACGGATGATGCATTTTGTACCTCGACTGATGCTGAATTTTATGCATCATTGGAGATAAACTTTTCTGCATTATCCTTAGCCACTATTTCTTGATCACTATCATCATCACTGTCATCACAGATTATCTCAACATTGTCAAATTTGAGGCTATCATGGAAACCTTCATCTTTTAGTCCTTCAATCTTCTTATCATCAAACACAACATGTACAGATTCCATAACAATATTTGTTCTTAGATTGTAGACTCTATATGCCTTTCCAACAACATATCCAACACAAATTCCTTCATCTGCTTTAACATCAAACTTTATATACTGTTCAATTTGATTCCTTAGAATGTAGCATTTACATCCAAAGACATGAAGAAAATTTAGAGTTGGATTCCTATTCTTGAATAATTGGTAGGTGTCATGCATTTTGCTTGATTGACCAAAGAAATATTCTGAGTGTAGCATGCAGTATTCATAGCTTCAGCCCAAAAATATGTTGGTAACTTTGATTCTTCTAGCATTGTCCTTGTAGCTTCAATCAGAGATATGTTTTTCCTTTCCACCACTCCATTTTTATGGAATTCTAGCTGTGAAAAACTCATGCATAATCCCATTCTCTTCACAAAATAATCTCATCACAGAATTCTTGAACTCAGTTCCATTGTCACTCCTGATTCTTCTTACTTTGAAATCAGGATGATTGTTGACTTCCCTAATGTGATTGATGATGATTTCACTAGCTTCATCTTTGGATTTTAGAAAATATGTAACATCCCAAATCCGGGGTCAAGATTTGGTGTCACTAAACAATCTTTACATAAAATCAAGAAATAAATAAATAACCCCTTGAATCCGGATCGTTTACAGGTTATGGTATGAAACAAGAATCTAACCCTTTACAACTCACAATAACTAAAATACAAGTATAGATACCTTTGAACTAATGCTTTTGTCACATTCTTCTAACACCTTCAACCTCTCGCAGCGGAAATTTCTCTAACTTCTGTTGTCTATCAAAGCTATTCACTTTTTATCATTATCTGATTCTGGCAGAAATAAGAATTTACAAAGCAAGAGTGAGCCAAAAATGTCCAGCAAGTATATATTTTGAGTTTCAAACATTAATATCAAAGAAAACTTCCGGACAAAATCTCTGAAATATTTTGAAGAGCAAAACACGAAATCATTTAAAGGACATACTTCATTATCTTAAAACCAATTTGATTTGCATTGCTATAAATCACATAGGAAATAATGACATTTTTGTAAGAGCTTCAGAATTGCGTGTTTTCAAAATGTCTTCTGGTAACACTTCATACTTGAGCAACGAATGCAATAACTATTCATAAAATGACGTTCAAGAAATTACTAACTATTCAGTATCCATCATTATCGACTAAGTTTCCATAGACTTAGCCTGCTAAACCAGCCTGATAAGGACGAGTTGAATAATTAAGAAGATCTCAATTCATTCAAGATTCTAATTATCACTGAGCAACTAATGCTGCAACAACAATCTGAACTTCGAATTTATTTAGAAACATTGTAATTTCCCGAAACTGGGTGCTAAGAAAGAATAACTTTAAACCATAATCACATTTTATTTCAAGAAGGAATGCCATTAATGGCGATCAACAATAAATTAAACTGGACACTAGTTCACACTTATACCATGCTGATCAGTCAGGATACAGTGCAGATCTATACCTACTTGTATAGATCCAGTCGGGTCCCCAGGCACTACGGCCCATTTCAAGGCACCGATTATGTTTCGGTCCTTAGGATTAAGTAAAACTTAATCCCCAAAGTATCACTATCCAGCCCGTAGAGTGTTTTGATGTCAAACCATTTTGAAGTCAAAACTTCCCAATTCAGGGTTCGCAAATAACCCGAAAAAATGGGTATCTGCTCAAGAGAGCAATCGAATTATGGGAACAAGAATAAAAAGATCATGCATAATCAGAGTAATTGCAGCGAAATGTAAAACATTTAAGTATTCTGAACTTAGAATAGGATCGAAGAAATAATTGCAGTATTTAAAAGAAAATTAAAGAATACTTGCAGTATTAAAAAAAATCATGAATACTTGCCTCAATAAGCTTTAACCACTATTATCAGTTAACTTTAGTTCGACTTTAATCATTCGGCTTTATCGTCAAACTTCTATCCTATTCTGGATATGATCCCAACATTCAGATCCTTCAATTGGAACGTCGTTGATCTCGACGTCTATTCACTAGATCGTTCCTAGCCCGATGTCACGTCTCGGTTTTTCCGTCTAAACTTACAGGGTTGAAATACGCTAATTCAGATAACTGCTCAAGGTTAACATCAAATCGTCATCCTATTTGTAATAACCCCAAATTTTGGAATTTTTGAAACCCTTATGAATAGTGTTTTGCTGATTATGCTGAATAAGAAAACTTTTCATGCCACACTATGTAGGGGTTCTTTTATTGATCTTCTGGGATATTATTAGTACTCTATGTGGTATATAAGTGTATGTAAAGATCGTCAGAATCCAAATCCGAACACTTTGATTTTCCCGAAAATCCACCAGATATCGAAATAATTGAGTATAAGGTAACAGGATAAAAAGGATTTAAATTCAAGAATTTTAAGAGAGGATCATAAAAGGAATATAATGTATTGAGAAAGGTTAAGGGAACCCAAGTAATAAGATCCCGGGTATGATCCCTCAAACGATAAACGAAAACGAAAGTTAAGCGAACCGTATAACAGATCAGCGGTCATTAGCCAAGTAATTAGAAGCTAATCAAAGAGATTAGTGGGGATGATGTCATCAAACCAATAAGAGGAGGACAAAGGTGGGAGGATGACATCACTTGGTGACATAAGCATGACCAAAGCAAGTGTGTTGTTGGTTGATTTAGAACCACACAAAAGTTACCATGGTAAAAGGTAAGAAAACAAATCAAAAGCAACCAACCAAGCCAAAACATTTCATTTTCATCAAAAAACACAAAACACCTCCATTTTCAAGAAGAGCTCTCGGCTTTTCTTCTTTTTCAAAGAGGAAAATTCCAAAATTCAAGATTCAAGCCTTGTTAATTAGTGAGGTAATTATCTAAGACTCCTTATGCATAGTTATGGATATCCTATAAGTTTGAGCTCCTAAATCATTCACAATCTCTTCCTAAAAATTATGGAAGAAGATGGTGAATAGTGTTTTTCAAGAACTAAAATTTTTGTTCTTGAATTTTTGTTTAGTTTAAGCTTGGATAAGGACTTTAAGGGTGATTCCAAGCCATTCTCTTGATTCTCCACTCTCCAAGGAAGGTATAAACTCCAAACCCTAGCTTTAGTTTTGAGTAATTAGGAATGAATATGATTGATATAGTATATGTGAAGCATGATGCTTGTTTGTTTAAAGTTTGGTTGAGTTTGTAGAGACTAGTTGGTTTTGTGGTGTTTTTGGAGTTGTAAATCTTGATAATTAGTTAAAGAACTTAAGTAAGCTTTTAGTTCATGATTGGGAAGTAGTATAAGTTGATAATATTGAGTTGTTGGGGCTGTTATGGTGAAGTATGGATGGAGTTTGGTTGTGATGTTGATTGTGGGTTGATTGTGGGTTGATTTGGAGTGGTATAAATTTGGGTAATCGCGTAAATATAGCCGTCGTAATGCCCGATTTACCGTAGACTGTTTTTGTTCTTAACATCAGAAACCTTGAACTCACTCTTAGGTTTTGACCATTGCCAGTTTTAGATAGTTCATGTTACGAGCTTCGTTTTGATATGTGGTTTGTTTGAATACGATGTACGGTTTAGGAGAAACGACCGTTTTAAGTAACGGCGTTTCGCGAACGAACCATTACCCCTCTCCTTACTTCGAAACCTTGGTTAAGGACTTTAAATGACTAGTTGGGGTATGAAACAATTATGTTAAGTGGATTAGGCAGTTGGTAAGGTACTCGCGAAAGAATCGCCTTAAAACTCTTAATGGTTAATTTATTAAAAATGGTGGAGCCGAGGGTACTCGAACGACTTAGGTGATTCGTTAAGCGTAGGAGTGACCATAAGCAAACGTTAGGGTTCAATTGGTTAAAGTCTAGTTTCTTAAGCGACTGGGGTCTAATTCCAACTTATGTTGTTGTTCATAGGTTATCGGACCCACTCTAAGCTTAAGTCTATCCGGGAGCACTCAGACAAGTTTTCTACACGTTATACTGTTGTTGTGATGTATATATGTATATGCATTATCTTGTGATAGATGCATGTTGGTTAATTAGCAAACTTTGCGATATATTGAAGCATGATGATATGGTATATATATACATGTCTGTTTCATAATCTTGACATATATTTGTTGATTCAGTTGATAATACCCATGCTAGAGATAAGAGATATTTGCATATACCCTTAGTATAGGGGACCCAAAGGTGAACCTTTTTCTAAACCGGGAGTCGATGCTCCCGAGTATAATATATATATATTTATATATATATATGAATAGTTTTTAAAACTATGAATCAAATAAGGTTTATTCGATAACCTTATTTTATTAATGAATATTATTTTGAATACTCATTCGAGGGCTTATGACCCCGTTTATTTTATTATTGAATATTATTTTGAATATTCATTCGAGGGCTTATGACTCCGTTTATATTATTAATGAATATTATTATTTGAATATTCATTCGAGGACTTATGACTCCGATTATTTACTAATTATTATTCTTAATTTTGTTAAAGAATAATGTGTCAATAATCAAACTTACTTTTGATTATTCAAATAAAGATAGTACTTTCGTATAAGTATATTTTTGGTTATTTAATAATCATTGCAAGTATAAGTTTTACAACTTCTACTTCAATTATTTATATAAAGATTATTCTTTATGGGAATATTATTTAAATAATAATATTCAGATATTTTCTAATATATTGGGACTGATTTATCTTATTAAATCAGCATCACTCCAAACATTCTTAAAAATGTTTTGCGAGTCTTCAAAATGATTTTAAAAGTTAGAGCGGATCCCAAAACTCATTTTTATATTTAAGATATTCCTTTCAAAGGGGATTTAAATATTCGCTCAAAACCTGAGGGATCCGGCTCTGTGGTGTATTTTACATTCGCAACGTGGTTGCTGTTTTGAGAAAACAATTTGATTACTTGCCCAACGTTCGGGAAGTAAGTCCATCTAATTGAGTCGGCATAAGCGACAGGCCGGGGTACGGTCTATCAAAGTGTAAGTGGCTGGGTGGCAGTCCATCAACGCGTAAGAGGTCGGGTGGCGGTCCAGCACAAGGTCCTTATGTGGCCAGGGTGATGACCGGTGGGGGATTCATCCATCTACTAGTAGAAAAGGTTACTTATTGGTATCTTTGCCTGATCAGCAAGATATCAGGTTTATGCCAAGGTTTTCTCCTTTCCAAAATTCATTGGATATTGCAACTCTGTTTATAATTTTCATAACAAGGGTTTTCAAGGAGTGTATGAAATGTATATATATATATAGGTGTATATATATATATCGGGACTTAATGAAGTATCTCGTAATTTCATTATTTATATTGATATTTCAAGGATTGAATCTATTCAAGTCATATATTGTAGTCTCATCTGGGTGATGAACTTTTGAAACTGATTATAACTTGAACGGTGGTAGTTCAAGTAGTATTCGGATATAAGTATATTGGAGTATCTTGTAACTTCATATTTTAAACTTATATCTAGTAAATGATTATCTTGTGCATGTCAAAGATTTTTGGAAAAACGTTGAGACAAGGTTAGATATAGGAGATCACCTTGCAACAATATTTTATACAGTTATAAACGGGAACTCTGTGTATATTATACATGTCAGAGGATTTCAAAGATTGTGAAAAGTATATATGTACATATATACTGAATATTTTACGACTTGGTCGCGGTAAGATATCAAACTTGGTTCATTTCTTCTTGACCAAGACCTTCATGAGTACTATGAGAATGCTCATATATTGTAAATCATTATACATATTATTTTGGTGGGATTGTTGCTCACCCTTGCTTTCTTCTTTCATCACACAACATCAGATAGACAAGATGAACATGACCAAGCTTCCAATTCGCAAGTGGTTAGAAAATGTTCCGCAGTTTTCTGGAAGCGTTGATGCCGCCGTAGTTGAGGTAGGAGCTACCAATAGGCTAGGTTTTCAACTATTGATGAACCAGATTTATGTATATTTATGAATTGTAATAATGGCAAAGAAATGTAAATTTATTCAGAAATTCTTTTAGGGTGTATTGGCATATAATTGTGGAATAAAATGGCTTGTGATTATTTTTGGATATTCATCTCTGAGACTATAACTTGTGGTGTGTGTGTTTATGGTGGGGTCACAGTACAGAATAATTGATTATTTATTAAGATTGGGTGTTATTAAGGGAAATGGAACTCGTGACAACCCGGATCCCCGACCCCGAATTTGGGGGTGTTACAGAAATGGTATCAGAGCAAAGCGTTATAAACCTCAGAGATGATATGACGTTAAAATAATAAGTACACTAAGATAATAAGAACTCTTGCCAAGTTCATAGTCGGGCTACCTAACGTAGTACTGACAGTTAAAACCCTTATGGGAACCCTTATAAATATCGTGATAGAAGCGTAGTTCGTTATCGTAGATGGTAGCGGGACTCCGAACCCTGAGGTTGAGGAGCAACAACGCGATGATGTTTTATTAGTTATTGGAGATCAGATTGTGGATCCAATAGAGCGTCCTAACGCATGACCGGATGATGTTCATATTGAGGATGTAGTGGTTGAGGATGTTGTCCTAGATGGGATTGTTGCTGAGGAGGATCTCATGGAGGATCCTAACAAGAATTAATATAGGACCATTGAGGAATTGATGTCCATGGTTAGGGAAACTACCAGAGGTAGGATTGGCCGGTCACTACCGGAGGTTCGTTCAAGTTTGTAAAGATAGTAGCCCCTTTAACGCGGCTTACTCGTAAGATTGAGAAGTTTGAATAGACAGAGAAATACGAGAAAAGCTTTTAACAACTGAAGCAAAGGTTGGTGACGGCCCCTATGTTGGCATTGCCGGATGGAAAAAAGGAGATTTTGTGATTTGTATTGACGCTTTGCCTAAGGAATTAGGGTGCTCTTATACAGCACAACAAGGTGCTCGCGTACGCGTCAAGACAATTAAGGGAATATAAAAATTCGATATCCTCACCCATGAGCTTGGGCTCGTGGCAATAGTTTTGCCCTAAAGATTGGAGGCACTACTTGTATGGAGAGAATTGCGAGATTTACCTAAGCCATAAGTGCTCTAGTGCATTTTCATGTAGAAAGAGCTCAACATACGCCAGAGGAGGCGGTTAGAGCTAATCAAGAATATTGATTGGGAGATTTTTTATCATTCGAGGAAAGCCAATGTGGTGGCTGATGCCCTTAGTAAAAAGGAGAGACTCAAGATGATAATGTCTTTGAGAGAGTTTATAAGAGGTTTTGAGAAAATGGAAATAGAAGTGAAGGTAACCGGAGCCGATACCGAAAAGCTGTTTGAGATTGTAATACAACCCGAATTATTGGAGAAGATCATATTGTGCCAAGAAAAAAGGTGATGAATAGAGGCAGAGAGCCAACAAATAGATAAGAGATTAATACCGAGAAAGATGATAAGGGAATAATGAGGTATTCCTACAGAATTTGGGTTCCAAATGTTCAAGAGCTTAAAGATGAGATCTTAGATGAAAGCTAGTTTGAGGAATAAGATTTAGAGTAAACCCTGAACGTGATAGTCAGGGAGGTCGCCATCAAGATAGAAGGAACCCATAACATGATGAAGTGGAAAATGAGGATTTAAAATATGTAGGATGACCCCGATTATGGGGAGGAGGAGGGAATGTTCAGACTAAGGAAACAGAAGTCGAGTAAGGAAAGGAGACCCGAGACGGTACTCTTATACGAAAATTTATGGACCTTTCTAGACAGAACTTAGACTATTATCCCCAACCACCACCCTGAGGAAACAATGCGGTGAGAAATTCTTTCAGGACCTTTAAGTCGCTAAGCTCTCAGAGTTCCAAGGAACAAGCTGACCCAGTCAAGGCAAAAGCCTGGCTAAAGGAAATATAGGAATCATTTGAGATTCTAAATGATTGACGAATCACAAAAGACTGTTTTTATCACTTACCCTCCTAAGAGAGAGGCCCCCCGCTGGTGAAAGTCCAAGGAAGGCACGGAGCCAGAGGTTACAATAAACTGATTAAAGTTCAGTCAATTGTTTTCAGGAAAGTACTTCCCAAGGTTATGGAGATAGTGTAAAAGATTTAGAGCCAGAACAAAGGCGGACGAGTATGATGAATTATGAATCTAAGTTGTAAAAGTTGTCAAGATTCGTTCTGAGGACACGAATCCAGAATGACGGGATGTTTGAAATCAATGCTTATGTTGTGTTGGTTCATGAAATAATGATAAGAGAAAGGAAAATAAAAAGGAATTGAAGTGGAAAGGAATATAAAGGCAATAGAGTTTGAGGAATGATAAGGGAGTTGGGTATGAGGAAACCCTAAAGACTCGTAGTAATAGAAATAGAGAAGTATGTAATCGTCAGGATGAGGGTGATTCACCATGAGTTAAAATTGATGGTTGAAGGCATAAGAGATATATATTTTATTCCCTATAAGTTGGGAGGATTCGAGGAAACCTTGAGATAGTTCGAAGGATAAATAATGAGACGCGGAAGGACTAAGGAGACAAGAAAGTAAGAAAAAGGAAAATTGGATGAAGGTAGTGACCTTCAAAAATGTGAAGTGTAAGACCGGTGGCTTGATACCCAGAAAGGGAGACGCCAGGTATGAGAGATATCCCAATATTGAGATGACTGTTGAGATAAACAACAAAAGTAAATACGGAATTATTAAGAAGAAGTTCATGTTGAACACGACCAATATCTTCCAGAACATCCTTGTTATCATTACCAAATTATGCAAGAAGCGGATAACCGTTGTTATCTTTTGGAGGCCATATTGATTGACCTCATTTTGAATACAGATGTTATTGTGAAATTAGGCATATACTATCGAGGTGGGAATGATTGAATAAGACACCCTTATCAGGGATATATGATTTGATTATCCATGGAAGGATGCATGTACCTTTTTAAAGGTGGAATTAAGGATAGAACATCGGTAACTTAAAATGAATCCTAGGGGAATGCATAAAGGTTGGCATTTCACCCTTAATTGGGATAGTATGAGTTTTGACAGTATGAATTGGAAAGGATTAAGGTAATAACAACCTTTAAGAATCAGTGGAGAAATTTTTTCAGAAGTATATAGACAATGATTCTGGTATTAACCTGCTATCGTTGCTTTGATTGAAACTCTTCTGCAATTTTATCTGCTTCATGTCATGTATGTATGTCAGGATTAGGAGTGTTCTTCATGAATCATGAATGGTAATTATGTTACCTCCTTAGGAGAATTCTATACGACATGTATGGACTCTGTATGGTTAGATATTAAGATTTCATGGAAAGTGAATTACGACAGTAGGTCAGTGGTGGACCATAGTAATGTAGCAATGATTCTGCGAGTAATGAGTCGATTACAACCATGAGAGTTGTATTGGAATGGATGTTGAGATTGAGTACCACTAATCGGGTCGTGGTGGTGTATAAGTTATCATTGATAGACTAATTAAGTAGATTATCTACCTATTGAATATTTATTCCTTCTTATCAATAGAGAGTCGTATTACTATACGAGGAAGGTTGTGGTGCAAGCATAGAATTCTAGTAACGATGATGTATAAAATGAGATTCCAGATTCGATTTTCGATGTCAAGGGAGTTTCGAAGGTGATTGTGTATAAGCTCGAGTAAGAGCATGGGTCCATAGAATGATGGATGGAATACTAAATATTTAAGCAGGTGAAATGCGATGCTATTATACTTGATGTGGATTTATATACATATATGTTTTGTTCTCCTATGTTAAACCTCTATAGTTCAGAGGTAGGTTCCAAGCCAGATATTTTGTGGCAGTATATTTTTCATATATACAATTCTCTTCAATTCGTTCTTTTCTCTTCTTTTCATTTCATATAAACTGAGAAGAACAACCCTTCCAGAAGGGGAGTAATTGCCGAAAGACTATCTATCTGTGTGATAGAAGCCGAGTAGGATACCATCTATTGTTTAATTGCTTGTCAAGTACTAAAGGCTGGCCACCTTCTGTACTAACTATGCAATGTAACAAGTGTTCATGATCATAGTGATCTCTCAATAAGTTCTTTTACTTCTATATGAAGGACCAAGCTTTCGAAGATGGAGGCAACTAGAGAGGAAGTGGTACCAAGTATGGTGGTATTCCGATTCTAACGCGTTCGTGATACTAAGGTTGACGCTATTATCAAAAGGTTATAGAATGCTAACGAGCAAAGGTGTAACCAGTATAATATTAGGAACGGAAAATACTAACGATTACGAACTGGAAAAGAGTGGGTATTGAGAAGCAAAAGCTATAACGCTAGAAGCTATGATGAGAGTCTGTGCGATAGACTTGAAAGAATTTGGAATGATCACTTAGCACGTATCGAGTTTTCTTACAACGATAGATGATATGTCAATTTTGAGATGTCGCCTTATGAGATCCTTGAGGGAAGACAATGTCGATCTCCCTTATGATAGGATGAAGTTGTAGAGCGCAAGATGCTCGGACCCGCAGTAGTCCAAGGGACCAGGGATATAATAGATCTAATCAGAGGACGGCTGGTATTAGCCCAAGATGGACACACGAAGTATATTGATTGACACAAAATGACAAAGAGTAGGAAGTAGGGGACCTAGTAATGTTAAAGGTATTCCTTGGAAAGGATTGATGAGGTTCAAAAAGAAAGGAAAGCTAAGCCTACGAATTGTTGGACCCTTTGAGGTATTAAGACGTATTGGGAAGTTAGCATATGAGCTAGCCCTACCCCCGAACATGTAGCAAGTTCATAACGTGTTTCACGTATCAATATTAAGAAAATGTAATCCAGATGCCAGACAAATAGGGGCATATGAGCGCATAGACATGCAACCAGACGTAACCTATATGGAGCAACCAGGAAGAGTTATAGATCAAAAATGGACAAATTCTTAGGAGAAGAGTTATCAAACTAGTCAGAGTTTGATGGTAGAACCACAATGTGGGAAAATTATGTAAGAGTTAGAAAGTGCAATGCTAAGAAAGTATCCCAACTCATTTCTATGTGATTCCGGGACGGAATCCTTTTAAGGAGGGGAGACTGTAATAACCCCAAATTTTGGAATTTTTGAAACCCTTATGAATAGTGTTTTGCTGATTATGCTGAATAAGAAAACTTTTCATGCCACACTATGTAGGGGTTCTTTTATTGATCATCTGGGATATTATTAGTACTCTATGTGGTATATAAGTGTATGTAAAGATCGTCAGAATCCAAATCCGAACACTTTGATTTTTCCCGAAAATCTACCAGATATCGAAAGAATTGAGTATAAGGTAACAGGATAAAAAGGATTTAAATTCAAGGATTTTAAGAGAGGATCATAAAAGGAATATAATGTATTGAGAAAGGTTAAGGGAACCCAAGTAATAAGATCCCGGGTATGATCCCTCAAACGATAAACGAAAATGAAAGTTAAGCGAACCGTATAACAGATCAGCGGTCATTAGCCAAGTAATTAGAAGCTAATCAAAGAGATTAGTGGGGATGATGTCATCAAACCAATAAGAGGAGGACAAAGGTGGGAGGATGACATCACTTGGTGACATAAGCATGACCAAAGCAAGTGTGTTGTTGGTTGATTTAGAACCACACAAAAGTTACCATGGTAAAAGGTAAGAAAACAAATCAAAAGCAACCAATCAAGCCAAAACATTTCATTTTCATCAAAAAACACAAAACACCTCCATTTTCAAGAAGAGCTCTCGGCTTTTCTTCTTTTTCAAAGAGGAAAATTCCAAAATTCAAGATCCAAGCCTTGTTAATTAGTGAGGTAATTATCTAAGACTCCTTATGCATAGTTATGGATATCCTATAAGTTTGAGCTCCTAAATCATTCACAATCTCTTCCTAAAAATCATGGAAGAAGATGGTGAATAGTGTTTTTCAAGAACTAAAATTTTTGTTCTTGAAGTTATGTTTAGTTTAAGCTTGGATAAGGACTTTAAGGGTGATTCCAAGCCATTCTCTTGATTCTCCACTCTCCAAGGAAGGTATAAACTCCAAACCCTAGCTTTAGTTTTGAGTAATTAGGAATGAATATGATTGATATAGTATATGTGAAGCATGATGCTTGTTTGTTTAAAGTTTGGTTGAGTTTGTAGAGACTAGTTGGTTTTGTGGTGTTTTTTGAGTTGTAAATCTTGATAATTAGTTAAAGAACTTAAGTAAGCTTTTAGTTCATGATTGGGAAGTAGTATAAGTTGATAATATTGAGTTGTTGGGGCTGTTATGGTGAAGTATGGATGGAGTTTGGTTGTGATGTTGATTGTGGGTTGATTGTGGGTTGATTTGGAGTGGTATAAATTTGGGTAATCGCGTAAACATAGCCGTCGTAATGCCTGATTTACCGTAGACTGTTTTTGTTCTTAACATCAGAACCCTTGTACTCACTTTTAGGTTTTGACCATTGCCATGTTTAGATAGTTCATGTTACGAGCTTCGTTTTGATATGTGGTTTGTTTGAATCCGATGTACGGTTTAGGAGAAACGACCGTTTTAAGTAACGGCGTTTCGCGAACGAACCATTACCCCTCTCCTTACTTTGAAACCTTGGTTAAGGACCTTAAATGAATAATTGGGGTATGAAACAATTATTTTAAGTGGATTAGGCAGTTGGTAAGGTACTCGCGAAAGAATCGCCTTAAAACTCTTAATGGTTAATTTAGTAAAAATGGTGGAGCCGAGGGTACTCGAACGACTTAGGTGATTCGTTAAGCGTAGGAGTGACCATAAGCAAACGTTAGGGTTCAATTGGTTAAAGTCTAGTTTCTTAAGCGACTGGGGTCTAATTCCAACTTATGTTGTTGTTCATAGGTTATCGGACCCACTCTAAGCTTAAGTCTATCCGGGAGCACTCAGGCAAGTTTTCTACCCGTTATACTGTTGTTGTGATGTATATATGTATATGTATTATCTTGTGATAGATGCATGTTGGTTAATTAGCAAATTTTGCGATATATTGAAGCATGCTGATATGGTATATATATGCATGTCTGTTTCGTAATCTTGACATATATCTGTTGTTTCAGTTGATAATACCCATGCTAGAGTTAAGAGGTATTTGCATATATCCTTAGTATAGGGGACCCAAAGGTGAACTTTTTTCTAAAACCGGGAGTCGATGCTCCCGAGTATAATATATATATATATATTTATATATATATATATATGAATAGTTTTTAAAACTATGAATCAAATAAGGTTTATTCGATAACCTTATTTTATTAATGAATATTATTTTGAATATTCATTCGAGGGCTTATGACCCCGTTTATTTTATTATTGAATATTATTTTGAATATTCATTCGAGGGCTTATGACTCCGTTTATATTATTAATGAATATTATTATTTGAATATTCATTCGAGGACTTATGACTCCGATTATTTACTAATTATTATTCTTAATTTTATTAAAGAATAATGTGTCAATAATCAAACTTACTTTTGATTATTCAAATAAAGATAGTACTTTCGTATAAGTATATCTTTGGTTATTTAATAATCATTGTAAGTATAAGTTTTACAACTTCTACTTCAATTATTTATATAAAGATTATTCTTTATGGGAATATTATTTAGATAATAATATTTAGATATTTTCTAATATATTGGGACTGATTTATCTTATTAAATCAGCATCACTCCAAACATTCTTAAAAATATTTTGCGAGTCTTCAAAATAATTTTAAAAGTTAGAGCGGATCCCAAAACTCATTTTTATATTTAAGATATTCCTTTCAAAGGTGATTTAAATATTCGCTCAAAACCTGAGAGATCCGGCTCTGTGGTGTATTTTACATTCGCAACGTGGTTGCTGTTTTGAGAAAACAATTTGATTACTTGCCCAACGTTCGGGAAGTAAGTCCATCTAATTGAGTCGGCATAAGCGATAGGCCGGTGTACGGTCTATCAAAGTGTAAGTGGCTGGGTGGCAGTCCATCAACGCGTAAGAGGCCGGGTGGCGGTCCAGCACAAGGTCCTTATGTGGCCAGGGTGATGACCGGTGGGGGATTCATCCATCTACTAGTAGAAAAGGTTACTTATTGGTATCTTTGCCTGATCAGCAAGATATCAGGTTTATGCCAAGGTTTTCTCCTTTCCAAAATTCATTGGATATTGCAACTCTGTTTATTATTTTCATAATAGAGGTTTTCAAGGAGTGTATAAAATGTATATATATATATATAGGTGTATATATATATATATCGGGACTTAATGAAGTATCTCGTAACTTCATTATTTATATTGATATTTCAAGGATTGAATCTATTCAAGTCTTATCTTGTAGTCTCATCTGGGTGATGAACTTTTGAAACTGATTATAACTTGAACGGTGGTAGTTCAAGTAGTATTCAGATATAAGTATATTGGAGTATCTTGTAACTTCATCTTTTAAACTTATATCTAGTAAATGATTATCTTGTGCATGTCAAAGATTTTCGGAAAAACGTTGAGACAAGGTTAGATATAGGAGATCACCTTGCAACAATATTTTATACAGTTATAAACGGGAACTCTGTGTATATTATACATGTCAGAGGATTTCAAAGATTGTGAAAAGTATATATGTACATATATACTGAATATTTTGCGACTTGGTCGCGGTAAGATATCAAACTTGGTTCATTTCTTCTTGACCAAGACTTTCATGAGTACTATGAGAATGCTCATATATTGTAAATCATTATACATATTATTTTGGTGGGATTGTTGCTCACCCTTGCTTTCTTCTTTCATCACACAACATCAGATAGACAAGATGAACATGACCAAGCTTCCAATTCGCAAGCGGTTAGAAAATGTTCCGCAGTTTTCTGGAAGCGTTGATGCCGCCGTAGCTGAGGTAGGAGCTACCAATAGGCTAGGTTTTCAACTATTGATGAACCAGATTTATGTATATTTATGAATTGTAATAATGACAAAGAAATGTAAATTTATTTAGAAACTCTTTTAGGGTGTATTGGCATATAATTGTGGAATAAAATGACTTGTGATTATTTTTGGATATTCATCTCTGAGACTATAACTTATGGTGTGTGTGTTTATGGTGGGGTCACAGTACAGAATAGTTGATTATTTATTAAGATTGGGTGTTATTAAGGGAAATAGAACTCGTGACAACCCGGATCCCCGACCCCGGATTTGGGGGTGTTACACTATTCTACCCCTACGATTTCATAACCGAATTCATATTTATATGTATTATCGAAATACACATAGCAATTATGGTTCACATCTTCGAAATTCGGTTCGGTATTTATTTTCAGAAAATACATATACTCGTTGTTTTGAAAAATAGGGTAATCGATTACTTATAAATTATCTTGTCTCAATCGCAGTCTAGTTCATGTAATATAATTGTATATGATTATTCGATGTCTCCGATAATTATAGGTTCCGTTCCCGTATTTTCGGGATTAATTTTCCCAAAAATCGGGCAGCGTTTCCTTTATTTATCGGCCTACCCGTCGCATCATTTCGACGTCAAATCACAACCAAATGCAATACCAAGCAATCCACAATCCAATAAATAATTCCCAACCACCGATACATATTAATTATTTTTATGTTATTATTCATACTTTCATTCGTGTTTTATTTTTTTCATTTCGTTTCGAAATTTATTTCACAAACTAATTTTAATTTTTATTTATTTATAATTTAGGACTCAGATAAAAATCATCATCGCCCACCGTCCGCTCGTAATAAGTCATCGCGGTACGACAGCAAAATTCTCGGGGTACCCGGTAATTCGGATTCCAACCGAAAATTTCACCGATTACAAAATAATTTTCCTCGTACAAAAATATATTTTTATCACCAGTATTAATCATTTAATTTCCTGCAGAAAAATTTAGTAAAAGGATTAAAATAGAAATTATCAACACGCGCGTATACACGCGCCCAACACAGCATAACGGAAAATTAATAACCCAGGCGGCAACAGGAATGCAATTGGCAACAGATACACACAACAAACAGCACAACAACCCGCATATACACATATAAACATATATATATATATATATATATATATATATATATATACGTATGTAAGCAAGAACAAGACACAAATGGAAAAGCCAAGGCCGACCGGAACTCCGGCAGTGGCTTACCGGAGAGAGGCAAGGGCGGAAAAGCGGAGGGAAAGAATTCAGGGAAGAGAAAGAGGGAGGGGAGGGAAGTCGCGAGAGAGAGAGACTGTGAGAGAGATTGAGCAGGAGAGAGAGAGAGGAGAAAGGGAGAGAGAGAATCAGAGAGAGAAATCGAGATGAGAGATTGATTACCTGAAATGAACAAACGGGTTACCCAATTAAAACCCCCCTTCTGCTGTTTTTTTCCTTTTTTTTTTTTCGATTATAAACCCCGCAACACAATATTACCTGACCCGCACACTAATTATTTAACGAACAATTTACGGGTAATTAAAACTCGAACATTAATAAAATATTTTATAACATATCACAAATAACTAAAAGTTAATAAAAATAGGATTTTCGGAATTTTAAAATAATTTTTGAAACACAATTTATACCTGTTTTTAACGAATAAACGAAACAACGCGCAGGTGAAATTTATCTCAAAAATTACCAAAATAATTTTAAAAATTCTCGGAATATTCCAAACTTAATAAGATAAAATTTTCATGATATTTGAAATATCTTGGAATTAAATATTGATTTTACAATTGAATGGAATCAGAAACACATTTAAAATTAAATAATAAATAAAATATTGATTTGTAAATTTTATAAACCCCTAAAAATAATAAATGAGATTATAGAACAACAATAATAATTTTAGAAACAATTTTAGCATTTTTAGGAATAAATATTCAATAAAATCACTTTAAAATGTATTAAATGCATATAGCTCGATAATTAATTATAAAATTAATCCTCGCGTCCAACAATTCATAAACAATTTATACCACAATGACACACAGCTGACAGAACCACCATATATTTTATTTACTTTATAATTCCATAATTACATTACATATTGGATCCGAAAATAGGTTACTTAGCCACTAAGTAACTGAGAAGATGATACAATTTTAATACCAAATTTGGATAATTATCAAAGCAGAGCTTCCTATAAAATACTTTATACCAAAATTAACGTAATAATGTCTTGTCTTTTGAGAATATGGGTTCTTATCGATATATAAAATGGTTTGCGTCTCGAAAATTTCACACCGGGACTCGTACAGGTCAAACCGTACCCTGGATCGAAAAAGTCAAAACATGAAAAATGTTCAGAATTATCAGATTAGGTTAGGAAGGAGTTTTCGGAAGAGTTTCGGGTTGTAAAAACGCAAAAACGACTGAAGTGAAAAATTTCTGATTTTAAAAATTAATTTTTATAATTATGTAAAATAATCATTATAAATTCTATAAAATCCTTATTAAATCATATGATTATCCAAAAATTACCAGAAAAATATCAAAATTATCTAGATTTAATTCTGGATAATTAAAAATTAAAATATTCACATTTTCATCAGAAATAAACATCCAAATATTAATATCAATTATCAAATAATTCACCAAAATTCACATTAAATCACATAATAATTATTTATTGATAAAAATAAATACATAATATTTCCCGGGCTTTACAAAATATGTCCAAGAGAAATTTGAGAAATCATCTACAATTACTAGGCAATATCTTTTCCTTCAGATGGACAACGCATTGACTGGTCCAAACAAATCCATGTGCAATAGTTGTTACATTCTTCCCCCTTAAAAGGATTCTGTCCTCAGAATCATGCTAAGGAACAGACCATGATGCTTCTTAAGTATCTTTCCTATAATTTCTCAGTTCTCATCACATTAATCACAACTCAACGGCCTTTTACCGTCATCAACTCTATCAATTGCTCATGCAACTCCTAACTCAATCTTTTATTTCACATATTTGGAGCTAAATTACTATTCATAGTCATACACACATAAATGTCTTATGGACTTGTTACATCTGTAACAACAAGACCAACTCATTCACAATCGTTCTATCTATCTCACTAACCTTCTTTTCTTTCCGATTCTAATAGTTTCCTGTTCATGAAATTTTTTGTTACGACCGGCATTTTATGTAATATTATTTGTGAATAATATTAAGTTAAATAAAAATATATTCAATGCTTGTACGTTTGTGTGAGTGAAAATTTCTGCATTATAAATTTGCTTTGGGTAGTATATGATTTTTCAAAGCAAGAATTTATTTAATTTCTTTATTTTTGATTTATAAGGAATATTCTAAGCTTTGGAAAAATTTTCTTTTAAAAGACATTTTGTACACAAATTTTGAAAATGATTTTTATAAAGTCTCTAAAAATCCAAGTTATTTTATGGTATAAATTTTATAATTTTTGAACTTGTACTTTATTATATAAAAATAAATCTTTGGAAATTAGTTGCTTAATAATTATCAAATTACATGAATAACCTTGCATGCAAACTCTCTTCTATTTAACCAAAGGGCAAAGAAGACATTCTCCACCCCACTAACTCACATTTTGCTAGCCAAATTACCTCCTTGACCTTGCATGCAAACTTGCCTAACTTTAGCTAGAGGGTTACTCTTGTCATTTCCTAAATCCACTCACATTTAGTCTAGTCAAAGACATAAAAACAAAACTAAAGTGATGGTCACTCCATTTTCACTCCACCCTCCCCTTTTCTCCTCCCTCCCTCTCGGCTCAACCCTCACTCTCGGCCATCCCATAGCCGAGGCCCTCCATCCCCTTCATTTCTTCATTCTTTCACCCAAACAATCATCTTATATTCAAGTAATTTTACTCCCTATATGTTATTCTTATATATTTCAAAAGTATAGAGTGAAAAACCTATGTTTTGACCTTGCATGGTGATGTTTTTGTTAAACTCAAAGTGAACCTCCTTGATTCTTGTGAATCTAAGGCTTTCACCATGAGTTATAGTATCATAGGGTCAAGAATGGCTAGACATAAGAGTGTTACACCTATGCGAATGCTGTTTTTACCCTAATCCATTCGGCCATGACTTGATAGGAGCCGAATGGATGGTGTTTTGTTGCCTTGTTAACATTTTTGTGTATTTTGTGATGATAACATGAATTTTGTAGTAAAGTCTTGATAAAATCCTTTTGCATGCTAGTTGATCATTTAGTTGTAATCCATGTTAGGCTTGCATGTTGAATTATGATAAAAATTTATTTGGAAATCATGTTGTTTTGGTTTGAAAAACCCGAAGGCATGCATGCATGTGGAATTCTCTTAGTTTGTTGTGAAATTTTGATTATTTGGAAAGATTTTGTTAGTGAGCCTTAATTTCAGTAGGAATAATGTGATAATATTGATTTATGCTTCTTGTTGCATGGTAATAATTTGTGGTTATCTTTTATAAAAATATATATCTTGTTGTTTCAAAGGCATGAAGATTTGCGATTTGTTAAGAGTAGTCTCTTTTGTTTTGCCATAGTTGCACCTTAGGTAAGGATGATCTCACCAAGGGTATTTTAAGAAAAAGGGAGTTAGTTCAGTAGAATACCAAGTATAGGTCTTGGTTTAAGTATTTAGTTGTTGTTAGTTGGGTTTGTCAAGTTAAAATCTTGGAAAATGAGAAGTTATAGTTTCTGCAGAAAAATCAGTTTAGTACCCTGAGGTTTAGAGTGAGTTTTGACCATGTCATTGATGTGCACTTTGAGGCCCAAGCCACCAGAAGTTAGTATGGGGAGTATATAATAGGTTTTAGGAGTTGGTTGGAGGTTTGCATGTCATTTGGTTAGGTGCACAAGTAGAATAACAAAATCTGTCCAGCAGGGGACAGTTTTGTTGCAACTTAGAAATAGGGAGATTTGGCCATGTCATGGGTAGGCCCTCATTAGGCCCAATTGGGCCTTAGTTAGAGGGTATGTCAGAGAAGTTTTTCCAACCATAGTTCATAGGATATGAGCTAGAACCATGTGCCACAAGTTAATTCAAGTCAGGGCATTTTCTGCCCAGAAAAACAGGGGAACCTTGGACTTTTAGCTTAGGCCCAAGAAGGCCCAAGCCAGGCCTTTGAGCCACATCAAGCTTATGAGATGCCCTTAGGTCAGGAGAGTCTTGTGTAAAAATTTTGAAGAAAAACTTGTAGTTTAAGAGTGTCTAATGCACTCAAGAAACCTTAGTTACCATTCTGAAATTTACACCAGTGAGCACTTTCACTTATCACATAGTTTTAGGACACTTAGAAGTGAGTATTAGGTCGACCACCATAGTTGTAAGATAGTATAAGGTCAGTAGAACAAAAGGCACAAGTGAGGGTCAATAGGTTTTGGATAATTTAGGAAAGGCACATTGAGTTAGGAAGCCCAAATTCGAAGACTTCGCTTAGTTAGCGACCAAGTAATTTAAGTGGTGAGTCGAGATCATCCAAGCCTAGTGTGGCGTTATGGTGTATGTGATGTTATTTGGTATTAATATACGATATGTGATTATGTGGCTACGTGTGTATATTTAAAAATATAAATGTTGGATATGAATTAAGTGTGTATAGGCCTAAGTGCCATCCATGTTTAATTTCGGGTTGTAAATAGGTTAAGATGGAAAGAATATATTATAATGAGGATTATTATTATTTATGTAGGATCTCGAGACGAGGGAAAACTTGCCTTAAAAGTCGAGTGAAGCTCCAGTTGTTGCTCCTACCAGTCAGACCAGACCAGTCTATCTCAAGGCAAGTGATTCAACTTGACCTTCGTATTTGCTGTAAACAGTTCATATATATATATCGATGCAATTATCCTGAGTCATTTTGATGTATTTAAATCAAGCGTATCTTTTGTTTATCTTTGAGTTACATAGAGATGCCATGAACCCTCGAGTACATATTGCAAGTAGTTCAAAAGTCTTTCATGATAGTTTAATGCCATGATAAATTAGAGATGCGTTATAATATCTTATTGATCCTTTTGTTTATCATGCTATTGATCCCTGAGAAATCTTGATGTTGCACCCTGATGCTTTGATTCAACTCTTGAAATAACCTCGATAGAAACTTTATCTTGATACCTAAAAGCCAATCATTTCTTAAATACATTCATGATTGTTTGATAACCCTATCCTTACCCTAAAGCTTGATACCCTGTTATATACTGAGCTGATGATCGCTTTCTTTATATTTTAACACCTTTATCCTATTGGAACCAGTGATGCCTATCTTTTGATGTTCTAATACCTATATCTTGTCTACAACCGTTGCTTTAAGCCTAGTTTGGCATTACTCTTTCATCTTATCCAATAGCCTGGCTTAATTTCCTTGTCTAAGTTCTTGTTTATGGAAACCTCTCAATTACCCTAATATAGTAAAGTCTAGTAGATCATGGCCCTGAGATTTAGTGTCATATTTCCAGTGTTTCAAGTTGATCTATAATCCCTTGATAAAAATAATTACAGTCGAAAGAGATTTTGTCATAAATCGGCATCAGTTTTTAAAATGATTAAAACGTGGATTTTTCAGTCCCAAAGGGGGACAAATGTTTTCTTGAATGGTGGATCTGGACTGAGACGCGAGTCCTTTCCACACTTATATTAGGCTTAAAAGTTGCCTAGGGATTCCCAATAATGTTTTAGAACCCAGCGAGGTTCGGGATTACTTCGCGGCTGATCACCGGCTGTAATCCGTAGCGTCATAAAATGATTTTGATTAAGAATGATTTTAAAATTGTTTTGATGCAAGCAAAATGATGCCAACTCACATAAGTTTTATCTCTCGATTATCATTGATTATGTCATTCCATTGTCATTCCTAAAGGTATATCTCGATTTATGCTTTGCGTTGTATTGTTAGCACTTGTTGAGCTTTTGGCTCACTTCTTGCTTTACCCTGATATTACAGCTAGCAGCCATGGTTAGATTCAAGCAGACTGCCCGTAAGACCTGTGATGTTGATGCTTATGTTCGAGCCCAGGTAGAATAAGTAATAATAGTTGTGTGAGGACTCGGTATTTGTAATCAGATGTAATAGTTGGTAGTGTTGGGCTGTTCCAAACCCTAAACTGTAAGATCTTGGATTTTGGTTGTGTAGTACTCAATAAAATGATGTAATAGCTATAATTATTTTGCTATTTAAGTTGGGGGTGTGACAGGTTTTGGTATCAGAGCTACGGTTTAGAGTCCCTGAACAGCCCAAATAGGTTATAGGACTTGTGAGTAGGTTATAGATATTATGCGAGAGAGTAGGTAAAGTAAATTATTATTAATACTCCTCTTATTGGTTGTCAGCAAAGGGCGCATTCCTCGTCATCCTCTGGGTCGGACGACACTATTGCTTTCTCCGTGTATGCTGAGTTGAGGCGCGAGTTCGACATGCTTCAGGGCAAGTACGACCGACTGATAGACCGACTGAAGAACGTGTATCCGGACAGCCGAAACTACGAAGGGAAGCCCAAGGAGCAGATGATTGCGAGACTTGAGACCTTGGTTCGGTACGTTAACACTAAGCTTGAGGAGATGCCAGCACACCGGGACCGTACCAGCCAGTATGTCATTCAGATGGTGGCGGATGAGCTCCAGAGCATTGTGAAGACACTTCGAGAGGAAAAGTCTACCAAGCCCCGTTCAGATGGAGTGGAGCCTTAGTTCTTTCCATTTACCTTTCATGTTGTTGTACTATTAGACTCTATGGAATCCCCAGTTGTTTCCGTCTTTCCTTTAAATAAGCCTGTTATTTCTAGAATCAGACTATATCCCAATCCTATGTACTGTGACCTTTAAAATTTCAATAATTATGTGCTATTGTTCCATTTGCTCTCAACTGTTATTTTATGTTTTTATCATCATATCTGCTTAATTTGGAAACGTGACCCCATATGTAAACAAGAATGCCATGCGATACCCTCGAATCATTTTATCAATTATATTTGTTATAACACAACTCTTATTTCAGGATCATGCCTCCCAAAAAGAAGAACCCAACAACCACCTCCACCACAGACCCAAACATTCTTCAACTACTGGAAACCTTGCAACAGCAAACCAATGCTATAGCTCAACAACAACTAACTCTTCAACAACGAATTGAAAACCAAGATAACCGTGAGCCATATCAACCACCTGAACCACCAGTACCACCAAGACAAATTGTCACTTTCAAGGTTTTTCAGAGTGTGAATCCACCTGTATTTCATGATACCACTGATCCAGTGATAGCAAACACATGGATCAAGGAGATAGAAAGGGCTTTTGAGTTGGTACAGTTAGGGGACGATCAGAAGACGCTGTATGCCACTTACTTCTTGAAGGGAGAAGTCATTTATTGGTGGGAATCAGTAAAAGCTATGGAAGTCACTCAGCAGATTTCTTGGGAGAGATTTAAGAAGTTATTTCTGGACAAAGTATTACCCTAAGTACATGCAGAATCAGATGGAGCTAAAATTTCTTGAGTTAAAGCAAGGGAACATGACTGTACTGGAATATGAGAAGAAGTTCACTGAGTTGTCAAGGTTTGTGACAAAATATACCAGCACTGAGGAAGAAAAAGCAAAGAAATTTCAGCAAGGATTGGAGCCTTGGATCAGAGATAGGGTGGCTATGTTTGAACTTGAGACTTATGCGGGAGTAGTACAGAAAGCTGCTCTGATTGAGAATAATGGGATGCAGTCAAGGAAAGAGAGGGATAACAAGAAGAGGAAGGTTCCATTTTATGGAGAAAAGTCTGAAGCTGGAAATTCGCAAGATCGGAATGTAAAGAGGATTGGTTTCCAGAAGGGCGGAAATTTTCAAAGGAAAGGAAATTTGGGCAAAAGGCAAGAATCAAAAGGGAACAATCAGGCAAGCCAAGGGCAAGTTGGAGAAAACAGGTTCCAGAGGCCAGAATGCAAGCACTGTGGAAGAAGGCACCCCGGAGTATGCAATAAGCTGAGTATGACCTGTTATAGGTGCAATCAGAAGGGACATTTGGCAAATGAGTGCAAGATGCCGAGGCCAGGAGTTACGTGCTACAAATGTGGGAAGACTGGACACATGGCTAGGGAGTGTAAGGCAACAGGACCAGTCAGAGCTCTGATGAACGTGGCAAGTACCAGTGCAAGCGTGCCAGCTGAGGTATTGGCATTACCTCCACCACCCGCACCAACCCCGCAAGCAACAGCAAGGACATTTGATCTAAAGATGAAAGATGCTGTTCAGAATTCTGAGGTGATAGCAGGTACACTTTTTAATGTCAAAGCCAAAGTATTGATTGATTCGGGAGCCACAAGATCTTTCATATCAGAATCTTTTGTTGATAAGATCCAATGTGATAAAACGGCTATGAGTGAGGTAGTAAATGTGGTAATTGCGAACCAAGAGAAGATTCCTGTGAATCAATTTTGTCCAAAATGTGAGATTGATATTTCGGGATATAAGTTCTCGGCCGACTTGATACTCTTCAAGCTGGGAGAGTTTGATATAATCTTAGGAATGGATTGGTTAGGAGAGAATAGCGCGCAGATAAATTGTAAGACCAAGAGAGTGAATTTAAAGACGAAGAGTGGAGAGAAGGTAGTATTTAAGGGACAGAGGCAAGAGCGACTATTTCTTACAATTATTCAGGCTAAGAAGTTACTTAGAAAAGGTTGTGAGTCGTTCCTAGCATATGTAGTGGATTCAGAGAGAGGCAGCCCCAGCATGGAAGATATTCCTGTAGTTAATGAGTTCCCCGATGTGTTTCCCGACGAACTACCAGGCTTACCACCAGATCGACAAATTGAGTTCGAGATCAACCTTGCTCCAGGCACGGAACCAGTTTCAAAGGCTCCGTATAGGATGGCACCAGCAGAAATGAAAGAGTTGGCGAGCCAGCTACAAGAATTATTGGATAAGGGAGTGATACGACCAAGTACGTCGCCATGGGGAGCACCTGTTCTCTTTGTGAAGAAGAAAGATGGGAGTATGCGTCTATGCATAGATTACCGGGAGTTGAATAAAGTAACGATCAAGAACCGCTACCCGCTACCAAGGATAGATGACCTTTTTGATCAGTTAAAGGGAGCAAAATGTTTTTCGAAGATTGACTTGAGATCGGGATACCATCAATTAAAGATCAAGGAAGAAGATATTCCCAAGACCGCATTTAGGACCAGATATGGGCATTATGAATTCCTAGTAATGCCGTTTGGATTGACCAACGCTCCGGCCGCATTCATGGATCTGATGAATCGAGTATTTAAGAAGTATTTGGATAAATTTGTCGTGGTATTTATTGATGACATCCTTATTTATTCTAAATCGGAAGAAGAACATATGCAGCATCTCTGGATAGCATTGGAGATACTCCGACAAGAGAAGTTGTATGCCAAGTTTACCAAATGTGAGTTTTGGTTAAAGGAAGTTCAATTTTTGGGGCATGTTATTGGAAATGATGGAATTAAAGTGGATCCGGCGAAGATTGATGCAGTTATGAGTTGGGAGAGGCCAAGGACTCCTACGGAAGTGCGAAGTTTTCTAGGATTGGCCGGATACTATAGAAGATTCGTCAAGGATTTCTCGAAGATCGCCACACCATTGACCAAGTTAACCAGAAAGAATCAAAAGTTTGAATGGAGTGCAGAATGTGAAAATAGCTTTCAAGAGTTAAAACAGAAGTTGGTAACAGCTCCGGTGTTAGTACTTCCAGATGATCAAGGGAATTTTGTAATATTCAGCGACGCTTCACATAAGGGTTTGGGTTGTGTGTTGATGCAACACAGTAAGGTAATAGCATATGCGTCAAGACAGTTGAAGCCGCACGAGCTAAAGTATCCGACGCATGACTTGGAACTAGCCGCCATAGTGTTCGCACTCAAGATTTGGAGACACTATCTCTATGGAGAAAAGTGTGAAATCTACACGGATCACAAGAGCTTAAAGTACATTTTTACTCAGAAAGAGCTCAATATGAGGCAGAGGAGATGGCTGGAATTGATTAAGGACTATGACTGTTCGATAAATTACCATCCTGGAAAGGCGAACGTAGTGGCCGATGCGCTGAGTCGGAAGGAAAGATTGAATGCAATGATAACATCAAAAGAGTTATCTGAAGAAATCGGAAAATTTGAATTGGAACTTGTGCTTATGGGAAAGTCAAAGAAGTTTGTCATGCAATGACCTTTCAGCCAACACTACTGGAAAAGATAAAGAAGTATCAAGAGGAAGTAATGGAAAAAGAGAAAAATCAGTTATCTGGAGAAGAGATTAATACTAAAAGGGATGAGCAAGGAATACTAAGGTTTTCATCCAGAATATGGATTCCCCATGTATCTGAATTAAAGAATGAGATCCTCCATGAAGCCCACCATTCGAAATTTTCAATCCACCCGGGAAGCACCAAGATGTATCAAGACTTAAAGAAGAACTTTTGGTGGCCAAATATGAAAAGAGACGTGGCAGAATGGGTTGCGAAGTGCTATACCTGTCAGAAAGTAAAGGCAGAACATCAACGACCAAGCGGATTAATTCAGCCCCTGAAGATTCCAGAATGGAAATGGGAAAACATCGCTATGGACTTTATAGTAGGACTACCACGAACAAAGTCCGGACATGACGCAATATGGGTTATAATTGATCGTCTTACGAAGTCGGCGCATTTCCTTCCAATAAATGAGAAGTCGTCACTGGACAAGTTGGTTCATCTGTATGTGCACGAAATCGTATTAAGGCATGGAGTACCTGTATCAATAGTTTCAGACAGAGATCCCCGATTTAACTCAAGATTCTGGAAGCAATTCCAGGAATGTCTTGGCACGAAGTTGAATATGAGCACGGCGTATCACCCGCAGACTGATGGCCAGAGTGAAAGAACAATTCAAACAATTGAAGACATGTTGCGCAGTTGTGCAATCGATTTTGCTGGAAGTTGGGACGACCACCTGCCATTAATTGAATTTTCATATAACAACAGCTATCATTCCAGTATCGGCATGCCACCATATGAAGCTTTGTACGGGCGAAAATGTAGATCACCAACAAGTTGGGATGAAGTAGGAGAAGGAAGAATTCTCGGCTCAGAATTGGTACAACAGTTGCATGACTCAGTCAAGTTAATTCAGAAAAGGTTGCTTGCTGCTCAAGATAGACAGAGGAAGTATGCGGATCCAGCGCGTAAGGATGTTCAATTCCAAATTGGCGAAGCTGTGTTGCTAAAAGTGTCACCTAGGAAAGGGTTGATAAGATTTGGCAAGAAAGGAAAGTTAGCACCTAGATACGTAGGTCCTTTTGAGATTTTGAGTCAAGTAGGAAAGGTGGCCTACGAGTTGGCCTTACCACCTCAGTATCAGCATGTGCATAATGTGTTCCATGTGTCGTTGCTTAAGAAGTACAATCCTGACGCTAGCCATGTGATAGAATATGAACCTGTAGAAATTCAGGCAGACCTGTCATTTGTGGAGCAACCGGTTAAAGTACTCGACTGGCAAGTAAAGAGTCTTAGAAATAAATCAGTAAAGTTAGTGAAAGTACTTTGGAGGAACCCTAAGGTCGAAGAGTCGACTTGGGAGTTAGAGTCTGATATGCGTTCCCGGTATCCTCATCTGTTCTCTTAGATTCTGGGGACAGAATCCCTTAAGGGGGAGAGGATGTTACGACCGGCATTTTATGTAATATTATTTGTGAATAATATTAAGTTAAATAAAAATATATTCAATGCTTGTACGTTTGTGTGAGTGAAAATTTCTGCATTATAAATTTGCTTTGGGTAGTATATGATTTTTCAAAGCAAGAATTTATTTAATTTCTTTATTTTTGATTTATAAGGAATATTCTAAGCTTTGGAAAAATTTTCTTTTAAAAGACATTTTGTACACAAATTTTGAAAATGATTTTTATAAAGTCTCTAAAAATCCAAGTTATTTTATGGTATAAATTTTATAATTTTTGAACTTGTACTTTATTATATAAAAATAAATCTTTGGAAATTAGTTGCTTAATAATTATCAAATTACATGAATAACCTTGCATGCAAACTCTCTTCTATTTAACCAAAGGGCAAAGAAGACATTCTCCACCCCACTAACTCACATTTTGCTAGCCAAATTACCTCCTTGACCTTGCATGCAAACTTGCCTAACTTTAGCTAGAGGGTTACTCTTGTCATTTCCTAAATCCACTCACATTTAGTCTAGTCAAAGACATAAAAACAAAACTAAAGTGATGGTCACTCCATTTTCACTCCACCCTCCCCTTTTCTCCTCCCTCCCTCTCGGCTCAACCCTCACTCTCGGCCATCCCATAGCCGAGGCCCTCCATCCCCTTCATTTCTTCATTCTTTCACCCAAACAATCATCTTATATTCAAGTAATTTTACTCCCTATATGTTATTCTTATATATTTCAAAAGTATAGAGTGAAAAACCTATGTTTTGACCTTGCATGGTGATGTTTTTGTTAAACTCAAAGTGAACCTCCTTGATTCTTGTGAATCTAAGGCTTTCACCATGAGTTATAGTATCATAGGGTCAAGAATGGCTAGACATAAGAGTGTTACACCTATGCGAATGCTGTTTTTACCCTAATCCATTCGGCCATGACTTGATAGGAGCCGAATGGATGGTGTTTTGTTGCCTTGTTAACATTTTTGTGTATTTTGTGATGATAACATGAATTTTGTAGTAAAGTCTTGATAAAATCCTTTTGCATGCTAGTTGATCATTTAGTTGTAATCCATGTTAGGCTTGCATGTTGAATTATGATAAAAATTTATTTGGAAATCATGTTGTTTTGGTTTGAAAAACCCGAAGGCATGCATGCATGTGGAATTCTCTTAGTTTGTTGTGAAATTTTGATTATTTGGAAAGATTTTGTTAGTGAGCCTTAATTTCAGTAGGAATAATGTGATAATATTGATTTATGCTTCTTGTTGCATGGTAATAATTTGTGGTTATCTTTTATAAAAATATATATCTTGTTGTTTCAAAGGCATGAAGATTTGCGATTTGTTAAGAGTAGTCTCTTTTGTTTTGCCATAGTTGCACCTTAGGTAAGGATGATCTCACCAAGGGTATTTTAAGAAAAAGGGAGTTAGTTCAGTAGAATACCAAGTATAGGTCTTGGTTTAAGTATTTAGTTGTTGTTAGTTGGGTTTGTCAAGTTAAAATCTTGGAAAATGAGAAGTTATAGTTTCTGCAGAAAAATCAGTTTAGTACCCTGAGGTTTAGAGTGAGTTTTGACCATGTCATTGATGTGCACTTTGAGGCCCAAGCCACCAGAAGTTAGTATGGGGAGTATATAATAGGTTTTAGGAGTTGGTTGGAGGTTTGCATGTCATTTGGTTAGGTGCACAAGTAGAATAACAAAATCTGTCCAGCAGGGGACAGTTTTGTTGCAACTTAGAAATAGGGAGATTTGGCCATGTCATGGGTAGGCCCTCATTAGGCCCAATTGGGCCTTAGTTAGAGGGTATGTCAGAGAAGTTTTTCCAACCATAGTTCATAGGATATGAGCTAGAACCATGTGCCACAAGTTAATTCAAGTCAGGGCATTTTCTGCCCAGAAAAACAGGGGAACCTTGGACTTTTAGCTTAGGCCCAAGAAGGCCCAAGCCAGGCCTTTGAGCCACATCAAGCTTATGAGATGCCCTTAGGTCAGGAGAGTCTTGTGTAAAAATTTTGAAGAAAAACTTGTAGTTTAAGAGTGTCTAATGCACTCAAGAAACCTTAGTTACCATTCTGAAATTTACACCAGTGAGCACTTTCACTTATCACATAGTTTTAGGACACTTAGAAGTGAGTATTAGGTCGACCACCATAGTTGTAAGATAGTATAAGGTCAGTAGAACAAAAGGCACAAGTGAGGGTCAATAGGTTTTGGATAATTTAGGAAAGGCACATTGAGTTAGGAAGCCCAAATTCGAAGACTTCGCTTAGTTAGCGACCAAGTAATTTAAGTGGTGAGTCGAGATCATCCAAGCCTAGTGTGGCGTTATGGTGTATGTGATGTTATTTGGTATTAATATACGATATGTGATTATGTGGCTACGTGTGTATATTTAAAAATATAAATGTTGGATATGAATTAAGTGTGTATAGGCCTAAGTGCCATCCATGTTTAATTTCGGGTTGTAAATAGGTTAAGATGGAAAGAATATATTATAATGAGGATTATTATTATTTATGTAGGATCTCGAGACGAGGGAAAACTTGCCTTAAAAGTCGAGTGAAGCTCCAGTTGTTGCTCCTACCAGTCAGACCAGACCAGTCTATCTCAAGGCAAGTGATTCAACTTGACCTTCGTATTTGCTGTAAACAGTTCATATATATATATCGATGCAATTATCCTGAGTCATTTTGATGTATTTAAATCAAGCGTATCTTTTGTTTATCTTTGAGTTACATAGAGATGCCATGAACCCTCGAGTACATATTGCAAGTAGTTCAAAAGTCTTTCATGATAGTTTAATGCCATGATAAATTAGAGATGCGTTATAATATCTTATTGATCCTTTTGTTTATCATGCTATTGATCCCTGAGAAATCTTGATGTTGCACCCTGATGCTTTGATTCAACTCTTGAAATAACCTCGATAGAAACTTTATCTTGATACCTAAAAGCCAATCATTTCTTAAATACATTCATGATTGTTTGATAACCCTATCCTTACCCTAAAGCTTGATACCCTGTTATATACTGAGCTGATGATCGCTTTCTTTATATTTTAACACCTTTATCCTATTGGAACCAGTGATGCCTATCTTTTGATGTTCTAATACCTATATCTTGTCTACAACCGTTGCTTTAAGCCTAGTTTGGCATTACTCTTTCATCTTATCCAATAGCCTGGCTTAATTTCCTTGTCTAAGTTCTTGTTTATGGAAACCTCTCAATTACCCTAATATAGTAAAGTCTAGTAGATCATGGCCCTGAGATTTAGTGTCATATTTCCAGTGTTTCAAGTTGATCTATAATCCCTTGATAAAAATAATTACAGTCGAAAGAGATTTTGTCATAAATCGGCATCAGTTTTTAAAATGATTAAAACGTGGATTTTTCAGTCCCAAAGGGGGACAAATGTTTTCTTGAATGGTGGATCTGGACTGAGACGCGAGTCCTTTCCACACTTATATTAGGCTTAAAAGTTGCCTAGGGATTCCCAATAATGTTTTAGAACCCAGCGAGGTTCGGGATTACTTCGCGGCTGATCACCGGCTGTAATCCGTAGCGTCATAAAATGATTTTGATTAAGAATGATTTTAAAATTGTTTTGATGCAAGCAAAATGATGCCAACTCACATAAGTTTTATCTCTCGATTATCATTGATTATGTCATTCCATTGTCATTCCTAAAGGTATATCTCGATTTATGCTTTGCGTTGTATTGTTAGCACTTGTTGAGCTTTTGGCTCACTTCTTGCTTTACCCTGATATTACAGCTAGCAGCCATGGTTAGATTCAAGCAGACTGCCCGTAAGACCTGTGATGTTGATGCTTATGTTCGAGCCCAGGTAGAATAAGTAATAATAGTTGTGTGAGGACTCGGTATTTGTAATCAGATGTAATAGTTGGTAGTGTTGGGCTGTTCCAAACCCTAAACTGTAAGATCTTGGATTTTGGTTGTGTAGTACTCAATAAAATGATGTAATAGCTATAATTATTTTGCTATTTAAGTTGGGGGTGTGACATTTTTATTTTCATTGACTGTTCTTCTCTACTTATCATGTCTCATTATGTTCAGTTTACTTTACCCATAATCGTTTCTAATCGTATTCAAGAATCTTTAATCGGTCTCTCGCATTTCCTATTCGTCTGCACCCGATGTCCTGAGTTCATGACGTATGATGCTTTGAAATGTTCTACATGTAGTCAAAAGCTAAAAAGAAAAGTCTCGGCAATTGCATCTACTCACCGTTTGGTAACATACTTCTATTTCTTTTCAATCACTATCAAGTAGCTTCATCAAGCGAGAAGCCCTTACTATCTGAAAGAAAGTACATTAATTTGGAACATAATGAATTATAACTTTATTCAAAACCTGGTCTCTTGGGTACTAATACTCATTTTATTGTCATATCCAATTAGATATCAATACGAACTTTGATGCTCACAACGTCCCATACTGAAGTCAACATCAATCATCTGCATTAATACCACCTTTAATATCCAACAACAAAGTAAGTATCAGTATAACCCAGAAGACGGATCAAAACCTATTCTTCAGTTTTTAACTTTTTTAATTCTTTTAACCATTTCTCAACAATCTTAATGGTATTTACCCTTTTATTTCTATTTGAAACATCTATTCCTAAATGGACCTTTCCTGTTTGGAGTTAACCACACATTGGAGCTCATAATCCATTATACCCAGAATTCATATCTTTGAAGCTGAGAATGCAGCTGCTATTTTCCAGTTCTTCGCAAGCATACCTTCAGGCGTTCAACTTGGTCTTCCTTAGTCCTTGAACTAGCGAGGATGTTATCAATAAATACAATCACACCATCCCAATACTCCTGGTACATTGTGTTCACTTGATCTTCAGACTTGCCATTTCTGATAATCGACGTGTAACTTCCATGATCGCTTTTATGCACATCGCAAAATATTCTTTATTTCATTATGCTTTCATTCCGTATTTCTGAAGTTTTCCTTCACTTGTTATTTCATTTCGATTGAGTTGTACGATATGGGGCCTTTGACTCTGTGCAGTATCCGACGAGAAATCCTCACCTCATTCCTTGAGGTAATCTTGATAAAGCACTCATTCGAACCTCCGGGACTTCCCTTTAGTTCTAAAGAATTCCATTTTGAGATTGCAACGTACTTCTCCAATCGTTTGCCATTAATTCTTTTATTTAATCATTCCTGTTTACACGCATTCCTTGAATGAAATTCCTATCTTCAACTATCGACGTTTCACCTCATTCTCCAAATAGTTCGAGCTCAACCGACGTTCCCAACTTGCATATTTTCTGGATTATTTTATAAAATTTCTTTATCATCCTTTTGATTCCACTTCTTGTCTTGATTAGTTCTTCGTTCTCATTATTCATTATCTCTCTTAAACATAACGAATTTCTTTTTCTTAGTAATATTACTCTTTTTATTATTGGATAAGTCATTCCTGAAGTTCACGCTGGAATGAGGGCTCTTATTTGTACTATTCAAATTCTTACTAACAGAATTATCGAATTTTCTCGGTAGCTATTTTCTTAGCCTTGCTTGACGTGTCACAGATCGCGTGTTTGACTTCTTTTCATTGTCCATCATCTCTCTTTCCTGAGTTCGCATGCGGACTTCACCAATTTCCGTCTTTCATTGGGTGCTTGAATTTGTGAGCTTTCCATTATTCTACAGTAACTTCCATTCAATCGTCATTCAAAAGAAGTGTACCTTCAAATCTTTCATTAATTCGTCATTCGATATGGGTATACCTCCAAGTCCTTCGTGGAACGCTATTGCAAATGATGTAATCCTTTTCCTTTATCTTGAACCTTCAGTTCTTAAAAATATTCTTCTTACTAGCGTGTACCAGTAACCTCCTGTTCCTATTATTCATCGAAAAAAGCGTATTCTTTTGGATCAAATCTTGCACCTGATTACCCTAATTGAGCTAAGCCTTCAACTTATGTTAATGACATTACTTTTTCCAAATTTCTTATCGCTTTGATTTCGGGTCTGGATATCATGTTAGAGCTTGACCCAATCTAATTGGAATCGATCTCCATTTAACTAACCATTAGTTGGTAAAGTTGATCAATTAACTCCTTTTAAATGATCACTTAAACCAAATGCTGACTAGCTAACTGAAATCAAGGACCAATTATATAAGGTCAGTTTGATCATAACAACTTTCTCAAGAACCGAGATCGCAATTATTTGGAATGCTGACGAGAACGACAATATACTTCTTTATTCTTGAACGTAAGAAATTTCTGAAAATTTGGGCAGCACTTCCCCTACACCATTGACTACCAGTCGGACTTACGCCGACACCATCAATCTACCAAATCCTCCCCAATCATGTCCACCTACTTTCATCAACCCAAAATCATCAATTCCCACAATGATTAATATAACTATACATTTCTCAATTCTTTTAGAATATTACGAATTGTCCTTAATGAATTTAAGGTTTGATTTCATGATTCGGTTAATTTATTTCTGACCATTATTAATCAGTTTATCTTTTAATAACTGCGCATGGTCTTCATTATTACCGTCACAATCTCGTAGATTCTCAACCATTAGATCATTATTTCTTGAAATGTTTCACAGTCGAGTCACCATTGTTTCATCTCCACTTATGACTTTACATCGAACTTTCATCACTGACCCGGGTATGATCATTGAATTCACAATCACTTATTTACGCAAGTTAGAGAACTTCACAATTCCTTAGAGAACACGTTCGAAATTTGATTACATTTAAGATTTCCCCCATCTTGAATCTTCACGACGAGTATCTTCCAGCGACGAAGGGATGTTTCACATCGTAATTGCATGTCTGAGTCATTGTTCAGAATTTCCTTGATCTTTGATCGTCGTCCCGATACTCGTTTGCTTCGTTTGAGCACACAACTTCACTTCCTTATTTCGTAATTAAGGTATGATTCGCTAACCATTCATTTTGCGTCGAAATCCTCTGGTTTGAAGTGCATTACGTTAACGCAATCTACCATATTGACGAGATCCTCGTAATATGAACAACTGTTTGATATCTTCGCCATGTCCACATTTGTCGGTGCATCCATTTTTCCTCGCTCGCAGATGTCCACCATTTATCGATTTGCAGTCGTATCTATGTTCGTTGTATTGTTCCACGCATCACACTATTTCATTTCTTTTGAAATCGTCAGAGATCAGACTTTGTGCAAAAGGAGAGTTTGTAAACATGATTTTGATTAAAAACAGAATAAGGAATAACAATGCAACAATCAATTGAAAGAATTTGTAAATCAGAGAATTGAAGGAAGAAAAATGAGTGAAGAATGAGACAACCATATTCATACTCAAGATGGCCAGTCTTTCATACTATATGGCATACAACACATGATTAGGTGGCGTCCCACCCGACTTTTCGTCATTTCGACAAAACGTCATATCACAACACTGTTGTCTCAATCAGAAATCAATAGTTTGAGAAAGGAAACAATTCAGAAGGAATATATAAGAAATTTTCTTTCATTTTCGCCTCATATAATTTATCAACAGAAGAAGCTCCTACATATTTAAAAAAAATCAAGAAAAACATATACTGTCGTATTAGAAGAAAGAATATCAATGCCGATCACCTCCACGCTTCACTTACGTATGCCTTCAGGATTGTGCGGATACAGGTTCACGATTCAAGTCACATCATTGCTTCGAAATGCTGTCTGGAAATGCCTTCACATCAACTGCTTCAATGATTTGATCTTAATCGCGTCCTCCCGAAATTTATAATCACGGCTTTAGATTTAATCTATGTCGCGTAAAATACCCATCGATCACGCAATGCCTCAATTTCGTCGATAAAATATGATTCTCCTCCAATCATCTGGAAGATTCTGCCATTTCCTTCAATCATCCTCCGTCCATTCGAATCACGAATCTCGTTAAATTTTAATAATTTCATGAATTGGGGTAAATAATATTTTAATATGTTGATTTAATTATTGATTTTATTAAACAACGTTTACTTTCATTTTTTACAGCAAACCTTAAACCTTCTCCCTGCTGGTGGGTCTACTTGGCCCTTTGAATTAACAATACTGAGTCTAATTCCATTCTTCTTTTTAGGTCATTTTCTGTTTATAATAACAAGAACTTAAGTAGTACCTTGACAACCAAATTGTAAAACTTATTTCATGCAAAATCTTTTGAAAGTTGATTAAGGAAATCTTTTTCAAAATCTCATTTTTAAAGTTTTGAAAATCAAATATTTGGTCGTCATTACTATATAAGTTACTTGCTATTTTATGATTTACCAATGAAATGTCTAATTAAAAGAATGCCCATATAAGGGTCCTTCTACTTCGGTACGCCTTCCATGCTTTTCCTTGGACTATACATGCACTTATTAGCCGACGAAACTTCATTCACCGTTGTACACCATTTTATTCCTAACTCGAACTCAGTGCTGACGTCTGCCATTGTCTTTCATATTCTCATCGTCGTTCTTGACGTTATGCTTACAACCACGCATGCGATTCGATGTTCTATCTTTATATAGGGTCGCATCTTCTTGCTAATCTTACCTTCCCCTATTAAGGTAGATATCATTCCTCGCGCAGCTCCCGATAAGTGATAAGAATCTTCTCGCAACGGTGGTGCCTTCGAAACGCGCAACGTTAGTTCTTAATCAGCTTCCATCAACTGGTTGCCTTCGACATGGAACTCGTCCTAATACCTAAGTTAAACCGTAGCTTCTCTTACACAAATTCTCACAAGAATCGATCGCATCTTCTTCAAAATCACCTGAAAAGTAGGGTAACATACCCATTCCGTACCAGATCTGCTAACCCTAATTCGCACTCAACTCAACTTAACCTGAGTATGCCTAGGGTCTTTCCTATCCTGTACAACCTATCATTCCTATCCTACTCTCACCTATTCTTATTTCAGTGACCAATAACCTGCAGCTCTGATACCAAACTGTAACATCCCAAATCCGGTCAAGATTTGGTGTCACTAAACAATCTTTACATAAAATCAAGAAATAAATAAATAACCCCTTGAATCCGGATCGTTTACAGGTTATGGTATGAAACAAGAATCTAACCCTTTATAACTCACAATAACTAAAATACAAGTATAGATACCTTTGAACTAATGCTTTGGTCACATTCTTCTAACACCTTCAACCTCTCGCAGCGGAAATTTCTCTAACTTCTGTTGTCTATCAAAGCTATTCACTTTTTATCCTTATCTGATTCTGGAAGAAATAAGAATTTACAAAGCAAGAGTGAGCAAAAAATGCCCAGCAAGTATATATTTTAAGTTTCAAACATTAATATCAAAGAAAACTTCCGGACAAAATCTCTGAAATATTTTAAAGAGCAAAACACGAAATCATTTAAAGGACATACTTCATTATCTTAAAACCAATTTGATTTGCATTGCTATAAATCATATAGGAAATAATGACATTTTTGTAAGAGCTTTAGAATTGCGTGTTTTCAAAATATCTTCTGGTATCACTTCATACTTGAGCAACCAATGCAACAACTATTCATAAAACGACGTTCAAGAAATTTCTAACTATTCAGTATCCATCATTATCGACTAAGTTTCCATAGACTTAGCCTACTAAACCAGCCTGATAAGGACGAGTTGAATAATTAAGAAGATCTCAATTCATTCAAGATTCTAATTATTACTGAGCAACTAATGCTGCAGCAACAATCTGAACCTCGAATTTATTTATAAACATTGTAATTACCCGAAACTGGGTGCTAAGAAAGAATAACTTTAAACCATAATCACATTTTACTTCAAGAAGGAATGCCATTAATGTAATATCCGGGATATATCGTGTAATTATTTTGGCTATTAAATAATTATTAGGTGTGTTCAGTGTCTATTCTGTGAATTAATTGTTAAGTGTTATCTGTATTTGGATATTCAAAAATATTATTAATTGAGTATTTTAATTTTTATATGTCCAAAATAAAATATTGATAATTGTCATATCTTCCTAATTATTTTTATGTTGATTTATGAATTTATAAGAATCATATGAAATTTATAAAATCTTTTTCCGAGTATTTAAAATATATTTTATAAAAACGGGAACCAACCGACGTCACTCGTTGTTACGTATTTGGAACCCGAAACTCTTCCGAAAACTCCTTCCTAACCTAATTGTAATATTCCTAGCATTTTCCATGTTTCGACTTTATCGATCCGGTGTACGGTTTGTCCTGCGCGGGTTCCAGCGTAACATTTTCGATACAATATTTGTTTCGGTAAATGAATAAAACTAGTATTTTCGATAAACGGGAGCTTTTTATTAAACTATCACAATTATCACTTCGTAGTACGTGTAACCAGGCGCTGAGACCAAGACCGCAGTACAAATTGTACTGATTTGGATAATTATCCCGAAAACCGATACCGTTTGGATCAGTTTTTATAAATAAACGTACCGTTTTATATCCGGAATGATCCAACGGGATACTAATTTTCCGTAAATATAAATAGGCTTTTACCGTATTTTATTTCGTATCAAAATCATTTGCAGACAGATAATTATATAATTTTATAGAGGAAAATCATATATTCATAAACTGTTCTAAGAATCAAACAGCAAAACGAAGGCGTTACCGATCTCTGTTTTCAAAGCTTGAGTAATTGAAACGAAGGATTTGAAGTGTTCTATCAAATTCTGAGCTTTGTTTTACTGCAGAAATCAAGGTTATTTTTCTATATTTTTATTTATTTTCGAATTTATTTTATTAAAAATATGAATTTTTGTTCGGATGATTGTTTGTATGATTTGATGATTGCATGTTGTAGAGCTTGTTTTCCTGATGATTTTGATATATTATACGTCTGATTTGGAGTTCAATAACATGTTCAAATTTGAGTTTGATTTTCGAATTTAAAATTAGGGTTTATAACCCATATGAATGTTCTTAATTGAAATTTGGGGGTTTGTTATTCTGGAATAGATAGATGTTGTGGTATAGTGGATTGTGTTCTCTGTGAAATTTGCAATCCAGTCGTATAAGTTTCATGAATCAACGAGGTCTGTAGAGAAGGGAGTTGTGTTTTGAATATTTCCGAAGTTCGCCGGAATTTGGCAAACTTCACGGCCAAATTCCGGCCAACTCAGGGATGATTAGAATGATTTGTTGGCATGGTTGTGTTCCTGGTAAAGTATAGATGTGATCTGGAGGTGTTGGTGGGGTGAGGACGCCGGGAACGTGTTCTCCGGCCACCCCTGTATTTTCCGGCGACGGGGGTGTAAAAATTGCAGTTTGGCCCCTGGACTTTTGGGGATGATACAGTTAGGTCCCTGAAGTTTCCAGACTTTGCAAATTTAGGATTCATGTTTTAAAAATGTTTAAAAATCATATTTCCTATTTATTTTTATTATAAAAATTCATTTTTAATTTCTGAAAATTCTAAAAATTATTATTTTAATTCTAAAAATTATTTTTAATTCAAAAATAAATCTGAATTAATTAGTTAATTAATTTCATTTAATTTTTAATTGATTAATTGGTCAATTAATTCGGAGATTAATTGATTAATTGATTTAATTAATTATTAATTGATTTTAATTAATTATTTAATTAGATTTAATTATTTAAAAATGATTTAAAAATTCCGAAAAATAGTTTCGAGCTTTAAAATATTATTCTAAATTATTTCCAAGGCTCGATAATTATTATAAAATTGTTTCGAAGCCAGAATTGACCAACCGAACCCTGTTTGTTACTTTAAAATTGATCCAACGACCCGTTTTAATTCCGAAAAATATTTTAAAAATCATTTTAAATACCCGAAAGCCTATTTATGACCCGAGACTTCTCTATAAATGATATATCATTGATTACGTGATGTATTATGTGTTATACATGACTTGTTGATTGACTATCGGTCTATATATTTGATGTTTACTTGTTTATTGCATAACTTTCAATCCGTTAATCAGATTTGGGTGAAACGAAGGGTAGATAGAAGTATGTGTTGAATAGAATCCTATGAGTCGATTATTGATAGATGCTTATGATATGTGAGCAGAAGAGGCAAGACGTAGGAAAGGGAAACAGGTAGTTGAGGAGTAAGACGGTTGAGATTGGAAGCGAGTGCAGTGTAGTAGGCTAATACCAGGCAAGTGTTCTGAACTTTCTTGAAATATTATAGTATTTGGTAGTCTTGTTGATATTGCAAGTGCTTTGAAGCACTGAAACCTAAACTCTGATTCCAGATATTGCTCTTGAGCCGTAAACCTTATTCTTTCTAAGCCATTGATTATTGCATACCCAAATACGAACACCAAGTATACGATACTACTCCACAAATACATACAAACTAAATACCGAACAATAAATCGAATTACCTACACACTCAAACCATTATATCCTATGCTTCGAAAAGCAAAATCTTTGAAACCCCGAAACACTGATTCTTTTGTTATCCAAATTCTTTCATTACCCAACAGCTAAGCTTTGAAAATGCCATATTGATCCTCATAAACACTGAAACCATTTCATTATGAAACATCCAATGTTGTTAATGATTCTGTTTATTGTTTATTATTGCTTATTCTGTTATTATGCTAGAATTGGATTGTTTTTATAAAATTGTGGACCAGATTCGTAGTCAGACCATATAATGGTCAAGTTAGGCCAATGTGTGCCTTGGATTCAGTAGTTAGAGCAATGCTGTGTGCTTTGCTCGGGGTTAGTGCGTGACTGATCAGCAACCTAACCTTGGTTTTTAAAATAAAAGTATAATATCCAATTCTAAATCATAATCCATTGTTCACTTGATATCATAACCATATTCACCTGATGATCATTATTCTCAGTTTTGTCATTGTGACTTGCTGAGCTAGTTAGCTCATTTATGCGATGTTGTTTATATTCTTTCCAGTTAAAAAAGAACCAGTTGGTAGCGAGGATCCCCAGTCCAGCGCGAGAGCTAGGGGTTATGGTTGATCGAGTTAAGCTAGCAGGCTTCTTTTGAATAATTTGAGTTTGTAAAAGTTTGTAATAATGTTTAATACTCAGTGTGAGTTTGAATGGTTGGGATTTAAACGATTTGTAATATAACTAGATGTGTTTGGATTGTGTGCATACTTTAACCTGTTGCGATCCATGGTAGTTGGTAAGTTAGGGGTCACTGCATATTATTATTATCTTTATTATTATTGTAAGTAGGTTATTCCTAAGGTGTGTGTGTGGACCCCAAACTTCTGACCCGGGTTTGGAGGGCGCCACAAGTTTGGTATCAGAGCTAAAGGTTATAAGTCACTGACACAAGCCTAGGTTGACGGGAATGGGTAGAGGGTTAGGATTAGAAGTAAGAAATAGAATGATAGAACGCCGAGAGGTTGAGTGTTACGGTATAACCGGTATTAGTATAATTCGCGTCATGGTTCGAGAATCTTATATCGCGATATGATTTCAGATAGCAGCGATGGCCGACTCTTTTATCCCCGTATCGGCTGAGCACTCAGAGCCTTCAGTTGGAGTACCAGCATCGGATCCACATCCTGTTATTCCACCAGCATTGGCTATTCTACCTCCACCTGTGCTGCAGCCCATACCATTGCAGGCTATTCCACCCCCAGGCATGAGGCCACCTATCAGAGGACCCCCACCAGCTGATTCAGATTCCACTGGGCATTCAGTTGCGAGTGCCCCATTTCAGTCCACATTGCCCCCAGTTCCTTATTACCGGTATGATGCTCTTCTATTGGAACGTGATTCCTTGTTTGCTCAGATCAGAGAGCTACAGCATATCATCAGGACTACTGATGTTGATCGTGGTGTGAGGGAGCTTCGAGAGGAGATTCATGTGACACGGAGGGTTCTTGAGGCTAGGCTATATGGAGCTACACTACCTGGCAGAGGCCCTGATGCACTGATGGGCTGGGCTACTGAGGTGATGGAGGACTTTGAGAGGCTGGCAGGACCAGAGTTTCCTTGGAGCTGAGTCAGAGATTCAGAGATGGAGATACTGGGTAGTGTTGTATGGTTGTGTAGTATGTACAGTAGTGTGTAGTGTGTATCAGTAAGCTTTTGAGTTGTATTTATAGACTAGCTATGCTGACTAGTGAGTAGGTTGTTGTACCCTTTTTCTTTTACTTTCGAAGCGTCTTTACGCTTGTACCACCCAAAACTTTTGATCTATATATACCAGTACCTTTTCTTTTCCAGCACTGTCATTTACTTTATCGCACCTGTTTTACCTTACCTTATTTATTGCACCAGTTATACCCTGTGATACTATGTACCCTGTTTTCCATAGCTGTTTATATTCTGTAAAGAAGCATGCAATTTATTTAGTTACAATTGTTTTCAAAAAGAGATATTTCTGTTTTACAAAACTTTTCTTTTATGCAAAAGATTTGATTCAAAAGCTAAATAAGTTGTTTGATTCTTTACAGAAAATGCCTCCCAGAAGAAATACCCGCACCAACACCCAGAACGAAGAAACCAAAAACAACAATAACAACCAAGATGATACAAACCCGAATGTGAACCCATGACCCATAGACCCAGCAATAGCCCAGATTTTTCAAATCTTGGCCCAACAAACAGTTCACCTGGCACAACAACAACAAAGACCGACCAATCCCCAGGTAACTTTCAAAACTTTTAAGGCGATAAACCCACCATAATTTAAGGGTTCCTTAGAGCCGATTGAAGCAAATGTTTGGTTAAAAGAGATAGAGAAGGCATTTTCCTTAGTAAAAGTAAAGGAAAAACAGAAGGTTGAGTTTTCAAGTTACTATTTGAAGAATGAGGCCACCTATTGGTGGGAGATGGTGAAGACATTGGAAGGTACAAATGTTATTACTTGGGAGAGGTTTAAGGAATTGTTTTTAGAAAAGTATTTTCCCCAGTTTGTTCAGGATCAGATGGAGCTGAAGTTTTTAGAATTAAAACAAGGGAACATATCGGTGGCAGATTATGAGAGTAAGTTTGAAGAATTGTCAAGGTATGTGCCGTCGTATGTGGATACTGACAGGAAGAATGCTAAAAGATTCCAGCAAGGTTTGAAACCATGGATCAGAGGGAAGGTAGCCATTTTTGAATTGGATACCTATGTAGGAGTGGTACAGAAGGCTATGATTGCAGAAACAGAGAGTGAGATGTTCTAGAAGGAAAAGGAAAGCAAGAAGAGGAAATCTGAAGGGAATGAAGGTCAGTCACAACCAGGGAAGTTTCCAAATTTTAAGAAGGGCAAGTTTCATCCAGGGAGAAATTTTAATTTCAGAAGACAGAATGCAGGCGACGGAGGCCAGGGCAACCGTCCAGTTAATATGAATCAGCCGAATCAGTTGAGACTAACTTTTCCAGATTGTCAAGTATGTGGAAAGAAGTATGGAGGAGTTTGTAATAAGTTGAATGTGGTATGTTTCAAATGCAACCAGAAAGGGCACTATTCGAGGGAGTGCCGAAATCAGCCAGTAAGAGAACCAGCAAATAAGGATCAGCCTATCCGGAATCCAGCAGTGAAGGTTACATCCATTGGATTTACGTGCTTCAAATGTGGAAAGCCAGGACATATGGCCAGGGATTGCAAGACACCAGCCCCAGTTAGTAATGCATTAAGGATTATGAGATCTACCCCAACAGTGAATGAGACTCCAAGGGCTAGAGTTTTTGACATGTCTGTGAAGGATGCGATCCAGGATACGGACGTTGTGGCAGGTACGCTTAACGTGAATTCTTTATGTGCCAAAGTGTTAATAGATTCGGGAGCAACTCGATCGTTTGTTTCACAAGATTTTGTTAGTAAGTTAAATTGTCCAGTTGAGTATTTAAATGAAATAATGACTGTGGAATTAGAAAATCAAGAACGTGTATCTGTTAACCAAGTTTGTGGGAATTGTGAGATTGAGATTTCAGGTAGTAAGTTTTGTGTAGACTTGATACCATTTAAGTTAGGAGAATTTGATGTTATATTAGGGATGGATTGGTTATCTAAGCATGATGCCCAGATAGATTGTCGAAATAAGAGGGTAATGGTGAAAACGCCAGACGAAAGGATAGTAACGTTCAAGCGCCAGAAGCAAGTAAAGAAGTTCTTAACAATGATTCAAGCCAAGAAGTTATTACGGCAAGGATGCGAGCATTTTGTAGCATATATGATTGACAGAAGTCAGAAGCCAGCAAAACTTGAAGATATTCCAGTAGTGAATGAATTTCCAGACGTGTTTCCCGACGAATTACCAGGACTTCCTCACGATAGAGAAATTGAATTTGCGATTGACTTAGCACCTGGAACAGAACCAGTATCCAAGGCCCCGTATAGAATGACGCCTGTTGAGATGAAAGAGCTAGCAAAACAATTACAGGAATTGTTAGAGAAAGGAGTAATCCGACCCAGTGTATCCCCGTGGGGAGCACCGGTATTATTTGTCAAGAAGAAAGATGGAAGCATGAGACTGTGCATCGACTATAGGGAGCTCAATAAGCTTACAATCAAGAACAAGTATCCGTTACCTAGAATCGACGATCTGTTTGACCAATTGAAGGGAGCCAAGTATTTCTCCAAAATTGATTTAAGATCGGGATATCATCAACTGAAGATCAAGCCAGAAGATATACCAAAGACAGCTTTTCGAACAAGGTATGGACATTATGAATTTCTAGTAATGTCTTTTGGATTGACCAATGCCCCGACAGCGTTTATGGACCTGATGAACAGAATTTTCAAGGAGTATTTGGACAAGTTCATTATTGTGTTTATAGACGATATTTTGATCTATTCAAAGACGGAAGAGGATCATGCGGAACATTTAAGGACAGTTTTTGGGATTTTAAGGAAAAAGAAGTTATATGCTAAATTCTCGAAGTGTGAGTTTTGGCTACAGGAAGTTCAGTTCTTAGGACACATAGTTAGTAATGAAGGGATCAAAGTGGACCCAACGAAGATCGAGGCAATTACGAATTGGGAGAGACCGAAAACACCCACCGAGGTAAGAAGTTTCTTGGGATTTGGCAGGATATTATCGACGATTCATCCAGAATTTCTCAAGAATTGCAACACCATTGACAAAGCTTACACAGAAGAATGAAAAGTTTATATGGAACGATAAGTGCGAAGAAAGTTTTCAGGAGTTGAAGCGACGATTAATCACGACACCTGTTTTGTCACTTCCAGACGATCAAGGGAATTTCGTAATTTATAGCGATGCTTCTCACAAAGGATTAGGATGTGTTCTAATGCATCATGACAAGGTGATTGTGTATGCGTCAAGGCAATTGAAACCACACGAACAAAAGTATACTACTCATGATTTGGAACTAGCAGCCATAGTGTTTGCTTTGAAGATTTGGAGACATTATCTGTATGGAGAGAAGTATGAGATTTATACGGATCACAAAAGTTTGAAGTATATATTCACCCAGAAGGAACTTAATATGAGGCAAAGGAGATGGTTAGAATTGATCAAAGATTATGATTGCTCGATTAATTATCATCCCGGTAAAGCGAACGTTGTAGCAGACGTGTTAAGTCGGAAGGAAAGGTTAAATGTGTTATCAATACCTGAAGAGATATACAAGGAATTTAAGAAATTGGAATTAAAGATTAGAGTTTGCAAGCCTGAGGAAGCGAAAATATACAGTATGACTTTCCAACCAGAATTATTGGAGAAAATAAAGAAATGTCAGGAAGATGTAATGGATCAAGATATAAATCGTTTGGTAGGTGAAGAATTATGCACGCAAAAGGATGATCAAGGTATTCTGAGGTTTTCATCTAGAATTTGGATTCCACCGGTGACGGAATTGAAGAATGAAATTTTACAGGAGGCACATAATTCAAGGTATTCCATCCATCCAGGGAGTACCAAGATGTATAGAGATTTAAAGAAGATTTATTGGTGGCCAGACATGAAGAGGGAAATTGTGAAATGAGTTAGCAAATGTTATACCTGTCAGAGAGTTAAAGCATAGCATCAGAGACCAAGCGGATTGCTACAGCCAGTGGAGATTCTAGAGTGGAAGTGGGAACATATTGCCATGGATTTTATAGTTGGATTACCAAGGACAAGGGCTAATCATGATGCCATTTGGGTTATAGTGGATAGGCTTACCAAGTCAGCTCATTTTCTGCCTATAAATGAAAGATTTTTGCTCGACAAGTTGGTCCATATGTACCTAAAGGAAATTGTAGTTCATTCGAATTCTAATGACCTTTACATACACTCATTTACTTTATGGAATACTAATACGATCTTAGAATTTCCATAACAGTACTCCTATATAGCGTGGTCTGATAATTTTCCTTAATCAGCATCATCAATAAAAAAATACTATTCATCAGTGTTTCAAAAATTCTAAAAATTGGGGTTATTACAAGAGCCTTGACTGAAAAGTCAATTCAACAATGGTATGATGAAGAGTCTGATCAGGATATTATTACTGCAATTGTGGAGAAGAGTACACAAGAACCTGGTTGTCAAAGTCATCCAGCAACTCCTGATTCTCCAGCTACACAAGAACCATTGCATCAAAGTTGCAATGAAGGCTTTACTCCTGCTGCAGTTACTCTAATTATAGTTGTTGAAGGCATAATTTATCCAAATTTATAGTTTACATATGTTTTATCAGTACCACCACTGAATATCTGCAATGAAGCTGTATCTTCAGATTCACAAGGTATAAATACTGTTATTACTTGTCAGCATTAATTCTAAATACTGTTTTGGTATTTTCAGCATTTATTATGCATGTTTAAAATCCTGTTGGTTTGATTATTTCTAGACCTTATTTAAGGACTACCTCCAGTTGTATGACCACATATCACCCTTCTTTAGCCACCTCTCATTTCTGTAGGACAAATTATCTGAGCTTTTCTGTGAGTTGTGTGAAAAGATTTAGAGAAAAATAGAATTAAAGAGAGGCAGGATCCTTCCTGGCAAAAGGAGAGGTAGATGAGAGATAGGATTTAGCAATCCTTGTGAGGAAACTCTGACTATTAAAAGTCATGATATGTGTAGTCTGAAGAGTAGTGAGACTACTTTAAAAGAATAGAGAGATTAGGTGTTACTTGATATATTTTGCAGGTGCACAGAGTACTAAAGAAACAAATGCTGAACAACAGTCTGTTGACCCTCGAATAAACTCTGATGTACCAAGTGCTGTTAATCTCCCTGCATGTCTAAGTACTGATACTTTCTTGCAGTCCATTCAATCTACTATTCCACCACATGAAACAAACCCTGTTTTTGCTGAAAAATAGTCCATTTACTTTACTATTCCACCACCAGAAGTAATCCATGTTGTTGCTGAAGATGTAGTAGCACAACAGTCCATTCATAAAGTTTCTTCCATTTCAAGGTCACCACATCACTCTACAAGAATTTAGATTCTGGAAGTCAATTTAAAAGCTCCAGTTCATGTATCTATGATTCTTGAAGATGTGGAGTTAAGTGCTGATATTATTGAAGTTTCTGAAGCTGCTGGATCACATACTGCACCAATTTCTGATTCTATCTTAAATGCTGATTTTGGCGAGGAAGTTCAGCAGATAGTGCAAAATCCAGTTGCAAAGGGAGAATCTAATGATGGTGAAGAAGCTAATATTTCTAATATTCTTATAGATCATGAAGACGATCTTTTCTTCCCTGAAGATATGCCTACATGTAGGTCACACACACTGTAGAGGGGGGTGAATACAGTGTATAATATAATCAAATCGAACTTTAATATCTTAAGTAACAGAAAATAAACTTTATTGAAACAATAAACTCTGTTACAGTATGGAACTGTTACCTCTCAGTGATGAATAAATATCACGAGAGCTGTTAGGGTTACAATGAATAATCTTCTTGAATATGATAACACTTATAGTGTAAACCCTATGTCTGTGTTTATATACTACACAGTTACAAGATAATCGCTAATTGATATGGAATATAATTCTACTTCCTAAAATATATCAATCAGATATCTTTTCTTCCAAGTATTCCATTCTTCACGAAACTCCTTCTTCATGCATATCTCTTCTTATGTTTATCTCGATCTTCTTTCCTTTAATCAGCTACTGTCCTTATCTGAACGTCCTTCAGCACTTAAGTTCTGATATCTAACTTCTGATGATTATCTCCTGATAATATAAGTACTGATATCCTTAAGTCCTGACTTCCAGTATAAGTACTGATTAATGGTTAAGTACTGACTTGTCCTGTTAAGTAAGATCTGAAATCTAAACATAAATCATATTAGCCATGACATTATCAAATATATCTAACAATCTCCCCCAACTTGTAAATTAGCATAATATACAAGTTTAACAGATATTTGATGATGTCAAAAACATTAAGTACAAATGCATGAGAATTAGACTAGATAACTACAACTTACAGTCCTTAAAGCTTTACCAATATTTAACTTCTGATAACAACTTCAGTCTGTTCAAATATCAGAATTTAAGCAGTTGTAGATCTTTGACTTGGCTTCATTATCTGATCTCTCTGATGTCAGGAGTTGTTCTGAGATAGTTCTTCAACAAACATCTCTCAGCATATCTAAGTTCATCAATCATTCTCCTTTTGGCATCTTTAAGCTCTGCAGTATCTTCACCAATTTGAAAGATTGCAGCTCTGAGATTATTGATCTTTGCTTTTCTTATATCCTGATCCAGTCTGATCAAATAAGCTTTATCAGACTTAAGATTGAATTCCACAGCCCTGTACCCTAGAAAGGTAGTTACAATTTGAGCAGAATTGGGATTCATTTCAACTATATCACCCTTGTGATCTCTGTACTTTGGAACGTATATGCTGTTAAACTTAACAGAATAAAGCCTTTTCTGTCTCTGAATCTGATCCTTCAAATAGTTTGCAGCAGTCCCTGTCAATCTGTCATCCACTTGAAGTAAGAATAGTACATGCTCCAATTCTTCAAAATACTTCAACGGAATGGCATTTTGTCTTATATGATAAACCCTACCATCTGTCATGAAATACAACAAGATGTATTCTTTCAAGTAGGTATGGTAAACCATTTGTACAGATTCCAGTTGATTCAATCTCTCAGGAGTTGCTCCAATACCTGGTTCACTCAAGGAAGTTGGATCATTGGTAGTGTTCTGTATTCTTCTTTCATCAGCACTTCCCAATCCAGTTTTATCTCTTGCTTCCTTTCCAGTAACTACTCTTGCTTCAAAACCACTTGTAGCAGTCTTTAAAGATTGAGTCTGTTTTGCTTTAGTGAATCCTGGTAGGAGTGTCTTTGGTCTAACTTCTGATATCAAGTTAACTTGAGCTGCGTCAGAGGTTACTTGCTTCTTCAAAATATCAGAACTTACAGCTTCTTGACTCTGAACAACTTGAGCCATGTCAGAGGTTGTTTTAAGAACTTTTCTTGAAGTCAGAGCAAGATCATCATTTTCATCAGTAATTTCTTCATTCTCAGGAGGCACATAAACCTTGATAGGTTCACCAACCTTTTCTTTACCCTTGGATCTTGGATCTATCTGCGGTTGTGATTTAGCCAATGTTGCTTCAGTATGTGTCCTTTCTTTGATCACAATGCCTTTGAGTTTTGGAAGTGGCTTTTTACCAGAAGCTTCAGATTTAGATGCAACTTTCTCTGATTTAAGTCTGGCTTCTTCTTCCATTAAACTCTCCAAGTCCATTCCTGGATTTTCCTGAAGAAATAACTGTCTTGACATTTCCTCATCAAGATCTAAAAGTTCATCAGAACTTATCCTTTTACCAGTAGCAGAACTTATTCTTTTCCCAGTATCAGAACTTGTCCTGTGACTAGCCTGTCTTGATGTGAATCCTCTACCTTGACTATGACCTCTACCCATTCCAGAGCTTCCTCGATCATCTTTTCCATCATCCTTACCTTTCAGTGTCTTGTCAGTCTTGCATTTGGACTTAATTACTTTCTCCCCCTTTTTGGCATCAGCAGGTAATAGAAGAGAGACAAGCAATTCCACTGAAGATTGGATGTCATTAAGTTGTGATTGCTGAGAAGCTTGATTTTTCAGAATATCACCAATCTGAGCTTGTTGATGGTCTTGAGTCTTCTCAATAGAAGCAATCCTGTCAAAGGTAGGTTGGAAGAACTTTTTCTTATCAATTTTCCAAACTTCTCCTTGCTTAATAAATTCTTCCTGAATCTTGTGAAGCTCTGCACGAGTAGTTGAATGCAGACCTTGTAGATGTTTAGTACTCAATGCAGTGACTCTAAGCTGGGTTTTGAAATCATCAGAATTTAACATTTCATCAGCTTTAGTCAAGTGCTCAGCAAGATGAATATCATTTGGAACACATGAAACTGAGTTCCATTCCTTAGTCCACTCCCGTCCTGCAGGAGTTTCACTCCAAGGTACTGGTGCTTCTCGGGTAACAAACTTCTTAATAAGTTCAGACTTAAGAATAGTTTGTTGAGGAGCATGTCCTGAAGGACCTGCTGCATCAGCATCTGTAGTTGGAGCAGCATCACCAGTATCTCCAGCATTTGCAGCATCAGAACTTAAAGAATCAGTATCTTCTGATAAGACAACAGTGTGTGTAGCAATGGAGGCTTCAACATCCTCTAATTGCTGATCTGGTTCTAAGTTCTGATCAACAGGCATATCCTCATGCTCACCTAAAGTCTGATCATCAGCATCATGATGCAGAGAAGGTGTTATAGATAACTCTGGAGCTTGAACAGCATCAGTAACAGGTGTTGTTGAAGGATTAGTTGCTGTTGGAGCTTCTAAGAGAATTACTTCAGGCACAACCAAGGTTTGAACATCAATATCAGCACTTGTGCCTGGATCAACAGGAGACACAGATGGTGTGTTAGCCTTTTCAAAAACAGCTTCCTTAGATGGAGTTGATGGAGAAGAAATGACTGTAGTAAATTCCTTGTCTTGTGAGATCAGAGATTCCTGATCCCCTTCCTTAGCTGCTTCCTCTTCATCATCTGAAACTGGCCTTTTTGCCCTCTGTTTCTTGTATCTCTTTGTTGATTTGGATTCCTTAGGAGTTTCAGGAACTGTCATTCTTCTAAGCCTTTTGAGAAGCCTAGATCCCCCAATTCCAGAATCCTTCTGAGAAGTCTCTTTCTCAGCTTCACCTATAACATGTTCTGAAGAAGGAACCTGGTCCTCAGTATCAGATTCATCTCTCAAGGCAATCCGTCTTCTCTTTTGAGGTGTTTGAGGAACAGTCTTTATCCTCTTTGGCTTGGAGGATGAAGGCTTCACAGTAGGTGCTGAGGATGAGGGTTGAATAGTCTGTAAAGTGGAGAGATAGGATTTGAGATATTTCCTGAGGGTAGGTTGAGTAGAATGAGTGGTAGGTGCTGAGGATGATGGTTTTTGAGTGTTTGTTGTTGGTTGGACATCAGAGTAAACAGATCTATAAGTATCAGGATCATCATTTACTAGGATCTGTTTTACAGACTGAGGAATCTGTAATGGTCTAACCACTGATTTCTTAGCGTCAGCATTTACCAGGTCATTAAAGTAGCGTTTTGCAACTTTAAAAGGTGGGGTTGAGGAACTGACTAATTGAGGTTCATCAGTATAAAAAGTATAAATAAGTTGACAGAATCTAGCAAAATAGACAACATTCCTATCCTCTGTCATCCTATCCCCAATAAAACCAATTATACCAGTTGCAAAATCAAAATGAGTTTGATTTATAATAGCATACCCGATGTGCTGACTCAGAATTGGGATAGCATCAAAATTCGAACATTTGTTCACAAAAGCTTTAGTGATGCAGTCGAAGAAGAAGCTCCATTCTCTTCTGATATGAGCCCGTTTCAACTGCCCAAGTTTTGCCAAACTCTTTTCATACCCCAAATTTGCCATTAACTCCTGAAGAGCTGATTCTTCTGGAATTGAAAAGGTACAACCTTCTGGGAGATGTAGAGCCTTGCGTATTATACCAGGAGTGACTGCATAAGAAGAATCACCCACTTCGAAAAAATACTAGGAGTGCCATGTCTACCACCATCATCAAAGTGCCCAGTCCGCCAAAACATCAGAACTTGTTGGCTCGAAAAGACTGAAGGCTGGGTTAATGCATACCCAATCTCACTGTGTGCAAGAAGATCTTGCACAAAATGTAATTCAGATGGAGCTTCAGCATGATCAAGAATTGCAGCATAGTTGTTTGGAACAAACTTAGCTCCATCAATGATTAAATCCTTAGGTGTCATGTGAAAAATTGAGATTTAAAAGTGCCTGTTAGGTGTTTGATAAAATGTCTGTATGAAAAACCAACGTGAGAAGAAGAGAGAAAGAGAGAGTAAAAGCAAGTAGAGAGAAAAAGTATGAAGGAAATAAAAGATTAAAGAAATCCTCTCTCTGTCGTACTTATACTCTGGAAAAAAAATGTTACCGTTGGACACCTGTCAGACATGCAGTAATAACGGATAGTTACTGGGCGCGAGAAAACAGTAATCATTACTTGCCCACTTGCCTGTTTTCAAGGAAAAACCGTTCCACTTACCCAGATATTCCATTAATCAAGGTGAAACAATTTTAATTCAAAATTGAAACCGTTCCCACTGATTTAATTATTTTTCACTGCATCATTAATATTCTGAAAATAAATCAAGTGAAAATGACCAAGATAAATCAGATGAGTAAGTGCTGATAAAGAAAAATCAGAACTTAAATTAAAACAGAATTTATATGGTCATCAGAATATGAATAATTATCAGGATTTATCAATGCATTACAAAATAACTTAGAGACAAAATCTTGAAACAAAAACAAATTTCATTAATATATCAAGAGAATACATTCATGAAATTGAAATTACATCAGTACTTATACAAGATTTCCCTAAGCTACTAAACCTAACATCAACAGCCTTAGTCCTAGCTCAAGAAGCAGGGCAAGGCTGATGATAAAGAAAAACAGGAAGAAGAAAATAAATCATTTCTTTTTCCTACTCTCGACAAACAGAATGGCGAGTCGGATGATTCGCTCTTGCTGGCGGAGAGCTTCCAGCCTTTTCTTCTCCAATCGCTCCAGATGGCGATGGTAATCCATATAGAAGAACAGGAGGTGGGTCAGTACCTCCTGTGGGACAGAGTCCCATATCTCCTCAGGAATGGCCGTGACGTGCCATTCCTGCTGCCAATCAGTACAGCTTAGCTCCATATTAAATGTTTGGTAATTCAAAAACATGTTGTATCTGACCATTGTGTTTTTGAAAGAAAAAGTATGAAGGTAAGTTTGTGAGAAAGAATTTGATGAGAAGGCTGATGTGAAGTGGTTGCTTATATAGGCAAGTGAATGCCAGGAGACGCAAAGGAATTTAATGCTGACAGGTAGAATTAATTCTACTTCGTCTCCCCAGACTTGAAAAAAGAATAACATTCATTGGAAAGAGAAAACATGGTTTAATGCGCACAAGTAACAAGTAAAAGTAGACTGTTCAAGTACGAATACCATTAACCCTAACCATAGTGACTATTAATCTTCCACTTCAACATATTCTAGTTTGAACCGAGACTGTTATCAAATTTTATCCACAGATAAGTCAAGTAAAGAATTTAGACTGTAATATCAGAACTTAAACTTATATCAGAACTTAACAGTCATCAGAACATAATTTCTTAACTCGAAAAAGGAATGCTTAACTGAGTAAATCCTCATACAAGTTCTGAGTTATACTCTTCAGAACTTAATCTTCAGAATATGCAACCAGAACTTGTCCTCAGAATTAGTGCAAGGTGACACAATGACTGTTTATCTAAAACAACATAGACCACCACAGTAATTTTCATCATTCAGATGGAGTGATTAGTGTGTGCATCAAGCTAAATAGCAGACAAAGAGTAAAGTCTGATTCACTTCAGTACATCTTAGAAATAAGGCATAACTAAAATTTTGCTAAAGAGCTGTCATTATCCTGAAACCTACTGATGAATGAGTTCATGCTTGAGTCCACCTCAACTATTTTGTGCTAATTTTATGCATCTTTTTAAATTCTATTTTACAGTGGCTTCTCAGTGTAAGTGAGTCACAACTGCTTATCAGAATTTATGCTATTATCAGAGTATTTCTCCAGTAATCATAGAGTGTGAAAAGTCACCAAGAAAATATTTTGCTTTTCTAATGCATATTTACTTAATACCAGCAATGCACTTGGGTCGTCCCTTCCACATTTTTACTCTAGATCTCAAAGGAGTACCTGATTTTATTCTTTGATCCTTTTGGTTTTTCATTTGATAAGTGAGGTTTATCAGCACTTAGTACATTCAGCAGTTTTACTAGTATCAGAACTTAACAGATGAGTAGCATTATTCTAATTTGTGACTTAGTAATAAGATAAACAAAGTAAACTCAACTAAGCTCAATTATCAAAATTTGCTTGTGTCATAACATTTCCATAGAAATAATTACTTCTTACATGGGATCATTTGTTTATTGAAGACTACTAGGTCAGTATCTAGCATAGTTATCCTCATAGGATTGAATATTTACTTAAACATACATATCACGTATCAGAGTTTAGAAACATATATCAGACAACAATCAGTACTTAAACGCATATTTCAATTAATCACAGAATACACAAAGAGATTACATTCTGTAAATACTGATCATAAAGTCTGATGCATCAGAACAAAACTAGGCAGATTTAGAAAAAGAACCTGAAACCATTCCAAGTTCATTTACCAATCTTGTAAAAGTGGCTTCACACAGTGGTTTTGTGAAGATATCTGCTAGTTGTTGATCTGTTGGAACAAAGTGCAATTCCACTGTACCTTCATCCACATGTTCCCTTATGAAGTGGTACCTGATGCTGATGTGCTTTGTCATAGAGTGTTGAACTGGATTACCTGTCATAACAATAGCACTTTGATTATCACAGTAAATAGGGATTTTGAAATATGTTAACCCATAATCCAGTAACTGATTCTTCATCCAAAGAATCTGTGCACAACAACTTCCTGCAGCAATATACTCTGCTTCTGCAGTTGATGTGGAAATTGACTTTTGTTTCTTGCTGAACCAAGAAACCAATCTGCCTCCAAGGAATTGGCAGCTTCCACTTGTGCTTTTCCTGTCAATTTTGCAACCTGCAAAATCTGCATCTGAGTAACCTATTAGTTTAAAATCTGATTCTCTAGGATACCACAATCCCAGATCAGCTGTTCCTTTAAGATACTTAAAAATTCTTTTCACAGCTGTTAAGTGAGGTTCTCTTGGATCTGCTTGAAATCTTGCACAAAGACAGGTAGCATATATGATATCAGGTCTACTAGCAGTTAGATAGAGTAGAGAGCCAATCATACCTCTGTAATCAGTAATATCTACTGATTTACCAGTATCCTTATCCAGTTTTGTTGCAGTGGCCATGGGAGTGGATGCACTTGAACAATCTTGCATTCCAAATTTCTTCAGCAAGTTTGTGGAAAGTGGATATCCAACAAAGATTCCTTTATCAGCTTTTAGATCAAACTTGGATAGCTGTTCAGGATGAGTCTTGAGAACAAAACACTTGCATCCAAATACATGAAAGTACTTCAGATTTGGCTTCTTTTTCTTCACCATCTCATATGGTGTTTTTCCATGCTTGTTAATGAGTGTTGCATTTTGAGTAAAACAAGCAGTCTGCACAGCTTCAGCCCAGAAATAGGTTGGAAGCTTTGCTTCTTCAAGCATTGTACGTGCAGCTTCAATGAGAGTTCTATTCTTCCTTTCAAAAACTCCATTTTGCTGTGGAGTTCCAGGAGCAGAAAATTCCTGCTTTATTCCATAGTTTTTGCAGAACTCTTCCATTATCAAATTCTTGAACTCAGTGCCATTATCACTCCTTAAGATTTTCACAGAATCTTTGACCAATTTATCCAGATGTTTGACATGATCAATCAAGATAGATGTAGTTTCACTTTTTGTGTGCAAGAAATACACCCATGTGTATCTGGTGAACTCATCCACTATGACCAACGCATATTTCTTCTTTGCAATAGACATGAAATTCACTGGACCAAATAGATCAACATGTAGTAGATGATAAGGCTCAAGAATTGATGATTCAGTCTTGCTCTTAAATGAAGATTTTCTTTGTTTGGCTTTCTGACAGGAATCACAAAGGCCATCAGGAGCAAATACTGACTTTGGCAGTCCTCTCACAAGATCTTTCTTGACTAGTTCATTTATATTGTTAAAATTTAAATGAGAGAGTCTCTTGTGCCAATTCCAGCTTTCTTCAATTGATGCTCTACTCAACAGACAAATTGCAGAACCATCAGTACTTGTTGAAAGCTTAGCTTCATAAATATTACCACGCCTGTATCCTTTCAGAACAACTTTGCCTTTAGATTTACTCACAATTTCACAGTGTTCTTCAAAGAAATCAACGTGATAACCTCTGTCACAGATTTGACTTATACTCAGCAGATTGTGTTTAAGTCCTGAGACCAGAGCTACTTGTTTAATTATGACATTCCCAAGATTGATATTGCCATATCCCAATGTTTTTCCAATGTTGCCATCTCCATAAGAAACACTTGGGCCAGCCTTCTCCACCAAGTCTGATAGCAGGGCCTTATTTCCAGTCATATGTCCTGAACATCCACTGTCCAGAACTAAAATGTTTTTCCTGTTGCCCTGCAATAACAAAGACCACTAATTATTAGTTTTAAGGACCCAGACTTGCTTGGATCCTTTGGTCTTATTAAGTTTGTTAACATTTGCAGCGGATTTAGCATCAGAGTTTATGTTAACATTTTTCTTATCAGAACTTACACTATCGGACTTTGAATCAGAATTTACACTAGAAGGAACAATGAAAACTTTCTTCAAAGAAGGTTTTATTTGATAATAATCATAGTACAAACTATGATATTCCTTACAAGTATAAATGGAATGCCATAAACTACCACAATGAAAACAAGGATTTTGTGGTTTGTATCTAACAGACTGACTCTTAACTCCTGATTTTGAAGGTAAGGAGTTAATATTCTTATTCTTCCTGCAAAAAGAAGCCAGATGGTTAGAACTTCCACAGTTATGACATGTTTTCCTAGGAGCATCAGGAACAGGTTTATAATCATTGCTTTTATTCATACCTTCCTTTCCATTCCTATTTTTCCTAGGTGATTTTACCTTGTTTGCATTCTTAACATCTTTCAGCTTATGCTTAAGCTGCTTCTTTGTCATTAAGCCTATGTTTACTTCAGCTGTCTTTTCTTGTTTTAGTTTGTCAGAAGTTAATTCCTCTTTAACTTCTGATTTCTCATTTTCAGACTTTACAGTTACAAACTTAACAGGTTTTAACTTTGGCTTTTGCTTAACAACAGGCTTAATTTCTTCAGTTCCTTTATCATTCTTATCCTCTCCATAACCTAAACCCTCTTTCCAGTTTCCACTACTTAGCAAATTTTGAGTTGTTTTGCCAGAGTTAGTCCAAGTCCTGATAATCTCTCTTTCCTTTTCTAACTCAGTTTTTAGAGATTCATTCATTTTTAGCACTTCATCCCTAGCATAAAAAACATCATCTCTATTCTTCTGAGTTTGATGGAACATGACTAACTCTTTTTCTAAGAAATCATTTCTTTTATTAAAAGCAAGATTTTCAGAAGTTAATCTTTCACATGTTAAAGTTTGATCTCTATAACTAACAAACATGGTTTTAAGATATCTCTCAACTCATTAATATCATCAGTATGAAAAGCATAAGTAGTCTAAGGTACCTTTGTTTCAGCAGCTTCAGAACTGCTCTCAACACTTTCTTTATCAGCATTTGCCATCAATGCATAGTTCTCCTCACTTTCAGAGTCTGAGGTGTCTGTCCAGCTTTTCTGCTTTGTGACAAGAGCCTTGCCTTTGTCACCCTTTACCTTCTTGCAATCAGGATATATGTGGCCTTTCTCACCACAGTTATAGCATTTAACATTGGTATAATCTCCTCTGTCAGACTTTCCTCCTCTGCCTTTAGATCTTCTGAAATTCTTCTTATCAGAACTTATGCCTTTCCTGGAAAACTTCTTTCCCTTCCTGAACTTCCTGTATGCAATCTTTGTGATTCCTTTCACCATAAGAGCACACAGCTTCATCATCTCCTCATCAGCATCAGTCTCAGGCAAGCTTTCAGAATCTGAGTCATCATCACTTTCAGAACTTGATGACTCAGTTTCAGACTTTATGAAAAGAGCTTTACCCTTGTCTTTCCTTGAGGAAGCTGCTTTGGGGGATTCTTCTTCAGCCTTAAGAGCAACTGTCCTTGACTTTCCTCCTTTCCTCTTGCTTCTTTGTTCCATCTCAAGTTCATGAGTCTTGAGCATTCCATAGATTTCATCAAGAGTTGTTTCATCAAGATTGTAGTTGTCTCTTATTATCGTTGCCTTCAAATCCCAGCACTCAGGAAGAGCTAACAGGAATTTAAGGTTTGAATCTTCAAGATCATACTCTTTATCAACCAATGACAAATCATTCAAAAGTTTGACAAATCTATCATATAAATCATTCAATGACTCATTAGTCTTTGAGTCAAAATGTTCATACTCTTGAGTGAGTATTGTCTTCCTGTTCTTCTTAATTGTGTCAGTTCCCTGACACCTTGTTTCCAGAGCATCCCATATCTCCTTAGCAGTCTTGCAGTTGATTACCCTGTTTGACATTACATTATCAATGGCACTATGCAGTAAGTGTCGTACCTTAGCATCCTTAGCAATTGATGCTATATCTTCAGCAGTATAATCACTCTTCTCCTTTGGTACGGTCTTTGCTGCTTCACCTGCAACTGCAACAGCGAGCTTGGTTGGTTTGTGAGGCCCTTCCTTGATTCTATCAAGGTATTCTGGATCTGTTGCTTCCAGGAACATGGTCATCCTTACCTTCCATATGGGATATTCAGATGGTCTCAGTATGGGAACTCTGATAGTCTCATACCGACTTTGGATTTGTGTCTTTGGAGGTTCTTCAGTTTTTGCAGGCTTAGTTGGAGTTTCTGTGTCATACATGATTATGTTAGAATCTTTAACTGTATGTGTGTTAACAGATAAGCTCTGATACCACTTGTTAGGTCACACACACTGTAGAGGGGGGTGAATATAGTGTATAATACAATCAAATCGAACTTTAATATCTTAAGTAACAGAAAACAAACTTTATTGAAACAATAAACTCTGTTACAGTATGGAACTGTTACCTCTCAGTGATGAACAAATATCACGAGAGCTGCTAGGGTTACAATGAATAATCTTCTTGAATATGATAACACTTATAGTGTAAACCCTATGTCTGTGTTTATATATTACACAGTTACAAGATAATCGCTAATTGATATGGAATATAATTCTACTTCCTAAAATATATCAATCAGATATCTTTTCTTCCAAGTATTCCATTCTTCACGGAACTCCTTCTTCATGCATATCTCTTCTTATGTTTATCTCGATCTTCTTTCCTTTAATCAGCTACTGTCCTTATCTGAACGTCCTTCAGCACTTAAGTTCTGATATCTAACTTCTGATGATTATCTCCTGATAATATAAGTACTGATATCCTTAAGTCCTGACTTCCAGTATAAGTACTGATTAATGGTTAAGTACTGACTTGTCCTGTTAAGTAAGATCTGAAATCTAAACATAAATCATATTAGCCATGACATTATCAAATATATCTAACACTACACATTTAAGACACCAGAAACTAAATGAATTAGATGCCAAGAAGAAACAGGATTATCTTGATGCTATCTGGAATGCTAAATGGAATGATGATACATTCCCTTTTCCAGAACAAATGTTGTTGAGCATCTGGAAATAGCAGAACAGAAAATCCAGAATCCTGACATGCTGACTCATTTGAAAGAATAAACTCTAGTTGCCAGATCCTTACATACAGCTCAAGAAGCAACTATTTCTCAAATCAATCAGATCAAAGAATCATTGATTGCTTCAAGGTTGACTACACATCAGGAAATTCAGAAACCAATTGCACCAATAGTTACCAGACAAACTACAATTGAAGCTATTCAAACTAGATTGGAAGCTAAACAAGTTCAAATGTCTGATCAACTTACAGAGGTACATAATTCAATGGAGTTGATTCTTTCTCTACTACTTGGTGATGATGCCAAAAAGGGGGAGAAAATTGTTCAATCTAAATGTTAGCAGTTGACATTGATAAATACTGATGATGCAAATCCTGATGGAGGTAATAAGGGGGAACATAAGGATAGTGAAATGAGAATAGGTGAAGATCTAGTTGGAATTAGTGGTTCATCAAAAGCAATCACTAGATCTCAATCTAGAAAAGGTGGAGAAAGTGAGAAGAAACAGAAGAGTTAGAGAATTGACTGTGACTACAATATCTCAACAATCTTTACAAGTCACAACTGTTAATGAAGACCAAGGTATTCAAAAGATAGAAGCTGGTGCAGAATCAAGTCAATATCTTTAAACTCTAAAAGTAAAAGGAAGAAAGACAACTCTATTCTACAAGGATCCAAAGATTCAGATATTTGACTCTGAGGTGAGTAGAAGAATCTTTGAAATAGAAAATCCTAGAGTTGATCTAGAACAATTAAGGCAAATGGAGAAAGACTTCAAGAATTCCATGAAGACATAAAATACTGATATGATCCTTCAAACAAGCCAACCAAGGGTATAGTCATAAGGGAGGAAAGACAGACAAATGATGAAAGGTGTTTCAAATCTCAAGTTATTTTAACAGCTGACAGGAAGCATAAAGGGAAAGAGAAGATATGAGAGAAGTCAAAGTTTTCAAAGCCTAAAGACAAAGCTGTTGCAAAGAAGAAATCAATATCTACAACAACTAAATCACAAATACTGATAGATTCAATCTATACAGTTGCTCAATCTTTTGATACTGATGAAATTGTTGAAGAAGAAGAAATCAACCAAGCTCACCAAAAAAGGAAGATTTATGGAGCTGACTGGGCTGATAAATTGAAATTAACCTCTGACATTGCTCAAGTTAAAGAAGAAGCTGTTATTCAACCAATCACAACCACTGATTCTACTCATGTTGTTGATTTCTCAAACCCAATTCAAGCTAATTTATCAGATTCTGATTCTGAAAACATAGTCTCTGATAAGCCATAACTTACTTTTGAAGAAAAGAAGAAGCTACTATGGAAAAGCAAGAAATCAGCACCTAGAAGAGATTCTTCTGAAACATTAAAGATGATTTACAGTGGAAGTTCTCACTCTAGAAGACCTGGAATCACAAGTGTTCTTGGAAGATTAAATTTTGATCCATCTGTCGGAGATGCTTTGATTTTAAGAAAGCATTCTAATTTGATAGAAATTGGAGACAATGTAATGCTTGAAGACTTACAGAAGATCATATTAGTGCAAATTGTTAGTGATCGAGTTGAAGAGAAATTAATTTTTTTTTTCTGGAGTTTGGGAGAAGCTTAAGGTTGAATCAAGAACAGTTAAGAGACAAACAATGGCAGAAATTGGAACTTATTGCTGCGATTCTCAAGGTAACTAATTCTGTAACTGCCATATGGTTTGCATTCATAAAGAACCTGATACAGTTAAAGTAGAGAGGAATGCCTTACAAATCTAACTACAATCCAAAGTACATTGATCAATCTGAATATGCTGTTGATATGCCTATTAGAGGAGCCAAGATAGAAATGAGTCTAGGGACTAAAGTTTTAACCTTTAATCTTGATGGAAAGGAAATTGGGTTTCTGGAGCTGGATGATCTATCTCTTGGAAATTCAAAGTTACATAATCTCAGGGTTGCCATCTATCAGAATGATGAATCAACAGATGAACTGAGAGAACGTAAACATAGGATGCAATAAAATGCTTGTTTTTAGATTTGGGTACCAGCTTTAATACTTTATTTCTCTCAAATTGGTTTAGCTCTTCTTTCATTATTAAAACCCAATTTGGATCCATTAGAGCTTCTTCTACCCTCTTTGGTTCTTCCGGTGATAGATTGCTACTGTACAAACATTCATCTTGAGTTGCCCTTCTTGTTTGCACTCTAGATGTTGCATCACCAATAATCAATTCAAATGGATGCTCCTTAGTCCATTTTCTTTAAGGTGGTAGATTTTCTTTAGATGAGGTGGCCTCATGGATATCTTGATATGTGTGTAACACCTGCATATATTTGATATTAATAGTATAATATTCTATTTTGTGCACTATGTAATTTTTCATGTATTAGATGTCAGATAATTATATGAATTCAATGTGTTCGTATATATTCTTCGTTGTGTGGCATTGCGAATATTGTTAGATTATTTATAAGAGTATAATTAATTATACGCAAGAAAATTTTGTTACACGATTAAATAATATTTGAGTTTATCGCAACTAGATAATAATAGTTGCGATTAGACGATAAGTTATAATTCGTTTAATAGCGGCTTAAAATCAAATTATTTGCATTTTTCTTATGTGACTTAGAATTGTTAATTATATTTTTTTGGTTTGTATATTAGAAAATTCATCTTAGAAAATTCTTTTAAAATATATTCTTACTCAAAATTATTGAAAACAATTTTATAAAACTTCTAAAATCTCACAGTATTTATGGTATTAATTTTGTGATTTATGGAATTGTATTTTATTTACTAAAATCCATTCTTTTTAATCATACTTTTAATAATTATTGGATTACTAGTATACCCCTGCATGCATTTTAGCTTATAATGGGGTCCAAGGCTAAGACCGTCAATTCCAACCCCACTAACTTGCTAGTTTACTTCTTTAACCTTGTATGCATTTTTGTCACTACTAGCAAGAGGGACACTTGTGTAAGTTATTTATTCCACTACCATTTTAATCAAATTAAAGTCACAAAACCAAGTGAGTGCTCTCATTTTTCATCACACATCCACTCAAACACATCACCCTCTCCTTTCCTCTCTCCCTCTCGGCCGAAGCTCACCACCACCCCCATTCTTGCCATTTTTTTCACTTCTCTTTATTTTCTTTTACTTACCAAGGTAGTCAAGACAATATCTTCATTATCTAGTATAGTATATTCATATTGAGGTGAGTTTTGTACATGCATGTTGATGAAGCTAAAGTTGAGGCCTTAGTTCTTGTGAACTCAAGGTTTCAACCATGGTGGCTTATAGAAATGAGCAATATGTGATCTTGGAGAGGTGTTACACTTCTATTTTTCCAAGTCATAATCTTGTTCATAAACATTTGACAATGATTTCTTAAGAGCCGAATGTTTAGAGTGTTAATCTTGAGAAGTTTTTATGAAAAATGACCATAATTTTTTGAAAGTCTTGTCTTTTAAAAATGTTGTTTTATCAAGTTTAAACTCTTGCATGCCATTTTTACTTCAAGATTAGGTTTAGCACTTGCATGTAGGATTTAGCACTTGCATATTGGTTTACAGGTGGTTTCCGAAGTAAAAAATATACTTGTTGATTTTGTGCTTTGATACTTGACTTTTATGAGATGCAGGCTATGGTTTTTATTATAAAAATGCTAGATGAAGTATTTCATGATGATAAGTGATTATATTCAGTAGATATCAAGTGATTATATTGGATATATAGTTCGAATTTTGCTTAAAAACTCGAAAATGTGATATTGTCAATATAGTTGTTCTTTTAACCTCTTGATAATTGATTTTTGTGAGTTGCATGCCATGATTCCTTTGATAAAATGCTATTTTAGATTATATATGATGATATGAGCTCATGGTCAGTAGTCCTGAGCTCAGGGGAGTTGGGACTTGGTTCATACATGTGTCCAATAGATTTAGAATCAATAAAAACTTCCATTTAGTTAGGCACACATACACAAACCCGAGAGCAGCTCAGAATATGGCAGATTTGAGTAAACTTGATTCTTGGTTGATTATCATCATGTCATAGGTTAGGCCTTAATGGGTCCTTGGTCTAAATAGATATAATGAAGTCTTAGGAAGCTTAACAAGTCATTAAAACCAGTAATTGAATTAGATAAATAAGTTTTAATTTGGTAAAAACAGGGCAGTTTGGAAATCAGGGGAGGCAGTTTTGTGTCAACTTCCACTTAAGGCCTAGGGAAGCTTGAGTGAGGTCTTTGAATCATTCCAACTTTGAGAGTCATTTTAGAGTCTTAATAACCTTTGAGATTTGGTTTGGAGTAAAGACCCAAGGTGTAGATACCTTATTTCTACCAAAAACACCCGAGAGTCACCATTAGAGTTGCCTTTGGAACTTTAGAGGAGTGCATTGCATTTGTGTGTCTTTTAAGTGAGGGCTTGATGTCAAACCAATTGCAAAAGTTAGCTTAAAGTCATAAGAAGCCATATGAGTCCTAGTATAGCAAAGGCCTAAGGTAGAAATTCATAATTTTTCCAAGGCACACAAATGGTGCCAAGGTGTGCATTCGGGTAAGTTAAGTAGTGTGAATTGCATTTGTGAGTCATTTGAAGTGAGGCATAAGTGTGCCTTACTAAATTTAGGTTGAGTTGAGGTCTGTAAAGAAGGATTAGGAGTATTGGTCATGATAATTGTATGTTATATGGTTAATTGCTTAAGTGACTAAGGTAGTAAATAGAATTTAAGTGTACTATTAATTAAGTGATAATTGCCATGCCATTTCTTGCTATGTGTTATGTGGATTATGTGATGCATATATTACTTGTAATTAGTTGAGTTTAAGTGTATATATATAGTTATATGCGGAAGGGTAGTTACCAAGCATTGTGACGAAGATACTATTTATTATAGGGTCAAGTAGGAGGCCAGGAAAGGAACCCATAGACGATTCCATTCAAGTACTCAGTAAGCGTAGCTCAGGCAAGTGAATTCTCAATATACCTCTATAATTCCGTTTCTTGTGATTAAATACCCTGTGAATACATGACTACAGTTTTGATAGAATTAAATAGTCCCTGACATCATCCAATGATTAGACCTTGGATTTAGTTAATCGCTTTCATACTTGAATTGACCATTTTCATCATATATTACCTCATACCCACATAAATACCCTACAATAGTCCCTTAATATATCATGTAAACCCTAAACCCCTCATAAATTTGAATTATTTCTTTTGGGAACCCTGATCTTAATAACATTCCCTCATTTTAGACAACTTATCACTTGAACCTTGACAATACATACACTTGTTATCTTGTCCTTGATCAAGAACCCTTTTGAATCGAAATTAATTGATTAAAAGGAATTGGATGGTATTTTTCAGTAAGACTGAGGTGCCAGTCACTGTTATAATTTTAAAAGCTCAGTATCAGGGGGCCTGATGGTTTTATATGGCCAATATGTGTCTAGGTTCCTCAATAGTTGTGAATCACTTGTTATGTGGTTCGGAGCTTTGATGTGGGATGATCACCTCTCATTGCTCATAGCGCCGTGCAGATTTCCAATTCCATTCACTTACTAAAGACTTGAACCTTTATTTGAGATTTCATATTGTTGATTTACCTTCTGTTATTATTTTATTGAACATACGATGAATTGTTATACACTGTTATTCACTTGCTGAGCGTTTTGCTCATTAATTTTGTTATTGATATTATCCCTTCAGTGAAACCCGAAGATAAATCATTTCAAGCAAACCGCGCGTAAGACTTGTGGGGACTCGGGATATGCCTACCGTCAGATGTTGGAGCAGGTAGGGAACTAGTGGTTCCCTAATGGGTATAACTTTGGGTTTAAAACTTGGTAGTAATTTGACTTAATATATTTTGGTCTGTAATATTAAAAGATGTTAGATGTTGTTCAAACTCATTCCTTTGGATTCGGGGAATTGTGGTTAAGGCTTGTAGCTTTAATATTCTATCTATTTATAGTACTTTGCTGCTTAATCCATATTATGCATATTTCCGCTAGTTAGTAATGTGGGTCCGTCACAGGTTGGTATCAGAGCCATAGGTTTGAGCCACTGAACAACATAGGATAAATGAATATAAGATAGGAATTTAGAAGATAGGATGAACTTAGATCATTTGGGTTTTTGGGACGTGGGAATCTATAGGTTTTCTAAACCTTTTATTTATAATCGCGTATATATATAACTGTTTGACAGGAATTATCCTCATCGACTCCTGGATTCCCTATTACTGTGCCCTTCCCTCTTTACAATCAGATGGTAATGATGGTTGATCGATTGAAAGGCGAGAACGTGAAAAATTGACGTAGGGTGGACCAGTTGTACAACGAGAACTTTGATGACGAGCCCAACCGACCTCGACTGATATCCAGGCTCGAGGACATCATCAAGATGGTTGAGGACCGATTGGAATTGATGATAGCACACCGTGAGACAGAGAGTCAGATCACTCTTACTGCCATTGCCGACGAGCTCCGACGAGCTTCGCCGAGTGATTAGCCATCTCCGTGCCCCTGTTCCTCCACCACCCTCTTAGACTATCATATAGTCTATTTATTTCCAGTATCGTTAATGATTAGTACTTTTATTTCCATTTGTACCTTGTACCCGAATTATTTCGGGAAGAATTTATTTGCACTTTATTTCCTGTTCGTACTTTATCCGCACTTTTCATTTGAACTAATGTTAAATTCGCACTTTGACTATCTTTATAATATTGCCATCTCATTACCATGATATATGCTTACTTAGACATAATTTTGTTGTTTAAATCCTGTTGACCCCTTTAGAACTTGATCATGTTTAATCTTTCCCGAAGATATCCCGTGAATATACCTTTGCTTATATAATTATATCTATCAGTTGTGATACCTTGTACCTTAATAAGTTGCACCTCATCATGGAATAACAATAATACTAGACCCTTGCATTGTTGAACACACCTTGAACAAGACCTTACTACTTAATATTTACTCTTGTTATAACTTGTGTATGCAAATATTGAACTGTGAATAAACCTTTCTTGTCTATATTCAGAATCATGCCTCCTCGTAGAGCTTGCAACACCAATACCGGGGATCATGAAGATCCACCACCCAACTTGGCTCAACTTATACAAATACTTCACCAACAATTTGTTACCCTTGCTCAACAACAACAACTCCTTCAGCAACAACTTCAAAAACAACAATAACTACCTCCACCACCACCAACCCCTAAAACTTTCAAATCATTCTGAGCTGTGAAACCACCAGAGTTCTGTGGAACTCAAGACCCTGTAGAATCCCAATCTTGGCTTAAAGAGATGGAGAAATCTTTCATGCTAGCTGTTGTAAGGGAAGAAAAGAAGGTGGATTATGCGTCTTATTTTCGGAAAGGCGAAGCGGACTATTGGTGGGAGTCAGCCCATGCATTTGAAGAAGAAGAAGTTATCACTTGGGATAGATTCAAGAAGATTTTCTTAGACAAGTATTTTCCGAGGTATATGCAGACTCAAATGGAATTGAAGTTCTTTGAATTGAAACAAAAAGGATTGACTGTGGGAGAGTACGAAAAGAAATTCACTGAGTTGGCTAGGTTTGTTGGAGATTATGTGGACACGGATAAAAAGAGAGCGGAGAGATTTCTACAAGGATTGAAGCCTTGGCTACGAAGTAGTGTGGTTGCTTTTGAATTGGCCACATATGCTGAAGTGGTCCAGAAGGTGATGGTAATCGATGGAGAAAGTGATCAAAACTTGAAGGAGAAAGAGAGTAAGAAAAGAAAGTTTGGAAGCAATGGTGAAGGAACGGCTCAAGGGAGCCAAAGTGGAAGGAATTTCAAGAAGTTTGGATTCCAGAACCAAGGAGGACCCCGAAGCTTTAAGAAGGGTGCTAATAAGAGTCAGAAGAATAGGATTCAAGGGCCAAGTGGTCAAAGATCCCAGCAAGCAACAAATCCGGAGTGTAAATTCTGCAACAAAAGACATACGGGTAACTGCAATAAGGCTGGCATCTTTTGTTTCAAGTGCAATTCAAAAGGTCATTATGCGAATGAGTGCCGAAGCCTGAAACCTTATGTTACGTGCTTTAAGTGTGGAAAGACCAGTCATATGTCGAGGGATTGCAAGGCCCCCGGAAATAATAAGTTGATGCAATTGACGACCGCCCCTTACAATCAAGCAATGACATCTTCTGTTCCAACTCTTCAACTACCTTCAAATCAACCTTTTGAATCTGCAGCTCCAGTGTTCCCTCCATCCTATCCTGCTCAGGCCAGGACATTCAACATGAATATCAAGGTTGTTGTTCAGAGTTCGGAAGTTGTGGCAGGTACGCTTTCTGTCAACAACACCAATGCTAAAGTACTATTAGATTCTGGAGCTACTAGATCTTTCATATCTGAATCTTTTGTTAGCAAGTTGAATTGTGAAATTGAACTGTTAGTTGAACCCTTATCTATCATTTTGGCTAATCGAGAACGAGTATATATTAAAAGTACTTGCCCCTGGTGTAAAGTACAGATTTCTGGCTATAGTCTCCCTGCTTCCCTTATACCTTTTCAACTAGGATAATTTGACGTTATATTAGGAATGGATTGGTTAGCAGAACATGGTGCTCAAATAGATTATAAGATGAAGAAAGTGATTCTTAAGTCCCCTCAAGGAAAGAAAGTAGAGTTTAAAGGGCATAAACAAGTTAAAATATTTTTGATGATGTTTCAAGCTAAAAAGTTGTTAAGACAAGGGTGTGAAGGGTATTTGGCTCGTAATTGATAGATCTAAAGAGACGCCAAATATAGAAAGTATCCTGATAGTTAACGAATTTCCTGATGTATTTCCGGATGAACTTCCCGGATTTCCGCCTGACCGTCAAATTAAGTTTTCTATTGACTTAGCACCCAGTGTGGAACCTGTGTCAAAGGCACCTTATCGTATGGTGCCAGCAGAAATGAAGGAATTGGCCAAGCAACTACAAGAATTATGGGATAAAGGAGTTATAAGGCCGAGTGTATCTCCGTGGGGTGCTCCAGTTTTGTTTTTGAAAAAGAAAGATGGAAGTATGAGACTGTGCATCGATTATAGAGAGTTGAACAAATTGACAATTAAGAACAGGTACCCTTTACCTCGTATTGACGACTTGTTTGATCAACTTAAGGGAGCAACTTACTTCTCAAAAATTGACTTACGATCGGAATATCATTAGTTGAAGATTAAGCCGGAAGACATACCAAAGACTGCTTTCAGAACCAGATATGGACATTACGAGTTTCTAGTTATGGCATTCGGATTAACAAATGTGCCAGCGGCCTTTATGGATTTGATGAACCGAGTATTCAAGGAGTATTTGGACAAGTTTGTCATTGTGTTTATTGACGACATTCTAATATACTCAAAGACCGAGGAAGAACATGTTGAACATCTGAGAATAGCTTTGGAGACTTTAAGAAAGGAGAAGTTATATGCCAAGTTTTCGAAGTGTGAATTTTGGCTGCGAGAAGTTCAATTTCTAGGGCATATTGTCGGAAGTGAAGGTATTCGAGTTGATCCAACAAAGATAAAAGCTGTAATGAATTGGGAAAGGCCGAAGACCCCAACTAAAGATAGAAGTTTCATAGGATTGGCCGGATATTATCGAAGATTTGTGAAGGATTTCTCGAAGATTGTAGTATCATTGACAAAGTTGACCCGAAAGAATGAGAAGTTTGAATGGACGGAGAGTTGTGAAAAGAATTTTCAAGAATTGAAGTAGAAGTTAGTTATCGCTCCAGTATTAGCCCTGCCAGATGATCAAGGAGACTTCGTAGTATTCAGTGATGCATCACACAAAGGATTGGGATATGTTTTATGCAACACGGGAAGGTAATAGCCTACACGTCAAGACAACTTAAGCCTCACGAACAAAGGTACCCAACTCATGACTTGGAATTGGATGTAATTTTGTTTGCGCTAAAGCTGTGGAGACATTACCTATATGGAGAGAAATGCGAGATATATACGGATCATAAGAGCCTAAAGTACATTTTCACTCAAAAGGAATTAAACATGAGGCAATGAAGATGGTTGAAGTTGATTAACGACTACGATTGCACAATCAATTATAATCCCTGGAAAGCGAACGTAGTAGCAGATGCTTTAAGTCGCAAGGAGAGATTGAATATGATGACTATTGCCTAAGAGTTATCAAAGGAATTTGAGAATATGAGAATTGAGATTCGAGCTCCAAGTGCACCTATAGAAATGATTTGTACAATGAGTATTCAACCACCAACACAACAATAATCAACCATCATACTACAAACTCAGTCCCCAACTCAGTACCACCACCAACTCCAAGTTTTACCAATTTATCCAACCAATCAAAGACCCAATATTCAAAACCAATACAAATCCACCAAAACTACTTATAATCAAAGATCAAGCCTTAATACTAACAATACTTCAATAAAACTTAATGGAATCATAAAATCAAAGATAGGGTTTGAAGTTTATACCTTCCTTAGATCCTTAAACCACTTATAAGAGATTCTAATCCCTAATAGAGCCTTGATCTATGTTTATCATGTTCAAACTTGCAAAGGAGTTCAAGAAATGAGTTAGAACTTATGGAGTTACAATTAGTCCGATTTAAAGAACTGTAAATATGAGGGTCTTACCATGATTATTTGGACATGACTTGTGAACAAGAGTTGTAGGCCATCTCAATACATTTCCAACAAGCTATAGAACACAACATTTGATGTAACATCCGGAAAATATCGTGTAATTATCTGTATCAATATATGATTATTATGTGAATATTATATGAATTATTGGTGAATTATCTGATGTGTGATAATAATATTTAGATATTTGTATATAATAAAATGTGAGTATGTTAATTTTAATATGTCTAGAATAAAATATAGATAATTTGTAATATCCGGGAAAACTATATGAATATTATATGTTAAACAAATAAATATGGTGTGTTTTATAAATTTAAAGTAATTATTGCCATGATATGAGATGTTATAACTGTTAAGTGTGTTTCTGTGCGGGCCAGAAAAATTCTCGATTGATTAAAATATATTTAAACTATAATTATATGAACTTATCTGCAATTGGGACGCGTATATATTAGTGTCTTTATTAAGGTACTTGTTCTTTTTGATTTTATGCGCATTTGAATGTATTTTACGTGTTTTCGGGATTTTCTGGTAATTTAGGAATCGTTCCTGTTTTTCAAAAATCAACGGACCGGGACCCCACCGGGACGAAAAACCCCACAAAATCTGTGTCTTCATTTTTATAAAATTATTCGTATTTCAAATACCCGTTATTTCTGTATTTTTGAATTATTCGCAATTTTTGGGGAATTTTGACATTAATTTTGTATTTTATCATTTTTAAAATTATTCCCCGTAATTATTATTTTGGGGCTTAATTATTGTAATAAAAACACCCTTATTTGATTTTTGGGGTATTTATTTTCTGTTAATATAAATACCAGATTTTGTTTATTTTATTTTCAGAATTAACGGAAAAATAGTAAAAAAAAAATCAGAAAATCCAGAAATTCAATTTGGGGGTTAGGGTTTGTTCTTGAACAAAATCAATCGATTGAAGGTGTTATATTGATCTGCTGTTTGTGTGCTATATATCGAATTAAAGTCCGTGAATAGGCCGATCTTTTGACACCAACAACTCGTTCTAAGGTGTAGTAATTAGCAAAAATGATGTTCGTCATTTTTGTTATTTTAATTCGAAATTGATTGATGATTTTGGGATTGTTTTGATTGTTTTTGATGCTAAGAACATGTTTACCTTATTAATTAGAGTATGTACATATGATATATATTTGTGTTTATGTTTTGGTTCGATGTCCTCGGAGTTCGTAGCCACTGGTCGTGTTTTTCACGATTCCGGCTTGTAGGGAGATGTTTTGATCTTGCAGAAATGTTAATAATCTGTAGATAGCGATGCTTATGGATTTATGTTGATTGAAATCGAGTTTTAGATCGAAAATTGTGTTCATCGGAAGTTTCCTTTATTCGCCGGCGAACTTTGCTTTGACCGGATTCCTCGTTCGAAATTGTGTTTGATTGCTGAGATTATTGATGTTGTGGAATTCTGGGTTTGCAAAGGAGTTTGTAGGTGCAAAAACCAGGCGAAACAGGTGGATTTTGGGCCGAAAATGAACTTCGGCCGGAGTTTGAAGTCCGCCGGCCGGTTTCTGGGTTTCCCAGATTCCGACGGCTGTTCTTCAGTTTCCGGCGAGGCTCCACCCAAACCCCCGCCTATTGATCTGTCTTTGCCTAATTCGTTTCTACAAAACCGTTTCTGATATTCTTTTGGTTTTTAATTAACTATGTATTGACTAAGGACGAGAGTATGCGACTTTGTATTGACTATCGAGAACTGAATAAGCTAACCATTAAGAACAAGTATCCGTTACCAAGGATTGATGATTTGTTTGACCAATTGAGAGGCGCTGTATGGTTTTCTAAAATTGATTTAAGATCTGGATATCATCAACTGAAGATCAAGCCTGAAGACATTCCGAAGACCGCATTCAAAACCAAATATGGGCATTATGAGTTTCTAGTGATGGCATTTGGATTAACCAATGCACCAACAGCTTTCATGGATCTGATGAATCGAGTATTTAATAAGTATTTAGATAAATTCATGATCGTGTTCATAGACAACATCTTGATCTATTCTAAAACAGAAGAGGAGCACGTAGAGCATTTGAGGATAGTTTTGGAGATACTGCGACAGGAGAAATTGTACGCAAAATTTTCCAAGTGTGAATTTTGGTTAAAAGAAGTACGATTTCTTGGGCACGTGATTAACAATAAAGGAGTGGAAGTGGATCCAGCAAAGATTGAAGCCATAATCAATTGGGAGAGACCAAAAACACTAACGGAAGTGAGAAGTTTCATGGGACTAGCAGGTTACTATAGAAGATTCGTGCAAGATTTTGCAAAGATAGCTACGCCGTTGACAAAGCTCACCAGGAAGAACCAGAAATTTGAATGGGACGATAAGTGCGAGGAGAGTTTCCAAGAATTAAAGAATAGATTAGTATCTTCTCCAGTGCTAGTCTTACCAGATGAACATGGAAATTTTGTGATCTACAGTGACGCGTCATACAAAGGATTGGGATGTGTTTTGATGTAGCATGACAAGGTGATAGCCTACGCTTCAAGACAGTTGAAACCGCATGAAGAGAATTATCCAACTCGTGATCTGGAATTGGCAGCTATAGTATTTGCATTGAAGATTTGGAGGCATTATCTTTATGGGGAAAAGTGTGAGATCTACACGGACCATAAGAGTTTGAAGTATATCTTTACCCAGAAGGAATTAAACATGAGGCAGAGAAGATGGCTAGAACTAATCAAGGATTACGACTGTACCATCAACTATCATCCAGGCAAAGCAAATGTGGTGGCCGATGCTCTGAGCAGAAAAGAAAGGTTAAACATGATAATTTCGTCCGAGGAATTGATCAAGGAATTTGAGAAGCTTGAAATAGAGGTCAGTACCCCAAGTATGTCTACATAAGTGTTGTATGCAATGTCTTTTCAACCAGAACTATTAGAGAAGATGTCAGGAAGAAGTTATGAACCATGAGCGAGACAGTTTGACAGGAGAAGAGATAGGGAGTCAAAAGGATGATAAAGGAATATTAAGATTTTCTTCTAGAATATGGATACCCAATGTAGCCGAGCTGAAAGATGAAATTCTTCGAGACGCTCACAACTCCAGATATTCAATTCATCCCGGAAATACGAAGATGTACAGAGACTTAAGAGAAATTTTTTGGTGGCCAAGCATGAAGAAGGAAATTTCAGAATGGGTAAGTAAGTGTTACACTTGCCAGCGAGTCAAAGCGGAACATCAAAGGCCCAGTGGATTGATACAACCATTGGACATTCCAGAATGGAAGTGGGAACATATCGCGATGGATTTTGTAGTTGGATTACCGAGGACCAGGGCAAATCATGATGCTATTTGGATTATTATCGACAGATTGACAAAGTTAGCGCATTTTCTTCCTATCAATGAAAGATTCTCAATGGATAAATTGGTACGGTTATATCTTAAGGAAATTGTGACACGACATGGAGTTCCAGTATCCATAGTTTCAGACAGAGATCCTCGATTTAATTCAAGATTTTGGAGAAGTTTTCAAGATTGTCTCAGAACGAAGCTGAACATAAGTACCGCGTATCATCCGCAGACAGATGGTCAAAGTGAAAGGACGATTCAGACTATTGAGGATATGCTAAGGGTATGTGCACTAGATTTTGAAGGGAGTTGGGACGAGCAATTGCCATTGGTTGAATTCTCCTACAACAACAGCTATCATGCCAGTATTGGGATGCCGCCTTACGAAGCTTTGTACGGGAGAAGATGCAGATCTCCAATATGTTGGGAATAAGTCGGTGAGAGAAAGATTTTGGGTCCAGAATTGATCCAGCAGACGAAAGAGAAAATATAACTCATTCGGAAAAGATTAATAGCAGCTCAAGATCGTCAACGCAAATATGCTGATACTGCCAGAAAGGATATGGAATTTGAAGTTGGTGAAGCAGTAATATTGAAGATTTCACCTTGGAAAGGTTTATCAAGATTTGGAAAGAAAGGAAAGCTGAGTCCGCATTATGTTAGCCCTTTTGAGATTTTGAGGCGTGTGGGAAAGGTTGCTTACGAGTTGGCGTTACCATCTCACATGCAGCATATTCACAATGTGTTCCACATGTCAATGTTGAAGCGTTGTTTGCCTGATTCGAACCATGTGATAGAATATGAGCCAATCGAGATTCAGCCAGATTTATCTTTTGTAGAGCAACCAGTGCAGATTTTAGATAGGAAAGAAATAGTGCTTAGGAATAAGTCCGTATCGTTAGTACGAGTTTTGTGGAGGAATCCCAAGGTTGAAGAGTCGACTTGGGAATTGGAAAGCGAAATGCGATCCAAGTATCCTCACTTGTTTTCTTAGGCTGATTCTGAGGACAGAATCCTGTTAAGGGGGGAAGGATGTAATATCCGGGAAAATTATGTAAATATTATATGTTAAACAAATAAATATGGTGTGTTTTATAAATTTAAAGTAATTATTTCCATGATATGAGATGTTATAACTGTTATGTGTGTTTCTGTGCGGGCCATAAAAATTCTCGATTGATTAAAATATGTTTAAACTGCAATTATATGAACTTATCTGCAATTGGGACGGGTATATATTAGCGTCTTTATTAAGATACCTGTTTTATTTGATTTTATACGCGTTTGAATGTATTTTATGTGTTTTCGGGATTTTCTGGTAATTTAGGGATCGTTCTTGTTTTTCAAAAATCAACGGACCGGGACCCCACCGGGACGACAAACCCCACAAAATCCGTGTCTTCATTTTTATAAAATTATTCGTATTTCAAATACCCTTTATTTCTGTAGTTTTGAATTATTCACAATTTTTGGGGAATTTTGACATTAATTTTGTATTTTATCATTTTTAAAATTATTCCTCGTAATTATTATTTTGGGGCTTAATTATTGTAATTTAGGGATAAAAACACCCTTATTTGATTTTTGGGGTATTTATTTTCTGTTAATATAAATACCAGATTTTGTTTATTTTATTTTCAGAATTAACAGAAAAATAGTAAAAAAAAAATTCAGAAATTCCAGAAATTCAATTTGGGGGTTAGGGTTTGTTCTTGAACAAAATCAGTCGATTGAAGGTGTTATAGTGATCCGCTGTTTGTGTGCTATATATCAAATTAAAGCCCGTGAATAGGCCGATCTTTTGACACCAACAACTCGTTCTAAGGTGTAGTAATTAGCAAAAATGATGTTCGTCGTTTTTTTATTTTAATTCGAATTGATTGATGATTTTGGGAATGTTTTGATTGTTTTTGATGCTAAGAACATGTTTACCTTATTAATTCGAGTCTGTACATATGATATATATTCGTGTTTGTGTTTTGGTCCGATGTCCTCGGAGTTCGTAGCCACCGGTCGTGTTTTTCACGATTCCGGCTTGTAGGGAGATGTTTTAATCTTGCAGAATTGTTAATAATCTGTAGATAGCGATGCTTATGGATTTATGTTGATTGAAATCGAGTTTTAGATCGAAAATTGTGTTCGGCGGAAGTTTCCTTTATTGGCCGGCGAACTTTGCTTTGACCGGATTCCCCGTTTGAAATCGTGTTTGATTGCTGAGATTATTGATGTTGTGGAATTCTGGGTTTGCAAAGGAGTTTGTAGGTGCAAAAACCAGGCGAAACAGGTGGATTCTGGGCCGAGAATGAACCTCGGCCGGAGTTTAAAGTCCGCTGGCCGGTTTCTGGGTTTTCCAGATTCCGGCGGCTATTCTTCAGTTTCCGGCGAGGCTCCACCCAAACCCCCGCCTGTTGATCTGTCTTTGCCTAATTCGTTTCTACAAAACCGTTTCTGATATTCTTTTTGTTTTTAATTAAAAAAAATTCATTTATCTTTTTTTCCAAAAATCAATTACTTTATTTTAAAAATCATTTTCTTATATTTTTAAATTCTAAAAAAATTGTTTTCTTAATTATTTTAAATTTTAAAATTATTTTCTTTTATTATTTTCCAAAAGTACAATTTGATTTAATTATTTATAATTCATTTTAGTTAATTATTTATGAATTTAATTAATTGATTAAAAATAAATTAATCAATTAATTTTATTTATAAATAGTTAAATAAATGTAAATTATTTATAATTAATTCAAATAATTTCTAAAAATTATTTTTAGGCTTTTAAAAATTATATTTTGGTATTTAAAAATCAATTAATACTATTATTAATTGATTTAATTCCATTTATTTCTTATTTTATTCATAATAATTAAACCGTTCGTCCGTTTAATACGAAACAAACGCGTATAGACTCAGAAAAATAATACGCTTTCAATAAAAATACTTTTGAGCCCTAATTTCTTTTGTATTGCAATGTCATTTGATTTGAGTATCAGTTTGAGTCGGTATTTGATCGGTAAATGCTAATATTGATATGATTTTCATTCTAAACGTACTAAGACATATCTTTTAATGATCTGACTTATGTGTTACATGAGATATGTGATTACGTGTTATATGAATACCATGATTACATGCTATGTGATACGTATGCTATCTGTTTACAGTTTTAAAATGGCATGATTAATTATAAACGATTGGGTAGATATCAAGACGTATAATTATGTCGATTAAGTTTGGTTCTATCAGTTAAGATAGTTCTTTTGTTTATAGAATCGAGTAGCAAGGAGCGTGGTCAAGTGTTAGCCGGAGATAGTAGCCAGCAGCTATAGGCAGAGTTATAGTAAAGAGGTTATCGAGCATACCGGGCAAGTACCCTAACTTCACTTATCATTCAAGTGACGTTTATTTCGAAGCATACTATGCAATTATTTATGTCATCCCTTATCATTCAAGTGAATTGACTCTGAATTTATTCTTTCAATTTCTCTACTATTCTAAGTTAAGAATAGTTAAATATTTTTATATTTCGTTATAACTTACTCTATACAGTGAAGCTTTGAATTAAGATTAGCGAATAACTAATTGTTCTGGTTATATCGCCATTGGTTGTTAAGAAAACTCCAGACCATGAGAAATGGGGAGTTATGTGGTTAAGGATGTCATTTGATTCGACTCCTTTGACGGAAAATTGTTTTTTATGGGTTGGATGGTTGCGTAAGAGGCCGTGGCGGCGGTCCAGCGTGAGTTATGTATTATACAGGATATAACACCTTGCTAGGCCAATATATGCCTTGGGTACCTTTTGTTTAGTTGGATATGCTTCGGCATACCGGCGTTGCTCCGCGGCTGATCACCGGTGGCAACATACCGTCGTTCGAGGATTCCAATCCCAAAATAAAATATATTGCAAATGTTGTTTATTAACCAATATATATCAGTTTTGATATTGTTGAGGTATTGTGGTTTGGTTTTGTTCATCAGAAATATTGTTGTTGTTGTTGTTCAAAATCATAAGCTATTTACTGCTTGCTGAGCATTTCTTTCGATCATACTTGTTTTATGTCCTGATTCTTTCAGCTAAGCCAGGGCAAGCTTGAGTTCCAGGTTTGACTAGAAGTTATGTATTTGTAGATAGTTTGGTGTGTTTCCAGGAAGACAGTTTGGGACGCTTAACTAGTCTAGAGGTTTGTAATAAAATTTGAATAAATTATTAAACTAATTAGATTTATGGTTTGTAATAACACTTGGGTTGTTTTAGTGCCTGTTTCATACTATAACTTGTGATCGATCAAGTGCAGGTAAAAGGGGTCATATTTATTATATTATTCCGCTGCGATTATTTTATTATAGTTTATTGGCTAGTGACCCCCAAATCTAGACCCCGGGTTTGGAGGGCGTCACAGGTTGCTATCAAAGCTACAGGTTATGGTCACTGAAACAGGTTTAAGATTATCATAAGTGAGTCATAGGAATATCACATAAGATAGGTGCGTGTAGTTTAGCTCTTATAGGGTTAATTTTAGGTTATTGGGCTGGGTTATAGTTAAGTTGTTTAGGTTTCCTGTTTTGCGTTTAGCCTTAGGCCTTGTGTCATTGCCCTGCTATTTTGTTGGTTCAGTTGAGATTTTAAGCAAGGATTTAAAAAGGTTTGGATAATCTTGAGTAATTTTTTTTTGTGTTGTTATTCTCAAGATAATAAGCAGGATTATTGATAATCATGTCGCTTGTGTTAATATGGTAGCAAGTTTATGATATTTTGAGAGAAGATAATGTTTGAGAATTTTGATATGCTAAGGAATTGCTACATATTTGACACAATGCTTAACAGATTATTATATATGTTGCTTGTTTTCTTACCAGAATAATGGAACCAAAGAGAAGGAATAATTCAGGAGAGGATCGTACCGAGGGTCGGACAGATCCAGCGATTGTCCAGATATTGGGGCTAATACAACAACAGATGTTACATCTTACGCAGCAGCAACAGCATCAACAACAACAAGCAACAACACCTCCTGCAGTGACTTTTAAGCAGTTTCAAGCAATAAAGCCACCTGAGTTCAAGGGAAGTGCTGATCCTGTGGAAGCCAATGCATAGCTGAAGGAAATTGAGAATGCTTTTGAATTAGTTGGAGCAGGAACTGAATAGAAAACCAAGTTTGCAAGCTACTTTCTGAAGGGTGAGGTGAACTATTGGTGGGAATCCACGCGAGCATTGGAAGGAGGTGAGTTTATAACTTGGGAAAGGTTTACCGAGCTGTTTCTGGAGAAGTATTTCCTGAGGTATATGAAGAATCAAATGGAGATCCAGTTCTTAAATCTGACCTAGGGAGATCTTACTGTCGCTGAGTACGAAGCTAAGTTTACTGAGTTAGCGAGGTTCGTGCCAGACCAGGTTGACACAGATGAAAAGAAAGCAAGAAAGTTTGAACAGGGATTGCGATTTTGGATTCAGAATAGGGTGGCCATGTTTGAATTGACTTCATATGTGGCAGTGGTTCAGAAAGCAATGGTGATTGAAAGTAAAAGTGACATGTATCAGAAAGGGAAGGATGGGAAGAAAAGGAAAATAGAAACCTCAGGAGGAGGCCAGCAACAAGGTAACTTTCAGGGCCGTTTCAATAAAAGGACAGAATTTCAGGACAATAAGAGTGTGGGATTTAAGAAACCACAACAAGGCTCATACTTGTTTTATGTCCTGATTCTTTCAGCTAAGCTAGGGCAAGCTTGAGTTACAGGTTTGACTAGAAGTTATGTGCTTGTAGATCGTTTGGTGTGTTTCCAGGAATACAGTTTGGGACGCTTAACTAGTCTAGAGGTTTGTAATAAAATTTGAATAAATTGTAAAACTAATTAGACTTATCGTTTGTAATAACACTTGGGTTGTTTTAGTGCCTGTTTCATACTATAACCTGTGATCGATCCAGTGCAGGTAAAAGGGGTCATATTTATTATATTATTCCGCTGTGATTATTTTATTATAGTTTATTGGCTAGTGACCCCCAAATCTAGACCCCGGGTTTGGAGGGCGTCACAAAATTAAGGTATTTTTCTGGTAATTTATGGAGTGTTATATGGTTTTATAATAATTTTATGAATTTATCGTCCGAGTTCAACCGTTTTTACGTTTTTACAACCCGAAACTCTTCCGAAAACTCCTTCCTAACCCAATCTGGTAATTACGGACATTTTCCGTGTTTTGACTTTTTCGATCCGGATTACGGTTTGACCCGTGCGCGGCCCGACGCAAGATTTTCGATACGACAATCATTTCAGTGAATCAACAAAACTCGTATTCTCAAAAGACGGGATAATATTACATTATTTTCGTATAAAGTGTTTTATAAAAATCCCCGTTGGGATAATTATCCAAAACTAATATCAAATCGGATCGTTATTGCAGTTACTTAGTGGCTAAGCAACTAATTTAACGATCCAAAATGAACCAATATTCCGTAAATATAAATAGCATATTTCTTATTTTATTTTATTCGTTTATTCATTCACAACCAGTAAAAATACAGTAAATACAGAAAAACCCTAGAAACCGATACGTTCTTGAAAATCAAACGCACAAACGAAGACGTTATTGAACTCCGATTCGGGCGTGCAACATATCAAAACGAAGCTCTCGAAAAGTACTTTCGGAATCAATCAACTATTTTGGTGCAGAAATCTAGGTGATTTTGTTATTTATTTATTTTAATTCGAATTATTTGATGATTAAAATATGAAAAATTGTTCTTGATGTTGTTGATATGGTTTGATGAATCCATCTTGTAGATAATATTTTTCTGGTCAATTTGATATATTATATGTCAAAAACCGAGTTCAATAACATATAGAAATGGAGGTTTGATTTTTCTGAAAATTAAAAATTAGTGTTCTTGAATGTTCTTGAATTGAAAATTTGGGGATTTTTGATTTTGGGGTCATCAGCTGAATATAATGATATGAATAGCTTCATATTGAATTGTACGATCGATTCATGTGTTTTATTTCACCAAACGATTTCTAAATCGATTAGATCGTGTTTTTGTTTTTTTTTTATGTTATTTGTTTTTAATTTTAATTTCCTGGACTATAGATGTACTTGTTGTTGTTCTGATTGTGTCGAATAGATTTTACGTTATCTAAGCTTTATTTTGATAATTTAAACTTGAATTTTGGTTGAGAAATGGCCGGGATCGGTTTTTGGCCGGATTAACCCAGACTTTGCTTCGATTTTGATCAGAGTTGGGGTCCTGTTGATTGTTTGTGATGGTCGTTGTTGTTTCTGGATTCGCGGGTGTCAGTGGAGCGTTTTGAGCTAAAGACCGAGTGATTTGGATCAGGATTGGAGATTCTATGGCTCGCCGGAAAGAGACCAGAGTTCGAAGAACTCACCAGTTTCTGGAAACGTTTTCCAGATTCCGGCGTTTCTTCCTTCCTCCGGCCGCCTGCTAACTCCGCCACTAGATCGGTTGGAGAAGAAGACTGAAACTGAAAGAGTGTTTCTGAGTTTTCTTTTTATTTTAAAATCAAAATTCATTTTTAAATTGTTTTTAATTTCCAAAATTCTTTATTTAATTATTTTGAAAATTATTTTAATTACAAAATAAATCTTAATTATTTAATTAATTAATTTTAGTTAATAATTAATTATTTAATTAGTCAATTAATTTAAATATCAATTGAGTAATTAATTTAATTATTTATTAATTAATTTTAATTGATTATTTAATTAGATTTAATTATTTAATATTGATTTAAAAATTTCGAAAAAATAGTTTCAAGCTTTAAAATATTATTTTAAATTATTTTCAAGGCTCGATAATTAATATAAAATTATTTTAAAGTCATATTTAGGTATTCGAACCCTATTATTTAATTATTAAATGATTTAGAGACCGTTTTAATTCTGAAAAATGTTCAAAAATTCATAATAAATCAACCGTTCGTCCGTTTAATACGAAACGAACGTCTCTAGACTCAGAAAAATATTTTGATTCTATTAAAAATATTTTCGAGACCTAAATTCCTTTGTATCTAAAGGACATTTGTTTTAGGGATCATTCCAAGTCGATAATCGTTCGATAAAATATTCTTTTTGACCCGATTTCAGTTCTAAATGTATTAAAACCTATCTTTTGTCGATTCAACTTATATGCTACATGAATTACGTGATTATGTGTTATATGATTACATGCCCTATGTGTACATATTATGTGAATAATGAGTCAGCGCGCCCTTTTGTCGTTAAGATTCAAGATGGAAGAAATCTTAAATGTAATCGAACTGTGAGCGTGCTCTTCAAGAAATTGTGAAGTTCTCTAAATTGTGTAAATAAGTGATGGTGAATTCAATGTTCATACCCGGGTCAGTGACGAAAGTTTGATGCGGAACCATAAGTGGAGATGAAGCAATGGTAACTCGACGGTGAAACCTTTTAAGAAATAACGATATAACGATTAAGTTTCTACCAGATTGCGACGATGGTAATGAAATTCGTGCGTGGTTATTAAAAGATAAACGGATTAGTTAATGAAATTAAGTATGTATCGTCAACACCAGATGATTGGTATGATCAATTGAAGGATGCGGTATAATTTTTAAGAATAACTATACACAATTAATAACGAAAATAAATAAGTTAAAATACTCGCGAAATAAAATTTTGGAAACACGAGATAAATTTTAAAGTTTACTGATAAAATTTTGTAGTATTCAGAAAGAACTGAGAAGGGAGTGGTTATATTAATCCTTGTTGATTTAAGAACTTAAGTCTCTTTTCAAAAAGATATATGTTATGCCAGTTAATCATACCTATATTAATCAGAATGATATAGTTCGAGCTATGGTGGATGGATGAATTTGGTTGATGTAAATGGAAAGATGTGATTGTAGATGATGTGGTAGATTGATGTTGTCGGCTTGAGTCCGACTGGTAGTCGATGGTATAGGGGAGATGCTGCCCAATTTTTTTTAGAAATTACTCTACATGTAAGGATAAAGAAGTATATTCTCACTCCCAGTTGTACTCCAAATGGTTGTGATTTCAGTTCTTGAGAAAGTATGTTATGATCGAACTGACTTTATATAATTGGGTTTTGATTCTAGTTAGCTAGTCTTCACTTGGTTTAAGTGATCACTTAAAAGAGTTAATTGATCAACTTTACCAACTAATGGTTAGCTAAATAGAGATCAATTCCAATTAGATTGAGTCAAGCTCCAACATGATTTTCAGATCCAAAATCAAAGCGGTTAGTAGGTTGAAGGAAGTAATGGCATTAACAGGAATCAAAAGTTTAGTAGAATTAGCATGATGTTACCACAAACATGTGTGAGACTTTATCTAGATAAATACGCTATTTTCGATAAGAAAAAGGAACAGAAAGTAGTTGATGCACGCTAGTTTGAAGAAAATTTTTAAGAACTGAAGGTTCAATATAAAGTAAAGAGATTTTATCATCTGTAATAGCATTCCAGGAAGGACTTGAAAGTATACCCATATCGAATGGCGATCGAATAAAAGTTTTCGAAAGCTCGCAAATCCAAGTATCCGATGTACGAAGAAGACTAACGAAGTTCACATGTGAACTTGAGAAGAAGAAATGTTGATCAATTGGAAGAAGCGAAATATGCGATCAATGATAATTTAAGTGAAGCTAAGAAAATAATTAATGATAAATTTTGAAAATTCTGTCAGTAAGAACTTAAATATTATAAATAGAAGCCTTTTATTTTAGAGATGGCTTAGCTAATATTGCATATATTAATATTATCAAGAAAAAGACATTCTTATGTTAGGAGAGTTAATGAGTAATGGGAATGAAGAACTAAATAAGAAAAGAAGTGGAATCAAAAGGAGGATAAAGAAATGTTATTAAATAATCCAGGATATATGTTATGTACATCAGATATGCCAGAACTAATAGGGGAATGAAGTAAAATACCGACAATTGAAGACAAGAATTTCATTCAAAGAATGAGCGTAAGCAGGGAAGATTAAAGAACAGTATTCGTGGCAAACTAGTAGAGAAGAACGATACAATGAATCTCATATCGGAATTCTCCATAATTAAAGTGAAGTCCCGAAGATTCTAATGAATGATTTACCAAGGTTACCTCGGGAAATGAGGTAAAAATTTACTGTAAGAGTCGAGCTGGTGTCAAAAGCCCTGTATCGTATAACCCAGAAGAAATGAAATATTGAGTGAAGGAAAAACTTCAGAAATGTGGAATGCAAGAATAATGAAATAAAGGGGTACTTCGCGCTATACACAAAAGTGATCATGGGAAAAAGAGAAGGGAGGTATGAAGTCACGCATCGGTTATCATAAATTATAAGTCTAAAGATTAAATGAACATACTGTATAAGAAGTAATTGGATAGTGTAATTGTATTTATAACATCCTCACCCATTCAAGAACTAAGGGAGACCAAGTTGAACACTTGAAGATATGCATGCAAAGGATGAAAGATTAACAACTGTGTTCTAAGCTTCAAAAGTATGAACTCTGGTTATAATTAATTATGAGCTACGGAAGTATGGTTAATTACCAACCAAGCAAGATCCATTCAGAAACAGATGTCTTGAGTAGAAAAGAAAGAGTGGGCATCACTAAGATTGTTAGAGAGTGGATAAAGGAATATTAAAAGTTAAGAATTGAGAACAGGTTTTGATCCAACTTCTGGCTTATACTGATACTTACTTTGTTGTTAGATATCAAAGGCGGTATTAATATAGATGATTGATGTTGACTTCAGTATGGAATATTGTGAGCATCAAAGTTCATATTGATGTCTAATTTGATATGACAACAAAATTAGTATTAGTACCAAGAGTTCGGTTTGGCATAAAGTTATGGTTCATTCTATTTCAAACTAATATCTCCTTTTAGATAGTAAAAGATTTCGCTCAATAAATATACTTGTTAGTGATTGAAAATAAATTGAAAAATACTACGAAGTGATGAGTTAAATGCAAATGTCGAGATTTTCTTTTAATTTTTTTTATAAATTTTGACCATTTTGAAGCATCAGACGCCATGAGCTCAGTATATCGGACGCGGACGAATGGAGAATATAAAATACCAGTTAAAGGTTCTCGAATACGATTGAAAACGATCATATGCTAGACTAATCAAACAAAAGGAGATGTGAGAAGTAAAGTAGAACAGTCGGGGAAAAGGGAAGGTTCATGAACACAAATTATTAGAATTAGGAAGGGAAGTAGATTAGTATAAATTGTGTTAGTTTAGTGAACCAATAAGATAGATAGTACGGTTACAAATGGGTTGATCCTGTTGTTACAGGCAAAACAAGTTCATGAAATGTTTACATGTATATGGCTAAGAAAGGTAATTTAGCTCCCTATGTATAAAATGAAGGTTGATTCAGGTTACGTGAGTAACTGACAGATTTAACGTCAGTGAAAGACCGTTGAGTTGTGATTAAAGTGAGGAGACCCGAGGAATTATAGGAAAGATACTTGGAAAATATCATAGTCAACGTCAAATAGAAAAGAAGATTACAAGATCGATTAAAGAGCCTCGAATACGATGGGAAGCGATTACAAATTAAGTTATGTGAACGAAGAAACATATAAGGATGAAATTCAATACCGAGTAACAGTTGGAAACGCACATAAGCACGAGTTACTAAAATTAGAAAGAAAAAGATAATTAAAAGGTGTTATGCTGGTCCCTCCTAGATAGTAAAATAAACACGATAAATAGAAGTTAGATGGCTTCACCGCTACCCTTATAGCGGATTCATAGAGTGTTTATGTGAATATATCTAGAAAGAGTAAGTTAGCTCTATTATATATAGAAGATGGAGATTTGAATTGAGTTAGACAAGCAACAAACAGAATATGATGTTAGCGAGAGGCTATTAAGGAAAGATTGATATTATACGTTAAAGTTATGAAATATTATAAGGTTAAGAGATTAACCTGAGAAAATGAAAGTTATATACTTGAAAAGTATCAGTATTATTCTTTAGCGTGATTCTGAGGACAAAATCCTTTTAAGGGGGAAGGATGTAACATCCGGAAAATATCGTGTAATTATTTGTATCAATATGTGATTATTATGTGAATATTATATGAATTATTGGTGAATTATCTGATGTGTGATAATAATATTTGGATGTTTGTATATAATAAAATGTGAGTATGTTAATTTTAATATGTCTAGAATAAAATATAGATAATTAAGGTATTTTTCTGGTAATTTATGGAGTGTTATATGGTTTTATGATAATTTTATGAATTTATTAGTTATTTTCTGAATAATTATAAAATTATTTTATAAAGTCGGGAATCGTCCGACTTCAACCGTTTTTACGTTTTTACAACCCGAAAATCTTCCGAAAATTCCTTCCTAACCTAATTTGGTAATTCCGGACATTTTCCGTGTTTTGACTTTTTCGATCCGGATTACGGTTTGACCCGTGCGCAGCCCGACGAAAGATTTTCGATACGACAATCATTTCAGTGAATCAACAAAACCCGTATTCTCAAAAGACGGGATAATATTACATTATTTTCGTATAAAGTGTTTTATAAAAAGCCCGGTTGGGATAATTATCCAAAACTAATATCAAATCGGATCGTTATTGCAGTTACTTAGCGGCTAAGCAACTAATTTAACGATCCAAAACGATCCAGAACGAACCAATATTCTGTAAATATAAATAGCATATTTCTTATTTTATTTTATTCATTTATTCATTCACAACCAGTAAAAATACAGTAAATACAGAGAAAAACCCTAGAAACCGATACGTTCTTGAAAATCAAACGCACAAACGAAGACGTTATCGAACTTCGATTCAGGCGTGCAGCATATCAAAACGAAGCTCTCGAAAACTACTTTCTGAATCAATCAACTATTTCGGTGCAGAAATCAAGGTAATTTTGTTATTTATTTATTTCAATTCGAATTATTTGATGAATAAAATATGAAAAATTTATCTTGATATTGTTGATATGATTTGATGATTCCATGTTGTAGATAATATATTTCTAGTCATTTTGATATATTATATGTCAAAAACCGAGTTCAATAACATATAGAAATGGAGGTTTGATTTTTCTGAAAATTAATAATTAGGGTTCTTGAATGTTCTTGAATTGCAAAATTGGGGGTTTTTGATTCTGGGGTCATCAGCTGAATATAATGATATGAATAGCTTCATATTGAATTGTAGGATCGATTCATGTGTTTTATTTCACCAAACGATTGCTAAATCGATTAGATCATGTTTTTTTTTCATTTTTTTCATTTTTAATTTTAATTTCCTGGACTATAGATGTACTTGTTGTTGTTCTGATTGTGTCGAATGGATTGTACTTTATCTAAGCTTTATTTTGATAATTTAAACTTGAATTTTGGTTAAGAAATGGCCGGGATCGGTTTTTGGCCGGATTAACCCCGACTTTGCTTCGATTTTGATCGGAGTTGGGGTCCTGTTGATTGTTTGTGATGGTCGTTGTTGTTTCTGGATTCGCGGGTGTCAATGGAGCATTTTGAGCTAAAGATCGAGTGATTTGGATCAGGATTGGAGATTCTATGGCTCGCCGGAAAGAGACCGGAGTTCGAAGAACTCACCGGTTTCTGGAAACATTTTCCAGATTCCGGCGTTTCTTCCTTCCTCCGGCCGCCTGCTAACTCCGCCACTAGATCGGTTGGAGAAGAAGACTGAAACTGAAAGAGTGTTTCTGAGTTTTCTTTTTATTTTAAAATCAAATTTCATTTTTAAATTGTTTTTATTTTCCAAAATTCTTTATTTAATTATTCTGAAAATTATTTTAATTACAAAATAAATCTTAATTATTTAATTAATTAATTTTAGATAATAATTAATTATTTAATTAGTCAATTAATTTAAATATCAATTGATTAATTTATTTAATTATTTATTAATTAATTTTAATTGATTATTTAATTAGATATAATTATTTAATATTGATTTAAAAATTTCGAAAAAATAGTTTCAAGTTTTAAAATATTATTTTAAATTATTTTTAAGGCTCGATAATTAATATAAAATTATTTTAAAGTCATATTTAGGTATTCGAACCCTATTATTTAATTATTAAATGATTTGGAGACAGTTTTAATTCTGAAAAATGTTCAAAAATTCATAATAAATCAACCGTTAGTCCGTTTAATACGAAACGAACGTCTCTAGACTCAGAAAAATATTTTGATTCTATTAAAAATATTTTCGAGACCTAAATTCCTTTGTATCTAAAGGACGTTGATTTTAGGGATCATTCCGAGTCGATAATCGTTCGATAAAATATTCTTTTTGACCCGATTTCAATTCTAAACGTATTAAAACCTATCTTTTGTCGATTCAACTTATATGCTACATGAATTACATGATTATGTGTTATATGATTACATGCCCTATGTGTACATATTATGTCAATAATGAGTCAGCATGCCCTTTTGTCGTGAAGATTCAAGATGGAAGAAATCTTAAATGTAATCGAACTGCGAGCGTGCTCTTCAAGAAATTGTGAAGTTCTCTAAATTGCGTAAATAAGTGATGGTGAATTCAATGTTCATACCCGGGTCAGTGACGAAAGTTTGATACGGAACCATAAGTGGAGATGAAGCAATGGTAACTCGACGGTGAAAGCTTTTAAGAAATAACGATATAACGATTAAGTTTCTACCAGATTGCGACGATGGTAATGAAAACCGAGCGTGGTTATTAAAAGATAAATGGATTATTTAATGAAATTAAGTATGTATCGTCAACATCAGATGATTGGTATGATCAATTGAAGGATGCGGTATAATTTTTAAGAATAACTATACACAATTAATAACGACAATAAATAAGTTAAAATACTCGCGAAATAAAATTTTGGAAACACGAGATAAATTTTAAAGGTTACTGATAAAATTGTGTAATATTCAGAAAGAGCTGAGAATGGAGTGGTTATATTAATCCTTGTTGATTTAAGACCTTAAGTCTCTTTTCAAAAAGATATATGTTATGCCAGTTAATCATACCTATATTAATCAGAATGATATAGTTCGAGCTATAGTGGATGGATGAATTTGGTTGATGGAAATGGATAGATGTGATTGTAGATGATGTGGTAGATTGATGTTGTCGGCTTGAGTCCAACTGGTAGTCGATGGTATAGGGGAGATGCTGCCTAAATTGTTTTAGAAATTACTCTACATGTAAGGATAAAGAAGTATATTCTCACTCCCAGTTGTACTCAAAATGGTTGTGATTTCGGTTCTTGAGAAAGTATGTTATGATCAAACTGACTTTATGTAATTGGGTTTTGATTCTAGTTAGCTAGTCTTCACTTGGTTTAAGTGATCAGTTAAAAGAGTTAATTGATCAACTTTACCAACTAATGGTTAGCTAAATGGAGATCAATTCCAATTAGATTGAGTCAAGCTCCAACATGATTTTCAGATCCAAAATCAAAGTGGTTAGTAGGTTGAAGGAAGTAATGGCATTAACAGGAATCAAAAGTTTAGTAGAATTAGCATGATGTTACCACAAACATGTGTGAGACTTTATCTAGATAAATACGCTCTTTTCGATAAGAAAAAGGAACATAAAGTAGTTGATGCACGCTAGTTTGAAGAAAATTTTCAAGAACTGAAGGTTCAAGATAAATCAAAGAGATTTTATCATCTGTAATAGCATTCCAGGAAGGACTTAAAAGTATACCCATATCGAATGACGATCGAATAAAAGTTTTTGAAAGCTCGCAAATCCAAGTATCCGATGTAAGAAGAAGACTAACAAAGTTCACATGTGAACTTGAGAAGAAGAAATGTTGATCAATTGGAAGAAGCCAAATATGCGATCAATGATAATTTAAGTGAAGCTAAGAAAATAATTAACGATAAATTTTTAAAATTCTGTCAGTAAGAACTTAAATATTATAAATAGAAGCCTTTTATTTCAGAGATGGCTTAGCTAATAATGCATATATTAATATTATCAAGAAAAAGACATTCTTATGTTAGGAAAGTTAATGAATAATGGGAATGAAGAACTAAATAAGAAAAGAAGTGGAATCAAAAGGATGATAAAGAAATATTATAAAATAATCCAGGATATATGTTATGTACATCAGATATGCCAGAATTAATAGGGGAATGAAGTAAAATACCGACAATTGAAGACAAGAATTTTATTCAAAGAATGTGTGTAAGCAGGGAAGATTAAACAACAGTATTCGTGACAAACTAGTAGAGAAGAACGATACAATGAATCTCATATCGGAATTCTCCATAATTAAATTGAAGTCCCGAAGATTCTAATGAATGATTTACCAAGGTTACCTCAGGAAATGAGGTAAGAATTTACTGTACGAGTCGAGCTGGTGTCAAAAGCCCTGTATCGTATAACCCAGTAGAAATGAAATATTGAGTAAAGGAAAAACTTCAGAAATGTGGAATGCAAGAATAATGAAATAAAGGGGTACTTCGCGCTATACACAAAAGTGATCATGGGGAAAAGAGAAGGGAGGTATGAAGTCACGCATCGGTTATCATAAATTATAAGTCTAAAGATTAAATGAACATACTGTATAAGAAGTAATTAGATAGTGTAATTGTATTTATAACATCCTCGCCCATTCAAGAACTAAGGGAGACCAAGTTGAACACTTCAAGATATGCATGCAAATGATGAAAGATTAACAATTGCGTTCTAAGCTTCAAAAGTATGAACTCTGGTTATAATTAATTATGAGCTACGGAAGTATGGTTAATTACCAACCACGCAAGATCCATTCAAAAACAGATGTCTTGAGTAGAAAAGAAAGAGTGGGCATCACTAAGATTGTTAGAGAGTGGATAAAGGAATATTAAAAGTTAAGAATTGAGAACAGGTTTTGATCCAACTTCTGGCTTATACTGATACTTACTTTGTTGTTAGATATCAAAGGTGGTATTAATATAGATGATTGATGTTGACTTCGGTATGGAATATTGTGAGCATCAAAGTTCATATTGATATCTAATTTGATATGACAACAAAATTAGTATTAGTACCAAGAGTTCGGTTTGGAATAAAGTTATGGTTCATTCTATTTCAAACTAATATCTCCTTTTAGATAGTAAAAGATTTCGCTCGATAAATATACTTGTTAGTGATTGAAAATAAATTGAAAAATACTACGAAGTGATGAGTTAAATGCAAATATCGAGATTTTCTTTTAATTTTTTTTTATAAATTTTGACCATTTTGAAGCATCAGACGTCATGAGCTCAGTATATCGGACGCATACGGATGGAGAATACAAAATACCAGTTAAAGGTTCTCGAATACGATTGAAAACGACCATATGCTAGACTAATCAAACAAAAGTGGACGTGAGAAGTAAAGTAGAACAGTCGGGGAAAAGGGAAGGTTCATAAACAGATATTATTAGAATTAGGAAGGGAAGTAGATTAGTATAAATTGTGTTGGTCTAGTGAGCCAATAAGATAGATAGTACGGTTACAAATGCGTCGACCCTGTTGTTACAGGCATAACAAGTTCATGAAATGTTTACATGTATATGGCTAAGAAAGGTAATTTAGCTCCCTATGTATAAAATGAAGGTTGATTCAGGTTACGTGAGTAACTGACAGATTTAACGTCAGTGAAAGACCGTTGAGTTGTGATTAAAGTGAGGAGACCCGAGAAATTATAGGAAAGATACTTGGAAAATATCATAGTCAACGTCAAATAGAAAAAAAGATTACAAGATCGATTAAAGAGCCTCAAATACGATGGGAAGTGATTACAAATTAAGTTATGTGAACGAAGAAACATATAAGGATGAGATTCAATACCGAGTAACAGTTGGAAACGCACATAAGCATGAATTACTAAAATTAGAAAGAAAAAGATAATTAAGAGGTGTTATGCTGGTCCCTCCTAGATAGTAAAATAGACAGGATAAATAGAAGTGAGATGGCTTCACCGCTACCCGTATAACGGATTCATGGAGTGTTTATGTGAATATATCCAGAAAGAGTAAGTTAGCTCTATTATATATAGAAGATGGAGATTTGAATTTAGTTAGACAAGCAACAAATAGAATATGATGTTAGCGAGAGACTATTAAGGAAAGATTGATATTATATGTTAAAGTTATGAAAAATTATAAGGTTAAGAGATTAACCTGAGAAAATGAAAGTTATATACTTGAAAAGTATCAGTATTATTCTTTCGCGTGATTCTGAGGACATAATCCTTTTAAAGGGGGAATGATGTAACATCTGGAAAATATCGTGCAATTATTTGTATCAATATGTGATTATTATGTGAATATTATATGAATTATTGGTGAATTATCTGATGTGTGAGAATAATATTTGGATGTTTGTATATAATAAAATGTGAGTATGTTAATTTTAATATGTCCAGAATAAAATATAGATAATTAAGGTATTTTTCTGGTAATTGATGGAGTGTTATATGGTTTTATAATAATTTTATGAATTTAATAGTTATTTTCTGAATAATTATAAAATTATTTTATAAAGTCGGGAATCGTCTGACTTCAACCATTTTTACGTTTTTACAACCCGAAACTCTTCCGAAAACTCCTTCCTAACCTAATTTGGTAATTCAGGACATTTTCCGTGTTTTGACTTTTTCGATCCGGATTACGGTTTGACACGTGCGCGGCCCGACACAAGATTTTCGATATGACAATCATTTCAGTGAATCAACAAAACCCGTATTCTCATAAGACGGGATAATATTACATTATTTTTGTATAAAGTGTTTTATAAAAAGCCCGGTTGGGATAATTATCCAAAACTAATATCAAATCGGATCGTTATTGCAGTTACTTAGCGGCTAAGCAACTAATTTAACGATCCAAAATGATCCAGAATGAACCAATATTCTGTAAATATAAATAACATATTTCTTATTTTATTTTATTCATTTATTCATTCACAACCAGTAAAAATACAGTAAATACGGAGAAAAACTCTGGAAACCGATACTTTCTTGAAAATCAAACGCACAAACGAAGACGTTATCGAACTCCGATTCAGGCGTACAACATATCAAAACGAAGCTCTCGAAAAGTACTTTCTGAATCAATCAACTATTTCGGTGTATAAATCAAGGTGATTTTGTTATTTATTTATTTTAATTCGAATTATTTGATGATTAAAATATGAAAAATTTATCTTGATGTTGTTGATGTGATTTGATGATTCCATCTTGTAGATAATATATTTCTGGTCAATTTGATATATTATATGTCAAAAACTGAGTTCAATAACATATAGAAATGGAGGTTTGATTTTTCTGAAAATTAATAATTAGGGTTCTTGAATGTTCTTGAATTGAAAATTTGGGGGTTTTTGATTCTGGGGTCATCAGCTGAATATAATGATATGAATAGCTTCATATTGAATTGTAGGATCGATTCATGTGTTTTATTTCACCAAACGATTGCTAAATCGATTAGATCGTGTTTTTGTTTTTTTATTTTATTCGTTTTTAATTTAAATTTCCTGGACTATAGATGTACTTGTTGTTGTTCTGATTGTGTCGAATAGATTGTACATTATCTAAGCTTTATTTTGATAATTTAAACTTGAATTTTGGTTGAGAAATGGCCGGGATCGGTTTTTGGCCGGATTAACCCCGACTTTGCTTCGATTTTGATCGGAGTTGGGGTCCTGTTGATTGTTTTTGATGGTCATTGTTGTTTCTGGATTCGCGGGTGTCAGTGGAGCGTTTTGAGCTAAAGACCGGGTGATTTGGATCAGGATTGGAGATTCTATGGCTCGCCAGAAAGAGACCGGAGTTCGAAGAACTCACCGGTTTCTGGAAACGTTTTCCAGATTCCGGGGTTTTTTCCTTCCTCCGGCCGCCTGCTAACTCCGCCACTAGATCGGTTGGAGAAGAAGACTGAAACTGAAAGAGTGTTTCTGAGTTTTATTTTATTTTAAAATCAAAATTCATTTTTAAATTATTTTTAATTTCCAAAATTCTTTATTTAATTATTCTGAAAATTATTTTAATTAAAAAATAAATCTTAATTATTTATTTAATTAATTTTAGTTAATAATTAATTATTTAATTAGTCAATTAATTTAAATATCAATTGATTAATTAATTAATTTAATTATTAATTAATTTTAATTGATTATTTAACTAGATTTAATTATTTAATATTGATTTAAAAATTTTGAAAAAATAGTTTCAAGCTCTAAAATATTATTTGAAATTATTTTTAAGGCTCGATAATTAATATAAAATTATTTTAAAGTCATATTTAGGTATTCGAACCCTATTATTTAATTATTAACTGATTTGGAGACCGTTTTAATTCTGAAAAATATTCAAAAATTCATAATAAATCAACCGTTCGTCCGTTTAATACGAAACGAACGTCTCTAGACTCAGAAAAATATTTTTATTCTATTAAAAATATTTTCGAGACCTAAATTCCTTTGTATCTAAAGGACGTTTGTTTTAGGGATCATTCCGAGTCGATAATCGTTCGATAAAATATTATTTTTGACCCAATTTCAATTCTAAACGTATTAAAACCTATCTTTTGTCGATTCAACTTATATGCTACATGAATTACATGATTATGTGTTATATGATTGCATGCCCTATGTGTACATATTATGTGAATAATGAGCAAGCGTGCCCTTTTGTCGTGAAGATTCAAGATGGAAGAAATCTTAAATGTATTCGAACTGCGAGCGTGCTCTTCAAGAAATTGTGAAGTTCTCTAAATTGCGTAAATAAGTGATGGTGAATTCAATGTTCATATCCGGGTCAGTGACGAAAGTTTGATGCGGAACCATAAGTGTAGATGAAGCAATGGTAACTCGACGGTGAAACCTTTTAAGAAATAACGATATAACGATTAAGTTTCTACCAGATTGCGATGATGGTAATGAAAACCGTGCGTGGTTATTAAAAGATAAACGGATTAGTTAATGAAATTAAGTATGTATTGTCAACAATAGATGATTGGTATGATCAATTGAAGGATGCGGTATAATTTTTAAGAATAACTATACACAATTAATAACGACAATAAATAAGTTAAAATACTCGCGAAATAAAATTTTGGAAACACGAGATAAATTTTAAAGCTTACTGATAAAATTTTGTAATATTCAGAAAGAACTGAGAAGGGAGTGGTTATATTAATCCTTGTTGATTTAAGACCTTAAGTCTCTTTTCAAAAAGATATATGTTATGCCAGTTAATCATACCTATATTAATCAGAATGATATAGTTCGAGCTATGGTGGATGGATGAATTTGGTTGATGGAAATGGAAAGATGTGATTGTAGATGATGTGGTAGATTGATGTTGTCGGCTTGAGTCCGACTGGTAGTCGATGGTATAGGGGAGATGCTGCCCAAATTTTTTTAGAAATTACTCTACATGTAAGGATAAAAAAGTATGTTCTCACTCCCAGTTGTACTCCAAATGGTTGTGATTTCGGTTCTTGAGAAAGTATGTTATGATCGAACTGACTTTATGTAATTGGGTTTTGATTCTAGTTAGCTAGTCTTCACTTGGTTTAAGTGATCAGTTAAAAGAGTTAATTGATCAACTTTACCAACTAATGGTTAGCTAAATGGAGATCAATTCCAATTAGATTGAGTTAAGCTCCAACATGATTTTCAGATCCAAAATCAAAGCGGTTAATAGGTTGAAGGAAGTAATGGCATTAACATGAATCAAAAGTTTAGTAGAATTAGCATGATGTTACCACAAACATGTGTGAGACTTTATCTAGATAAATACGCTCTTTTCGATAAGAAAAAGGAACAGAAAGTAGTTGATGCACGCTAGTTTGAAGAAAATTTTCAAGAACTGAAGGTTCAAGATAAAGCAAAGAGATTTTATCATCTGTAATAGCATTCCAGGAAGGACTTGAAAGTATACCCATATCGAATGGCGATCGAATAAAAGTTTTTGAAAGCTCGCAAATCCAAGTATCCGATGTAAGAAGAAGACTAACGAAGTTCACATGTGAACTTGAGAAGAAGAAATGTTGATCAATTGGAAGAAGCGAAATATGCGATCAATGATAATTTAAGTGAAGCTAAGAAAATAATTAACGATAAATTTTGAAAATTCTGTCAGTAAGAACTTAAATATTATAAATAGAAGCCTTTTATTTCAGAGATGGCTTAGCTAATAATGCATATATTAATATTATCAAGAAAAAGACATTCTTATGTTAGGAGAGTTAATGAGTAATGGGATTGAAGAACTTAATAAGAAAAGAAGTGGAATCAAAAGGATGATAAAGAAATGTTATAAAATAATCCAGGATATATGTTATGTACATCAGATATGCCAGAACTAATAGGGGAATGAAGTAAAATACCGACAATTGAAGACAAGAATTTCATTCAAAGAATGCGCATAAGCAGGGAAGATTAAACAACACTATTCGTGACAAACTAGTAGAGAAGAACGATAAAATGAATCTCATATCAGAATTCTCCATAATTAAAGTGAAGTCCCGAAGATTCTAATGAATGATTTACCAAGGTTACCTCGGGAAATGAGGTAAGAATTTACTGTACGAGTCGAGCTGGTGTCAAAAGCCCTGTATCGTATAAGCCAGTAGAAATGAAATATTGAGTGAAGAAAAACTTCAGAAATGTGGAATGCAAGAATAATGGAATAAAGGGGTACTTCGCGCTATACACAAAAGTGATCATGGGGAAAAGAGAAGGGAGGTATGAAGTCACGCATCAGTTATCATAAATTATAAGTCTAAAGATTAAATGAACATACTGTATAATAAGTAATTGGATAGTGTAATTGTATTTATAACATCCTCGCCCATTCAAGAACTAAGGGAGACCAAGTTGAACACTTGAAGATATGCATGCAAATGATGAAAGATTAACAACTGCGTTCTAAGCTTCAAAAGTATGAACTCTGGTTATAATTAATTATGAGCTACGGAAGTATGGTTAATTACCAACCAAGCAAGATCCATTCAGAAACAGATGTCTTGAGTAGAAAAGAAAGAGTGGGCATCACTAAGATTGTTAGAGAGTGGATAAAGGAATATTAAAAGTTAAGAATTGAGAACAGGTTTTGATCCAACTTCTGGCTTATACTGATACTTACTTTGTTGTTAGATATCAAAGGTGGTATTAATATAGATGATTGGTGTTGACTTCAGTATGGAATATTGTGAGCATCAAAGTTCATATTGATATCTAATTTGATATGACAATAAAATTAGTATTAGTACCAAGAGTTCGGTTTGGAATAAAGTTATGGTTCATTCTATTTCAAACTAATATCTCCTTTTAGATAGTAAAAGATTTCGCTCGATAAATATACTTGTTAGTGATTGAAAATAAATTGAAAAATACTACGAAGTGATGAGTTAAATACAAATGTCGAGATTTTGTTTTAATTTTTTTTAAATTTTGACCATTTTGAAGCATCAGACGCCATGAGCTCAGTATATCGGACGCATACGGATGGAGAATACAAAATACCAGTTAAAGGTTCTCGAATACGATTGAAAATGACCATATGCTAGACTAATCAAACAAAAGGAGACGTGAGAAGTAAAGTAGAACAGTCGGGGAAAAGGGAAGGTTCATAAACACAAATTATTAGAATTAGGAAGGGAAGTAGATTAGTATAAATTGTGTTGGTCTAGTGAGCCAATAAGATAGATAGTACGGTTACAAATGGGTTGACCATGTTGTTACAAGCATAACAAGTTCATGAAATGTTTACATGTATATGGCTAAGAAAGGTAATTTAGCTCCCTATGTATAAAATGAAGGTTGATTCAGGTTACGTGAGTAACTGATAGATTTAACGTCAGTGAAAGACCGTTGAGTTGTGATTAAAGTGAGGAGTCCCGAGGAATTGTAAGAAATATACTTGGAAAATATCATAGTCAACGTCTAATAGAAAGGAAGATTACAAGATCGATTAAAGAGCCTCGAATACGATGGGAAGCGATTACAAATTAAGTTATGTGAACGAAGAAACATATAAGGATGAGATTCAATACTGAGTAACAGTTGGAAACGCACATAAGCACGAGTTACTAAAATTAGAAAGAAAAAGATAATTAAGAGGTGTTATACTGGTCCCTCCTAGATAGTAAAATAGACAGGATAAATAGAAGTGAGATGGCTTCACCGCTACCCGTATAGCGGATTCATGGAGTGTTTATGTGAATATATCCAGAAAGAGTAAGTTAGCTCTATTATATATAGAAGATGGAGATTTGAATTGAGTTAGACAAGCAACAAATAGAATATGATGTTAGCGAGAGGCTATTAAGGAAAGATTGATATTATACGTTAAAGTTATGAAAAATTATAAGGTTAAGAGATTAACTTGAGAAAATGAAAGTTATATACTTGAAAAGTATCAGTATTATTCTTTAGCGTGATTCTGAGGACAGAATCCTTTTAAGGGGGAAGGATTTAACATCCGGAAAATATCGTGTAATTATTTGTATCAATATGTGATTATTATGTGAATATTATATGAATTATTGGTGAATTATCTGATGTGTGATAATAATATTTGGATGTTTGTATATAATAAAATGTGAGTATGTTAATTTTAATATGTCCAGAATAAAATATAGATAATTAAGATATTTTTCTGGTAATTTATGGAGTGTTATATGGTTTTATAATAATTATATGAATTTATTAGTTATTTTCTGAATAATTATAAAATTATTTTATAAAGTCGGGAATCGTCTGACTTCAACCATTTTTACGTTTTTACAACCCGAAACTCTTCCGAAAACTCCTTCCTAACCTAATTTGGTAATTCAGGACATTTTCCGTGTTTTGACTTTTTCGAACCGGATTACGGTTTGACCCGTGCGCGGCCCGGCGCAAGATTTTCGATACGAAAATCACTTCAGTGAATCAACAAAACCCGTATTCTCAAAAGACGGGATAATATTACATTATTTTCGTATAAAGTGTTTTATAAAAAGTCCGGTTGGGATAATTATCCAAAACTAATATCAAATCGGATCGTTATTGCAGTTACTTAGCGGCTAAGCAACTAATTTAACGATCCAAAATGATCCAGAACGAACCAATATTCTGTAAATATAAATAACATATTTCTTATTTTATTTTATTCATTTATTCATTCACAACTAGTAAAAATACAGTAAATACAGAGAAAAACCCGGAAACCGATACGTTCTTGAAAATCAAATGCACAAACGAAGACGTTATCGAACTCCGATTCAGGCGTGCAGCATATCAAAACGAAGCTCTCGAAAAGTACTTTCTGAATCAATCAACTATTTCGGTGCAGAAATCAAGGTGATTTTGTTATTTATTTATTTTAATTCGGATTATTTGATGATTAAAATATAAAAAATTTATCTTGATGTTGTTGATATGATTTGATGATTCCATCTTGTAGATAATATATTTCTGGTCAATTTGATATATTATATGTTAAAAACCGAGTTCAATAACATATAGAAATGGAGGTTTGATTTTTCTGAAAATTAATAATTAGGGTTCTTGAATGTTCTTGAATTGAAAATTTGGGGGTTTTTGATTCTGGGGTCATCAGCTGAATATAATGATTTGAATAGCTTCATATTGAATTGTAGGATCGATTCATGTGTTTTATTTCACCAAACGATTGCTAAATCGATTAGATCGTGTTTTTGTTTTTATTTTATTTTATTCATTTTTAATTTAAATTTCCTGGACTATAGATGTACTTGTTGTTGTTTTGATTGTGTCGAATAGATTTTACGTTATCTAAGCTTTATTTTGATAATTTAAACTTGAATTTTGGTTGAGAAATGGCCGGATCGGTTTTTGGCCGGATTAACCCCGACTTTGCTTCGATTTTGATCGGAGTTGGGGTCCTGTTGATTGTTTTTGATGGTCGTTATTGTTTCTGGATTCACGGGTGTCAGTGGAGCGTTTTGAGCTAAAGACCGAGTAATTTGGATCAGGATTGGAGATTCTATGGCTCGCCGGAAAGAGCTCGGAGTTTGAAGAACTCACCGATTTCTGAAAACGTTTTCCAGATTCCGGCGTTTCTTCCTTCCTCCGGCCGCCTGCTAACTCCGCCACTAGATCGGTTGGAGAAGAAGACTGAAACTGAAAGAGTGTTTCTGAGTTTTCTTTTTATTTTAAAATCGTAATTCATTTTTAAATTATTTTTAATTTCCAAAATTCTTTATTTAATTATTCTAAAAATTATTTTAATTACAAAATAAATCTTAATTATTTAATTAATTAATTTTAGTTAATAATTAATTATTTAATTAGTCAATTAATTTAAATATCAATTGATTAATTAATTAATTTATTAATTAATTAATTTTAATTGATTATTTAATTAGATTTAATTATTTAATATTAATTTAAAAATTTCGAAAAAATAGTTTTAAGCTTTAAAATATTATTTTAAATTATTTTCAAGGCTCGATAATTAATATAAAATTATTTTAAGGTCATATTTAGGTATTCGAACCCTATTATTTTATTATTAAATGATTTGGAGACCGTTTTAAATCTGAAAAATGTTCAAAAATTCATAATAAATCAACCGTTCCTCCGTTTAATACGAAACGAACGTCTCTAGACTCAGAAAAATATTTTGATTCTATTAAAAATATTTTCGAGACCTAAATTCCTCTGTATCTAAAGGACGTTTATTTTAGGGATCATTCCGAGTCGATAATCGTTCGATAAAATATTCTTTTTGACCCGATTTCAATTCTAAACGTATTAAAACCTATCTTTTTTCAATTCAACTTATATGCTACATGAATTACGTGATTATGTGTTATATGATTACATGCCCTATGTGTACATATTATGTGAATAATGAGTCAGCGTGCCCTTTTGTCGTGAAGATTCAAGATGGAAAATATCATAGTCAACGTCAAATAGAAAAGAAGATTAAAAGATCGATTAAAGTGCCTCGAATAAGATGGGAAGCGATTACAAATTAAGTTATGTGAACGAAGAAACATATAAGGATGAGATTCAATACCGAGTAACAGTTGGAAACGCACATAAGCACGAGTTACTAAAATTAGAAAGAAAAAGATAATTAAGAGGTGTTATGCTGGTCCCTCCAAGATAGTAAAATAGACATGATAAATAGAAGTAAGATGGTTTCACCACTACCCGTTTAGCGGATTCATGGAGTGTTTATGTGAATATATCTAGAAAGAGTAAGTTAGCTCTATTATATATAGAAGATGGAGATTTGAATTGAGTTAGACAAGCAACAAATATAATATGATGTTAGCGAGAGGCTATTAATAAAAGATTGATATTATACGTTAAAGTTATGAAAAATTATAAGGTTAAGAGATTAACTTGAGAAAATGAAAGTTATATACTTGAAAAGTATCAGTATTATTCTTTAGCGTGATTTTGAGGACAAAATCCTTTTAAGGGGGGAAGGATGTAACATCCGGAAAATATCGTGTAATTATTTGTATCAATATGTGATTATTATGTGAATATTATATAAATTATTGGTGAATTATCTGATGTGTGATAATAATATTTGGATGTTTGTATATAATAAAATGCGAGTATGTTAATTTTAATATGTCCAGAATAAAATATAGATAATTAAGGTATTTTTCTGGTAATTTATGGAGTGTTATATGGTTTTATAATAATTTTATGAATTTATTAGTTATTTTCTGAATAATTATAAAATTATTTTATAAAGTCGGGAATCGTCTGACTTCAACCGTTTTTACGTTTTTACAACCCGAAACTCTTCCGAAAACTCCTTCCTAACCCAATTTGGTAATTCCAGACATTTTCCATGTTTTGACTTTTTCGATCCGGATTACGGTTTGACCCGTGCGCGGCCCGGCGCAAGATTTTCGATACGACAATCATTTCAGTGAATCAACAAAACCCGTATTCTCAAAAGACGGGATAATATTACATTGTTTTCGTATAAAGTGTTTTATAAAAAACCTGGTTGGGATAATTATCCAAAACTAATATCAAATCGTATCGTTATTGCAGTTACTTAGCGGCAAAGCAACTAATTTAACGATTCAAAACGATCCAGAACGAACCAATATTCTGTAAATAGAAATAGCATATTTCTTATTTTATTTTATTCATTTATTCATTCACAACCAGTAAAAATACAGTAAATACAGAGAAAAACCCTAGAAACCGATACGTTCTTGAAAATCAAACGCACAAACGAAGACGTTATCGAACTCTGATTCAGGCGTGCAGCATATCAAAACGAAGCTCTTGAAAAGTACTTTCGGAATCAATCAACTATTTCGGTGCAGAAATCAAGGTGATTTTGTTATTTATTTATTTATTTTAATTCGAATTATTTGATGATTAAAATATGAAAAATTATCTTGATGTTGTTGATATGATTTGATGATTCCATCTTGTAGATAATATATTTCTGGTCAATTTGATATATTATATGTCAAAAACCGAGTTCAATAACATATAGAAATGGAGGTTTGATTTTTCTGAAAATTAATAATTAGGGTTCTTGAATGTTCTTGAATTGAAAATTTGGGGGTTTTTGATTCTGGGGTCATCAGCTGAATATAATGATATGAATAGCTTCATATTGAATTGTAGGATCGATTCATGTGTTTTATTTCACCGAACGATTGCTAAATCGATTAGATCGTGTTTTTGTTTTTATTTTATTTTATTCATTTTTAATTTAAATTTCCTGGACTATTGATGTACTTGTTGTTGTTCTGATTGTGTCGAATAGATTGTACGTTATCTAAGCTTTATTTTGATAATTTAAACTTGAATTTTGGTTGAGAAATGGCCGGGATCGGTTTTTGGCCGGATTAACCCCGACTTTGCTTCGATTTTGATCGGAGTTGGGTCCTGTTGATTGTTTTTGATGGTCGTTGTTGTTTCTGGATTCGCGGGTGTCAGTGGAGCGTTTTGAGCTAAAGACCGAGTGATTTGGATCAGGATTGGAGATTCTATGGCTCGCCGGAAAGAGACCGAAGTTCGAAGAAGTCACCGGTTTCTGGAAACGTTTTCCAGATTCTGGCGTTTTTTCCTTCCTCCGGCCGCCTGCTAACTCATCCACTAGATCGGTTGAAACTGAAAGAGTGTTTCTGAGTTTTCTTTTTATTTTAAAATCGAAATTCATTTTTAAATTGTTTTTAATTTCCAAAATACTTTATTTAATTATTCTAAAAATTATTTTAATTAAAAAATAAATCTTATTTATTTAATTAATTAATTTTAGTTAATAATTAATTATTTAGTTAGTCAATTAATTTAAATGTTAATTGATTAATTAATTTAATTATTTATTAATTATTTATTAATTGATTATTTAGTTAGATTTAATTAATTAATATTGATTTAAAAATTTTGAAAAAATAGTTTCAAGCTTTAAAATATTATTTTAAATTATTTTCAAGGCTCGATAATTAATATAAAATTATTTTAAAGTCATATTTAGGTATTCGAACCCTATTATTTAATTATTAAATGATTTGGAGACCGTTTTAATTCCGAAAAATGTTCAAAAATTCATAATAAATCAACCGTTCGTCCGTTTAATACGAAACGAACACCTATAGACTCAGAAAAATATTTTGCTTCTATTAAAAATATTTTTGAGACCTAAATTCCTTTGTATCTAAAGTACATTTATTTTAGGGATCATTCCGAGTCGATAATCGTTCGATAAAATATTTTTTTTGACACGATTTCAATTCTAAATGTATTAAAACCTATCTTTTGTCGATTCAACTTATATGCTACATGAATTACGTGATTATGTGTTATATGGTTACATGCCCTATGTGTACGTATTATGTGAATAATGAGTCAGCGTGTCTTTTAAACGTTATCTGTATGAGATGTGATTCTTATCTATTATTATCGGGCGGGTAGACGATAGGGATAAGTGTATAAACTAGTCAATTATATATTGCCAGTTCATTGAATAGTATTATTTGTGATAGATGCACATAGTGCGAGACGTTCAAAGCCAGATAGAGATGGTAGAAGTAAAGCCTGATTGCGTGTAGTACTGAAACGAGTGGATTCAGAATAAAGATAAACCTAAGAGGGTAAATGATAAGAAAGGTCAAGTAGCCCGTCAAGGGTAATACAGATGCGACAAGACTGAGTGATATGGCAGCCAGTTAAAGATCGGAGGATTATCTATTGAGGCAAGTATTCCTAACCTTTCTCCTTAAATACTGCGAATATTTATTCGCTCCAATTCTAAGTTCAGAATAGTTAACTGTTTTATATTTCGCTGCAATTACTCTTATTATGCCAGTTCTTTTCATTATTGTTCCTATAAATCGATTACTCTCTTGAGCAAATACCCATTCGTTCGGGTTATTTGCGAACCCTGATTTGGGTTGTTTTGAAATTAAAATGATTTGATATCAAAATACTCTACGGGCTGGACGGTTACTATTAGGACCAATGATAAGCTGGATCCTATGGGTCAGGGATGAAACGGACCCTTAGGCCATAGTCGCCTGGGTACCCCATATGTTGGTTGGGTCTATGCAGTTGGGTATAGATCCGCACTGTATCCTGACTGATCAGTAGGTTATAATGCATATGTTGGTTTCTAGTGTACAGTCTAATTTATTATTGATCGCCATTAACGGCATTCCTTTCTGAATAGTTCATACTTGCAAATTTCAAGAGGACGAAATATTGAAACAATCACTGTTCCTTTTACAGAAAAATGTGATTTATGATTAAGGGCCAATGAGGGCCAATGTTTTGTTCACTCAACTAGTTAATATGTAAAAATGTTTTTAAAATCATTTAACCATCGTTTCCAAGAGTTTTCTGATCTGATACCTGGAAACCATTTATGATACTTGCTGGGCATTTTTGGCTCACTCTTGCTTTGTGAACTCTTATTTCTTTCAGTATCAAATGAGGGCAAAGTGAATAGCTTTTAATAGTCAGCAAGAGTGGTGAGATTCCAGTTGAAGAAATTTGGAGATGTTGGAGCGATCAATACAAGGAAATTAGTAGTGAGGTAATGAAGTTGTATTTAGACAATGTAAATTTTAGAAGGTTAGATTCTTGTTTCATATTATAACTTGTAAGCGATCCTGAATATGAGGGGTTATCTGTATATTTATTTTAATATACAGGTTATTATTATTATTATTTAAAGTTGTGTAGTGACACCCAATCCTGACCCCGGATTTGGGGGCGTCACAATTTGAGTGAGTATTGAAGGAGATATGGCAGTTTGAAGTTTCTGGTATTATTTTGGTCGAGAGAAAAATGAAGAAATGGAGAAAATGGAAAAGCTTCTTTGATTGTGTTTTGATGATATGTGGTGTTTAAGGTTTGGTTACTTAGAATTTACCATGGTAAATAGTGCTTGGCTAATAATCATCCAACAAAACAAATCTACTTGTCATGCTTATGTCATCTTCCTTATGTCATCCATTTGCCACATGTCTTTGTCTTGTGGTTTGATGATGTCATAATACCTTGGACTCTTGTACAAGCTTGTCTCTTGGTTGCGTATTTGTTTTATGGTTCGCTTAACTTTCGTTCTCGTTATCCGTTTGAGGGATCATATCCGGGATCTCATTATTTGAGCTTCCCTAAATCTTTCCTAATATTTTATAATCCTTTAATGATCCTCTCTTATAATCCTTGATTAAAAATTCTTTTAATTATATTACCTTATACTCAATTCTTTCAGTATCTGGTGGATTTTCGGGAAAAAATCAAAGTGTCCGGATTCGAATTCTAACGACCTTTACATACACTCATTTACTTTATGGAATACTAATACGATCTTAGAATTTCCATAACAGTACTCCTATATAACGTGGTCTGAAAATTTTCTTTAATCAGCATCATCAGCAAAAAGTTACTATTCATCAGTGTTTCAAAAATTCCAAAAATTGGGGTTATTACAAGAGCCTTTGACTGAAAAGTCAATTCAACAATGGTAAGATGAAGAGTCTGATCAGGAGGTTATTACTGCAATTATGGAGAAGAGTACATAAGAACCCGGTTGTCAAAGTCATCCAGCAACTCCTGATTCTCCAGCTACACAAGAACCATTGCATCAAAGTTGCAATGAAGGCTTTAGTCCTGCTGCAGTTACTCTAATTATAGTTGTTGAAGGCAGAATTCATCCAAATTTATCGTCTACTGATGTTTTATCAGTACCACCACTGAATATCTGCAATGAAGCTGCATCTTCAGATTCACAAGGTATAAATACTGTTATTACTTGTCAGCATTAATTCTAAATACTGATTTAGTATATTCAACATTTATTATGCATGTTTAAAATCATGTTGGTATGATTATTTCTAGACCTTATTTAAGGACTACCTTTAGTTGTATGACCACAGATCACCCTTCTTTAGACACCTCTTATTTCTGTAGGACAAATTATCTGAGCTTTTATGTGAGTTGTGTGAAAAGATTTAGAGAAAAATAGAATTAAAGAGAGGCAAGATCCTTCCTGGCAAAAGGAGAGGTAGATGAGAGATAAGATTTAGCAATCCTTGTGAGGAAACTCTGACTATTAAAAGTCGTGAGATGTGTGGTGTGAGGAGTAGTGAGACTACTTTAAAAGAATAGAGAGATTAAGTGTTATTTGATATATTTTACAGGTGCACAGAGTACTAAAGAAACAAATGTTGAACAACAGTCTGTTGACCCTCGAATAAACTCTGATGTACCAAGTGTTGTTAATCTCCCTGCATGTCTAAGTACTGATACTTTCTTGCAGTCCATTCAATCTACTATTCCACCACATGAAACAAACCTTGTTTTTGCTGAAAAATAGTCCATTTACTTTACTATTCCACCACTTAAAGTAATCCATGTTATTGCTGAAGATGTAGTAGCACAACAGTCCATTCATAAAGTTTCATCCATTTCAGGGTCACCACAGCACTCTACAAGAACTGAGATTCTGGAAGTCAATTTAGAAGCTCCAGTTCATTTATCTATGATTCTTGAAGATGTGGAGTTAAGTGCTGATATTATTGAAGTTTCTGAAGCTGCTGGATCACATACTACACTAATTTCCGATTGTATCTTAAATGCTGAAGTTGGTGAGGAAGTTCAGCAGATAGTGCAAAATCCAGTTGCAAAGGGAGAATCTAATGATGGTGAAGAAGCTAATATTTCTAATGTTCTTATAGATCATGAAGACGATATTTTCTTCCCTGAAGATATGCCTACACATGTAAGACAACAGAAACTAAATGAATTAGATGCCAAGAAGATAAAGGATTATCTTGATGCTATCTGGAATGCTAAATGGAAAGATGATACATTCATTTTTCCAGAACAAATGTTGTTGAGCATCTGGAAATAGCATAACAGAAAATCCAGAATCCTGACATGCTGACTCATCTGAAAGAATCAACTCTGGTTGTCAGATCCTTACATACAGCTCAAGAAGCAACTACTTCTCAAATCAATCAGATTAAAGAATCATTGATTGCTTCAAGGTTGACTACATATCAGGAAATTCAGAACCAAATTGCACCAATAGTTGTCAGACAAACTACAATTGAAGCTAATCAAACTAGATTGGAAGCTAAATAAGTTCAAATGTCTGATCAACTTACAGAGGTACATAATTCAATGGAGTTGATTCTTTCTCTAATGCTTGGTGATGATGCCAAAAAGGGGGAGAAAATTGTTCAATCTAAATACAAGTAGCTGACATTGATAAATACTGATGATGCAAATCCTGATGGAGGTAATAAGGGGGAACAGAAGGATAGTGAAAGGAGAATAGGTGAAGAGCTAGTTGGAATTAGTGGTTTATCAAAAGCAATCACTAGATCTCAATCTAGACAAGGTGGAGAAAGTGAGAAGAAAAAGAAGAGTTAGATAATTGACTGTGACTACAATATCTCAACAATCTTTACAAGTCACAACTGCTAATGAAGACCAAGGTATTCTGGAGATAGAAGTTGGTGCAGAAGCAAGTCAATATCTTTAAACTCTAAAAGTAAAAGGAAGAAAGACAACTCTATTCTACAAGGATCTAAAGATTAAAATATTTGACTCTGAGGTGAGTAGAAGAATCTTTGAAATAGAAAATCCTGGAGTTGATCTAGAACAACTAAGGAAAATGGAGGAAGACTTCAAGAATTCCATGAAGACATAAAATACTGATATTGCTGTTATTTCTCAAGAACTTTATGAATATGATCCTTCTAACAGGCCAACCAAGGGTATAGTCATAAGGGAGGAAAGTCAGACAGATGATGAAAGGTGTTTCGGATCTCAAGTTATTTTAATTGCTGACAGGAAGTATAAAGGGAAAGAGAAGATATGAGAGAAGTCAAAGCTTTCAAAGCCTAAAGACAAAGCTGTTGCAAAGAAGAAATCAGTATCTACTACAACTAAATCACAAATACTGATAGATTCAATCTATACAGTTGCTCAATCTTTTGATACTGATGAAATTGTTGAAGAAGAAGAAATCAGCCAAGCTCACCAAAGAAGGAAGATTTATGGAGCTGACTGGGCTGATATATTAAAACTAACCTCTGACATTGCTCAAGTTAAAGAAGAAGTTGTTATTCAACCAAACACAACCACTGATTCTACTTATGTTGTTGATTTCTCAAACCCAATTCAAGCTAATTTATCAGATCATAATTCTGAAAACATAGTCTCTGTTAGGTCACACAACACTATAGAAGGGGGTTGAATACAGTGTTTATACAATCAAATCGATTTAACACAAGTATGTAACAAAGATCAAGTATATTAAATAAACTCTATTATAATATGAACTGTTGTTCTCTCTCAGTGATGAACAAATATCACTAAGAGCTGCTAGGTTACAATGTATAATCTTCTCGATAATGATAACACATCTAGTGTAAAACCTAATACTGTGTTTATATAGTACACAGTTATAATATAAGTTTTAATTGATATGGAATATAATTCTGTCTCCTAAAATATATCAATCAGATATCTTCTATAAGTCTTCCAGTCTTCTAACTTTTTCCATGCATATCTTCTTTTGTTTTAGTCTCGATCTTCTCCTGTAAATCAGCTTCCTTCCTTAATTGAAAGTCTTCCCGCACTTAACTTCTGATTTGACCTTAAGTTCTGATATTAAGTTCTGACTTCCATTAAGTCCTGATTTCAGTAAGTCCTGATTTGTCCTGTTGTTAAGTTCTGAAAACTAAACACAAATCATATTAGACATGACATCTCAAATATATCTAACAATCTCCCCCAACTTGTAAATTATGCAAAATATACAAGTTAATAGATTTGATGATGTCAAAAACATTTAAGTACAAATGCAAATAAGAGTTTAACTAGATAACTAACTACAACTTACAGTCCTTGTAGCTTTTACCAATCTCATTGAGTCAATCTGAATCCAAAGTGATTCTTGAAAAAGTTTGATATCAGCTTTTCTTCTTTAATCCTCAGGACTTGAGCTATTGTAGTCTTGACTTACTTCATCTCTTCACCCTGACTTCCAATCTGGTAGATTGCAGTCCTTAAAGTAGAGATATGGTTTCTTTCTAAACCATCATGTAGTCTTATTACCCTAAGATGAGAAGAATCTTCATTGTAGCATAGACATTTCTCTTTAAGTATCACTTCAAGCTTAGCAGAATCCTTCTTCATTGGAATTTCACTTCCATCATCTTCAACAATATTAGGAATGAATTCTGTAACCCTTGAACCAGAAATTCTAGCTTTATCTCTTATGGTCTTCATTATAAATTCTGACCATCTCTTGGTAATATCAGACTTTACCTCTAAAAGGTAATGAAAGAATTGAATTTCTTTCAGTGATTTGTTTAGCACATCTAATTCTGACATTTGATATGTCCTTCCATCTTCAAGAAATAAAATCATATTTTCCTTAACATTGTGCTTGTCATGAACATCCAGTACCACTTGAACAGAGATAACCTTATCAAGGTGTTTCTGTGTAACATCTTCAAGAGGTTTGTCAGTTAGCAAAAATGGATCTCTAGTAGCAACTTCAACTCTTGTTTTGATCTTAGCTTCATCAGAACCTAGTCCAGCTCTGTCTCTTGGTTCTCTAGCATTTAACCCAATAGTCATGAAATCAGACAGTAATTGGCTTTTCTTTGGATCTGATGGTTTGACATTTTCCATAGAAGTTTCTTTTTGTCAGCTACTTTCATCTTGCCTAAATCAACTTGAGCTATGTCAGTGGTTGATGTCTTGATGACTTTGTCAGAACTTGCTATTTCTGTTGTAGCTTGCAGTGCTTCACTCTGAACAACTTGAGCCTTGTTAGAGGTTCTCTTTGATTCTTCAGAAATCTTCCTTCTTTTCAAAGTTTGAACATCTTCATCTTCAGCAAGAGTATCATCGGTAACTTGAACCAGTTTGCACACAGGTTTTATCAGGATTTGAGGAATTTTCATCTCCTGTGGCTTTATAGGTTCATCAACTTTTTCCTTTCCTTTGTCTTTGGGATCAATCTCAATATGTGATATAGTCTTGGGCTTTGATGCCTCATTATTTGACTTCTCCTTGATCACAATGTCTTTTACCTTAGGCCTTAGAGGTTTCTTTGCAACAGAAGCTTTTGACTTAAGATTTGTCTTTTCAGCTTTAAATCTAGCTTCTTCCTCCTCGAGATTTTCTAAATCCATTCCAGGATTATGCTTCAGAAATAATCTTCTAGCAATTTCCTCATCAAGTGTCTGAATCTTGGGATCTTTGTAGTAGACTGTAGTCTGCTTCCCCTTTAACTTCAGAGTTTGCATAAACTTTTGAGAGTCTTGACTTCCACTTTTTGGTATCATCAGGTAGTAGGAGAGAGAGAAGAAGTTCAACTGAAGATTGGATTTCATCCAATTGAGCTTTCTGAGAAGCTTGATTTTATAGGACCTCAGTAATTTGGGCCTGTTGCTTCTCTTGTACTTTCTCAATTGCTTCTACTTTCTCAAGAGTATGTCTGATAATCCTTGTCTTGTCAAGATTGATCTACATATCTAGCTTATTAGCTGATTCTTGTAGTTTATCAACCTTTGCTTGAGTTTCAGAGTGTAGACCTTGAAGGCTTTTGGTAGTTAGAGCTGTGATTTTAAGTTGAGTCTTGAAATCAGAACTTGTCATCAGCTCATCAGCCTAAGCAATGTGCTCTTTCAAAACTTTAGAGCTTGGAATGAAATCAATTTCATTCCACTTCTTGGTCCACTCAACTCCCCTATGAGTTTCTTCCCAAGGAATAGGTGAAGCTTGCTCAACAAACTTCCTAACCAATGCTTCATTTCCAAGAATGGGAGCTGGAGTATCAACATAAACACTGTCTCCAGTACTGGAAGAAAACTCATTATTCTCTGATAAGACAAGTGTATGTGAGGCAATAGGAGATTCTGGAACTACCTCATCTAAATTCTGATCTTCAGGTTCCTGATCAAGAATTGGTGTGGATGGTATCTCAGCATTTAAGATTGGAGAATGAGTTGGAGATGTCTGAGCTGTTGTAGGAGCTTCCAGATAAAGAACAGTAGGAATATTCAGATTGTGAATATCTATTTCAGAACTTGTTGCTTGTTCTTCAGCATCATCTGTTGCTTTTATTGGAGAGACAGGAGGGGTGAGCATAGTATCTTGAACAGTGTCTTGAGAAGTTTCTTGAGCAGTAGTTGGAGATGGCAAAGCTTCAAGTACAATTGGCTGTGAGATCAGAGATTCCTGATCCCCTTCCTCAGCTTCTTCAATATCTTCTAATTGAGGCTTAGCCATGTGCCTTTTTGCCCTCATTTTCTTCAATCTCCTTGATAGTGAAGGAGTTGCTTGAGTATCAGAACTAGCAGTTCTTTTCCTCTTCAAAGTATCAGAACTTTGAGCTTCAGCATTTATCTGTTAGGTTGACCCTTTAGCTTCTGTTTCTTTCTGAAAAACTACAGTTTCAGCTTCAATAGTCACAGGTTCTGATGCATGAACATGTGCTTCCTCTTCACTATCAGATTCATCCCTGAGAATCATCTTTCTTCTCTTTTGTGGAGGTTGAGGAACATACTTTGCCCTTTTAGGCTTGGAAGATGAAGGTCTGATGGTATGTGTTGATGGTTGTTGTTGTGAGGATTGAGCTGATGGTTGGAAGTAAGTTCTGATGGTAGGTTGAGTTGGTTGAGGTTGAGAGGTGGTTGGTTGTGTATTTGTTGGAGGTGTTGATGGAGGTTGGGTGGGTTGGACATTAGGATATAAGGTAGCATAGGTGGCTGGATCAGAATTTACCAAGACTTGTTTGACAGATGTAGGAATTTGGAGGGGTCTCAAAACAGTCTTCTTATTATCAGTAGATAATAAGTCAGTAAAGGCTCTCTTAGCAAGTTTAAATGGTTCAATTAACTCACTTGCTAGTTGGGGTGCATCAGAGCAACAAAAACTATAAATAAGCTGACAGAATCTAGCAGAGTAAACTGTTTTTCTATCTTCTGTCATCCTATCCCCAATAAATCCTAAAATAGCACTTGCATAATCAAAATGAGTTTGATTAATGAGAGCATACCCGATTTGTTGACTGAGAATTGGATTGCATCAAAGTTTGAACATTTGTTTGCAAAAGTTCTGGTGATGCAGTCAAAGAAGAAACTTCATTCCCTCCTTATGTTAGGTCTCTTCAACTGTCCCAGCTTTGCTAAAGTTTTCTCCTAGCCCAGATTGGCCATTAGCTGTTGAAGTGCTGGCTCCTCAACTGTTGAATATGTGCAGTTTTATGACAGATGGAGTGCTTGTCGAACTGTGGCTAAAGTCACCACATGGGCATCCTCCCCTATTGAAAAGATAATACTTGGGGACCCATGAGCACCACCATCATCATACATGCCACTTCTCCAAAACTCCAGCACTTGAGTTTCAGAGATTGCTTTTGGTTGGGTCAAAGCATACCCAATCTCAGAGTTAGCAAGGAAGTCCTGAATGAAGTGAAGTTCTGATGGAGCTTCACCCTTGCTAAGAATAGCCAAGTAGTTGTTGGGAACAAACTTAGCTCCATTGAAAATGATGTCTTTGGGTGCCATTTCTGTAAGAAATAAGTGAGAAAATAGAGTGTATACAAGGTGTTTGATAAAAGTCCTGTAAGAAAAAGCTTCAGAGAATATTAGAGAGAGAGAGAATAAGAGAGATACGAGAAATAAAAGTAGATAAAAGATTATAAAATCTTTTAACTCCCATATTTATACTCTCGTTTTGACAACTGTTATGATTGAAGTAGAACAGACTTTAGAGACCTGACAACATATCATTAGTCAAAACATTATTAGTGGGCACGGGAATTAAGCATTAATAAATGTGCACATGCAGTGTTTCAAGGAAAACACGCTTCCCACTTACTAAATGATTATGACTATTTTTATCTCACCTAATTATATTCTGATTAAATATGACCATTATAGTATTTACCACAAATAAGTCAAGTAAATAAATAATGCCACATAAGCATCAGATTTTGCATCACGATTTAATATCAGAACTTGACTCTTATCATATTTTAACAGTCATCAGAACATGGCTTCTTTACTCAAAAAGTGAATGTTTGTTACTGTGATTCTTTATACAAATACTGACCTGTTTCTTCAGAGTTTAATCATCAGAACTTCCATTAGAACTTGTCCTCAGAATTTATGCATATGACATTTAACTGTTTATCTAAAACAACTTAATCACCACAGTAATTTTCATCATTCATATGGAGTGAAAGTGTGTGCATTAGCAAAATATCAGATAAAGATTAAAGTCTGATAAACTTCAGTACATCTTAGAAATAAGGCATAACTAAGAAAAGTTCTTAAAATCTGTCATTAATTATGAAGTCTACTATAGAACAAATTTATGTAAGAATCCACCTCAACTGTTTGTGCTCATTTTATGCATCTTTTAAAATTCCTTTTTACAGTGGCTTCTCAGTGTAAGTGAGTCACAACTACTATCAGAATTTATGCTATTATCAGAGTATTTCTCCAGTAATCAGAGAATGTGAAAAGTCACCAAGAAAAATTTATTTGCTTTTCTAATGCATATAACGTAATACCAGCAATGCACTTGGGTCTTCCCTTCCACATATTTACTCTAGATATCAAAGGAGTACCTGACTTCAATTTTCTTTTCTTTTCTTTTCTTTTCTTCAGATAAGTGAGGCTTATCAAGCATGTGGTTCATCCGTAAGATTTACTGACATCATAATTTGACAGATGAGAAGCAAGAATCTAGTTTGTGACTTAGTAATAAGATACACAAAGTAAATTTGACTAAGCTCAAAATCAGAATTTACTTATGTTAATGAATTTCCACATAAACAACTAATTCAAACATGGGATTTCTAGTTAGTTAAAGACTACTACGTCAACATCTAGCATAATAATCCTCATTGGATTGAATAATCACAGAACATTCAAATCACTATCAGAGTATATAGATCCACATCAGATAACAATTAGCATTTAATGTATTACAACTTAAGCACATATTACATGAAGATAAGATAATCTGTAAACACTGATCATAAAATCTGATGCATGAGAACAAAAACTAAGCAGATTTAGAGAAAAAACCTGAAACCATTCCAAGTTCATTTACCTGTCTTGTAAAAGTAGCTTCACATAGTGGTTTTGTGAAGATATCTGCTAGTTGTTGATCTGTTGGAACAAAATACAATTCCACTGTACCTTCCATTACATGTTCCCTTATGAAATGGTACCTAATACTGATGTGCTTTGTCATTGAGTGTTGTACTAGATTACATGTCATAGCAATAACACTTTGATTATCACAGTAAATAGGTATTTTAGAAAATTCTAACCCATAGTCTAGTAACTGATTCTTCATCCAAAGAATCTGTGCACAACAGCTTCCTGCAACAATATATTCTACTTCTGCAGTTGATGTGGAAATTGATTTTAGTTTCTTGCTAAACCAAGAAACCAATCTGCCTCCAAGAAATTGGCAGCTTCCACTAGTGCTTTTCTTGTCTATTTTGCATCCTGCAAAATCTGCATCTGAGTAACCTATTAGCTTAAAATCTGATTCTCTAGGATACCAAAATCCTAGATCAGTTGTACCCTTGAGGTACTTGAAAATTCTTTTCACAGCTATAAGATGAGGTTCTCTTGGATCAGCCTGAAATCTTGCACAAAGACAGGTAGCATACATGATATCAGGTCTACTTGCAGTAAATAGAGTAAAAAGCCAATCATACCTCTGTAGTTAGTAATATCTACTGATGAACCAGTATTTTTATCTAACTTGGTTGCAGTGGCCATGGGAGTGGATGCAGTTGAACAATCTTGCATTCCAAATTTCTTCAGTAAATTTCCGGTGTACTTGGATTGATTTATGAAAGTACCTTCTTCATTTTGCTTGACTTGAAGTCCCAGAAAATAACTAAGTTCTCCCATCATACTCATTTGATATCTTGACTGCATTAGCTTTGCAAACCTTTCACAGAGTTTGGCATTTGTAGAACCAAATATGATATCATCAACATATATCTGTGCCAAAAGTAAGTCTTTTCCATGGTTGAGGTAGAACCGTGTTTTATTAATTATACCTCTGTGAAATCAACTTTCCAGAAGGGATTGAGCTAAAGTCTCATACCATGCTCTTGGAGCTTTCTTAAGGCCATAAAGTGCTTTGTCTAATCTGTAGACCTGATTTGGAAATTTTGAATCTACAAATCCTGGAGGTTGTTCAACATATACCTTTTCTTCCAATTCTCCATTGAGAAAAGCACTTTTCACATCCATTTGAAAGACTTTAAACTTTTTGTGAGCAGCATAAGCCAAAAAGATTTTTATGGCTTCCAATCTAGCAACTGGTGCAAATGTTTCATCATAATCAATACCCTCCTGTTGAGAGTAACCTTTAGCAACCATCCTTGCTTTGTTCCTTGTAATTATGCCATCACTGTCAGTTTTGTTTCTCAACACCCATTTTGTGCCAACAATGGATCTGTTCTTTGGTCTTGACACTAGGGTCCAGACTTTATTTCTTTTAAATTCATTCAACTCTTCCTGCATTACTTGCACCCAGTCAGCATCTTGAAGAGCTTCTTCCACTTTCTTTGGTTCAGTATGAGATAGAAAGGAATGATAGAGACATTTATTTGATGCTGCAGTTCTAGTTCTAACACCTGCTTCAGGGTCTCCAATTATTAAGTCAGGTGTATGTGATTTGGTCCACTTCCTTGCAGATGGAAGTTGATTTCTAGAACTGGATCCTCCCCCATGATCCATGCTGTCTCCATCAGCATTTTCTGATGCTCCCCCTATAGTTATGCTCTCTGAAACTTCAGAATTTATATTGGATCCTTCAGGATTTGAAGTATCAGAATTTCCAATCTTATCAGAATTTGGCTCATCAGAACTTGATGAATCAGAACTTGAAGAGCCAGTGACAGGTTCTGATGCTTCTTGAGAGTCTTGAGTTATGGTAGGATCTGCAACTTGCTCCCCCTAGACATGTGCAGTTTCCCTTGGAGTAGTTACCATAGTTTCAATGACATCAGAATTTAACCCGTCAGAATACAGGATCAGGATTTAAGCCATCAGAATTTGCAGAATCAGAACTTAAATCTTCATTTTCAAATCTCAGCTGATCATGATCATTGAAATCTTCATGTCCAGTAATCTTTTTATCATCAAAAGATACATTGATAGATTCCATGACAACCCTTGTTCTTAAATTATAGACTCTGAAGGCTTTTATGGAAAGTGGATATCCAACAAAAATTCCTTCATCAGCTTTTAGATCAAATTTTGACAGCTGTTCAGGATGAGTCTTAAGAACAAAACACTTGCATCCAAATACATGAAAGTATTTCATATTTGGCTTCTTTTTCTTCACCATCTCATATGGTTTTTTTCCATGCTTGTTTATGAGTGTAGCATTCTGTGTAAAACAAGCAGTCTGCACAGCTTCAGCCCAAAAGTAGGTTGGAAGCTTTGCTTCATTAAGCATAGTTCGTGCAACTTCAATGAGAGTGTTTTTCTTTCTTTCTACAACTTCATTTTGCTGTGGAGTTCCAGGTGCATAAAATTCCTGTTTGATTCCATTCTCTTTGCAGAACTCTTCCATGATTGAATTCTTGAACTCAGTGCCATTATCACTTCTTATAATTTTGACAGAATCTTTGACCAATTTATCTAGCTGTCTGACATGATCAGTTAGAGTAGATGCAGTTTTATTCTTCTTGTGCAAGAAATACACCGAAGTGTATCTTGTGAACTCATCCACTATAACCATAGCATATTTCTTCTTTGCAATAGACATGACATTGACTGGACCAAATAGATCAACAAGCAGTAGGTGATAAGGCTCAAGAATTGAAGATTTAGTTTTGCTCTTGAATGAAGATTTTCTTTATTTTGCCTTTTGACATGAATCACAAATGCCATCAGGAGCAAAAACTGATTTTGTTAGTCCCTTAACAATATAACAAGAATTACAGACGGGGGTTGAATGGAATTCTTGAAACTTTTTCTTGAATAAAAATTGTTCTAACTCAATTATATATATCAGTGTGAATTGATTAGCAGAATGCAGAATGATCACTTGAAATGAATCAAAACACAAGTAATTAAAAACAAGAGTCTTTAAAAACTTTCTGATGGATTTGAATGATTCCACCAGAGATATATAATATATATCGAGAGAACTCTGTGTGCAAAAAGCTCACAGCTGCTTACAAATGTTGAACAACTAAGAATGCAGAGAAATACTGAGAATACAGCTTACAAATGTTTCTCTTTTGGTTGCTTAGTTTCTTAGTTAGTTAGTTGTTCTATTTGCTGCTTCTTGGTTTATATATCACCAAGATTACAAAGCAATAAGACAAGATAATAAAACAAAAACTATCGAGTCTATTACAATGCTACTTCATTACTCTATTCCAACATCTTTGAATAGCTTCATAATAGCATGGAAATGGCAATGCTTCTTTGTTCTCGAAAACCCAGTTGAATAGGCTACCACATTCCATTTGCATACACTTGATGCATGTGACTGTGTTGTCACTGTCAATGGATATTTGGATTCTTTATCCGTTGGGTTCATGATCATCTGTCGAGTTAATGATCATCCGTCGGGTTGTTGATCATCCATCGAATTCATTGTTGTTTATCCATCGGATAGCAATCAGGCACTAGACTTCATTTCATTTATGCAGAATTACAAGACATCATCTATGTACAATTAATCAACCTATTCTACATATCTAGTTAAAGTCAACATGACTTAAGTACTACTACAGATTCTAAATAATGTGTATGCGGAAATGTGCTACAGACTTATTGTTACATAAGCTACTCACTCGATGGATAATAAATCATCATCCGTCGGGACTATATTGAGTCATCCTTCGGGACTATAATCCTTATCCGTCGAGTGCTACATTTTCACTAAGTAAAATCTACCAAGGTATTTTGTTAATTAAATCATCAAGTTCACAACATATACAACTTTATCTAAATTATGTTTACTAGAATTGTAGCCATAAATTAAGAGATACTTGATGATAACAAAACACCCTAAAAATACAACTTTGAAAGTAGATAGATAATACTGTAAAGTGCTTCAATTAACAAAATGTACAAAGTTTTGCTCACAGTTATTTTCAAGATGCTCCTCTAGCCTGAGCAGATTTATCTAGTTCCTTGAAGGTCTGGATCTCTTTCCGAGCTTTCTGTTGTTTTCTTCAATCTGATTTTGGAGCTTCCTGTGGAATTCCAGTTCATCAGAGTCTGAGAGATTTAGCTTTTCTTGTATTTCCAAGAGAGTTTCATTGCTAGAGATGCTCAGTTGGTCTTCTAATCTGAAAAATCTTCTCACTCATTTGTCATCCATGAACTCCATCAGCCAGTAGGGCCTTAGATGCACTCTTCTCCCTGTGTAAGGGATAATTAGAGTCTTTGGGAGTGCATCTTTAGCTCTAACACTCATTAGTTCTTCAATCTTCTTTAGAACCAATCTTCTTGCAGTAACATTGAACCCAAAGTTCTTCTTAAAAGATGAATAAACATTAATCAGTATAGCTTGGCTTTCTTGAAGGATCCTGTAAAGTGGCCATTGAATATCCTTTCCTCCCTTGTACTTGAAAATTAGCCTTTCAGGTAGGTTTCTGTAAGCATCAATCCCTCTTACTTCTTCTAGTTCATCTAGATAGAGATTTAGATCAGAGAATTCCTTGATGTCACACAAGTACATGTAATCTCCCTTATTTACTGTAACACCCCCAAATCCGGGGTCGGGGATTCGGGTTATCACGAGTTCCATTTCCCTTATCAATACTTAATCTTAACAGTCAACCAACTACTGCGTACTGTGACCCCACAATATATACACACACACACACCACAAGTTATAGTCTCAGAGATGAATACCAAAAATAACACAAGTCATTTTATTCCACAATTATAAACCATTTCACCATAAAAAGGGTTTCTGAATAATTTACATATTCTTTGCCATTATTACAATTCATAAATATACATAAGTCTGGCACAATAAAAGTTGAAAGCCTAGCCTACTGGTAGCTCCTACCTCAGCTACAACGACATCAACGCCTACAGAAAACTGCGGAACGTTTCCTAACCGCTCACGAATTGGGAGCTTGATCCTTTTCATCTTGTCTATTGTGTGATGAAAGAAGAAAGCAAGGGTGAGCAACAAGCCCACCGAAATAATATGTATAATAATTAACAATATATGAGGATTCTCATAGTACTCATGAAAGTCTTGGTAAAAAAGAAATGAACCAAGTTTGTTATCTTAACGCCACCAAGTCACAAAATATTCAGTATATATATACATATATACTTTTCACAATCTTTTAAATCCTCTGACATGTATAATATACACAGAGTTCCAGTTTATAGCTGTATAAAAATATCGTTGCAAGGTGATCTTATATATCTAACCTTGTCTCAATGTTTTTCTGAAAATCTTTGACATGCATAAGATAATCATTTACTAGATATAAGTTTAAAAGATGAAGTTACAAGATACTCCAATATACTTATATCTTTTCCAAATACTACTTGAACTACCACCGTTCAAGTTATAATCAGTTTCAAAAGTTCATCACACTGATGAGACTACAAGATAAGACTTGAATGGATTAAATCTTTGAAATATTATTGAATGAAATGAAGTTACGAGGTACTTCATTAAGTCCCGATATTTATATATCCACATATATGTCTCTTATATATTTCCTGGAAACCTCTGCCATGTAAAGTATGAACATTGTTTGTAATATCCAATGAATTTTGGAAAGAAAAGAATTTTGGCATAAACCCGATATCTTGCTGATCAGGCAAAGATACCAATAAGTAACCTTTACTACTAGTAGATGGACGAATTCCCCACTGGTCATCACCCTGGCCGCAATAGGGCCTTATGCTGGACTGCCACTCAGCCACTTACGCATTTGATGGACTCCCACTGAGCCACTTACACTTTCATGGACGCCCACTGAGCCCATGTTACTTATGCCGACTCAATAGATGGACTTACTTCCCGAACGTTGGGTAGGTTATCAATTCATTTATCAAAACAACAACCTCGTTGCGAATATAAAATACACCACAGAGCCGGATCCCTCAGGTTTTGAGCGAGTATTTACATCCCCTTTGAAAGGAAGATCTTAAATATAAAAATGAGTTTTGAGATCCGCTCTAACTTTTAAAATCATTTTGAAGACTCGAAAACATTTTTAAGAATGTTTGGAGTAATGCTGATTTAATGAAATAAATCAGTCCCGATATATTAGAAAATATTTGAATATTATTATTTAAATAATATTCCCATAAGGATAATCTTTATAAAAATAATTTGAAGTAGAAGTTTTAAAACTCATTCTTGAAATGAATAATAAATAACCAAAGATATACTTATACGAAAGTACGATCTTTATTTGAATAATCGAAAATAAGTTTGATTATCGAAACATTATTCTTTAATAAAATAAAGAATATTATTTAGTAAATAAGCGGAGTCATAAGTCCTCAAATGAATATTCAAAGTAATATTCATTAAATAAAATAAACCGAGTCATAAGTCCTCGAATGAATATTCAAAGTAATATTCATTAATAAAAATAAAGTTATCGAATAAACCTTATTCGATTAATAGTTTTGAAAACTATATCTATATATATATATATATATATATATATAAATACATATAATATACTCGGGAATATCGACTCCCGGTTTTAGAAAATGTTCGCCTTTGGGTCCCCTATACTAAGGGTATATGCAACTACTGCTTATCTCTAGCATAGGTATTATACAATTATAAGCATTGGAATCAACAGATAGATATCAAGATTACGAAACAAACATGCATATAAACCATATCAGCATGCTCCAATATATCGCAAGATTTGCTAATTAACCATCATGCATCTATCACAAGATAATGCATATACATATATACATCACAACAACAGTATAACGGGTAGAAAACTTGCCTGAGCGACTGGGGGTGATAAAAGGCCTGGGACGAGTCTGGTAACCTATAAACATCATATAAGTTGGAATTAAACCAAAGTCGCTTATGAATCTATACTTTAACAAATTAGACCCTAACGTTCGCTTTTGCGCTTAACGATTCACTTAAGTCGCTCGAGTACCCTGGGCTCCACCATTTTTAATAAATTAACCATTAGGAATTTTAAGGCGATTCTTTCGCGAGTATCCTAAAACTGCCTAATCCACTTTACATAATTGTTTTAAAGTAATGCGAAGGGTAAGGGTTCGGTCGCGAAACACTGTTACTTAAAACGGTCGTTTCTCCTAAACCGTACATCGGATTCAAGCGAACCACATATCAAAACGAAGCTCGTAACATGAACTATCTAATCATGGCAATGGTCAAAGAGTTCTCGGGTCCTGATTTTAAGAACAAAAACAGTCTAAAGTAAATCGGGCATTACGACGACTATGTTTACGCGATTACCAAATTTAAACCATTCCAATCAATTCACAATTCAACCCACAATCACCACAACCAAACTTCATCCATTATTTACTACAACAGCCCCAACAACTCAATATTTCCAATTTATACTACTTCTCAATCATGAACTAAGAGCTTACTTAAGTTCATTAACTAATCATCAAGATTTACAACTCCAAAAACATTACAAAACCAACCAATCTCTAAGTATTCAATAATCATGCCTCTCATGAACTATAATACTCATAATAAGCTCTTAACATTCAATAATAGTGCTAGGTTAAGAGATTATACCTTTCTTGTGAGTAGGAGTAAGTAATGAGCTTGAAACAACCTTGGAAAATCCTTACTAAAGCTTTATCTAAACAAAAACACAAGATCAAAATTTCAAGTTCTTGAATAACACTATTCACTCTCTTCTTCCATGAATTATAGGAAGAGATTGTGAAGGAATTTGAAGCATAGACTTATAGGATATCTATATCTATGTACAAGGAACCTTAGATAATTACCTCACTAATTAACAAGGCTTGGAACTTGAATTTGAGTTTTTTCTTTCTTTGAAATGGACAAAGGCCGAGAGCTTCTTGTTGGATAATGAAGTCAATTTTGTGTTTTGTGATTTGAATTGTTTTGCTTGGTTGTTTTGCCTTTTGTTTTTCTTAATTACCTTTTAACCATTGTAAATTTTGTATAGTTTATAATCAACCAACACTTCCTTCCCTTTTTGGTCATGCTTATGTCATCCTTCTATGTCATCTTCCCACACTTGTCCTCTTCTTGTTGGTGTGATGATATCATCATCATTAACCTCTTTGATTAACTCCTAATTACTTGGCTAATGATCGCTGATCTATTATACGGTTCGCTTAACTTTCATTCTCGTTTATCGTTTGAGGGATCATACCCGGGATCTTATTACTTGGGTTTCCTTACCTTTCTCAATACATTATATTCCTTTTATAATCCTCTCTTATAATCCTTGAATTTAAATACTTTTTATCATGTTATCTTATACTCAATTCTTTCGGTATCTAGTGGATTTTCGGGAAAAATCAAAGTGTTTCGAATTTGGATTCTGACGATTTTTACATACACTTATATACAATATAGAGTACTAATAAGATCTCAGAATAACAATAAAAGAACCTCTACAAAGTGTGGCATGAAAAGTTTTCTTATTCAGCATAATCAGCAAAATCACTATTCATAAGGGTTATAAAAAGTCCAATTTTTTTGGGGTTATTACAGTCTCCCCTTCTTAAAAGGATTCTGTCCCGGAATCAGATAAAAATGAATAGGGATACTTTCTTAGCATTGCACTTTCTAACTCTCAAGTCAATTTTCCCACATTGTGGTTCTACCATCAAACTCTGACTAGTTTGATAACCCTTCTCCTAAGCACTTGTGTTCCTTTTCAATCTATAACCTTTCCCGGTTGCTCCCTATAGGTTACGTTTGGTTGCATGCCTATGCGCTCATATGCTAACTTCCCAATATGACTTAATATATCCAAGGGTCCAACGATTCGTGGGCCTAGCTTTCCTTTCTTTCTGGACCACATCCCTCATTTCCAAGGGAATACCTATAACAGCACTAGGTCCCCTACTTCCTACTCTTTTTCATTTCATGTCAAATCAATATACTTCTTATGTCCATCTTGGGCTATTACCAGCCGTCCTCTGATTACATCTATTATATCCTTGGTCATTTGGACTACTGCGGGTCCGAGCATCTTGCGCTCTACAACTTCATCCTAACATAAGGGAGATCGACATTGTCTTCCCTCAAGGATCTCATAAGGCGTCATCTCAATACTGACATATCATCTATCGTTGTAAGAAAACTCAATCCGTGTTAAGTGATCATTCTAAATTCTTTCAAGTTTATTGCACAGACCCTCATCATAACTTCTAGCGTTATAGCTTTTGTTTCTCAATACCCACTCTTTTCCAGTTCGTAATCGTTACTATCTTCCCTTTATAATACCATTATGCCTATACTGTCACTCTCTAGCGTTCTATAACCTTCTAATAATTTCATCGACCTTAGTACCACGAACGCGTTAGAATCGGAATACCATCGTACTAGTACCACTTCATCTCTAGCTGCCTCCATCTTTGAAAGCTTGGTCCTTCATATAGAAGTAAAAGAATTTATTGAGAGATCACTATGATCATGAACACTTGTTTTATTGCATAGTTAGTACAGAAGGTGGCCAACCTTTAGTACTTGACAAGCAATTAAACAACATGTGGTATCATACTAGGCTTCTATCACACAGATAGATAGTCATTCGGCAATACCTCCCCTTCTGGAAGGGTTGTTCTTCTCAGCTTATACAAAATGAAAAGGAGAGAAAATAACGAATTGAAGAGAATTGTATATGAAAAAAAAAATACTGCCACAAATATCTGGCTTGGAATCTACCTATGAACTATAGAGGTTTGTCATAGGAGAACAAAACATATGTAGCTTAAATATTTTTCTTATTCCGTCCATCATTCTATGGACCCATGCTCTTCCTCGAGCTTATAAACAATCACCGTTGAAACTCCCTTGACAACAAAAATCGAATCTCAGATTTCATTCTAGACATCATAGTTACTAGAATCCATTGCTATTCCGTAACCTTCTTCGTATAGTAATACTACTCTTTATCGATAAGAAGGAATAATTATATCATAGGTAAATGATCGCCTTAGTTAGGATACCGATGATTACTTATACATCACCATGACCCGATTAGTGGTACTCAATCTCACCGCTCATTACATTACAACTCTCACAGTTGTCATTGTATAAATATTCATAGAATCGTTGATGCATTACTATAGTCCACCACGGACCTACGGTAGTCATTTGTTTTCCTCGGAATCTTAATATCTAATCATACGGAGTCCATATCTGCCGTATAAAAATCTTCTAAGGAGGTAACAGGATCACCTTTCATGATTCATGAAAAATACTCCTGAACTTGACATACATATGACATGAAGCAGATAAAATTGCAGAAGAGTTTCAATCAAAGCAACGATATCAGGTTAATACCATTCTTAATCATATATCTTTATTAGGAGACATGAAGTTCAAAAGTTTATTAAGTCCTTTCCCAACATGGTCTTGGCAAATCTCAAGATAGGACCTTCTAAGATAGGTAGCCTGCTCACGGAAATTTTATGAACTAAATCTTTACCAAACTACTATTACGGTTGGGTATTGCACATTCATCAGAAGGAATGTCAATCTTTCAAACCATAATACAATCTTCACGGCTTTAATCATTATCACTGTATTCCTCTGGCACGAGCGCCGATAATTGTCTTCTTACACTTAGAGTGTCGGCCACCTCTTTGGCCTTTCCTGATAGTAATACTTCCTTACAATCAATGTCATTTTAACCACCTTCACTAAATTTTCTACCTCATTTCAAATCACTGCTTATGTGAAAATGCTTTTCTTAAGTCCTTGTGACAAAAAAAAATCACCATTTTTCCATAAGTCACTGCCTTAGTCTTCAAATGTAAACATTATCATGGCTGACTCTCGATCATACTTAGGACGTCTTTAATCTTGGGCCTTTCTTGCTTTAACAATTCTGACCTTCATTGGTTCAATCTATACTTCTTATGGTTTAACACGTACCCACCTGGCATTATTATAATTACGCAATTTTTCCTTCATCAAATTTCTATTCTTGAGAACTTCGAATATTACCTTTCTCCTTATAAAACCTCTAAGGTTATCCTTAAATCATTCCTCCTGTATTCCCTAGATACAGGGCATATCAAAATATCATTTACTAATACTAGAACCATTGTTTATACACTTCTGAAAAATTTCTCCACTGATCCTTAAAGGTTGTTGTTACCTTAATCCTTTCCAATTCATACTGTCAAAACTCATATTGTCCCTATTAAGGGTGAAATGCCAACCTTCATGCATTCCCCTATGGTTCATCTCAAGTTATCGAAGTTATATCCTTAATTCCACCTTTAAAAAGGTACTTGCATCCTTCCATGGATAAATCAAGTCATATGTCCTTGATAGATTATCTTATTCAATCATTCCCACCCAGATAGTCTATACCAATTTCATAATAGCATCTTTATTCAAACTGAGGTCAACCCATATGGCCTTCAAAAGATAACAATGGTTACCCACTTTTCTTTCCTAATTTGGTAATAACAACAGGGATGTTCTGGAAGATATTGGTCGTGTTCAACGTGAACTTCTTCTTAATAATTCCTCATTTACTTTTGTTGTTTATCTCAACAGTCATCTCAATGTTGGGATATCTTTCATACCTGGCATCTCCCTTAATGGGTATCAAACCACCGGTCTTACACTTCACATTCTTGAAGGTCACTTCCTTCATCCAATTTTCCTAATTTCTTACTTCCTTGTCTCCTCAGTCTATCCGCGTCTCATTATTTATCATTCGAACTATCTCAAGGTTTCCTCGAATCCTCCCAACTTACAGGGGATAGAATATATGTATCTCTTATGCCTTCAACCATCAACTTTAACTTATGGTGAATCACCCTCATCCTGACGAATACATACTTTTTTATTTTTATTTCTACGAGTCTTTAGGGTTTCCTCATACCCAACTCCCTTATCATTCCTACAACTTTATTATCTTTATTTTCCTTTCCACTTCAGTTTCTTTTATTTTCGTTTCTATTACAACTATTTCATGAACCAACACCACATAAGCATTAATTTCAAACATCCCGTCATTCTGGGATTCGTGTCCTCAGGACGAATCTTGCCAACTTTTACAACTTAGATTCATAACTCATCATACTCGTCTGCCTTTGTTCTGGCTCTAAAGCTTTTACACTATCTCTGTAACCTTGGGAAGTACTTTCCCGAAAATAATTGACTGAACTTTAATCAGTTTATTATAACCTCTGGCCCCGTGTCTTTCTTCGCCTTTCACCAGCGGGTGGCCTCTCTCTTAGGAAGGTAAGTGACAAAACAGTCTTTTGCGCTTCGTCAATCATTTAGAATCTCAAATGATTCCTATATTTCCTTTAGCCAGGCTCTTGCCTCGACTGAGTCAGCTTGTTCCTTGGAACTCTGAGAGCTTAGCGACTTAAAGGTCCTGAAAGAATTTTTCACCTCATTGTTTCCTCAGGGTGGTGGTTGGGGATAATAGTCTAAGTTCTGTCTCGAAAGGTCCATGATTTGTCGTATAGGAGTACCGTCTCGGGTCTCCTTTCCTTACTCGACTTCTGTTTCCTTAGTCTGAACGTTCCCTCCTCCTCCCCATAATCGGGGTCATCCTACATGTTTTAAATCCTCATTTTCCACTTCATTATGTAATGGGTTCCTTCTATCTTGATGGCGACCTCCCTGACTATCACGTTCAGGGTTTGCTCTAAATCTTATTCCTCAAACTAGCTTTCATCTAAGATCTCATCTTTAAGCTCTTGAACATTTAGAACCCAAATTCTGTAGGAACGTCTCATTATTCCCTTATCATCTTTCTCGGTATTAATCTCTTCTCCAGTCATTGGCTCTCTGCCTTCATTCATCAATTTTTCTTGGCACAATATGATCTTTTTCAATAATTCGGGCTGTATTACAATCTCAAACAGCTTTTCGGTACCGGCTCCGGTTACCTTCACTTCTATTTCCATTTTCTCGAAATCTTTAATCTACTCTTCCGAGGATATTATTATCTTGAGACTCTCCTTCCTACTAAGGGCATTAGCCACCATTTTGGCTTTCCCTGAATGATAAAGAATCTCATAATCGTAATCCTTGCTTAGCTCTAACCACCTAATATGGTGCATGTTGAGTTCTTTCTGCGTTAAAATGTACTAGAGCACTCATGGCTTGTGTAAATCTCGCACTTCTCTCCATACAAGTAGTGCCTCCAATCTTTAGGGCAAAACTATTGCCACGAGCCCAAGCTCATGGGTGGGGATATCAAATTTTATATTCCCTCAATTGTCTTGACGCGTACACGATTACCTTGCTGTGTTGTATAAGAAGCACCCTAATTCTTTATGCGAAGCGTCACTACCACTAAAAAATATCTCCTTTTCCATCCGGCAACGCCAACATAAGGGCCGTCACCAACATTTGCTTCAGTTCTTAAGAGCTGTTCTCGCATTTCTATGTCCATTCGAACTTCTCAGTCTTACGAGTAAGCCGCGTTAAAGGGGCTACTATCTTTACAAACTTAAACGAACCTCTGGTAGTGACCGACCAATCCTACCTCTGGTAGTTTCCCTAACCATGGTCATCAATTCCTCAGTGGTCCTTTATTCATTCTTGTCAGGATCCTCCATGGGATCCTCCTCAGCAACAATCCCTTCTAGGACAACATCCTCAACCACTACATCCTCAATATGAACGTCATCCGGTCCCGCGTTAGGACGCACTATCAGATCCACAATTTGATCTCCAATAAGTAATAAAACATCATCGCGCTGTTGCTCCTTAACCTCAGGGTTCGGAGTCCCGCTACCATCTACGATAACGAACTACGCTTCCATCACGATATTTATAAGGGTTCCCATAAGGGTTTTAACTGTCAGTACTACGTTAGGTAGTCCGACTATGAACTTGGCAATAGTTCTTATTATCTTAGTGAACTTATTATTTTAACGTCACATCATCTCTGAGGTTTATAACGCTTGGCTCTGATACCATTTCTGTAACACCCCCAAATCCGGGGTCGGGGATTCGGGTTATCACGAGTTCCATTTCCCTTATCAATACTTAATCTTAACAGTCAACCAACTACTGCGTACTGTGACCCCACAATATACACACACACACACACCACAAGTTATAGTCTCAGAGATGAATACCAAAAATAACACAAGTCATTTTATTCCACAATTATAAACCATTTCACCATAAAAAGGGTTTCTGAATAATTTACATATTCTTTGCCATTATTACAATTCATAAATATACATAAGTCTGGTCAAAAATACGAATTTTTTTGATCGAACTCTCAAACTTTTCGTTTACACAGTAGTGATATTCTTTGTTTATAAAAGTTGAAAGCCTAGCCTACTGGTAGCTCCTACCTCAGCTACAACGACATCAACGCCTACAGAAAACTGCGGAACGTTTCCTAACCGCTCACGAATTGGGAGCTTGATCCTGTTCATCTTGTCTATCTGTTGTTGTGTGATGAAAGAAGAAAGCAAGGGTGAGCAACAAGCCCACCGAAATAATATGTATAATAATTAACAATATATGAGCATTCTCATAGTACTCATGAAAGTCTTGGTAAAAAAGAAATGAACCAAGTTTGTTATCTTAACGCGACCAAGTCATAAAATATTCAGTATATATATACATATATACTTTTCACAATCTTTTAAATCCTCTGACATGTATAATATACACAGAGTTCCAGTTTATAACTATATAAAAATATCGTTGCAAGGTGATCTTATATATCTAACCTTGTCTCAATGTTTTTCTGAAAATCTTTGACATGCATAAGATAATCATTTACTAGATATAAGTTTAAAAGATGAAGTTACAAGATACTCCAATATACTTATATCTTTTCCAAATACTACTTGAACTACCACCGTTCAAGTTATAATCAGTTTCAAAAGTTCATCACACTGATGAGACTACAAGATAAGACTTGAATGGATTAAATCTTTGAAATATTATTGAATGAAATGAAGTTACAAGGTACTTCATTAAGTCCCGATATATATCCACATATATATCTCTTATATATTTCCTGGAAACCTCTGTCATGTAAAGTATGAACAGAGTTTGTAATATCCAATGAATTTTGGAAAGAAAAGAATTTTGGCATAAACCCGATATCTTGCTGATCCGGCAAAGATACCAATAAGTAACCTTTACTACTAGTAGATGGACGAATTCCCCACTGGTCATCACCTTGGCCGCAATAGGGCCTTATGCTGGACTGCCACTCAGCCATTTACGCATTTGATGGACTCCCACTGAGCCATTTACACTTTCATGGACTCCCACTGAGCCCATGTTGCTTATGCCGACTCACTAGATGGACTTACTTCCCGAACGTTGGGTAAGTAATCAATTCATTTATCAAAACAGCAACCTCGTTGTGAATATAAAATACACCACAGAGCCGGATTCCTCAGGTTTTGAGCGAGTATTTACATCCCCTTTGAAAGGAAGATCTTAAATATAAAAATGAGTTTTGGGATCCGCTCTAACTTTTAAAATCATTTTGAAGACTCGAAAACATATTTAAGAATATTTGGAGTAATGCTGATTTAATGAAATAAATCAGTCCCGATATATTAGAAAATATCTGAATATTATTATTTCAATAATATTCCAATAAGGATAATCTTTATAAAAATAATTTGAAGTAGAAGCTTTAAAACTCATTCTTTAAATGAATAATAAATAACCTAAGATATACTTATACGAAAGTACGATCTTTATTTGAATAATCGAAAATAAGTTTGATTATCGAAACATTATTCTTTAATAAAATAAAGAATATTATTTAGTAAATAAGCGGAGTCATAAGTCCTCGAATGAATATTCAAAGTAATATTCATGAAATAAAATAAACCGAGTCATAAGTCCTCGAATGAATATTCAAAGTAATATTCATTAATAAAAAATAAAGTTATCGAATAAACCTTATTCGATTAATAGGTTTGAAAACTATATCTATATATATATAAATATATATAATATACTCGGGAACATCGACTCCCGGTTTTAGAAAATGTTCGCCTTTGGGTCCCCTATACTAAGGGTATACGCAACAACTGCTTATCTCTAGCATAGGTATTATGCAATTATAAGCATTGGAATCAACAGATAGATATCAAGATTATGAAACAGACATGCATATAAACCATATCAGCATGCTCCAATATATCGCAAGATTTGCTAATTAACCATCATGCATCTATCACAAGATAATGCATATACATATATACATCACAACAACAGTATAACGGGTAGAAAACTTGTCTGAGCGACTGGGGGTGATAAAAGGCCTGGGACGAGTCTGGTAACCTATAAACATCATATAAGTTGGAATTAAACCAAAGTCGCTTATGAATCTATACTTTATCCAATTAGACTCTAACGTTCGCTTTTGCGCTTAAGGATTCACTTAAGTCGCTCGAGTACCCTCGGCCCCACCATTTTTAATAAATTAACCATTAGGAATTTTAAGGCGATTCTTTCGCGAGTACCCTACCAAATTCCTAATCCACTTTACATAATTTTTTTATACCCCAATTAGTCCTTTAAGGTCCTTAACCAAGGTTTTAAAGTAAGGCGAGGGGTAAGGGTTCGGTCGCGAAACGCAGTTACTTAAAACGATCGTTTTTCCTAAACCGTACATCGGATTCAAGCGAACCACATATCAAAACGAAGCTCATAACATGAACTATCTAATCATGGCAATGGTCAAAACCTAACAGTGAGTTCTCGGGTCCTGATGTTAAGAACAAAAACAGTCTAAAGTAAATCGGGCATTACGACGGCTATGTTTACACGGTTACCAAATTTAAACCATTCCAGTCAATTCACAATTCAACCCACAATCACCACTACAACCAAACTTCATCCATTCTTTACTAAAAAAGCCCCAACAACTCAATATTTCCAATTTATACTACTTCTCAATCATGAACTAAGAGCTTACTTAAGTTCATTAATTAATCATCAAGATTTACAACTCCAAAAACATTACAAAACTAACCAATCTCTAAGTATTCAATAATCATGCCTCTCATGAACTATAATACTCATAATAAGCTCTTAACATTCAATACTAATGCTAGGTTAATATATTATACCTTTCCTGTGAGTAGGAGTAAGTAATGAGCTTGAAAAAATCTTGGAAAATCCTTACTAAAGCTTTATCTAAACAAAAACACAAGATCAAAATTTCAAGTTCTTGAAAAACACTACTCACTCTCTTCTTCCATGAATTATAGGAAGAGATTGTGAAGGAATTTGAAGCTTAGACTTATAGGATATCTATATCTATGTACAAGTAACCTTAGATAATTACCTCACTAATTAACAAGGCCTGGAACTTGAATTTGAGTTTTTTCTTTCTTTGAAATGGACAAAGGCCGAGAGCTTCTTGTTCGATAATGAAGTCAATTTTGTGTTTTGTGATTTGAATTATTTTGCTTGGTTGTTTTGCCTTTTGTTTTTCTTAATTACCTTTTAACCATGGTAAATTTTGTGTGGTTTATAATCAACCAACACTTCCTTCCCTTTTTGGTCATGCTTATGTCATCCTCATATGTGATCTTCCCACACTTGTCCTCTTCTTGTTGGTATGATGACATTATCATCATCAACCTCTTTGATTAACTCCTAATTACTTGGTTAATGACCGCTGATCTGTTATACGGTTCGCTTAACTTTCGTTCTCGTTTATCGTTTGAGGGATCATACCCGGGATCTTATTACTTGGGTTTCCTTAACCTTTCTCAATACATTATATTCCTTTTATGATCCTCTCTTATAATCATTGAATTTAAATCCTTTTTATCCTGTTACCTTATACTCAATTCTTTCGGTATCTGGTGGATTTTCGGGAAAAATCAAAGTGTTTCGAATTTGGATTCTGACGATCTTTACATACACTTATATACCATATAGAGTACTAATAAGATCTCAGAATAACAATAAAAGAACCTCTACAAAGTGTGGCATGGAAAGTTTTCTTATTCAGCAAAATCACTATTTATAAGGGTTACAAAAAGTCCAAAATTTTTGGGGTTATTACATTTACTTTAGATTGAGCTTTGACTACAGATTTGGATTTGAGAGGTGACAATTTCACTTTCTTGACTGCTCTTGACTTTTTTCTTTTTGGCTTGCTAAGGATTGGCAGATTGAAGTCAGAAATTGGTATGTTCTCCCATTCTATTGGTTCATCCTTAGGCACAATAGGTTTACCATGAATGTTCCTGTAAGGATCCACCACCTTGATATCTTCAAATACCACAGAGGGTTTTGATGCTTGAGTTGTAGTTGGAGTGGATTTTTTGGGAAATTGATTCTCCAATTCCTTATCAACAATGTCCAGTTTCCTTTTGGTTCTTTTAGCCAATTCCTTGATTCTTGGAGCTTTCTTCTGTTGTTCAACTTGCTTCTTTGGAACTTGAGATTCAATGATTTCAGATGGCTGATCAGGAATTTGTTGTGATGAATTTACAACATGTAGCTTGGCCAAGATAGCAATTTGCTCTTTCTTCTGTTTAGCCTTTTTAGCATCTAGAGTAGCTTGCTTCTTTTCCTGCTTCAATCTGGCCTTTTCTTCTCTCTTTGCTTCAGCAAATTGAGGGTGTCCAGCCACTACAAAAATTTCTTTCCCATTCCTGAAAACTTTAGCAATTCTCTTTTTCAAAGCTGAATTAGCTGGATCTTTGTAGAAAGCAATTGACCTTGGCAGAAGCTTATTTTCACCAGGCTTAGATGTCTCATACACAGTATCCAAAGGGTTCTTCGATGATAATTTTGGATAGTTCACCCTTGGTTTTAGAATTATTTCAGCCTTTGGAGATTTGATACATGATGACTGTCCCCTTTTCAGATAGTTCAAGCTCATTTCATTCACAGAAATCTGCTTGATTTGAGAGTGATGGATGGTTGACTTTTCTGGCTACTTTACTAGCCCAAATTTCGTTTGTATATCCTCATCAATCTTCTCCCAGTTGATTGGTTTCAACTACTTCATTTCAGCTGCTCTAATGTTGGCTGCTGCTGCATTTATCAGGTCTATACTGTCTGTAACTGGTGGCTTTATGATAGTAATTGAAGGCACAATTACTTTACTGATTTGAATTTGAAGCCTCTCCCCCTCACTTGGTCCTTTCTCCCCCTTTTTGTTATGATCAAGTTGAGTAGAGGAGGAGGTTTGAGCAGCCACCAGTTTTTGAAGTAAATCTGTCTGTTGGGCTTGATGAAGATGAATGGTTGTTAAAGATGCTTCCATGGCTGACATTCTTGTATACAAGGCATCTATCTTGTTTGCAAGATCATAATTTTTTCTTAATTGCCTCTTGATGTCAAGCATTGTAGCTTCTGGAAGATTAGAATCCATCTTGTCTAAAATGGCCTTCTTTATTTCCTCAATATCACCTTTGATGGTGTTTACATCCCTAGCATATTGGAAGCCTTGAATTTGTTGAAGTTGCAGAGAGGCTAGATGTGCCTAAAGGAGCTTCTTGGAGCTGGCATTTGTAGTGGTTTGAAGAGCAGTATTTGTCTGATTGATTAGTTGGATCAGGGTTGTCTTGAAGTAGTGCTCATCACAGTGCTTTGAAAATGCCCATGATGGCATACCTGATCTTGAACTGGAACCTACTTCTCCCCCTATATCCATTACTTCATCTTCACTATCCCCACTTCCATCACCAAAGAAATTAGCTGAACCACCAGTCTCATAATCCACATCACCTGCTGTAGAGGGCAAAGCTGTGATGGCATCCTTAGCTCTTAGCATAGACTGTGTGGGATGCACCAGATTGAGCAGCCTTTCTGCATTGTCATTGCCCTGTTCAGCTAGAAGTTGATAAGCTGGAATAGGGTGAGTAAATGCCTCAGCATCAAGGGAGGTGGAATCTATAACAGCTTGAGGTTGCTGAGATAGTTCCTCCCTGTCTGTATCCTGGACATTCATTAACTCACTAGCAATGACATCCATCCTTATAGCTCTTGTAAGTGCATTTCTCTCATTTTCTCTCTTTTGTTGCATCAGGGTCTCACCCTGGCTCCCCACCCTCACACCCTCACCTTCACCATCTAAGGTGGGACTTCTCTCACTTTCTTTTGCCAGTCCTGAAGAAATGGATTGCATAATTTCACTCATTTCCTCTCCTTTTTCCTGGGATCAACCCAGACTCTCACTCATAACACTCTTCTCTCTCAATCCTAATAGTGACTGTACAACCACTAATTCTTTTGCACTTGAAATAAATGAAGTTTGAGGTGGTGCAGAGACACTCGACGGATAAGGAATATCCATCGGGTTAGTGATTTTGCTAACCGACGGATAACTGCTGTTAAGCTTATCCGTCGGGATACAGTCACTCCTCGACGGATGAGCAATATTCATCGAGAGAGTAGAAATGAATGAACTTGGAATAGAAACTATTGTGGACTCTGTGCTGAATGATGATATTTTGGGCACAGATGATTCAACAGTTCCTGAAAGAATTGGCAAGTGAGCCAACAAATCATCTAAAAGATGATGCTCACTTGCACTAGATTTTGGCTTCCCCAACAAAGTTGAAGAAGGGGAATCAGGAATTGATGTGTTTATCATGTCCACATCCAGAGAGTTTGTGGGTGAGTTTGGTGTTTGAGGTGCTTCTATTACTAGAGATTTTGGTTGTGACTCCACATTTATTGGAGCCACGTTAAACTGAATTTGTGAAGGTGTAGTGACTGTGTCTTTAGCACCAGTTTGCACAGTGTGTGTACCCTGTGCATCCCCAAGGGTTTTTGATTTCTTCTTTCTGGCATAAGTTTGGGGTGAGCTTGTGTCCCTAACCCTCTTGACATGTGCTCTTGGTTGAGAGCTTTGTTCAATAGCTACATCCTTTTGGGAGGATGCAGCTAGAAATGAGCTTTTATCCTTTTTAAGCACTACAGTAAGTTGGGAAACTGCAGTGTGACCAGGCTGGGAACCACTCAACTCTCCATCCTTATCCTTAGGGTTTCTTTTATGTTCACCCCTTCCCTCACCTGCCTTACCCACCTGCACACTCCCCTCTTTGGTTTTGGTGGATTTTGCAACTGACATCTTTTGAGAGATACCAGAGGGGGTTTTCTTTGATTTGGATTTAGAAATTTTTGCTGGTTTGGTAGCTTGGGTAGGCAACTGTTGGGTCATTGACACAGTTTCCATAGGTACACTGGAACTCAAAGAAACTTGTGAGGTTGGAATAGCAGGGATAGATGAACTTACCTCACTTACCTGAGGTGCTTCCATTGCAGGGAAATAGAACAGTGGCACCTCCTTATGATGATTGGCCCTATAAGGAATCTAATTTGTTGTTAGGGTTCTCAAGCACAATTCCCTCGGAGAGGTGGTTAACTAACATCATAAAGAATCTAGCATAATACACATTCTTACCTCTCTTATTTAACTCTCCTAGTTTGAATACCAACTCAAATAAAACAAGGTCACTAAAATTATAGAACCTATTTGTAACTAGCTTGTAGAGCATGTTAAGCAGGGAGATATTGACTGGATCAAAATTACTGATTTTACCTGGAAAGACCTTTGTCACTGCATCACACATAAAACTCCATTCTTTCCTAAGGCCCAATCTCCTAATGTCACTTAACTTAGAAGTAGAAAGAGCATAGTTCATGGAATTAAACATATTGATTATGTCAGTGTCAGTGTGTGGTGAGGTCACACTGTTATCAGGAATCTTGAAACATGCTTTTATAACATCACTATTGATACAAAATTTCTTACCTTTAATGGTGAGTGTGATTGTTTTATCTGTTGAGTTGTATGTAGTTGTGGTCCACATCTCTTCAACAACTTCACAAAAGATTGTGGGTGATTCCAGCATGGCATAGTTAAGCTTGCAATTCTTCACAAAGTCCATCATCTTGTGATAGTCACTAGATTGCTGAATCCCCTTGTTTACTAATGCAGTGAAATTGTTCTTCTCATAAATAAACCCAGTTTGAGACATAATCTTGACAATAGGCGCCATTGTTAAAGAATAAGAGCTTGAAGAGAGAAAGTAAGTGCTTTGAAAGAGAAAGAAATTAGAGTAGTTGATTTGAGAATGATAAAAGAAAAGCAATGGAAATGAAATAAGCTTTTATACTATCTCAAAAATAACTGTTAAAAATAATAAAATAAAATAAAGTAACCAATGAAAATTGCCTAAAATAGCCGTTTAAAAATAACCTGTAAAAATTCCACCCATTATCCGTCGTGTTATGCTTACAAACTGTAAGTATACTCGATAAATAATGTTCAGGGAATTAACGGCTAAGATTAAGACAATTCAACGGATGAGGATAAACTGTTATCCGTCGAGTCATAAAATATTCCAGAAAAATAATTGATTTTTATTAGCAAATTGTATATCGACGGATGATCAAACTCGATGGATAACGATCATCCATCGAGATGTCAATTTTGACTTAGCCAAAATTTCATCCAAGACTGAAAAATCAATTAAGTTTCTGGCTGCTTTACAACTTGCAAATTATCTCATAAAGATTTAAGAATAATTAAGCATACCTATCTCACTTACCAACCTTGAAAAGGTGGATTCATCCAGTGGCTTGGTAAAAATATCTGCAAGCTGCTTCTCACTTGGAACAAAATGTAGTTCCACAATACCATTCATTACATGTTCCCTTATGGAGTGGTACTTGATGTCTATGTGCTTTGTCCTTGAATGTTGTACTGGATTTTCAGTGATGGAAATTGCACTTGTGTTATCACAGAAAATAGGAATCCTTTCAACTTGCAGACCATAATCTAGCAGTTGATTTTTCATCCACAAAATCTGTGCACAGCAACTGCCAGCAGCAATGTATTCAGCTTCAGTTGTAGAAGTAGAAACTGAATTTTGCTTTTTACTGAACCAGGACACAAGCTTATTTCCTAGAAATTGATAGGTTCCTGTTGTACTTTTTCTATCAATTCTACAACCTGCATAATCTGCATCTGAATAACCAGTTAGATCAAAACCAGAATCTCTAGGGTTCCAAATGCCAAGTTTTGGTGTTCCCTTGGGATATCTGAAAATTCTCTTAATAGCTACTAAGTGAGATTCTCTAGGATCAGCCTGAAATCTAGCACATAAACATGTAGCAAACATTATCTAGCCTACTAGCTGTTAAGTACAGAAGTGAGCCAACCATGCCCCTATAACTTGAAATATCCACAAACTTTTCAGTAGTGTTTAATTCAAGCTTAGTTGCAGTGGCCACGAGAGTTTTTTGCAGATATGCAATCCATTATATCAAACTTCTTTAAAAGATCAAAAATATATTTAGTTTGAATAATGAATATTCCATCACTAACTTGCTTAACTTGCAAACCAAGAAAGTAAGTTAGTTCTCCCATCATACTCATTTCATACTCACTTTGCATCAATTTGGCAAACTTTTTGCAAAGTTTCTCATCTGTAGAGCCAAAAATAATGTCATCTACATAAATTTGAACAAGTATACTAGAGCCATTTACATTTCTAAAGAATAAATTTTTATCTACAGTACCTCTTGTGAAATGATTTTCCAAAAGAAACTTTGATAAGGTGTCATACCAGGCTCTAGGTGCTTGCTTCAATCCATAAAGTGCTTTCAAAAGATAATAGACATGTTCTGGAAAATTTGGATCTTCAAAACCAGGAGGTTGACTGACATAGACTTCCTCCTCCAAATCTCCATTCAGAAAGGCACTTTTGACATCCATTTGATAGACCTTAAAATTGGCATGGGCTGCATAGGCTAAGAAAATTCTGATGACTTCAAGTCTTGTAACAGAAGCAAATGTTTCATCAAAATCTATTCCTTCTTGTTGACAATAGCCCTTAGCAACCAATCTAGCTTTGTTCCTGACTACTATGCCATTTTCATCCATCTTGTTCCTGAATACGCATTTGGTGTCTATTGGATTCTTTCCTTTAGGCTTGGGCACCAGCTTTCATACATTATTCCTTTTAAATTGGTTTAGCTCCTCCTGCATAGCTAAAATCCAATCAGGATCCAACAAAGCTTCTTCTACCTTCTTTGGTTCTTCCTTGGAAAGAAAGCTGTTGTATAGACATTCTTCTTGAGTTGCTCTCCTGGTTTGAGCTCTAGAAGAAACATCACCAATTATGAGCTCAAATGGGTGATCTTTTGTCCATTTCCTTTGTGGAGGTAGATTAGCTCTAGATGAAGAGGCCTCATTGTTGTCTTGATGCGTGATTGAGTTTTGATTGTTAGAAACTCCCCTTGAGTTTGTGGATCTTTGATTTGAGAAAGGGGATCTTTCTGTAGGTGATCTATCCTGACTTCCTGCTCCTTTTGATAACCCGACGGATGGTGAATTTTGAGTACCGACGGATGAAGCGGGTTGCCTTCCGACGGATAAGGCAGATTGTCTCCCGACGGATGAAGCATTCTGCAATTCGACAGATGTTGAATTTTATGCTTCATTGGTAGTAGATTTTTCTGCATTATCCTTTGATACTGTTTCTTGATCACTTTCATCATCACTCTCATCACTAACCATCTCCACATTGTCGAATTTGAGGCTCTCATATTAGTCTCCATCTTGTAGTCCTTCAATCTTTTTATCATCAAACACAACATGTATTGATTCCACAACAATGTTGGTTCTTAGACTGTAGACTCTATATGCTTTACCAACAACATATCCAACAAAAATTCCTTCATCTGCTTTAGCATCAAACTTCACATTTTGATCAGTTTGATTTCTCAGAATATAGCATTTGCAGCCAAAGACATGAAGAAAATTTAGAGTTGGCTTCTTGTTCTTGAACAATTGATAGGGAGTCATGCATCTTGCTTGATTAACTAGAGAAATATTCTGAGTGTAGCATACAGTATTTACAGCTTCAGCCCAGAAATATGTTGGCAGTTTAGATTCTTCAAGCATTGTGCTGGCAGCTTCAATAAGTGATCTGTTCTTCCTTTCCACTACTACATTCTATTATGGAGTTCTTGGTGCTGAAAACTCATGCAGAATCCCATTTTCCTCACAAAATGCTCTCATGACAGAATTCTTGAACTCAGTTCCATTGTCACTCCTGATTCTTCTAACTTTGAAATCAGGATGATTACTGACTTTCCTTATGCGATTGATGATGATTTCACTAGCCTCATCGTTAGACTTTAGGAAATATATCCAAGAGAACTTTGAGAAATCATCAACAATTACTAGGCAAAATCTTTTCCTTGAGATGGACAACACATTGACTGGTCCAAACAAATCCATGTATAGCAGTTGCAAAGGTTCTTCAATTGTTGAATCAAGTTTCTTCCTGAATGATACTTTAATCTGCTTCCCTTTTTGATAGGCATCACACAATCCATCCTTAGAAAACTCCACTAGAGGAATGCCTCTAACCAGTTCTTTCTTTACTAGCTCATTCATGGTCTTGAAGTTTAAATGGGATAGCTTCTTGTGCCATAACCAACTTTCATCCTAACTTGCTTTACTGAGAAGACAAGTAACATATTCTGCATTAGATGAGTTGAAGTCAGCTAGGTACACATTTCCTTTTCTCACACTAATGAGAACCACTTTGTTGCTTCTTTTATTAGTCACAACACAGGCTTCCGAGTTGAAGGTTACTGAATTGCCTTTATCACAAAGCTGGCTGATACTCAACAGATTGTGTTTGAGACCATCCACTAAGGCAACCTCCTCAATGATGACATTGTCCTTTGAAATCAAGCCATATCCCACAGCATAACCCTTGATGTCATCTCCAAAAGTAATACTCGGGCCAACTCTCTCCTTGAACTCTGTGAGCAGGGTAGAATCACCAGTCATATGTCTTGAACAACCACTATCCAAGTACCATAGATTCTTTATGTTTCCCTGCACACATTAAAATCAAATCAAGTTGATTTTGGTACCCAAGTTTCCTTGGGTCCTGCCTTGTTAGCTTTCTTTTTCTGTTTCTTAGGCTTTATCTCATTTGGCTTGGGGATATCAGATTCATCCTTAGTCATTTGAGTTGTGCCTTTGAAACCATTCATTACAACAGAATTATCATGCATATTATAATTAACAGGGAATGGCATGCTATTAGTGAACATGTTATTCCAGTAAGGCATGCTAAATGGCATTTGTGGCATACTAAATGCAGCATAATAAGGATTGGGTGCAAATGGCATATTAGCAAACTGTGCATTCATATTCTGTGTAGGCATAACATTCATAGGCATGGGAGGCATGGCATTCATGTTGGGAGAGTGAGGTGGCACAGACATGGAAGTAGGCATGGCAGATTTGCAATTAACAGACAAATGATTTACACTACCACACTTGACACATATTTTTCTTGGAGCATATTTATCAGGTGTGTAGTTATTGTGTTTGTTAAATCCTACTTTACCATTTCTATTATTTTTCTTTTTAGCCTCTGTTTTAACCTCAATCTTTTCGAGTCTGTCACTTAATTGTTTGACAGGCATGTGACCAACATTAGCCTTTTTCCCTTTTTTAACTTGACTCAATTCTCCTGGAACAAAGTTCTTGGAAACAGATCCATACTTTTCATTCAACATAACAAGTTTGGCTTTACTGATAGACTTGCTTACAGTCGACGGATGAGGAGTTGCATCAGTCGATGGATAACCCTTTTTGTTATCCGACAGATGACCCTTATCATCCGTCGAGTCTACATCTGTTAGCACTCCATCCACCAAATTTGGTTCTAGTTTCTCCTTGTTCTTTTTCCAGGCAGCATCACAGAAGGACTCGATTCCTTGAACTTTGGTGATTTGAGCATGGACATCTCTAGATGTTTTCCATGCCTTAATCACCTCTTGTTCACGCTCGAGCTGCTTGTTCAAAATTTCTTCTTTCTTCAAGGACTCGGTTAATTCCTCCTTGGCAATCTTACACTCAATTCTTAATTTTTCAAAATCAATGAACTGAGACTCTAGCACATTATTTCTCTCACTCAAAAATAAATTATTTTCTTTGATTTTAGCATTTTCTTTAGTAAGAGACTTAAGTGTAACACGCAAATGATATAACTCTATAGACATGTCATTTATAGCATCATTACACTCAGCTTTAGATAAATATGCAAGGTTTGTAGTAATTACCTGATTACTTAAAGAACTTGTTTCTGTTTCATCAGACTTGGCCATTAGGGCTGGATTGACATAACTGACATCTTCATCCAGACCATCTACTGCCCAGTCGTTTTCTTGTGTAATGAAAGCCCTTTCCTTTTGTTTGAGTAGCTCAAAGTATTTTTGCTTATAATCCACAGGCTCAAACTTTTTCTTGCTTGAATCTGACTTTCTACACTCACTGACAAAGTGCCCTGCCAAGCCACATTTGAACATGACTCACACAGCTGAACAACTGATGGAGTTCACTCACGTGTCAGCAGTTGTTCACATAGTGATAATTGTACAAGTATCCTTAGACTTGAGGTCATCATAGTCGTCTTGTGTACACTGAACTGTGCTTTGGTTTAGTTCTTAGTCTCCAGGGACAATTTTTAGGGCTCTACTGGGTATAGGAATTTGTACACGAAGATAGTGTATGATCAATAAAGGATCTACCCCTTCCAGTGAAGGAAGAGAATGTTCAAGGCTGATCCACTTATGCTAGTTCAGGAATCTCTGGCCAGAGTGAATGAAATTAGAAAGGAGTTTCTAATTTACATAGAACTGAGCATAGTAAATGGGAAAGCAAATGATTAAATTAGATAGGCTAGACACAAGATCCATGCCTTGTATTTAATCAGGACATTGGAGGGTAGAAGGAGTTAATTGTACGGTAACTATTCACTGAATAGGTTCTTGGTATTCTAAGCAGTGAATTCGTATTATCCGGATAGTCGCGATATGTTGAGAAGTATCCCTCACGATGTAGAATAAATATGATTAATTGATTAATCATATTTAATAAATTAGAGAATTTATATAAATAATGATAAAATAGTTTTATTACTATTTATTTCTACTACCGGCTTAATATTGAACCTACAGGGTCACACCATAAAAGAGAATGATTTAATGGTGGAGGAATTAATTAATAATGGCTAATAATTATTTATTTATGAAATAAATAATTAATTGGAAAATTTAATAATTGATTAAATGAGATTTAATTGATTATAAATTAATTAAGAAAAGTTCTTAATATTATTAATTAAGAATTTAATTTTTGGAAATTAAATCAAGAGAGAGAATTATTTCTAAAGTGTTTAGAAAAAGGATTAATAATTAAAAGATGTTTTAATTATTAATGTAAATAATAAAGGGTTAATAATAATAATATTTTATGGGAAAATTTCAGCTGAAAATTTTGCCTATAAATATACTATTATAAACCCTATTTTTGATTCCAACCCAAATTTTTTAGAAAAACCTAATTCTCTCCACCTCCTCCTCCTCCTTAGCATCGTTTTCTTGGTGGATACCGGTGGAGTGCTTCACGTTTGAGGAGCAGCTGCTAAGGATCTCCGATCGTTGCTTTTGGATCGCTATTAAAGGTTAGTAATCAATTCATATGTTTTAATCACGATTTATATGCTTTTATTTGGATTTTATATGTGTAAAAGTGTTTTGCCATGCTTCCGCTGCGATTAAAATCCAACAAAGATAATAAAACAAAAACTATTGAGTCTATTACAATGCTACTTCATTACTCTATTCCAGCATCTTTGAATATCTTCATATTAGCATGGAAATGGCAATGCTTCTTTGTTCTCTACCACATTCCATTTGCATACACTTGACGCATGTGACTGTGTTGTCACTATCAACAGATATTTGAATTCTTTATCCGTCGGGTTCATGATCATCCGTCGAGTTAATGATCATCCGTCGGGTTGTTGATCATCCGTCGAATTCATTGTTGTTTATCCGTCGGGTAGCAATCAGGAACTATAATTCATTTCATTTATGCAGAATTATAAGACATCATCTATGTACAATTAATCAACCTATTCTGCATATCTAGTTAAAGTCAACATGACTTAAGTACTAATGCAGATTCTAAATAATGTGTATGCAGAAATGTGCTACAGACTTATTGTTACATAAGCTACTCACTCGATGGATAATAAATCATCATCCGTCGGGACTATATTGAGTCATCCGTCGGGACTATAATCCTTATTCATCGAGTGCTACATTTTCACTAAGTAAAATCTACCAAGGTGTTTTGTTAATTAAATCATCAAGTTCACAACATATACACAACAGATTTTGGCAGTCCTCTCACAAGATCTTTCCTTACAAGCTCATTTATATTATTGAAATTTAAATGAGAGAGTCTTTTGTGCCAATTCCAGCTTTCTTCAATTAATCCTCTTCTCAACAGACAGATTGCAGAACCATCATAACTTGTTGAAAGTCTGGCTTCATATATGTTACCATGCCTGTAACCTTTCATAACTACTTTGCCTGTAGAATTGCTTACAACTTCACAGTGTTCTTCAAAGAAATCCACATGATAACCTTTGTCACAGATTTGACTCACACTTAGTAGATTGTGTTTAAGTCCTGAGACAAGAGCTACTGTTTCAATGATGACATTCTCTAGATTGATATTGCCATATCCTAGAGTTTTTCCCATGTTTCCATCTCCATAAGAAACTCCTGGGCCAGCTTTCTCCACAAAGTCTGATAGCAGGGCTTTTTTCCAGTCATATGTCCTGAACATCCACTGTCCAGCACTAGGATATTTTTCCTGTTGCCCTGCAATCACAAAGACCACTATTGGTTAGTTTTAAGGACCCGGACTTGCTTGGATCCTTTGGCATTTTTAAGTTTGTTAGCATTTGCAGCGGATTTAATTTCAGAATTTATGCTCACATGCTGTTTATCATAACTTATATCAGACTTTGCATTAGACTTTACACTAGAAGGAATAATACTAACTTTCTTTAAAGAAGGTTTTATTTGATAATAATCATAGTACAAACTATGATATTCCTTACAAGTATAAATGGAATGCCATAAACTACCATAATGAAAACAAGGATTTTGTGGTTTAAACCTAACAGACTGACTCTTAACTCCTGATTTTGGAGGTAAAGAGTTTATATCTTTATTTTTCCTGCAAAAAGAAGCAAGATGGTTAGAGTTTCCACAATTATAACATTTCTTTATAGGAGCATTAGGAACAGGCATATAATTATTGCTTTTATTCACACCTTCTTTTCCATTCCTATTTTTCCTAGCTTTCTTTACCTTGTTCACATTTCTAATCTCTTTCAGCTTATACTTAAGCTGCTTCTTAGTCATTAAGCCTATGTTTACTTCAGTTGGTTTATCCTGTTTTAATTTGTCAGAAGTTGACTTTTCTTTGATTTCTGTCCTAGACTCTTTCATCTTTTCAGAATCAGACTTTACAATTTTTGCTATAAACTTAACAGTATTTACCTTTGACTTAGCAGTTTGTTTAACAATAATTGGCTCAATTTGTTCAGTTCCTTTCTCACTTTTATCATCTCCATAACCTAAGCCCTCTTTCCAGTTTCCACTACTTAGTAAATTATGAGTTGTTCAGCCAGAGTTAGTCCAAGTCCTGATAATCATTTTTTCCTTTTCTAAGTCAGCTTTTAGAGATACATTCAATTTTAACATTTTATCTCTAACATACAAAGCATCATCTCTTTCTTTCTTAGTTTGATGAAGAAAAACTAACTCCTTTTCTAAATAGTCATTTCTACTTTTATAAGCAAGATTTTTAGATGTTAATATTTCACATGTTAAAGTCTGATCTCTATAACTAATGAACATGGTTTTAAGATACAATCTCAACTCAGTAATATCATCAGTATGAAAAGCATAAGTTGTTTGAGGTACCTTCAATTTAGCAGTTTCAGGACTGCTATCAGCATTTGCCATCAAGGCATAGTTCACCTCATGTTCAGAATCTGAAGTGTCTGTCCAGCTTTTCTTCTTTGTGATAAATGCCTTGCCTTTGTCACTTTTTCTTTTCTTGCATTCAGGAGATATATGGCCTCTTTCCCCATAATTGTAGCATTTGACATTTGAGTTGTCTCCTCTGTCAGACTTTCCTCCTTTGCCTTCAGACTTTCTGAACCCTTTCTTATCAGAACTTCCATTTTTCCTGGAAAACTTCTTGCCTTTTCTGAATTTCCTGTAGGCTATCTTTGTGATACCCTTCACCATAAGAGCACACAGTTTCATCATCTCTTCATCAGCATCCATATCAGGTAAACTTTCAGTTTCTGAATCATCATCATCAGAATATGATGACTCTGAATCAGACTTTATGATGAGAGCCTTTCTTTTGCCCCTCTTTGAGGCAACCACTTTAGGAGATTCCTCCTCAGCTTTATGAGCAACTTTCCTTGACTTTCTTCCATGCCTCTTGCTCCTTTGATCCATCTCAAGTTCATAAGTCTTGAGCATACCATAAATTTCATCAAGAGTAGTTTCAGTAAGGTCATAGTTGTCTCTTATGGTAGTAGACTTCAAATCCCAATTTTCAGGAAGAGCTAAAAGGAATTTTAGATTTGAATCTTCAAGATCATATTCCTTGTCCACCAGTGACAGATCATTCAAGAGTTTGACAAACCTGTCCTATAGGTTAGTTAATGACTCATCAACTTTTGAGTCAAAGTGCTCATACTCTTGAGTGAGTATAGTCCTTATGTTCTTCTTGATTGCATCAGTTCCCTGGCATCTTGTCTCCAAAGCATCCCATATCTCCTTTGCAGTCTTGCAATGAATTACCCTGTTTGACATGACATTATCAATGGCACTATGCAGCAAATGTCTTACCCTTGCATCCTTGGCAATAGATGAGATGTCTTCAGCTGTGTACTCACCTTTCTCCTTTGGTATGGTCTTTGCTGGTTAATCAGCAACTACAACAGAGAGCTTGGTAGGCTTATGTGGTCCTTCATTAATTCTGTCAAGATATTCTGGATCTTTAGCTTCCAGAAACATAGCCATCTTCACTTTCCATATGGGATACTCAGAAGGTCTCAGTATGGGAACCCTAATAGTCTCATATCGACTCTGGGTTTGAGTGTTTTGAGTTTCTTGAGTTTTGGTGGGCTTGGTTGGAGTTTGTGCTTCTTTAGACATGATTGTTTGGATCTTTACTGTATGTGTGTTAACAGACAAGCTCTGATACCAATTTTTAAGTCACACAACACTGTAGAAGGGGGTTGAATACAGTTTTTATACAATCAAATCAATTTAACACAAGTATGTAACAAAGATCAAGTATATTAAATATACTGAGTAACAATATGAACTGCTGTTCTCTCTCAGTGATGAACAAATATCACTAAGAGCTGCTTGGTTATAATGTATAATCTTCTCGATAATGATAACACATCTAGTGTAAAACCTAAGTCTGTGTTTATATAGTACACAGTTACAAGATAACTTCTAATTGATATGGAATATAATTTTGTCTCCTAAAATATATCAATCAGATATCTTCTACAAGTCTTCCAGTCTTCTAACTCTTTCCATGCATATCTTCTTTTGTTTTAGTCTCGATCTTCTCCTGTAAATCAGCTTCCTTCCTTAATTGAAAGTCTTCCCGCACTTAAGTTCTGATATGACCTTAAGTTCTGATATTAAGTTCTGACTTCCATTAAGTCCTGATTTCAGTAAGTCCTGATTTTTCCTATTGTTAAGTTCTGAAAACTAAACACAAATCATATTAGACATGACATCTCAAATATATCTAATAGTCTCTGATAAGCCAGAACTTACTTTTGAAGAAAAGAAGAAGCTACTATGGAAAAGCAAGAAATCAGCACCTAGAAGAGATTCTTCTGAAACATTAAAGAAGATTTACAGTGGAAGTTCTCACTCTAGAAGACCTGGAATCACAAGTGTTCTTGGAAGATTAAATGTTGATCCATCTGTAGGAGATGCTTTGATTTTAAGAAAGCATTCTAATTTGACAGAAATTGGAGACAATGTAATGTTTGAAGACTTACAAAAGATCATATTAGTGCAAATTGTTAGTGATCGATTTGAAGAGAAATTGATTTTTTTTTCTGGAGTTTAGGAGAAGCTTAAGTTTGAATCAAGAACAGTTAAGAGACAAACCATGGTATAAATTGGAACTTATTGTTGTGATTCTCAAGGTAACTAATTCTGTAACTACCATATGGTCTGTATTCATAAAGAATATGATACAGTTAAAGCAGAGAGGAATGCCTTACAAATCTAACTACATTCCAAAGTACATTGATCAATATGAATATGCTGTTGATATGCCTATTAGAGGAGCCAAGATAGAAATGAGTCTAGGGACTAAAGTTTTAACCTTTAATGTAATAACCCCAAAATTTTGGACTTTTTGTAACCCTTATGAATAGTGATTTTGCTGATTATGCTGAATAAGAAAACTTTTCATGCCTCACCTTGTAGAGGTTCTTTTATTGTTATTCTGAGATCTTATTAGTACTCTATATGGTATATAAGTGTATGTAAAGATCGTCAGAATCCAAATTCGAACACTTTGATTTTTCCCGAAAAATCCACCAAATACAGAAAGAATTGAGTATGAGGTAACAAGATAAAAAGGATTTAAATTCAAGGATTATAAGAGAGGATCATAAAAGGAATATAATGTATTGAGAAAGTTAAGGGAACCCAAGTAATAAGATCCCGGGTATGATCCCTCAAACGATAAACGAAAATGAAAGTTAAGTGAACCGTATAACAGATCATCGGTCATTAGCCAAGTAATTAGGAGCTAATCAAAGAGGTTAGTGATGATGATGTCACCACACCAACAAGAAGAAGACAAGTGTGGGTGGATGACATGGGAGGATGACATAAGCATGACCAAAAAGGAAGGAAGGTTGGTTGATTATAAACCACACAAAAATTCACCATGGTTAAAAGGTAATAAATCAAAACAAAAGTGGATCAACCAAGCCAAACAAATCAAAAACACAAAAAACACAATTTGACTCCCATTTTCTTCAAGAAGCTCTCGGCTTCTTTCTTAAGAAATGGGAAGTCCAAGCTCCTCCACTTGCTAATTTGCAAGGTAATTATCCTAGCCTCTCCTAGTTAATTTACATACTTCCTAGGAATCTTAGCTTCAAAATCCTTTCCTAGCATTTCCTATAAATCATTCAAGAAGATGATGAAGAGTACTTTCTTGAAATTAATTTTTGTGTTCTTGATTTCTTTGAAAGATCAAGCTTGTAGGAGGTTAGATCAAGGCTTCTTAAGGCTTCCTAGCTACTCTAATCACTCCAAGGAAGGTATAACCCCTCCAAACCCTAACTTTACTTTGAGCATTAGGTTTGGTATTGTTTGTTATGCTTCATGAGAAGCATGGTTGTTGTGTATTTAGAGATTGGTTGGTTTTGTGATGTTTTTGGAATGGTAAATCTTGGTAATTAGTTAATGAACTTAAGTAAGCTTTTAGTTCATGATTGAGAAGTAGTATAAAGTGGAAACCTTGAGATGTTGAGGCTGTTGTAGTAGTATATGTATGAAGTTTGGTTGTAACAATGATTGTGGATTGAATTGGAGTAGTATAAAATTTGGTAATCGCGTAAACATAGTCGTCGTAATGCCCGATTTATTTTAGACTGTTTTTGTTCTTAACATCAGGACCCGTTAACTCACTGTTAGGTTTTGAACATTGCCATGATTAGATAGTTCATGTTACGAGCTTCGTTTTGATATGTGGTTCGTTTGAATCCGATGTACGGTTTAGGAGAAACGACCGTTTTAAGTAACGGCGCTTCGCTACCGAGCCATTACCCCTCGCCTTACTTTGAAACCTTGGTTAAGGACTTTAAATGACTAATTGGGGTATGAAACAATTATTTTAAATGTATTAGGCAGTTGTTAAGGTACTCGCGAAAGAATCGCCTTAAAACTCTTAATGGTTAATTTATTAAAAATGGTGGAGCCGAGGGTACTTGAGCGACTTAAGTGAATCATTAAGCGCGAAAGCGAATGTTAGGGTCTAATTGGTTAAAGTCTAGTTTCTTAAGCGACCGGGGATTAATTTCGGCTTATGTTGTTGTTCATAGGTTACCGGACCCACTCTAAGCTTAAGTCTACCCCAGAGCACTCAGGCAAGTTTTCTACCTGTTATACTGTTGTTGTGATGTATATATGTATGTGCATTATCTTGTGATAAGTGCATGATTGTTATTAGCAAATCTTGCGATATATTGGAGCATGTGATATGATATTTATATGCATGCTTGTTTCGTAATCTTGATATCTAATTGTTGATTCAATGCTTATAAGTTGCATAATACCTATGCTAGAGATAAGCAGTAGTTGCGTATACCCTTAGTATAGGGGACCCAAAGGTGAACATTTTTCTAAACCGAGAGTCGATGTTCCCGAGTATAATATATATATATATAGATATAGTTTTCAAAACTATAAATCGAATAAGGTTTATTCGATAACTTTATTTTATTCAATGAATATTATTTTGAATATTCATTCGAGGACTTATGACTCCGCTTATTTATTTAATGAATATTATCTTGAATATTCATTCGAGGACTTATGACTCCGCTTATTTTATTTAATGAATATTATCTTGAATATTCATTCGAGGACTTATGACTCTGCTTATTTTATTTAATGAATATTATTTTGAATATTCATTCGAGGACTTATGACTCCGCTTCTTTTATTAAATAATATTCTTTATTTTATTAAAGAATAATGTTTCGATAATCAAACTTATTTTCGATTATTCAAATAAAGATCGTACTTCCGTATAAGTATATCTTTGGTTATTTATTATTCATTTCAAGTATGAGCTTTAAAACTTTTACTTCAATTATTTTTATAAGGATTATCCTTATGGGAATATTATTTAAATAATAATATTCAGATGTTTTCTAATATATCGGGACTGATTTATTTCATTAAATCAGCATTACTCCAAACATTCTTAAAAATGTTTTCGAGTCTTCAAAATGATTTTAAAAGTTAGAGCGGATCCCAAAAAACTCATTTCCAGATTTAAGATCTTCCTTTCGAAGGAGACTTGAATATTCGCTCAAAAATCTTAGGGATCCGGCTCTGTGGTGTATTTTATATTCGCAACGAGGTTGCTGTTTTGAGAAAACAATTTGATTACTTGCCCAATGTTCGGGAAGTAAGTCCATCTAATTGAGTCGGCATAAGCGACAGGCCGGGGTACGGTCTATGAAGGTGTAAGAGGCTGGGTGACAGTCCATCCACGTGTGAGTGGCAGGGTAACGGTCTAGCGCGAGGTCCTAATGCGGCCTGGGTGATGACCGGCGAGGAATTCATCCATCTAATAGTAGAAAAGGTTACTTATTGGTATCTTTGCCTGATCAACAAGATATCGGGTTTATGCCAAAATTCTTTTCTTTCCAAAATTCATTGGATATTGCAACTCTTTTCATACTTTATATGACAGAGGTTTTCAGGAAATGTATGATATATATATATATATATATATATATATATATATATATATATATATATATATCGGGACTTAATGAAGTATCTCGTAACTTCATTTCATTCAATAATATTTCAAAGATTGAATCTATTCAAGTCTTATCTTGTATTCTCATCTATGTGATGAACTTTTGAAACTAATTATAACTTGAACGGTGGTAGTTCAAGTAGTATTCGAAAAAGATATAAGTATATTGGAGTATCTTGTAACTTCATCTTTTCAACTTATATCTGGTTAATGATTATCTTATGCATGACAAAGATTTTCACAAAAATGTTGAGACAAGGTTAGATATATGAGATCACCTTGCAACGATATTTATATACAGTTATAAACTGGAACTCTGTGTACATTATACATGTCAGAGGATTTCAAAGATTTTGAGTAGTATATATGTATATATATACTAAATATCTTACGACTTGTCGCGTTAAGATATCAACTTGGTTCATTTCTTCTTGACCAAGACTTTCATGAGTACTATGAGAATGCTCATATATTGTTAATTATTATACATATTATTTCTGAGTGCTTGTTGCTCACCCTTGCTTCCTTCTTTAATCACACAACAACAGATAGACAAGATGAACAGGACCAAGCTCCCAATTCGTGAGCGGATAGGAAACGTTCCGCAGTTTCCTGTAGGCGTTGATGTCGTTATAGCTGAGGTAGGAACTACCAGTAGGCTAGGCTTTCAACTTTTGTTACTTATGTATATTTATGAATTGTAATAATGGCAAAGAATATGTAAATTTATTCAGAAACCCTTTTAAGGTGTAATGGTTTATAATTGTGGAATAAAATGACTTGTGTTATTTTTGGATATTCATCTCTGAGACTATAACTTGTGGTTTGTGTATATTGTGGAGTCACAGTACGCAGTAGATGATTGTTTATTAAGAGTTAGGTGTTATTAAGGGAAATGGAACTCGTGACAACCCGGATCCCCGACCCCGGATTTGGGGGTGTTACATTTAATCTTGACGGAAAGGAAATTGGGTTTCTGGAGCTGGATGATCTATCTCTTGGAAATTCAAAGTTACATAATCTCAGGGTTTCCATCTATCAGAATGATGAACCAACAGATGAATTGAGAGAACGTAAACATAGGATGCAATAGAATGCTTGTTTTTAGATTTGGGTATCAGCTTCCATACTTTATTTCTCTCAAATTGATTTAGCTCTTCTTTCATTATTAAAACCCAATCTGGATCCATTAGAGCCTCTTCTACCCTCTTTGGGTCTTCCGGTGATAGATTGCTACTGTACAAACATTCATCTTGAGTTGCCCTTCTTGTTTTAACTCTAGATGTTGCATCACCAATAATCAGTTCAAATGGATGTTCCTTAGTCCATTTTCTTTGAGGTGGTAGATTTGTTCTAGATGAGGTGGTAGATTTGTTCGAGATGAGGTGGCCTCATGGATGTCTTGATATGTGTGTAACGCCTACATATATTTGATATTAATAGTATAATAATCTGTTTTATGCACTATGTAATTTTTCGTGAATTAGATGTCAGAAATTATGTGAACTCAATGTGTTCGTATATATTCTTCGTTGTGTGGCATTGCGAATATTGTTAGATTATTTATAAGAGTATAATTAATTATACGCAAGAAAATTTCGTTACGCGATTAAATAATATTTGAGTTTATCGCAACTAGAAAATAATAGTTGCGATTAGACGATAAATTATAATTCGTTTAATAGCGGCTTAGAATCAAATTATTTGCATTTTTCTTATGTGACTTAAAATTTTTAATTATATTTTTGTGGTTTGTATATTAGAAAATTCATCTTAGAAAATTCTTTTAAAATATATTCTTGCTTAAAATTTTTGAAAACAATTTTATAAAACTTCTAAAATCTCATAATATTTATGGTATTAATTTTGTGATTTATGGAATTGTACTTTATTTACTAAAATCCATTCTTTTTAATCATACTTTTAATAATTATTGGATTACTAGTATACCCCTGCATGCATTTTAGCTTATAATGGGGTCCAAGGCTAAGACCGTCAATTCCAACCCCACTAACTTGCTAGTTAACTTCTTTACCCTTTCATGCATTTTTGTCACTACTAGCAAGAGGGACACTTGTGTAAATTCTCCATTCCACTACCATTTTAATCAAATTAAAGTCACAAAACCAAGTGAGTGCTCTCATTTTTCACCACACATCCACTCAAACACATCACCCTCTCCTTTCCTCTCTCCCTCTCGGCCGAAGCTAACCACCACCCCTATTCTTGCCATTTTTCTTCACTTCTCTTCATTTTTTTCACTTACCAAGGTAGTCAAGCCAAGATCTTCATTATCTAGTATAATATCTTCATATTGAGGTGAGTTTTGTACATGCATGTTGATGAAGCTGAAGTTGAGGCCTTAGTTCTTGTGAACTCAAGGTTTCAACCATGGTAGCTTATAGAAATGAGCAATAAGTGATCTTGGAGAGGTGTTACAGTTCTATTTTTCCAAGTCATAATCTTGTTCATAAACATTTGGCAATGATTTCTTTCGAGCTGAATGTTTAGAGTGTTAATCTTGAGAAGTTTTTATGAAAAATGACCATGCATGTTATTTTTTGAAAGTCTTGTCCTTTAAAAATGTTGTTTTATCAATTTTAAACTCTTGCATGCCATTTTTACTACAAGATTAGGTTTAGCACTTGCATGTAGGATTTAGCACTTGCATGTTGGTTTACAAGTGGTTTCCGAAGTAAAAAACTATACTTGTTGATTTTGTGGTTTGATACTTGACTTTTATAAGATGCATGCTATGGTTTTTATTATAAAAATGCTAGATGAAGTATTCCATGATGATAAGTGATTATATTCAGTAGATATCAAGTGATTATTTTGGATATATAGTTCGAATTTTGCTTAAAAACTCGAAAATGTGATATTGCCAATATAGTTGTTCTTTTAACCTCTTGATAATTGATTTTTATGAGTTGCATGCCATGATTCCTTTGATAAAATACTATTTTAGAATATATATGATGATATGAGCTCATGGTCAGTAGGTCTGAGCTCAGGGGTGTTGGGACTTGATTCATACATGTGTCCAGTAGCTTTAGAATCAATAAAAACTTGCATTTGGTTAAGCCTACACACACAAACCCGAGAGCAGCTCAGAATAGGGCAGGTTTGAGTAAACTTGACTTTTGGTTGATTATCATCATGTCATAGGTTAGGCCTTCATGGGTCCTTGGTCTAAATAGATATAATGAAGTCTTAGGAAGCTTAACAAGTCATTAAAACCAGTAATTGAATTAGATAAATAAGTTTTAAGTTGGTAAAAACAGGGCAGTTTGGAAATCAGGGGATGCAGTTTTGTGTCAACTTCCACTTAAGGCCTAGGGAGGCCTAAGTGAGGTCTTTGAGTCATTCCAACTTTGCGAGTCAGTTTAGAGTCTTAATAACCTTTTAGATTGGTTTGGAGTAAAGGCCCAAGGTGGAGATACCTTATTTCTACCGAAAACACCTGAGAGTCACCATTAGAGTTACTTTTGGAACTTTAGAGGAGTGCATTGCATCTGTATGTCTTTTAAGTGAGGGCTTGATGTCAAACCAATTGCAAAAGTTAGCTTAAAGTCATAAGAAGCCATAGGAGTCATAGTATAGCAAAGGCCCAAGGTAGAAATTCATAATTTTGCCAAGGCACATAAATGGTGCCAAGGTGTGCATTCGGGTAAGTTAAGTAGTGTGCATTGCATTTGTGAGTCATTTGAAGTGAGGCATAAATGTGCCTTACTAAATTTAGGTTGAGTTGAGGTCTGTAAAGAAGGATTAGGAGTATTGGTCATGATAATTTTATGTTATATGGTTAATTGCTTAAGTGACTAAGGTAGTAAATAGTATCTAAGTGTACTATTAATTAAGTAATAATTGCCATGCCATTTTTTTCTATGTGTTATTTGGATTAAGTGATGCATATATTACTTGTAATTAGTTGAGTTTAAGTGTATATATATATATAGTTATATATGGAAGGGTAGTTAGGAAGCATTGTGACGAGGATACTATATATTATAGGTTCAAGTAGGAGGCTATGAAAAGATCCCATAGACGATTCCATTCAAGTACTTAGTAAGCGTAGCTCAGGCAAGTGAACTCTCAACTTACCTCTATAATTATGTTTCTTGTGATTAAATACCATGTGAATGCATGACTACGGTTTTGATAGAATTAAATAGTCCCTGACATCACCCAATGATTAGACCTTGGATTTAGTTAATCACTTTCATACTTGAATTGACCCATTTTCATCATATATTACCTCATACCCATATAAATACCCTACAATAGTCCCTTAATATATCATGTGAACCCTAAATCCCTCATAAATTTGAATTATTTCTTTTGGGGAACCCTGATCTTAATAACATTCCCTCATTTTAGATAACTTGTCAGTTGAACCTTGACAATACATACACTTGTTATCTTGTCCTTGATCAAGAACCCTTTTGAATTGAAATAAATTGATTAAAGAGAATTGGATGGTATTTTTTAATAAGACTGAGGTTCCAGTCACTGTTATAATTTTAAAACCTCAGTAGCAGGGAGCCTGATGGTTTTATATGGCCAATGTGTGCCGAGGATCCTCAATAGTTGTGAATCACTTGTTATGTGGTTCGGGGCTTTGATGTGGGCTGATCACCTCTCATTGCTCATAGCGCCGTGCAGATTTCCAATTCCAATCACTTATTAAAGACTTGAACCTTTATTTGAGATTTCATATTGTTGATTTACCTTCTGTTATTGTTTTATTGAGCATACGATGAATTGTTATACACTATTATTCACTTGCTGAGCGTTTTGCTCATTCAATTTTGTTATTGATGTTATCCCTTCAGTGAAACCCGAAGATATATCGTTTCAAGCAAACCGCGCGTAAGACATGTGGGGACTCGGGGTATGCCTACAGTCAGATGTTGGAGCAGGTAGGGAACTAGTGGTTCCCTAATGGGTATAACTTTGGGTTTAAAACTTGGTAGTAATTTGACTTAAGATATTTTGGTCTATAATATTAAAAGATGTTAGATGTTGTTCAAACTCATTCCTGTGGATTCGGGGAATTGTGGTTAAGGCTTGTAGCTTTAATATTCTATCTACTTATAGTACTTTGCTGCTTAATCCATATTATGCATATTTCCGCTAGTTAGTAATGTTGGTCCGTCACAGGTTGGTATCAGAGCCACATGTTTGAGTCACTGAACAACATAGGACAAACGAATATGAGATAGGAATTTAGAGCATAGGATGAACTTCCCGTGTATATATATAACTGTTTGACATGCATTATCCTCATCGACTCCTGGATTCCCTACTACTGTGCCCTTCCCTCTTTACGATCATATGGTAATGATGGTTGATCGACTGAAAGGCGAGAAGGTGAAAATTTGACGTAGGGTGGACCAGTTGTACAGCGAGAACTATGATGACGAGCCCAACCGACCTTGACTGATATCCAGGCTCGAGGAGATCATCCAGATGGTTGAGGACCGATTGGCATTGGTGGTACCACACCATGAGAGAGAGAGTCAGATCACTCTTACTGCCATTGCCGACGAGCTTCACCGAGTGATTAGCCGTCTCCGTGCCCCTGTTCCTCCACCACCCTCTTAGACTATCATATAGTCTATTTATTTCCAGCATCGTTGATGATTAGTACTTTTATTTCCATTTGTACCTTGTACCCGGATTGTTTCGGGAAGACTTTATTTGCACTTTATTTCCTGTTCGTACTTTATCCGCACTTTTCATTTGAACTAATGTTAATTTTGCACTTTGATTATCTTTATAATATTGCCATCTCATTACCATGATATATGCTTGCTTAGATAGAATTTTGTTATTTAAATCCTGTTGACCCCTACAGAACTTGATCATGTTTAATCTTTCCCTAAGATATCCCGTGAATATACCTTTGCATATATAATTATATCTATCAGTTGTGATACCTTGTACCTTAATAAGTTGCACCTCATCATGGAATAAAAATAATAGTAGACCCTTGCATTGTTGAACACACCTTGAACAAGTCCTTACTACTTAATATTTACTCTTGTTATAACTTGTGTATGCAAATATTGAACTGTGAATAAACCTTTCTTGTCTATATTCAGTATCATGCCTCCTCGTAGAGCTTGCAACACCAATGCCGGGGATCATGAAGATCCACCACCCAACTTGGCTCAACTTATGCAAATACTTCATCAATAATCTGTTACCCTTGCTCAACAACAACTCCTTCAACAACAACTTCAACAACAACAACAACCACCTCCACCACCCCCAACCCCAACAACTTTCAAATAATTCCAAGCTGTGAAACCACCAGAGTTCTGTGGAACTCAAGACCCTGTAGAATCCCAATCTTGGCTTAAAGAGATGGAGAAATCTTTCACGCTAGCTGTTGTAAGGGAAGAAAAGAAGGTGGATTATGCGTCTTATTTTCTGAAAGGCGAAGCGGACTATTGGTGGGAGTCAGCCCATGTATTAGAAGAAGAAGAAGTTATCACTTGGGATAGATTCAAGAAGATTTTATTAGACAAGTATATTCTGAGGTATATGCAGACTCAAATGGAATTGAAGTTCTTTGAATTGAAATAAGAAGGAATGACTGTGGGAGAGTACGGAAAGAAATTCACTGAGTTGGCTAGGTTTGTTGGAGATTATGTGGACACGGATAAAAAGAGAGCGAAGAGATTTCTAGAAGGATTGAAGCCTTGGCTACGAAGCAGAGTGGTTGCTTTTGAATTGGCCACATATGCTGAAGTGGTCTAGAAGGTGATGGTAATCGAAGGAGAAAGTGATCAAAACTTGAAGGAGAAAGAGAGTAAGTAAAGAAAGTTTGGAAGCAATGGTGAAGGAACAGCTCAAGGGAGCCAAAGTGGAAGGAATTTCAAGAAGTTTAGATTCCAGAACCAAGGAGGACCCCAAAGCTTTGAGAAGGGTGCTAATAAGAGTCAGAAGAATAGGATTCAAGGGCCAAGTGGTCAAAGATCCCAGCAAGCAACAAATCCAGAATGTAAATTCTACAACAAGAGACACACGGGTAACTGCAATAAGGCTGACATCGTTTGTTTCAAGTGCAATTTGAAAGGTCATTATGCGAATGAGTGTTGAAGCCTGAAACCTTCTGTTATGTGCTTTAAGTGTGGAAAGACCAGTCATATGTCGAGGGATTGCAAGGCCCCCGGAAACAATAAGTTGATGCAATTGACGGCCGTCCCTTACAATCAAGCAATGACATCTTCTATTCCAACTCTTCAACTACCTTCAAATCAACCTTTTGAATCTGCAGCTCCAGTGTTCCCTCCCTCCTATCCTGCTCAGGCCAGGACATTCAACATGAATATCAAAGATGTTGTTCAGAGTTCAGAAGTTGTGGAAGGTACGCTTTCTGTCAACAACACTAATGCTAAAGTACTATTTGATTCCGGAGCTACTAGATCTTTCATATCTGAATCTTTTTTTGGCAAGTTGAATTGTGAAATTGAACTGTTAGTTGAACCCTTATCTATCATTTTGGCTAATCGAGAACGAGTATATGTTAAAAGTACTTGCCCCTGGTGTAAAGTAGAGATTTCAGGCTATAGTCTCCCTGCTTCCCTTATACCTTTTCAACTAGGAGAATTTGACGTTATATTACGAATGGATTGGTTAGCAGAACATGGTGCTCAAATAGATTATAAGATGAAGAAAGTGATTCTTAAGTCCCCTCTAGGAAAGAAAGTAGAGTTTAAAGGGAATAAACAAGTTAAAACATTTTTGACGATGTTTCAAGCTAAAAAGTTGTTAAGACAAGGGTGTGAAGGGTATTTGGCTCATGTAATTGATAGATCTAAGGAGACGCCGAATATAGAAAGTATCCTGATAGTTAATGAATTTCCTGATGTATTTCCAGATGAACTTCCCGGATTGCCGCCTGACCGTCAAATTGAGTTTTCTATCGACTTAGCACCCAATGTGGAACCTGAATCAAAGGCACCTTATCGTATGGTGCCAGCAGAAATGAAGGAATTGGCCAAACAACTACAAGAATTATTGGATAAAGGAGTTATAAGGCCGAGTGTATCTCTGTGGGGTGCTCCAGTTTTGTTTGTGAAAAAGAAAGATGGAAGTATGAGATTGTGCATCGATTATAGAGAGTTGAACAGATTGACAATTAAGAACAAGTACCATTTACCTCGTATTGACGACTTGTTTGATCAATTTAAGGGAGCAACTTACTTCTCGAAAATTGACTTACGATCGGAATATCATCAGTTGAAGATTAAGCCGGAAGACATACCAAAAAGACTGCTTTTAGAACCAGATATGGACATTACAAGTTTCTAGTTATGGAATTCGGATTAACAAATATGCCAGCCGCCTTTATGGATTTGATGAACCGAGTATTCAAGGAGTATTTGGACAAGTTTGTCATTGTGTTTATTGACGACATTCTAATATACTCAAAGACCGAGGAAGAACATGTTGAACATCTGAGAATAGCTTTGGAGACTTTAAGAAAGGAGAAGTTATATGCCAAGTTTTCGAAGTGTGAATTTTGGCTGTGAGAAGTTCAGTTTCTACGGCATACCTGAATTTTGGCTGCGAGAAGTTCAGTTTCTAATTCAACCCTTAGAGATACCTGAATGAAAGTGGGAGCACATTGCGATGGACTTCATAGTTGGATTACCAAGGACAAAATCTAATCACGACGCTATTTGGGTAATAATTGATCGATTGACTAAGTCGGCTCATTTTCTACCAATCAATGAGAGATTCTCAATGGACAAGCTGATTCATATGTATCTAAAGGAAATGTTACTCATCATGGAGTTCCCGTATCTATTGTGTCGGATAGAGACCCCCGTTTCAACTCCAGGTTCTGGAACCAATTCCAAGAATATTTGTGAACTCGACTTAAGATGAGTACTGCCTATCACCCACAGACGGATGGACAAATTGAGCGCACAATTCAGACCATAGAAGATATGCTAAGATCTTAAGCTTTGGACTTCAAAGGAAATTGGGATGAACATTTGCCTTTGGTAGAGTTTCGTATAACAATAGCTTTCATGCCAGTATTGGAATGCCTCTGTACGAAGCTCTTTATGGAAGGAAGTGTTTATCACCTTTATATTGGGATGAAGTTGGAGAGCGAAAGGTAATTGGCCCCGAACTGATCCAACAAATGAAAAAAGTGATAGATTTGATTCGAAATCGATTGATCGCGGCTCAGGATAGACAACGAAAGTATGTTGATCCACACAGAATGGACGTAGAGTATGAAATAGGAGAAACCATTCCGTTGAACGTGTCGCCCTGGAAAGGGATAGCTAGATTTGGCAAGAAGGGAAGGTTGAGTCCAAGATTTGCCGGACCTTTTGAGATTTTGGGTAAAGTCAGAAAAGTGGAATACGAGTTGGCCTTACCGCCTCAAATGTAGCACATTCACAGCATTTTTCAGGTATCATTGCTTAAGAAGTCCAACCCCAACACCAAATGTATCATAGAAAATGAACCCGTAGAGATTGAGCCAGATTTATCTTATGTCGAGCAGCCGGTTAGCATTCTAGATAGAAAAGATAAAGTGTTAAAGAATAGAATAGTTCCTTTGGTTAAAGTTTTATGGAAAAATCCCAAAGTTGAAGAGTCAACATGGGAATTAGAAAGCGATATATTGGATAAGTATCCTCATCTGTTTACTTAGATTCTAGGGATAGAATCCTTTAAGGGGGGAAGGTTGTAACGCCTGCAAATATTTGATATTAATAGTATAATATTCCATTTTGTGCACTATGTAATTTTTTATGTATTAGATGTCAGAAATTGTGTGAATTCAATGTGTTCGTATATATTCTTCGTTATATGGCATTGCGAATATTGTAAGATTATTTATAAGAGTATAATTAATTGTACGCAAGAAAATTTCGTTACGCGATTAAATAATATTTGAGTTTATCGCAACTAGATAATAATAGTTGCGATTAAATGATAAATTATAATGTGTTTAATAGTGTCTTAGAATCAAATTATTTGCATTTTTCTTATGTGATTTAGAATTGTTAATTATATTTTTGTGGCTTGTATATTAGAATATTGATCTTAGAAAATTCTTTTAAAATATATTCTTGCTCAAAATTTTTGAAAACAATTTTATAAAACTTCTAAAATCTCATAGTATTTATGGTATTAATTTTATGATTTATGCAATTATACTTTATTTACTAAAATCTATTCTTTTTAATCATACTTTTAATAACTATTGGATTACTAGTATACCCTTGCATGCATTTTAGCTTATAATGGGGTCCAAGGCTAAGACCGTCAATTCCAACCCCCTAACTTGCTAGTTCACTTCTTTAACCTTGCATGTATTTTTGTCACTACTAGCAAGAGGGATACTTGTATAAATTCTCCATTCCACTACCATTTTAATCAAATTAAAGTCACAAAACCAAGTGAGTGCTCTCATTTTTCACCACACATCCACTCGAACGCCTCACCCTCTCATCTCCTTTCTTCCTCTCGGCCGAAGCTCACCACCACCCCCATTCTTGCCATTTTTCTTCACTTCTCTTCATTTTATTTCACTTCTCAAGGTATTCAAGCCAAGATCTTCATTATCTAGTAGAGTATCTTCATATTGAGGTGAGTTTTGTACATGCATGTTGATGAAGTCAAAGTTGAGGCCTTAGTTCTTTTAAACTCAAGGTTTCAACCATGGTGACTTATATAAATGAGCAATATGTGATCTTAGAGAGGTGTTACAATTCTATTTTTCCAAGTCATTATCTTGTTCATAAACATTTGGCAATGATTTCCTAAGAGCTAAATGTTTAGAGTGTTAATCTTGAGAAGTTTTATGAAAAATGACCATGCATGTTGTCTTTTGAAAGTATTGGCCTTTAAAAATGTTTTTTTTATCAATTTTAAACTCTTGGATGCCATTTTTCCTTCAAGATACATTAGGTTTAGCACTTGCATGTAGGATTTAGCACTTGCATGTCGGTTTACAAGTGGTTTCCGAAGTAAAAACTATACTTGTTAATTTTGTGCTTTGATACTTGAATTTTATGAGATGCATGCTATGGTTTTAGTTATAAAAATGCCATATGAAGTATTCCATGATGATAAGTGATTATATTCAGTAGATATTAAGTGATTATTTTGGATATATAGATCAAATTTTGCTTAAAAACTTGAAAATGTGTTACTTTCTTGCCTTTATAAGTGATCTTCATGCTAAATAAATTGCAAATGGACCTTATAAGTTGTTAGTAAGTATATTTTAGTTTATGTTAGGACTTGCCTTGGTTGGTTGTTGATTGATTTTGGTGTAATGAAGGGAGTTAAGGTGGAAGGAGTTGTATTGGTCTTAGCAGGACAAAATTTTGTACTAGAAGTTTAGGTCATTTTAGGTGAGTTTTAGTAAGTCCTTGGTAGGCCTGAGCTCCGGGGAGTTGGGACTTGGTTCATACATGTGTCCGGTAGCTTTAGAATCAATAAAACCTTGCATTTGGTTAGGCCCACACACACAAACCCGAGAGCAGCTCAGAATAGGGCAGATTTGAGTAAACTTGACTTTTGGTTAATTATCATCATGTCATAGGTTAGGCCTTCATGGGTACTTGGTCTAAATAGATATAATGAAGTCTTAGGAAGCTTAACAAGTCATTAAAACCACTAATTGAATTAGATAAATAAGTTTTAAGTTGGTAAAATTAGGGCAGTTTGGAAATCAGGGGAGGCAGTTTTGTGTCAACTTCCACTTAAGGCCTAGGGAGGTCTGAGTGAGGTCTTTGAGTTATTCCAACTTTGAGAGTCAGTTTAGAGTCTTAATAACCTTTGAGAGTTGTTTGGATTAAAGGACCAAGGTGGAGATACCTTATTTCCACCAAAAACCCCTGAGAGTCACATTAGAGTTACCTTTGGAACTTTAGAGGAGTGCATTGCATTTGTGTATCTTTTAAGTGAGGCCTTGATGTCAAAAAAATTGAAACAATTAGCTTAAAGTCATAAGAATCCATAGGAGTCAGAGTATAGCAAAGGCCCGGGTAGAAATTCATAATTTTGCCAAGGCACACAAATGGTGTCAAAGTGTGCATTCGGGTAAGTTAAGTAGTGTGCATTGCATTTGTGAGTCATTTAAAGTGAGGCATAAGTGTGCCTTACTAAATTTTGGTTAATTTGAGGTCTGTAAAGGAGGATTAGGAGTATTGGTCATGATAATTGTATGTTATATGGTTAATTGCTTAAGTGACTAAGGTAGTAAATAGAATCTAAGTGTACCATTAATTAAGTGATAATTGCCATGCCATTTCTTGCTATGTGTTATGTGGATTATGTGATGCATATATTACTTGTAATTAGTTGAGTTCAAGTGTATATACATATAGTTATATGCGGAAGGATAGTTATCAAGTGTTGTGACGAGGATACTATTTATTATAGGTTCAAGTAGGAGGCCAGGAAAAGAGCCCATAGATGATTCCATTCAAGTACTCAGTAAGCGTAGCTCAGGCAAGTGAACTCTTAACTTACCTCTATAATTCTATTTCTTGTGATTAAATACCATATGAATGCATGACTATAGTTTTGATAGAATTAAATAGTATTTGGCATCACCCAATGATTAGACCTTGGATTTAGTTAATCGCTTTCATACTTGAATTGACCCATTTTCATCATATATTACCTCATACCCACATAAATACCCTATAATAGTCCCTTAATATATCATGTGAACCCTAAACCCCTTATAAATTTGAATTATTTCTTTTGGGAACCCTGATCTTAATAACTTTTCCTCATTTTAGATAACTTGTCACTTGAACCTTGACAATACATACATTTGTTATCTTTTCCTTGATCAAGAACCCTTTTAAATCGAAATAAATTGATTAAAAGGAATTGGATGGTATTTTTCAATAAGACTGAGGTGTCAGTCACTGTTATAATTTTAAAACCTCAGTAGTGGTGAGCCTGATGGTTTTTATGACCAATGTATGTTGAGGATCCTCAATAGTTGTGAATCACTTGTTATGTGGTTCGGAGCTTTGATGTGGGCTGATCACCCCTCATTACTCATAGCGCCGTGCAGATTTCCAATTCAATTCACTTATTAAAGACTTGAACCTTTATTTGAGATTTTATATTGTTGATTTACCTTTTGTTATTGTTTTATCGAGCATACGATGAATTATTATACACTGTTATTCACTTGCTAAGCCTTTTGCCCATTAATTTTGTTATTGATGTTATCCCTTCAGTGAAACCCGAAGATGGTTCATTTCAAGCAAACCGCGCGTAAGACATGTGGGGACTCGGGGTATGCCTACCGTCAGATGTTGGAGCAGGTAGGGAACTAGTGGTTCCCTGATGGGTATAACTTTGGGTTTAAAACTTGGTAGTAATTTGACTTAAGATATTTTGGTCTGTAATATTAAAAGATGTTAGATGTTGTTCAAACTCATTCCTGTGGATTCGGGGAATTATGGTTAAGGCTTGTAGCTTTAATATTTTATCTATTTATAGTATTTTGTTGTTTAATCCATATTATGCATATTTCTGCTAGTTAGTAATGTGGGTCCGTCACAATGTGACTGAGTGCTGACTAGTTGGCACTCCCCATGAGTTGGCGGATCTTTGATTTGAAGATGGGGTTCTGTCAAACAGTGATCTAGAATGACTTTCAGCGTCTATTGAAGAATGATCATCAACGGATGTTGTATTTTGTCTTTCAATGGATGATGCTCTTTGTCTTTTAACGGATGCATTTCCTTGTCTTTCAACGGATGCTGCACTTTGTCTTTCAACGGATGCTAAACTTTGTCTTTCAACAGATGCAGCTCTCTGTGCATCAACTATTGTTGTTCCATTTAAATATTCCTTTTCCATTTCTTCTTGATCACTTTAATCATCACTATCATCATAATATATCTCAACATTATCAAATTTGAGGCTTTCATGGAAACCTTCATCCTTTAGTCTCTAAATCTTTTTATCATCAAACACAACATGTAAAGATTTCATAACAATGTTGGTTCCAAGATTGTAGACTTTATATGCATTTCCAACAGCATATCCAACAAAAATTCCTTCATCAGCTTTTGCATCAAACTTTCCATGTTGGTCAGCTTCATTCCTTAGAATATAGCACTTGCATCCAAAAACATGCAAAAAATTTAGTATTGGCTTCCTTCTCTTGAACAATCAATAAGGAGTCATGCCTTTGGATTTATTGATCAAAGAAATATTCTAAGTGTAACATGCAATGTTGACAGCCTCAGCCCAAAAATATGTTAGCAACTTTGACTCCTCTAGCATAGTCCTTGCAGCTTCAATCAATGACCCGTTCTTTCTCTCAACCACTCCATTTTAAAATGGTCTCCTTGGAGCTGGGAACTTGTTAGGAATATGTTGTGAACTTGATGATTATATTAACAAAACACCTTAGTAGATTTAACTTAGTGAAAAATGTAGCACCCGATGGATGAATAATTATAGTCTCGACGGATGACTAATTGATATCCATCGGGTGAGTAGCATATGTAACAATAAGTCATGTAGCACATTTCTGCAAACATCTTTGTACATATTCTGTAGTAGCATATAAGTCATGTTGACTTTAATTAGATATGCAGAATAAGTTGATTAATTGTAAATATAAGATGTCTTGTAATTCTGCATAAGTCAAATGAAGTCAAATGTCAAATAGCTACCCGACAGATGATCAACAAAGCTACCCGACGGATGATTAACAAAGCTACCCGACGGATGACAAGCATGTACCCGACGGATCATCAATTCAAATGTCTGTTGACAGTGATAACACAGTCACATGCGTTGGGTGTTTGCAAAAGGAATGTGGTAGCCTGTTTAACAGGAAATGAAGAACAAAGAAGCATTACCATTTCCATGCAAGTTAAGAAGGTTTTCAAAGATGCTGGAATAGAGTAGTGAAGCAGCATGGAGTTTGACTTGATAGTTTTGTTTTAATATCCAGTCTTATTACCATGTAAACTTGGTGGTATATAAACCAAGTGTTGCAAGTAGAACAAATAACTAAGCAAACACTTTTAGAAGAGAAATAGAAAAAGTTGTAACTGTTAAGAATTTCTCTGTAATTTATTTGTTCACTTGTAAAGCAGTTGTGAAACAATTATTCTTCACAGAGTTCTTAAATTGATATATATATATATCTGGTGGATACTTTCAAATCCACTAGAAATTTTTTAAAGACTTATGTTTTTAATTACTTTGAGTTTTTGATTTATTTAACTTGTGATTCCGCACCTTGCAAATTAAAACACTTATATATATAGTTTGAGTTAGAACATTTTATGATTCAGAAAAAGTTTACTAGAATTACATTCAACCCCCCTTCTGTAATTCTTGTTGCATTGTTAGGGACTAACAATTGGTATCAGAGCAAGCTCTTGAAGTACAAAGAGTTTAAATATCACAACAAACAGCAAGATGAACAAGAAGGATGTTGGAATCAAGATTCCTTTTCTGGACAAAGATAATTACCATCACTGGAAGGTAAAGATGCATCTTCATTTACTTTCTCAAGATGAGGCATATGTGGATTGCATAGAGAGAGGTCCTCATGTACCAATGAGAGCTGCAGCTAGAAATGAGCCATCAGTTCCCAAGCCAAGGCATGAATGGTCAGATCCTGATATTGAACAAGTCAGGAAAGACAAGAAGGCCATAAATATTCTGTTCAATGGAGTTGATGGTGACATGTTTGATAACATCATTAACTGCAAGACAGCCAAGGAAGTTTGGGATACCATTCAAATAATCTGTGATGACACTGAACAAGTTAGAGAAAACAAGATGCAGTTACTAATTCAGCAATATGAGCATTTCCAGTGTGAAGAAGGTGAAACTCTCACTGATATCTTTAGTAGATTTCAAAAGCTACTAAATGCTCTGAATCTGCATGGAAGAGTCTACCAAACCAAAGATTCTAACCTCAAATTCCTGAGATCCCTTCTAAAAGAATGGAAACCAATGACAGTCTCCTTGAGAAATTCACAAGAATACAAGGAATTTATACTGGAGAGACTGTATGGAATTCTAAAGACTTATGAGCTTGAAATAGAGCAAGATGAAAGAATGGAGAAAGGGAGGAAGAAAGGAGAGTCCATTGCACTGGTTGCTGAATTAGAGAAAGAGAAGGAGATGAAGATAGAAGCTGTTGAGTCTACTTTAAAGGTTTGTGAAAACAAGGGCAAGGGGCTGGTAGCAGAAAATGAAGATTCTTTGAGCCAAGATGATATGGATGATATTGATGAACATCTTGCATTTCTTTCCAGAAGATTTGTCAAGCTCAAGTTCAAGAAGAACTTTGGAGCAGCTAAGCCAAATAGAAACATGGTGGATAAGTCAAAATTCAAGTGTTTCAAATGTGGCTTGGCAGGGCACTTTGCCAGTGAGTGTAGAAAGTCAGATTCCAGCAAGAAGAAGTTTGAGCCTGTGGATTATAAACAGAAGTATTTTGAGTTGCTCAAACAAAAGGAAAGGGCTTTTATTACACGAGAAAATGACTGGGCAGCAGATGGTCTGATGAGGATGAAGATGTCAGTTATGTCAATCTAGCTCTAATGGCCAAGTCTGATGAAACAGAGACAAATTATTCAAGTAATCAGGTAATCACCACTAACCTTGCACATTTATCTAAAGCTGAGTGTAATGATGCAATAAATGACATGTTTATAAAATTATATCATTTGCGTGTTACACTTAAGTCCCTCACTAAGGAAAATGCTAAAATCAAAGAAAACAATTTGTTTTTAAGTGTATGGAATAATGTGCTAGAGTCTCAGTTTATTGAATTTGAAAAATTGAGAATAGAATGTAAGATTGCTAAGGATGAAATTAACTAAGTCCTTGAAGAAAGAAGAAATTTTGAAGAAGCAGCTTGAACGAGAACAGGAGGTGATTAAGGCATGGAAATCATCTAGAGATGTCCATGCTCAAATCACCAAAGTTCAAGGTATTAAGTCCTTCTGTGATGCAGCTTGGAAAAAGAGTAAAGAGAAGCTAGAATTCAATTTGGTTAAAGGATTGCTAAAAGATGTAGACTCGACGGGTGATGAGAGTCATCCGTCAGATAATCAAGAAGGTTATCCTTCGAGTGACATAAATCCTCATCCGTCGGCTATGAGCAAACCTGTGAGTAAAGCCAAACTTTCCAAGTTAAATGAAAAATATGGATCAGTTTCCAAAAACTTTATTTTAGGAGAATCAAGTCAAGTGAAGAAGGAGAAGAACGTGAATGTTGGTCATCTGTCCATCAAGCAATTGAATGATAGATTAGAAAAGATTGAGGTTAAAACAGAAGCTAAAAAGAAAAACAATAGAAATGGGAAAGTAGGAATTAACAAACATAACAACTACACACCTGATAAGTATGCTCCAAGAAAAATCTATGTTAAGTGTGGTAGTACTAATCATTTGTCTGTTAATTGCGAACTTGCCATGCCTACTCCCATATCTTTACCACCTTCTTTTCCCAATATGAGTGCTATGCCTTCTATGCCTTTGAATGCTATGTCTGCACAGAATACGAATGCACAATTTGCTAATATGCCAATTGTACCTAATCCTTATTATGCTGAATTTAGTATGCCTCAAATGTCATTTAGCATGCCCTACTGGAATAACATGTTTGCAAATAGCATGCCATTTCCTGTTAATCAAAATGTGCATGATAATTCTGTTTTAATGACTGGTTTCAAAGGTCCAACTCAGATGACTAAGGATGAATCTGATATCCTTAAGTCAAATGAGATAAAACCTAAGAAACAAAAGAAGAAATCTAACAAGGCAGGACCCAAGGAAACTTGGGTACCAAAATTAATTTGATTTGGTTTTGATGTGTGCAGGGAAATCAAAAGAATATGTGGTATTTGGATAGTGGTTGTTCAAGACACATGACTGGAGATTCTACCCTGCTCACAGGGTTCAAGGAGAGAGCTGGCCCAAGTATTACTTTTGAATATGACAGCAATGGTTATACTGTGGGATATGGCTTGATTTCTAAAGATAATGTCATCATTGAGGAGGTTGCCCTAGTGGATGGTCTCAAGCATAATTTGCTGAGTATCAGCCAGCTTTGTGACAAGGGCAATTCAGTAACCTTCAATTCAGAAGCCTGTGTTGTGACAAATAAGAGGAGTAACAAAGTGGTTCTCACTGGAGTGAGAAAAGGAAATGTGTACCTAGCTGACTTTAACTCATCAAATGCAGAATCTGTTACTTGTCTTCTAAGCAAGTCAAGATGAAAGTTGGCTATGGCACAAAAAGTTGTCCCATCTAAACTTCAAGACCATGAATGAGCTTGTCAAGAAAGAACTGGTTAGAGGTATTCCTCAAGTGAAGTTTACCAAGGATGGACTATGTGATGCTTGTCAAAAGGGAAAGCAAATCAAAGCATCATTCAGAAAGAAGCTTGATTCAACAATTGAAGAACCTTTGAAATTGCTACACATGGATTTGTTTGGACCAGTCAATATGTTGTCCATCTCAAGGAAAAGATTTTGCCTAGTAATTGTGGATGATTTCTCAAAGTTCTTTTGGACATATTTCCTAAAGTCTAAAGATGAAGCTAGTGAAATCATCATCAATCACATAAGGCAAGTCAACAATCATCCTGATTTTAAAGTAAGAAGAATCAGGAGTGACAATGGAACTGAGTTCAAGAATTCTGTGATGAGATCATTTTGTGAAGAAACTGGGATTATGCATGAATTTTCTATAGGAAGGACTCCACAACAAAATGGAGTGGTAGAAAAAAAGAACAGATCCCTTATTGAAGCTGCAAGGACAATGCTTGAAGAATCAAAGTTACCAACACACTTTTGGGCTGAAGCTGTGAACACTGCCTGCTACACCCAAAATATATCTTTGGTGAATCAAGCAAAATGCATGACTCCCTACCAATTGTTCAAGAACAGGAAACCAACTCTAAATTTTCTTCATATCTTTGGCTGTAAATGTTATATCTTGAAGAATCAAACTGATCAACATGGGAAGTTTGATGCTAAAGCAGATGAAGGAATTTTTGTTAAATATGATGTGGGAAAAGCATATAGAGTCTACAATCTAAGAACAAACATTGTTGTGGAATCGATACATGTTGTGTTTGATGATAAAAAGATTGAAGGACTACAAGATGGAGATTTCCATGAGAGCCTTAAATTTGACAATGTGGAGATGGTAAGTGATGACAGTGATGATGAAAGTGATCAAGGAACTACAACTAAGGATAGTGCAAAAAAATCTACAACTAATGAAGCTAATAACTCAACATCCATCGAGTTAGAAAATGCTTCATCCATCGGGAGACAATCTGCATCATCCATCAGGAGACAATCAGCCTCATCCGTCGGAACTCAAAGTGCTTCATCCATCGGGTCATTGAGAGAAGCTAAAAGTCAAGGTAGATCACTCACAGAAAGTTCCCCTCTCTCAAGTCAAAGATTCACTAACTCAGGGGAAGTTTCTCATTATCAAAACTCAGTCACACATCAAGACAACAATGAGGCCTCTTCATCTAGAGCAAATCTACCACAATAGAGAAAATGGAAAAGAGATCACCCCTATGAGCTAATTATTGGTGATGCATCTTCTAGAGTTCAGACAAGGAAAACAACTCAAGAAGAATGTCTATATAGCAGCTTCTTATCTAAGGAAGAACCAAAGAAGGTAGAAGAAGCTCTGTTGGATCCTGATTGGATTTTAGCTATGCAGGATGAGCTAAACCAATTTGAAAGGAATAAAGTATGGAAGCCGGTACCCAAGCCTAAAGGAAAGAATCCAATAGACACCAAATGGGTATTCAGAAACAAGATGGATGAAAATGGCATAGTAGTCAGGAACAAAGCTAGATTGGTTGTTAAGGGCTATTGTCAACAAGAAGGAATAGATTTTGATGAAACCTTTGCTCCTGTTGCAAGACTTGAAGCCATCAGAATCTTCTTAGCCTATGCAGCCCATGCCAATTTCAAGGTCTATCAAATGGATGTCAAGAGTGCTTTAATGGTGATTTGGAGGAGGAAGTCTATGTCAGTCAACCTCCTGGTTTTGAAGACCCAAATTTCCCAAATCATGTCTACTATCTTTTGAAAGCACTCTATGGACAGAAGCAAGAACCTAGAGCCTGGTATGACACTTTATCAAAGTTCCTTTTGGAAAATCACTTCAGAAGAGTTATTGTGGATAAAACTTTATTCTTTAGAAATGTTAATGGCTCTAGTATACTTGTTCAAATCTATGTAGATGATATTATATTTGGCTCTACAGATGAAAAACTTTGCAAAAAGTTTGTCAAATTGATGCAAAGTAAGTATAAAATGAGCATGATGGGAGAACTAACTTACTTTCTTGGTTTACAAGTTAAGCAAGTTAGTGATGGAATATTCATTAGTCAAACTAAATACATTCATGATCTTTTAAAGAAGTTTGATCTAATGGATTGCACATCTGCAAAAACTCCCATGGCCACTGCAACTAAGCTTGAATTAAACACTACTGAAAAGTCTGTGGATATTTCAAGTTATAGGGGCATGGTTGGTTCACTTCTGTACTTAACAGCTAGTGGGCCAGTTATAATGTTTGCTACTTATCTTTGTGCTAGATTTCAGGCTGATCCTAGAGAATCTCATTTAATAGCTATTAAGAGAATTTTCAGATATCTCAAGGGAACACCAAAACTTGGCATTTGGTACCCTAGAGATTCTGGTTTTGATCTAACTCGTTATTCAGATGCAGATTATGCAGGTTGTAAAATAGACAGAAAAAGTACAACAGGAACCTGTCAGTTTCTAATAAACAAGCTTGTGTCCTGGTTCAGTAAAAAGCAAAATTCAGTTTCTACTTCTACAGCTAAAGCTGAATATATTGTTGTTGGTAGTTGCTGTGCACAGATTCTATGGATGAAAAACCAACTGTTGGACTATGGTCTACAAGTGGATAGGATTCCTATTTTCTGTGATAACACAAGTGCAATTGCCATCACTGAGAATCCAGTACAGCATTCAAGAATAAAGCACATAGACATCAAGTACCACTTCATAAGGGAACATGTGATGAATGGTACTGTAGAACTACATTTTATTCCAAGTGAAAAACAGCTTGCAGATATATTTACCAAGCCACTGGATGAATCCACATTTTCAAGGTTGGTAAGTGAGTTAGGTATGCTTAATTATTCTTGAATTATTTCAGATATTTTTGCAAGTTGTAATACAGCCAGAAATTTAATTATTTTTTCAGTCTTGGATGAAATTTTGGGTAAGTCAAAGTTTACATCCCGACGGATGATCATTATCATTGAGTTTGATCATCCGTCGGAATATAATTTGTTAATAAAATCAATTATTTTTCTGGAATATTTTATAACTCGACGGATAACTGATTTATCCTCATCCGTTAAATTGTCTCAATCCTAGCCGTTAATTCTCTGAACATTATCCATCGAGTATACTTACAGTTTGTAAGCATAACACGACGTATAAGTGAAGGAATTTTTACAGTTTATTTTTTAAACGGCTATTTTGGGCAACTTTTATTGGTCACTTTATTTTACTTTATTATTTTTTACAGTTATTTTCTGAGATAGTATAAAAGCAATTTCATTTTTATCCATTTCTTTTATCATTCTCAATTTATCTGCTCTAACTTTTTTCTTTCTCAAAAGCAATTACCCTCTCTCTCTCTGTAATTTTTACTCTTTAACAATGGAACCAGTCGTCCAAATCATGTCTCAAACTGGGTTTATCTATGAGAAGAACAATTTCACAGCTCTAGTGAGCAAGGGGATTCAACATTCTGGCGACTACCACAAAATGATGGATTTTGTGCAAGGCTGTAAGCTCAACTATGCCATGCTAGAGTCTCCCACTATCTACTGTGAGGTTGTGGAGGAGATATGGATAACTGCAGTGTACAACTCAACTGACAAGACCATCACTTTCACTATTAAAGGTAAGGAATTTTGTGTTAATAGTGACATTGTTAAAGCATGCTTTAGGATTCCTGATAATATTGTCACTGCTCCACACACAGACACTAATATTGTTAACATGTTAAACTCCATGGGTTATGCACTCACCATCTCTAAATTAAGTGAAATTAGGAGATTGGATCTTAGGAAAGAATGGAGTTTCCTGTGTGATGTAGTTACTAAAGTATTTTCTGTAAAAACTAGCAAATTTGATTCTGTTAATGTTATTCCCAGTGGACTAACAATGAGATTTACAGAAGGGGGGTTGAATGTAAATCTCAAAACTTTTTCAAGTTTTGAGCAGTTTCTAAGGCTAAGTGTTTGAGTGATCAAATGTGTGTGAATTGCTTGAAGCTGATGCAGACAGATATATATTCAAACACAAATGTAATGAGCACAAAGAACTTAAAAACTTTTCTGGTGGATTTGTTGTTCCACCAGAGATGTGTTATTTCAGAAAATCTGTGATTCAAAGAATTAAATCACAGCTGCTTCCTAGTACAAACTAGATGATTTTCTCTTTTGATATTTCTAAACAGCTCAGGAAAATTCATATCTAATTACTAGCTGCTACTTGGTTTATATATCACCAAGTTTACAAGTGAAGATAAACTGTAAAATACAATTGAAAAGATTCTTCACATGTTTCTTCTTCATTTCTCTATCCAATGCAATCTAGGATAATCTGTAAATCTTTGAATACTTCCTTGTTTGCATCAGAATGGAAATGCTGCATTTTCTTGATTCTTCCTAGAGGCTTCCACATTCCAGTATGTCTCTGTCAACCCATGTGCCTCTGTCAGCTTGTGAATTGTCACTATCAACTGCTAATGAACTAAGCATCCGTTGAAGCTTTCATCCGTTGATGCCTTATCCGTTGAGGCTTTATCCGTTGAAGCTTTATCCGTTGATGCATTATCAGTTGAAGTCTTTATCCATTGAAGCACTTATCCATTGATGGATATTATCCGTTGAAGCATTAGAGACATCCGTTGAAGCTTTGTTTCTTATCCGTTGAAGGTCTTCAATATCCGTTGACACTTCTTCACTTATACAAAATTACAAGGCATGAAATATTTACAATTAGCCCTCCTATTTGTACATCCATTAGTAGTCAACATGACTGATTATTTCCTAACAACATCTAAGAATTACAGCTTGAAACCAGAGAGTGGAATGTGCTACAATACTAAACTTATTGCTAAGTACAGCTACTCCTTCAACGGATAGCCAAGATGGTCTTATCCGTTGAGGCTACAAACACTAGATTTCTACTTAAGTGTTTTGCTTAACTTATCATCAAACTAATACACATATTCCTAACAATCTCCCCCTATTTATGTCTACTAGAACTGTAGGCATGGGTTTAGCTTGATGATAACAAAACACTTAACACATATATAAACTGTAATAAAGCAGAAATTCAAAAGTGCTACAAAAATGTATATGCTGAGATGGAATTGAAGAATTACATTATTTCCAAGGGTGCTCCTTTAGCCTGAGCAAATTACTTTCTTTTCCTTTGATCCCTGGTTTTCTTTCCTAGCCTCCTGTCATTCTCCTCTATTTGAAGTTGAAGTTGTCTGTAGAATTCAGCTTCATCTTCTTCATTGATATCTAACTTAGATTACATATCCTTGAGAGTTTCATTACTGGAAATCTTTAGCTGATCTTCAATTCTGAAAAATCTTCTGACTCATTTGTTGTCTCTGAACTCCATCAACCAATGAGGTGATTTGTGAATTGTAATTCCTCTTTCTTGAATGAGTAAAGTTCTAGGCAAAGCATTGGGCTCCCTCCAAGTTTTCCTTATGTTGGCAATCTTGTTGAGAATCTCAGTCTTGGCAGTCCTGGTAAAGCTAGAATCCCTTTGTATGGCTGAGTAGACTCTAATCAAGGTAGAGTAGCCTTCATTCAGAATTCTGTGAAGAGGCCATGTTCTTTCTCCAGCTCCTTTGTATTTGAACACTAGTCTTTCTGGTAGCTGTCTGTAGGCAGCTATTCCCCTTACTTCCTCCAGCTCATCCAGATAGAGTTCAATGTCTGAAAATTCTTTTATGTCACAGATGTGAACATAATCATCTTTAGATGTTTGAGGTTTAGGCTTAGGCTTCTGTGTGAATTTGATTGAGGCTTTAGAGGGTGTTGATTTGATTCTTCTTTTCTGCTTCTTTGATGGTGGAGAAGAGGTTAGGAAGGTGGGCAATTTGATGGTGTCCCAATCAATTGGTTCCTCCTTGGGAATGATTGTTTCACCATGAATGTTCATGAAGGGTTCAGGTATAATGGGTTCAGGAATAGAGGGTAGTGGTTTGGATATTGATTGGGTTTCTTCAGTCTTATCTACCTTCTTTCTCTTTGCATTGACCTTCTTTCTTTTCCCTTTCTGCCATTCTTCCTTACTTCTTTCCTCCATCTCAGTACCAACCATGTCCCCCATAGCTTCATCTTCACCTTTGTCTTCAATTTCTTTCTGTTCTTCAGCCTGACTTGACTTTAGCTATTTTTCAAGCTTTGCTTGTGCTCTTTTGTCAGCCTTTAGCTGTTTGGCTTCTTCCTTCAACCTTTTGGTTTCTTCCCTCTTGTCTATTGAGAATTTGGGATGTCCTTGCATCACACATATGCTCTTTCCCTCTCTGAAGATAATAGCCATGTTTCTCCTTACAGCCTCATCCATGGTCTCTTTGAGATATGCAATACTTCTACCTAAAAGCTTGTCCTCATCAGCTTTTGGAAGAGGAAAATCCACCTCTTTTAGAGGATTCTTTGTAGAGTCCTTATTGGATCTGTTGTTGGGCTTGAGAACCATAGGTTGCAGATCTTTGGAAGAAGTTTCTCCATCCTTATGCCTCCCTACTGGCTTGAGTTCCATAATAATTGATTCCACTTTTGTGCTATGCTTCACAGATTGTGATTGAGAAGTTGTAGAACCAAATATTAGTTACATCTTTTCATCAATCTTCTTCCTTTGCTCTTTGACTTGCAATTCAGCTGCTGCTATCTGGATTAGATCAATTCCATCTAGCTTTCCTTTGACTTGAATTGTTGGAGAAGTTATGATGACAGGAACTAGCACTTGAGAAATCTGAACTGTTGTAGATGGCTCTCCTTCCCCTTCCCCTTTATTCTCCCCCTTTTTGTTATCATCAAGGGTAGGGGTCAAGCCTTGTGCTTTTGCCAGCTGCATGAGTAGATTTGTTTGAGTTTGTTGATTCTGAAGAATGGTGACCATAGATTCTTCAATGATTTGAGCCCTATCTTCCAATCTAGCCAGCCTCTTGTCAGCATCAGATGCTTTCCTCAGTCTCCCCAACAAATCTTGCATAGTACCATAGGGTATAACTGAATCCAATTTCTCAGCATTGTAGGATTTCAGATCAGCAATGTCCTGCTTGAGCTCATCCACACTTAGATTTTGCTGGTAATGCTGCAACTGGAAGAGATGCAGAGATTCCAGATGAGCTTGAAGAATCGCCTTGGTACCAGCATCTTGAGTCTCCTGAAGGGCCTTCAGAATTGTCATGACTTGTCTGACCAAAGTGACACCAAACTCTCCTGGTGTTGATGGTTTTGCCCATACCCATTCAGGAAGATCAGGAACAGAACTTGGGCCTGCTACTCCCCCTAAGTTCATGCTCTCATTCAAAGAATTAGAGTCATCATCATTAGAATTTACTCCAAATTCTTCAGATGGCTCACCAGCTTGAGAAGGCAGCCTGTTGACAACAGCATTGTCTCTGAGAAGAGATTCTGAAGTGTGTACAATGTGTAGTGTCTGTTCTGCCTCCACATTGCCCTGTGCAGCTAATAATTGATAGGCTGAAATAGGGTGAGTAAAAGTGTCAGCATCCAAGGAAATGTTATCAATGACAGCTTTGTAATGTTGCTGAAATTGTCTTTCCTTTTCTGCATCATCCACTTTCATTAACTCACTAGCAATGGCTGGATCCACCCTTATAGCTTCTGTACCTGCCTTTCTCTCAATTTCTCTCTGTTCTTGCATCAGGGGCTCCCCCTGGCTCACACACACCCTCACACCCTCACCCTCACCTTCTAAAGTGGCACTCCTCTCACTCACTTTTGCCATGCTGGAAGAAATAGCATGCATATGGTGACTCTCAACCTCTCCTTTTGCCTGGGAGCAACCCAGCCTCTCACTCAAAAGATCACTCCCTTCCCTCAAACCTAAAAGTGATTGTACAGTTGCCATATCCTCTACAGTTGGAATTGTTTCTGTTAAGTGTGTAGAGACCATCAACGGATAGGGAATATCCGTTGAAGTGGAAACTGATGGTATCAACGGATAACTGCTGTTAAGCTTATCCGTTGAAGAACAACCACTTATCAACGGATGAGAGATATCCGTTGAAGAAGGAAAAGATGTAGATATAGAAAGTGACATAATTGTTGAATCTGTGTGGATTGATTTTAAGTGTGGTGACACAGATTCTGCAACTACATCTGAAAGAATTGGCTGATGATCCAACAAATCATCTAAAAGATGATGATCACCAGGTTTTGAGTGGGGCTCCTCCCTGAGTTTTAATGAGGGAGAATCAGGAATTGATGTGAATATCATATCCACATCCAGAGAGGGTGTTGGAGAGTTTGATGAATGGTGTGTTTCTATATTGAGAGAATGGGGCTGTGATTCCACATTTGCTGGAATCACATCAAGCTGAATTTGAGAAGGCACAGATACAGGTGGATGTATCTGTGCTGTGTGTGTCCCTTGTGTGGAAACTAGGGTCTTGGCCTTCTTCTTCCTTGAAAAGGCTTTAAATGGTAAATGTGTGGCTTCAGTGTCCCTCCCTCTTTTGTTCTGTGTCCCTGGTTGGGGACTATTTTCAATAGTTACAACCTTTTGGGAGGATGCAACTAGGGATGTGTTGGACTCCTTTTGAACCACCACAGTCTTTTGAGAGACTGTGGCTTGGCTGGTTTAGGTACCACTCACCTCTCCCACCTTATCCTGGGGGGCTTTTTGATGTTCACCCCTCCCCTCACCACTCACACCCTGTTCACTCCCTTCAGGGTTTATGGTAGTTGTTACAACTGTTGTCTTTTGAGAAACAACAGAGGTAGGTTTCTTTGACTTGACTTTGGAAACTTTAGATTTGGTGGCTTTGGTAGGAGCCTGTTTGGACAAAGACACAGGTTCCATAGCCACACTAGAAGGCAAAGAAACATTGGGGTTGGAAATAGTAGGAGTTATAGAAGTATTTACCTCACTTACCTGTGGTGCATTCATGATTGGCAAGTATACCAATGGCACCTGGCTGTTGAGGTTCATTCTCAAAAGGTCTGCAAGGACCCTTTTCTCTTGTGCCCAACATTTGAGTTTATTATTCTCATTGGATATAACCAAACCTTCAGCAACATGGTTAGCCAATAACATAAAGAATCTAGCATAGTAGATGTTATGTGGTCTATTAGCTTTGTTACCTAATCTGGAACCTAATTCTAGCATAACACAGTTGCTAAAATTAAAGTACCTATCAGAAACTAGCATATAGAGCATATTAACAAGAGATGAAGTGATAGCATCAAAATTGCTAATCTTCCCAGAGAAAACCTTAATAAAGGCATATCCAAGAAAACTCCATTCTTTCCTAAGGCCTTTCCTTCTAATACTACCTAAACTAGCAGAATCAAAAGCATAGCCTATGGAATCTAGCATAGCAGAGACATCTTTATCAGTGTGTGGTGTCATGGCATTATTCTCAGGCAATTTAAAGAAAGATTGTATATCATCACAATTAATGCAATAGTCCTTACCTTTGAGAGAGAAGGCAATAGTCATATCTGTGGAGTTGAACTCTGCAGTTGTCCAAATCTCCTCAATCACCTCACAGTAGATGGTTGGGGCTTCCAGCATTGCATAGCTTAGTTTGCAGTTTTTGATGAAGTCCATCATCTTGTGATAATCAGAATGGGCTTCATTCTTTTCAACCAAGGCTATGAAATTATTCTTTTCATAAACAAATCCTGTTTGAGACATAATTTTGACTACTGGTGCCATTGTTGTGAGTAGAGGTTGCAGAGAAAAACTTGAGAATTTAGAGAGAAAGAGAATAAGAATTGCAAGAAAGCGTAAAGTGAGAATAAGAGTTCAATTGGGCTTTTATACTTTCTTGAATTAAAACGTAAATAAAATGATTAAATGATACTTTTAAGTAAGTTACAGCCGTTCAAGAATAAATAAAACTGTAGAAATTCTGAAAACTACCTTAAATACAAATACATACAACACTGTATATCTGTATCAACGGTTGAGTAAAAGAATCAACGGCTGTGACTCACTTATAGTAACTGACGTGACACTTCAACGGATAAGGGAAATAGTTATCCGTTGATGAACAACACCATTTTATCATTTGAAGGATAAAATTACCAGAAATGTATTTGGCTTTCAATGGATAATGAACATCCGTTGATAGAACAATTTTGGCTTTCAACGGATAGAGAATATCCATTGATAGGATAAGTTTAATTAAAGCCAGCTTTGTTCTTGCAGCAAATTCATTTTAGGCTTCAAGACAGATTATATAGATGACATAGATTATGAATAATTAAGCATACCTAACTCACTTACTAATCTTGTGAATGTTGATTCATCAAGTGGCTTGGTAAATATGTCTGCAATCTGCTTTTCACTTGGAACAAAATGAAGTTCCACTGTACCTTTCATCACTTGTTCCCTAATGAAGTGGTACTTGATATCAATGTGCTTGGTTCTTGAGTGCTGCACTGGATTTTCAGTAATGGCAATGGCACTTGTGTTGTCACAGAATATTGGAATTTTGTCAACAGTCGGACCATAGTCAAATAGTTGATTCCTCATCCATAGTATCTGTGCACAGCAACTACCAGCAGCAATGTACTCAGCTTCAGCTGTTGATGTGGAAACAAAATTCTGCTTCTTGCTGAACCATGATACAAGCTTGTTCCCTAGAAATTGACAGGTGCCTGTTGTGCTTTTCCTGACTATTTTACAACCTGCATAATTTGCATCTGAGTAGCCAATTAGATCAAAACCAGACTCTCTAGGGTACCAAATTCCTAGATTTGGAGTCCCCTTGAGATATCTGAAAATTCTTTTAATAGCCACTAAGTGAGATTCTTTAGGGTCAGCTTGAAATCTAGCACAGAGACATGTAGAAAACATTATATCAGGTCTACTAGCAGTTAAATATAAAAGTGAGCCAACCATGCCTCTATCACTTGTAATATCCACAGACTTTTCAGCCTTGTTTAATTCAAGCTTAGTGGCAGTGGCCATGGGAGTTTTTGCAGGTGAACAATCCATTAAGTCAAACTTCTTTAAAAGATCATAAATATATTTAGTTTGACTAATGAAAATTCCACTACTAACTTGTTTAACTTGTAAACCAAGAAAGTAAGTTAGCTCTCCCATCATGCTCATTTCATATTTACTTTGCATTAATTTAGCAAACTTTTTACAAAGCTTATCATCTGTAGATCCAAATATAATATCATCTACATAAATTTGTACAAGTATCTTAGAGCCATTAACATTTCTAAAGAAGAGATTTTTGTCAACAGTACCTCTTGTGAAGTGATTATCTAGAAGGAACTTTGACAAAGTCTCATACCAGGCTCTAGGTGCTTGCTTTAGTCCATAGAGTGCTTTCAACAGATAATACACATAGTCTGGAAAATTTGGATCTTCAAAACCTGGAGGTTGGCTTACATAAACTTCTTCCTCCAATTCCCCATTTAGAAATGCACTCTTGACATCCATTTGATAGACTTTGAAATTGGCATTAGCTGCATAGGCTAGAAAGATTCTGATGGGTTCAAGTCTGGCAACTGGAGCAAATGTTTCATCAAAATCTATTCCCTCTTGTTGAGAATAGCCTTTAGCAACCAATCTGGCTTTATTCCTTATGACAATGCCATTTTCATCCATAGAACTCTTGTTCTTTGGCTTGGGTACCGGCTTCCATACTTTGTTCCTCTCAAATTGGTTTAGCTCCTCTTGCATTGCTAAAATCCAATCTGGATCCAATAGAGCTTCTTCCACTCGCTTAGGTTCCTCCTGTGATAGAAAGCTACTATACAGACATTCATCTTGAGTAGCCCTTCTAGTTTGTACTTTTGATGTAGCATCACCAATGATCAGTTCAAAAGGGTGATTCTTGGTCCATTTCCTTTGAGGTGGTAGATTAGCCCTAGATGAGGTTGCCTCAGTATTGTCATGATGTGAGATAGAATGTTGATTTGTTGAAACTCCCCCTGAGTTGCTGATCCTTTGAAAGGAATTGGGAGCTCTATCAACTGATGAAGTAAATTGATTATCCGTTGACAGACTGTGATCAACGGATGCTTCATTATGAACTTCAACGGATGATGCACTTTATCTTTCAACCATTGCTGCATTGCTTCTTTCAACGGAAGCTGAATTATGACTTTCAACGGATGCAGCATTCTGTGCATTATCCAATGGCAGATTCTGAATTCTTCTTGAGATGCCTTCTTTATCATTCTCATCTTCACTATCATCACAGTATATCTCAATGTTATCAAATTTGAGTCCTTCATGATGTCCCTCATCTGTTAGTCCATCAATCTTTTTATCATCAAACACAACATGTATAGATTCCATGAAAATGTTGGTTCTTAGATTGTAGACCCTATATGATTTTCCAGCAGAATAACCAACAAATATTCCTTCATCAGCCTTTGCATCAAACTTCCCTTTGTGATCAGATTGATTCCTTAAGATGTAGCATTTGCAACCAAAGACATGTAGAAAGTTTAAAGTTGGTTTTCTTCTCTTGAATAATTGATAGGGAGTCATGCATTTTGCCTGATTGATTAGAGAAATATTCTGAGTGTAACATGCACAGTTAACAGCCTCAGCCCAAAAATAAGTTGGGAGTTTTGACTCTTCAAGCATTGTCCTTGCAGCTTCAATTAGTGATCTGTTCTTCCTTTCCACCACACCATTTTGTTGTGGAGTTCTTGGAGCTGAGAACTCATGCATGATCCCACTTTCTTCACAAAACAACTTCATGGTTGAATTCTTGAACTCAGTTCCATTATCACTCCTAATATTCCTTACTTTGAAATCAGGATGATTGTTGACTTGCTTGATATGATTGATGATGATTTCACTAGCTTCATCCTTTGATCCAAGAAAATAAACCCATGAAAACTTTGAGAAATCATCTACAATCACTAGGCAGTATCTTTTCCTTAAAATTGACAATACATTGACTGGTCCAAAAAGATCCATGTGTAGAAGTTATAGTGGTTCATCAATTGCAGATTCAAGCTTCTTACTGAATGATACTTTCTTTTGCTTTCCTTTATGACAAGCATCACACAGTCCATCCCTTGTAAATTCCACTAGAGGCATTCCTCTAACTAAGTCCTTTTTGACTAGATCATTCATTGTCTTGAAATTCAAATGGGACAGCTTCTTGTGCCATAGCCAACTTTCAACTGGACTTGCTTTGCTGAGAAGACAAGTAATGGATTCTGCAATTGTAGAGTTGAAATCAGCTAAGTACACATTCCCTTTTCTAACTCCAGTTAGAACCACTTTATTGTCCTTTTTACTTGTGACAATACAGGCTTCAGAATTGAAGGAAACAGTATTCCCTCTATCACATATTTGACTTATGCTCAATAAATTGTGTTTGAGACCATCAACCAATGCAACTTCATCAATGATGACATTTTCTTTTGAAATCAAGCCATATCCCATAGTGAATCCTTTGCTGTCATTTCCAAAGGTTATGCTAGGGCCAGCTCTCTCCTTAAACTCTGTGAGCAGGGTGAAATCTCGTGTCATGTGTCTTGAACAACCACTGTCCAAGTACCATAGATTCCTTCTTTGTCCCTGCACACAACAAAATCAATCAAGTTGATTTTGGTACCCAAGTTTCCTTGGGTCCACCCTTGTTAGTCTTTTTCCTAGACTTCATTCCTCCTGCATCTTTTGACTTAGGTAACTTTGGGTCAACCTTGGTCTCAGATGTGGTTGGTTGAAGTGTAGGGTTAATCACAGAATCATTTAACACATTTGATTGAATTTGATAAGGCATAGGTTGTGCAAATATGTTATTCCACATAGGCATATTGTATGGCATTTGAGGCATACTAAATGCAGTAAAATAAGGATTGTTAATATATGGCATGTTTGCAAAATGTGTATGGGGATTCTGGTGAGACATAACAGGCATAGCATGCAGAGGTGACATAGACATGTTAGGCATGGAGGGATTTGAAGGCATGGGAGCATTTTTAACAGATTTGCAATTATCAGATAGGTGATTAACACTTTTACAATGCACACAGCTTTTTCTAGGAGCATACCTATCAGGTGTGTAATTGTTATGTTTATTAATCCCTACCTTCCCATTTCTTTTAGATTTTCTTTTAGTTTCCTTCTTATCCTCAACCAACTTAAGCCTATCTTTTAGCTGATCTAAAGTCATGTGTCCTATATTCACCTTACTGACATCTCTGGATGTGCTAGCTCCTTCTTTGACAAAGTTCTTGAGAGTTGAATCATTCTTTTTATTGAGATTTTTATTTTTAAAAGAACTTGCCTGTTTTAATTGATGAGCCTTCAACGGATGCTCCTTTTCTTCCTTCAACGGATAACTTTCATCATCCGTTGATTCCACATCCGTTGACAATCCATCAATTAATTCTAACTCCTTTTTGTTTTTCTTCCAGGCATCCTCACAGAATGATTCAATTCCCTGAACCTTTGCAATCTGAACACTAACATCCCTAGATGTTTTCCAGGCCTTGATTACCTCTTGCTCACTTTCTAACTGTGTAGAAAGAATTTCTACTTTCTTAACAGCTTCTGCTAGTTCACTCTCAACAGTCAAGCATTTAAGTTTTATCTTTTCAAGCTCAATTACCTGATCCTCTAACACAGCATTCTTATCACTTAAAAACACATTATTCTCCTTGATCCTAGTGTTTTCTTTTGCTAGTGATTTAAGGGAAACACGCAAATGATATAATTCATTGTTCATATCATTTATGGCTTCATTGCATTCATGTTTAGAAAGCTGAGAGAGATCAGTAGTAATTACCTGGTTGCTTGATGAACTAGTTTCATTTTTATCAGAATTAGCCATCAGTGCTAGGTTGACATATTCCACATCATCATCTTCATTTACCCCATCTGCTACCCAATCATCTTGAGTGAGAAAAGCTCTTTCCTTTTGTTTGAGCAAATCAAAATACTTCTTTTTGTAATCAACTTGCTCAAATTTCTTTTTCTCAGAATTTGGCTTCCTACACTCACTTGCAAAGTGTCCACTAATGCCACGGTTGTAACATTTGAACTTTGATTTGTCCATCATGTTTTTGTTTGGCTTAGTGAACTTTGTGTTTTTTCTGAACTTCATTTTTGCAAACCTCCTGGACAGAAAGGCCAAATGTTCTTCAATATCATCAGATTCATCCTGACTGGAATTGTCTTCATCCTCAGCAACTTGCTCTTTACCCTTGCTTGATTCTGATTTGCTTGTGCCAATTTTGAGACTTGGCATTGTCTTCTCCTCATTCCTGGCTTCCATCTTCTCACTGTCAGCTACAAGAGCAACTGTTCCTCCTTTTCTCTTTCCCTTTTCCAACAGCTCATCCTGCTCCATTTCAAGTTCATAAGTCTTCAGAATTCCATATAATCTTTCAAGTGTGAAGTTCTTATAATCTTGAGAATTTCTCAAAGAGACAGTCATGGGCTTCCATTCCTTTGGCAGAGACCTAAGAAATTTTAAGTTGGAATCCTTGACTTGGTACACTCTACCATACAGCTTCAATCCATTCAACAGTTTCTGAAACCTGTTGAAGGTATCATTTAATGATTCACCTTCTTCAAAGTGAAAATATTCATACTGTTGAATAAGAAGCTGCATCTTGTTCTCTCTGACCTGCTCAGTACCTTCACAGATGATTTGTACAGTATCCCAAACTTCCTTTGCAGTTTGGCTATTGATGACATTGTCAAACATATCTTGATCTAAGCCATTAAACAAAATGTTCATGGCTCTCTTATCCTTGCGGATTTCTTCCATGTCTTCAATAGTCCATTCTGCTTTTGGCTTGGGAATAGACTGTCCAACAACAACTATTGCAGTAGCAGCTGTGGCTACTTTATGTGGGATGTGAGGACCATTTTCAATACAGTTGATGTAGCTTTCATCTTGAGAAAGAAGATGTAAATGCATCTTCACTTTCCAGTGATGATAATTATCTTTTTCCAGGACTGGGATCTTTACACCAATATCCTTCCTACTCATGATGGTAGCAGGAGGATTCTTCTGTGCACTCATGATGTTAGCAGAATAGATCTTTAAACTCTTTGTATGTTAAGAGCTTGCTCTGATACCAATTGTTATTCCCAGTGGACTAACAATGAGATTTACAGAAGGGGGGTTGAATGTAAATCTCAAAACTTTTTCAAGTTTTGAGCAGTTTCTAAGGCTAAGTGTTTGAGTGATCAAATGTGTGTGAATTGCTTGAAGCTGATGCAGACAGATATATATTCAAACACAAATGTAATGAGCACAAAGAACTTAAAAACTTTTCTGGTGGATTTGTTGTTCCACCAGAGATGTGTTATTTCAGAAAATCTGTGATTCAAAGAATTAAATCACAGCTGCTTCCTAGTACAAACTAGATGATTTTTTCTTTTGATATTTCTAAACAGCTCAGGAAAATTCATATCTAATTACTAGCTGCTACTTGGTTTATATATCACCAAGTTTACAAGTGAAGACAAACTGTAAAATATAATTGAAAAGATTCTTCACATGTTTCTTCTTTATTTCTCTATCCAATGCAATCTAGGATAATCTGTAAATCTTTGAATACTTCCTTGTTTGCATCAGAATGGAAATGCTGCATTTTCTTGATTCCTCCTAGAGGCTTCCACATTCCAGTATGTCTCTGTCAACCCATGTGCCTCTGTCAGCTTGTGAATTGTCACTATCAACTGCTAATGAACTAAGCATCCGTTGAAGCTTTTATCCGTTGATGCCTTATCCGTTGAGGCTTTATCCGTTGAAGCTTTATCTGTTGATGCATTATCAGTTGAAGTCTTTATCCATTGAAGCACTTATCCGTTGATGGATATTATCCGTTGAAGCATTAGAGACATCCGTTGAAGCTTTGTTTCTTATCCGTTGAAGGTCTTCAATATCCATTGACACTTCTTCACTTATACAAAATTACAAGGCATGAAATATTTATAATTAGCCCTCCTATTTGTACATCCATTAGTAGTCAACATGACTGATTATTTCCTAACAACATCTAAGAATTACAGCTTGAAACCAGAGAGTGAAATGTGCTACAATACTAAACTTATTGCTAAGTACAGCTACTCCTTCAACGGATAGCCAAGATGGTCTTATCCGTTGAGGCTACAAACACTAGATTTCTACTTAAGTGTTTTGCTTAACTTATCATCAAACTAATACACATATTCCTAACAGTTAATATCTATATGCTCAACATGCTTTACATGCTAGTAACTGATAAATAATTAAATTTTAGTGATCTAGTCTTGTTTGAGTTGGGGTTTAAGTTAGGGGAGCTTAATAAGAGGGGTAAAAGTGTGTATTATGCTAAATTTTTCATGATGCTTGCTAACCACCTCTCTGAGGACATTGTGCTTGAGAACCCAACCAATAAGTTAAATTGTTGGGTTCAAGAAAGAAGAATTATTGTAGATCTCAATAGAGCAGATCACCACAAAGAGGTGCCACTCTTCTACTTTCCAGTAATAGAGGCACCTCAGGTAAGTGAGGTAATTTCAACTGTCTCCACTCTTCCAACCTCAAACATTTCTTTGCCTTCTAGTGTAGGATTGGCATCTGTGTCAATGACCAGACATATGCCTACTCAAGCTACCAAAACCAAAGTTTCAAAACCAAAGACAAAGAAAGCCCCCTCTGGTGTCTCTCAAAAGATGCCAGTTGTAAAATCCACTAAACACAAAGATTAGAGTGTGAAGGTGGGAAAGACAGGTGAGGGACAGGGTGAAAATCAAAGAAGCCCTAAGAATAAGGATGGTGAGCATAGTGTACCCAAACCAAGCCACACCACAGTTTCCCAACAAACTGTGGTTGTTAATAAGGATAAAAGCTCAATTATAGTTTCATCCTCCCAAAAGGATGTAACTATTGAAATAGGCTCTCAACCAGGAGCACAGAATAAAAGGGATAGGGGCACAAGTTCACCACAAACTTACACAAGAAAGAAGAAATCTAAAACTTACACAAGTTCACCACACAGTGTAAACTGGAGCTAAAGACCCAGTCACTGTACTATCTCAAAGTCAAATTGATGTGGCTCCAACAAATATGGAGTCACAGCCAAAATCTATAAAAATTGAAACACCTCAAACACCAAATTCTCCCACACACTCTTTGGATGTTGACATGATTCAAACATCACAACCATATTCTCCATCTTTAACTCTGTTGGAGAAGCCAAAAATCCATGCAAGTGAGCATCATCTTCTAGATGATTTGTTGGCTCACTTGCCATTTCTTTCTGAGAATGTTGAGACATCTTTGCCAAAATTTTCTTCAATCTGCACAGAGTCTACAATAGTCTCCACTCCACACTCATTCATTTCTATTCACTCGATGGATATTGTTCATCCGTCGAGTAGTGATTTTATCCCGACGGATGTGCCTAACAGCAGTCATCCGTCGGATAGTCAAATTACTAACCCGATGGATATTTCTCATCCGTCGGGTGTCTCTGCACAACTCCAAAGTTCAACTATAGTTACAAGTGCAGATGACTTAGTAATTATGCAATCACTATTTAAGATTGAGGGAAGGTAGTGACTTGAGCGAGAATCTAGGTTGCTCTCAGGAAAAAGGAGAGAAAAAGAGTGATCCAATATAGTCCATTTCTTCAGGACTGGAAAAAGTGAGTGTGAGGAGTCCCACCTTAGATGGTGAAGGTGAGAGTGTGAGGGTGGGGAGCCAAGGTGAGACCTTGATGCAAGAAAAGAGATAAAATGAGAGAAATATTGGTACTGGGATATAAGGCTGGATGTCATTGTAAGTGAGTTAATGAATGTCCAGGATGCAGACAGGGAGGGACTATCTCAGCAAACTCAAGTTGTTATAGATTCTACCTCCTTAGATGCTGAGACCTTTACTCACCCTGTTCTAGCATATCAACTTCTAGATGGACAGGGCAATGATAATGCTAGAAGAATGCTCAATTTGGTGCACACCCTACAGTCCATGCAAAGAACTAAGGATGCCATCACAGCTTTGCCCTCAACAGCAGGTGATGTTGATTATGAGACTGATGGTTCAGAAGAATTCTTTGGAGGTGAAGGTGGAGATAGTGAAGAAGAACCACTGGACATAGGGGAGAAGTAGGCCCTAGTTCCAGATCAAGCATGCCATCATGGGCCTTCTCCAGAAAATAGGATGATCATCATTTCAAGACCACACTCATCCAACTTATCAGCCAAACACAGTCTGCACTTCAATCAACCACAAATGCTAGCACCAAGAAGCTTCTGCAAGCACACCTTGCTTCTCTGCAACTACAATAAATCCAAGGTTTTCAACATACTCAGGATGTCACTACTATCAAAGGTGAAATTGATCAAATGAAAAGGGACATTTCTGAAAGGTTGGATTCTAAACTTCCAGAGGCTACAATGTTTGACATTAAGAGATAACTCAGGAAGAATTCTGGTCTTGCCACAAAGATAGATGCCTTGGATACAAGAATGACAGCTATGGAAGCTTCTCTTACAGCAATCCATCTACACCAAGCTCAATAAACATTCTTTCTTCAGAAACTAGTGGTTGCACAAACCTCCTCCTCTACTCAACTTGCTGATAACAAAAAGGGGGAGAAAGAGAGTTCTAGGAGTGAGGGGGAGCAAAAAGCAACAATTGCTTTCACAAAGCCACCAGCTAAAGATAACATTGATCTGATAAATGAAGCAGCAGCCACTTTGAGAGCAGCTGAGAAGAAGCGGTTTAGTCCAATCAACTCGGAGAAAATTTGATGAGGATATTCAAAAGAAATTTGGTCTAGCAAAGAAGCCAGAAAAATCAGTCATTCATCACTCTCAAGTCAGGCAAATTTTTGTGATATGAGCATGAACTATCTGGAGAGAGGCCAGAAATCCTGCATCAAATCCCCAAAGGCAGATCTAATCAAGAAGCCAAAGGTGAACTACCCAAAGTCTTCACTCAAGAACCCTTTGGAAACAGTGTATGAAACACCAAATCCTGATGAGAAGAAGTTGTTGGCCAGGTCTATAGCATTCTACAAAGATCCTGCAGATTCAGCTCTAAAAAGGAGAATTGCCAAGGTTTTCAGAAATGGTAAGGAAAATTATGTGGTGGTTGGACACCCTCAATTTGCTGAAGCAAAAATGTTGGATTTTTAACGCAGCAGGGGCATGGCAAAACACTTTTACACATATAAAATCCAAATAAAAGCATATAAATCGTGAATAAAAATTCGAGGGATCGAATCTAACCTTTTAAAATAATTCGGAGACAACGATCAGAGATCCTTAGCAGTTGCTCCTCAAGTGTGAAGCACTCCACCGGTATCCACCAAGAAAATGATGTTAAGGAGGAGGAAGGAGGTGGAGAGAATTGGGTTTACCAAACTTTTTGGGTTTTCGGGTTCGATGTGGGTTAGAATAAAATAGGGTCTATAATAGTGTATTTATAGGTAAAATTTTCAGCTGAAATTTTCCCATAAATAATATTATTATTATCCCATTTATTATTCTCATTAATAATTAAAACACCTTTTAATTATTAATCCTTTTTCTAAACACTTTAGAAATAATTCTCTCTCTTGATTTAATTTCCAAAAATTAAATCCTTAATTAATAATATTAAGAACTTTTCTTAATTAATTTATAATCAATTAAATCTCATTTAATCAATTATTTAATTTGCTAATTAATTATTTATTTCATAAATAAATAATCATTAGCCATTATTAATTAATTCCTCCACCATTAAATCATTCTCTTTTTATGGTGTGACCCTGTAGGTTCAATATTAAGCCGGTAGTAGAAATAAATAATAAAAAAACTATTTTATCATTATTTATATAAATTCTCTAATTTATTAAATATAATTAATTAATTAATCGCATTTATTCTACATCGTGAGGGATACTTCTCAGCATATCGCGACTATCCGGATAATATGAATTCACTGCTTAGAATACCAAGAACCTATTCAGTGAATAGTTACCGTACAATAAACTCCTTCTACCCTACAATATCCCGATTAAATACAAGGCATGGATTTTGTGTCAAGCCTATCTAATTCAATCACTTGCTTACCATTTACTATGCGTAGTTCTATGCAAATTAGAAACTCCTTTCTAATTTCATTCACTCTGGCCAGAGATTCCTGAACTAGCATAAGTGGATCAGCCTTGAACATTCGCTTCCTTCACTGGAAGGGGTAGATCTTTTATTGATCATACACTATCTTCGTGTATAAATTCCTATACCCAGAAGAGCCCTAATAATTGTCCCTGGAGACTAAGAACTAAACCAAAGCATAGTTCAGTGTACACAAGATGACTATGATGACCTCAAGTCTAAGGGTACTTGTACAACTATCACTAAGCGAATAACTGCTGACACGTGAGTGCACTCCATCAGTTGTTCAGCTGGGCGAATCATGTTCAGTGAACTTATTCCATAATAAGCACCTACATACTAGCTATAGTGTCACCACACAAATGTCTATGAGAACAGACATCCTTCATAATGAAGCAAGCATAGTATGTACCGATCTTTGTGGATTATTAATTACCAATTAGTAATCCTATGACCAGGAACTATTTAAGTTTAGAGTTATCATCTTTTTAGGTCTCACTATTATGATCTCATCATAATCCATAAAAAGCTTTACTCTAAACTATGGTGTATCTTATTTAAACACTTAAATAGATAAAGCCCGTAATAAAAACAAAACAAGTCTTTATTAATATCAATGAAATCAAAACAGATTACATAAAAGTTATTCCTAAATCCTAATTCATGATTGGACTTAGGACATATTCCTTTCAATCTCCCACTTGTACTAAAGCCAATCACTCTGGTATATAATACCCATCTAGTCTTTATGACAATCAAAGTGACTTTCAGAAAGTAGCTTTGTGAGTGGGTCTGCTATGTTGTTATGTGTGTCAACTCTAATTCAATACAATACAAGAAATGTTACCGCGCTCCCACTAACCCTTTTGTAGACGTATGGTTCATCTTCATTTTTGATAAAATCAAACTCTTTGATTGTCTCATCAAAATGAATGTTCCATCTTTCGAGAAGCCTGCTTTAAACCACATATGGTTCGCAGCAGCTTACACACTAGGTTTTCATTTCTCTTGGAAAGAAAACCATTTGGGCTAATTGTCAGATCTCATACTCGTAGTAAGCAGCATTCGCAAGCAAAATCCGAACTGATTTTAACAGGGCTACAGGTAAAAGGTTTCATCAAAGCCAATTCATTGCCTTTGTTTGAATTCTTTTGCCACAAACCTGGCCTTAAAGGTCTCCACCTGGCCATCTGCTCTAATCATTCTTTTGTATCCCGTATACATAAATTTCTTTCCGGATTTCATGGCACTATGCCATTTCTCTGAGTCAACACTATTCATAGCCTCATTATAGGTCACAGGGTCGTCATCATCAATGATCGACAATTCGTTGTCATTCTCAATGACAAGGCCATATTACCTCTCAGGTTGGCGAGACACTCTCCCTGACCTACAAATGGGTTGTTCCACAAAAGTTTCTTCACTCAGAACAGGTGTTTCCACTTGATCCGTAGTAGTTTGTGCTTCTTGAACTTCATCAAGTTCAATTTTGCTCCCCCTGTTTCCTTCAAGGATAAACTCCTTTTCCAAGAAGGTAGCATGTCTGGAGACAAACACCCGATGATCGGTGCAAAAGTAATACCCTAAAGTCTCTTTAGGATATCCCACAAAACTCATTTTACGGATCGATATTCCAGCTTATCTGGGTCAACTTACTTGACATAAGCTGGACATCCCCAAATCTTAACGTGTTTAAGACTCGGTTTCCTTTCTTTCCATATCTCATACGAAGTTTGAGGAACAGATTTGGAAAGCACCTTATTCAGTAAATATGCTGAGCTTTCCAATGCATAACCCCATAGGAATACTGGAAGATTTGCATAGCTCATCATGGACCGAACTATGTCTAACAAAGTTCGATTTCTCCTTTCAGATACCAATCTGGAGGAGTCCACTGGGAGACTATACCATTTACTTTGAGATAATCTAGAAACACTCCATTAAAGTATTCACCACCTCGATCTGATCGAAGAGTTATAATACTATGTTTGGTTTATTTCTCCACTTCATACTTATATTCTTTGAACTTTTCAAAGGCCTCAGACTTGTGTTTCATCAAACACATATCCGAATCTAAATCTATCATCTATGAAAGTAATGAAGTATGAAAATCCACCCATGGCTTGCTTAGACATTGGTCCACATACATCTGTGTGTACCATTCCTAGCAAATTTGCAGCCCTCTCTCCATGTCTACTAAATGGAGACTGCAATGCCACTTTAAAGTGAGACTTTCATCATCCCTTTTATTTTATTAGTTTGTTCAATCTGAAGTAAATTATGTCACATATATACAGACCATTATTTAAAGCACCACATCCATAAAGAATATTATCTCTAAGAATAGAACATTCATTATTCTCAATAATAAATGAAAATCCAGCCAAGTCTAACATGGGAATAATATTCCTCACAATCGAGGGAACAAAATAACAATTATTTTAAAAACAATAGTCTTGCCCGTAGGCATATGTAAATGAAATGATTCTACATCTTCAGCAGCAACTCTTGCTCCATTTCCCATCAATAGAATCACCTCCTCTTCCTCAAGAGTCCTACTTCTCCTTGGTCCCTGCAACAATTGTAGATATGAGAACCACAGGCGGTATCGAATACCCAAGTAGAAATTTGATTTAATGACATATTCACTTCAATCATGAACATACCTGAATCAGAAGCGGTAGTCTCACTACCCTTCTTCTTCTTCAATTCTGCAAGGTAAACCTTGCAGTTAATCTTCCAGTGCCCCACCTTGTTACAGTGAAAGAAAACAACTTTGCTCTTGGGGTCTTCAGCTTTTGGTCGAACCGGCAGTTTTCTCACCTACTTTCTTCTTCTTGGAAGAGTTCCTCTTCCTTTTCTTAGGATTGGAACCTTCACCAATTAGAAGAATAGAACTCTTCTTAGGGGGAAAATTCGATTCCGCAGTCTTCAACATGTTATGGAGTTCAGGCAGGCTGACATCCAACTTATTCATGTGAAAGTTCACAACAAACTGCGAGAACGAACTCGGAAGCGATTTCAAGACCAGGTCTTGGCTCAGCTCCCCATCCATGACAAAACCAAGTTGTCCAAGATGTTCAATCAAATTGATCATCTTGAGTACATGGTCATTCACAGATGATCCCTCAGACATCCTACAACCGAACAACTCCTTCGATATCTCATATCGAGCTGTCCTCCCCGCCACATCATACAACTCTTGTAGATGCATGAGGATAGTGTGAGCATCCATATGCTCATGTTGCTTCTGTAGCTCAATGTTCATGGAAGCTAGCATGATGCATTGAGCAACATTTACATCATCTATCCACTTATGATACACAACATGTTCATCATTATGTGCATCACTAGCAGGTTCAGTAGGCTTAGGTGAGTCAATCACGTATTCCAGCTTCTCAATCCTGAGAACAATTCTCAAGTTTCGAAGCCAGTCAGCATAATTAGGACCAGTCAATTTGTGAGCATCTAGTATGCTCCTGAGTGATAGTGCAGAAGACATAACGTACAAAGTAAATCTGTAAATGATAAACACATAACAACACTTAGCAAATATTCGATTTCATTTCAAAACACTATATGAATCGGGTCTTTATTCATAAGTGGCTCCCACTAGTTTTCCTAATTTATTCAACCCCCTACGTGAAAAATTAAGCATTCATAATGCTAGTGGGAATAGGGATCCTACATTCCATTACACAACCCCGGCTGTGGCACGAAATGCCATGTAATGTTCAATAGGCAGACAACTCTTGTCAATTACATCTTATGTTATTCCCTAATCAAACTTTAGCCTCTTGAATAATTGAGTCACGGCTGTGGCATGACAAACTCAATATTCTAAGTCAAGTCTAACCCAACATTCCGTACAATTGAATCAGTCCCCAAAGGCCCACGGTTGTGGCACGTAACGACCTTTAGATTCTTATTCAATGTACACATCTCTATGTAATAGACAAGTATTTCTTATTTCGAAATCAAAGCCCTCGGCTGTGGCACGAAACGACAATGATTCAAAAATAAGAACTACTTTCTACCATGTTGGAAGGCTATGACCGACACAAGCCCGTTCTGTCATTGGCCAATTACTACTTGATATTATTTAATTTTAGATGGATTATATTACGTTACAATCATAATCATATTATAAAGAGATTCTTCCTTTTAAATTAAATATTTCAAATCAATAATCAATAATCAGATGATTCCCAGATCGGGTGGAGCATTGTCAAGAGGCGTCACTTAATAACCCTTTCTTACAGATAGAAATCTGTTGTTGACAGAATCATCCTTTCTCTCATATCAAAATATCATTTTCAATTACGTGTTTCATAAACACAAGAATCTCATGAGTTATTCATAATATTGTTATTAAGGTTATGAAACAATTTCACTATACTAGGTTGTCTAACAAACGCCTTATGTTCATTCAAGTTCACCTAAATCTATCATCGCATGATAAACTAAGCATATATCACATATATAAACATGAATAAACATCAAGGTAGGCATGTTACATCATCTAGCACATTAGTCTAAGCATTATACATCTCTATGTATCACATAAAGCATTTAAAATCAATTCAAACGATCAATACAGCTTTAAAATACTTCATGGAATAAAAACAGTTCAAAACTTTTATATAAACTAAAATTGATCACTCCATTAGATCCGTCTCAGAAAAACGAATCCAACGGTATATTGCACGCCCAAAACGGAGTTACGAAACTCCCAGAAAATCAATTTTAAAATTAACAGAAGGGCTGTAACGCATTACAGGAACGCGTTACAGTACCTGTAACGCATTCCGGTGATGCGTTACACCCCTTTTCAACCATTAAAGGGTGTAACGCATTCCGTGAATGCGCCATAGGTGTGTAACGCATTCCCGGAATGCGTTACACCCCTATTTTTTTTTCAGCCGCCGCAGTCTTTCTTCTCGATCAGCGTGCCGCACCTGTCAACTCTGCCATGTCTGTCTTCTTCCGTGCCATTCTTGTTTCAACAGCAGATGTAGTAGATGTATATACAAATATATATATATACTATATATACATATATTTACTTATTTAATTACGAATTTTAATTACAAGAACTTCAAAAATTCATAATAAAAAATCTATACATCATAAAATTATGAAAAAAATACCCAGACGATCTACAACACTTGTAGAACCCAGATCAAGATTCAAAATTATTCTGAGAAATGATTTCTCATCAGACAAAATTAATCAATGATATAACTTGTAAAAATCATAATTAATTCATACAAGCACATAAAATTCTAAAATATTTATCACAGATCTATATGCATACAACCTATGCTCTGATACCATTGTTGGATTTTTAATGCAGCGGGGGCATGGCAAAACACTTTTACACATATAAAATCCAAATAAAAGAATATAAATCATGAATAAAAATTCGAGGGATCGAATCTAACCTTTTAAAATAAGTCGGAGACAACGATCAGAGATCCTTAGCAGCTGCTCCTCAAGTGTGAAGCACTCCACCGGTATCCACCAAAAAAACGATGTTAAGGAGGAGGAAGGAGGTGGAGAGAATTGGGTTTACCAAACTTTTTGGTTTTTCGGGTTCGATGTAGGTTAGAATAAAATAGGGTCTATAATAGTGTATTTATAGGCAAAATTTTCAGCTGAAATTTTCCCATAAATAATATTATTATTATCCCATTTATTATTCTCATTAATAATTAAAACACCTTTTAATTATTAATCATTTTTCTAAACACTTTAGAAATAATTCTCTCTCTTGATTTAATTTCCAAAAATTAAATCCTTAATTAACAATATTAAGAACTTTTCTTAATTAATTTATAATCAATTAAATCTCATTTAATCAATTATTTAATTTGCTAATTAATTATTTATTTCATAAATAAATAATTATTAGCCATTATTAATTAATTCCTCCACCATTAAGTCATTCTCTTTTTATGGTGTGACCCTGTAGGTTCAATATTAAGCCGGTAGTAGAAATAAATAATAATAAAACTATTTTATCATTATTTATATAAATTCTCTAATTTATTAAATATGATTAATTAATTAATCATATTTATTCTACATCGTGAGGGATACTTCTCAGCATATCGCGACTATCCGGATAATATGAATTCACTGCTTAGAATACCAAGAACCTATTCAGTGAATAGTTACCGTATAATAAACTCCTTCTACCCTACAATGTCCAGATTAAATACAAGGCATGGATCTCGTGTCAAGCCTATCTAATTCAATCACTTGCTTACCATTTACTATGCGTAGTTCTATGCAAATTAGAAACTCCTTTCTAATTTCATTCACTCTGGCCAGAGATTCCTGAACTAGCATAAGTGGATCAGCCTTGAACATTCGCTTCCTTCACTGGAAGGGGTAGATCCTTTATTGATCATACACTATCTTCGTGTACAAATTCCTATACCCAGAAGAGCCCTAATAATTGTCCCAGGAGACTAAGAACTAAACCAAAGCATAGTTCAGTGTACACAAGATGACTATGATGACCTCAAGTCTAAGGATACTTGTACAACTATCACTAAGCGAACAACTGCTGACACGTGAGTGCACTCCATCAGTTGTTCAGCTGGGCGAGTCATGTTCAGTGAACTTATTCCATAATAAGCACCTACATACTAGCTATAGTGTCACCACACAAATGTCTATGAGAACAGACATCCTTCATAATGAAGCAAGCATAGTATGTACCGATCTTTGCGGATTATTAATTACCAATTAGTAATCCTATGACTATGGTGTATCTTATTTAAACACTTAAATAGATAAAGCCCGTAATAAAAACAAAACAAGTCTTTATTAATATCAATGAAATCAAAACAGATTACATAAAAGTTATTCCTAAATCCTAATTCATGATTGGACTTAGGACATATTCCTTTCAAAAAAGGGAAGAAAAGGCAAGATTGAAGAAAGAAAAGAAGCAAGCTGCTCTAGATGCTAAAAAGCTCAAACAAAAGAAGGAGTAAGCTGCTATCTTGGCCAAGTTGCAAGCTGTGAAACCCACACAACAAATTCCTGAACAACCATCTGAAACCACTGAATCTAAGGATCTGAAAATGCAAGAAGAATCACAGCAGAAAAGTAGGTTTAGATACAAACTTCATTCCAAGAGAAAAGTGAACTTTGATGAAGAGGAATTGGAAGATCAGTTTCCCAAAAAGTCTACTTCTACGACAACTCAAACATCCATGCCCTTTGTTGCACATAAAGAATTCAAGATAGATCCATCCAAGAATTTCCATGGTGAACCTATCATTCCAAAGGATGAGCCAATAGACTGGGATAGTCTACCAATTCCTGAACTCAATATACCTCATTTCATGAACCAAAAGAAAACAAAGACCAGAGCAGTAAAGAAAGTAAAGCCCTCAACTCTCAGATCCAAGTCCCTAACCAAAGCTCAAACCAAGGTCAACAAGGGAGATATCATGTACATCTGTGACATCAAGGAATTCTCTGATCTAAATCTCTATCTAGATGAACTGGAAGAAGTTAGAGGGATTGATGCTTAAAGGAATCTACCTGAAAGGCTAGTATTCAAGTACAAGGCAGGAAAAGAGATGACATGGCCACTTCACAGGAATTTCAAGAGAGCCAATCTAAACTGATAAAAGTCTATTCATCTTTCAAGAAGAAATTTGGATTCAATGTGACAGCTAGAAGACTAGTTCTAAAGAATATTGAAGAACTGAAGAGTATTAGAGCCAAAGATGCACTCCTAACGACTTTAACTATTTCTTACCCAGGAAGTAGAGTGCATCTAAGGCCCTACTGGCTGATGGAATTCTTTAATGATAAGGGAGTTCGAAGATTCTTCAGACTAGAGGACCAGCTGAGCATCTCTAGCAATGAGACTCTACTGGAAATGCAAGAAATGCTAGATCTGTCAGAACCTGATGAACTTGAATTCCACAGACAGCTCCAAAATCAGATAGAAGAAAATAACATGAAGCTTGGAAAGAAATCCAGACCATCAAGGAAATAAATCAATCTGCTCAGACCAGAGGGGCACCTTGAAAATGACTGTGAGCAAATCTTTGTACACTTTGTCTTGTGAATTCTTCAGTAAATATTGCAACACTTTTTAGTTTTATCTACTACCTTTTAAAATTGTATTTTTAGGGTGTTTTGTTATCATCAAGTTTCTCTTAATTTATGACTACAATTCTAGTAGGCATAAATTGGGGGAGATTGTTAGGAATATGTTGTGAACTTGATGATTACATTAACAAAACACCTTAGTAGATTTAACTTAGTGAAAAATGTAGCACCCGGCGGATGATCAATTATAGTCCCGACGGATGATTCAATATAGTCCCGACGGATGACTAATTGATATCCATCGGGTGAGTAGCTTATGTAACAATAAGTCATGTAGCACATTTCTGTAAACATCTTTGTACAGATTCTGTAGTAGATATAAGTCATGTTGACTTTAATTAGATATACAGAATAGGTTGATTAATTGTAAATATAAGATCTCTTGTAATTCTGCATAAGTGAAATAAAGTCAAGTGTCAAATAGCTACCCGACGGATGATCAACAAAGCCACCCGACGGATGATCAACAAGGCAACCTGACATATGACAAGCATGTACCCGACGGATGATCAATTCAAACATCTGTTGACAGTGACAACACAGTCACATGCGTTAGGTGTTTGTAAAAGGAATGTGGCAGCCTATTTAACAGGAAATGAAGAACAAAGGAGCATTACCATTTCCATGCAAGATTAAGAAGATTTTCAAAGATGCTGGAATAGAGTAGTGAGGCAGCATGGAGTTTGACTTGATAGTTTTGTTTTATTATCCTGTCTTATTACCATGTAAACTTGGTGGTATATAAACCAAGTGTAGCAAGTAGAACATATAACTAAGCAAACACTTTAAGAAGAGAAATAGAAAAAACTGTAACTGTTAAGAATTTCTCTGTAGTTTATTTGTTCACTTGTAAAGCAGCTATGAGACAATTGTTCTTCATATAGTTCTTAAATCGATATATATATATATATATCTGGTGGATACTTTCAAATCCACCAGAAAGTTTTTAAAGACTTGTGTTTTTAATTACTTTGTGTTTTTAATTTATTTAACTTGTGATTCCGCACCTTGCAAATCAAAACACTTATATATATAGTTTGCGTTAGAACATTTTGTAATTCAGAAAAAGTTTACTAGAATTACATTCAACCCCCCTTCTGTAATTTTTGTTGCATTGTTAGGGACTAACATAACTAATGCATGATTCCATTTTCTTTACAAAACAACCTCTTTGTAGAATTCTTGAACTCAGTTCCATTTTCACTCCTAATTCTTCTAACTTTGAGATCAGGATAATTATTGACTTTCCTAATGTGATTGATGATAATTTCACTAGATTCATCCTTTGATCCAAGTAAATATTTTCATGAAAACTTTGAAAAATCATCTACAATCACTAGGCAGTACCTCTTCTTGGAAATTGACAATATATTGACTGGTCCAAATAGATCCATGTGCAATAGTTGTAGTGGTTCAATTATTGTTTCAAGCTTCCTTTTGAATGATGCTTTCATTTGCTTTCCTTTCTGACAAGAACCACACAGTCCATCCTTTGAAAATTCAACGTGAGAAGGTCTTTCCTGCCTAATTCATTGATTATCTTGAAGTTCAAATGAGATAACTTCTTGTGCCATAGCCAACTTTTATCTTGACTTGTTTTGGTGAAAAGACAAGTGATTGAATCTGAATTTGTGGAGTTGAAGTCAGCTAAGTACACATTTCTTTTTCTTACTCCCGTAAGAACCACTTTGTTGTCCTTTTTGCAAGTGACAACACATGCTTCAGAATTAAAGGTACTTGAGTTGCCTTTATCACATAGTTGACTGACGCTCAATAGATGGTGCTTGAGTCCATCAATTAGTGTAACTTCATCAATGATGATATTCCGTTTTGAAATCAAGTCATATCCCATAATATATCCTTTGCTATCATCTCCAAAGGTAATGTTAGGGCCAGCTCTCTCCTTGAACTTTGTGAGCAGGGTAGAATCTCCAGTCATATGCCTTGAGCATCCACTGTCCAAATACCATAGATTATTTATATTTCCCCACACACATCAAAACCGAATCAAGTTAATTTTGGTACTCAAGTTTCCTTGGGTCCTGCCTTGTTAGCTTTCCTCTTAAGTTTCTTGGACCTTCCACCACTAGACTCAGGTAATTCAAGATCAACCTTTATCTTGGGGGTAGGTCTTTGAAACCCATGATTAGTTTGAAATTCATCAAGCACATTATTATTAACATGATATGGCATAGGTTGTGTAAACATGTTATTCCATAAAGGCATGTTATATGGCATTTGTGGCATATTAAATGCAGCATAGTAAGGATTATGTGCAAATGGCATATTAGCAAAATGTGCATGTGAATTCTGTGGAGGCATAACAGGCATGTCATGCATAGGTGATATAGGCATGTTAGGGAAAGAATGAGGCGCATATATGGGTGCATTCATAAAAGACTTAAAATTAGTAGATAAGTGATTAACACTACCATAATTTATATATGTCTTTCTAGGTGCATACTTATCAGATGTGTAATAATTGTGTTTGTTAATTTCTATTTTCCCATTTCTATTGGTTTTCCTTTTAGATTTTGCTTTGACCTCAATATTTTCCAACATGTCATTCAATTGCTTCATTGACAGATGCCCTACATTCACTTTTCATGCATCATTGGTTTTGCTTTATTCTCCTGAGACAAAATTCTTGGTAACTGAACCATATTTCTCATTGAGCTTTGCTAGCTTTCCTTTGCTAATTGTCTTTTTCTTCTTCAATGGATGAGTTTATAAACTGCAGAATGATCGAGGCTTTAGTGCTCAGAACCCTTGAGCCTACAAAGAGTGGACCCTAAATCAAAATATTTTAATATTTTAGTGTTTAAAATTTTTCCATTTAGGTTTTAAAAATACATAGTTTAAAAAAATATGGATTTTAAAAAATATACAACTTTATAATTTTTAATTTTTAAATTTTAATGGGTGTGTATACATAAATAATGGAAAATGTAACTAGTGGAAGAGTGTGTTTAGAAACCCGAAAAATGAGATGTGTGTTGAGGAGACCGAAAAATAACTGAATCCCTTCCCTGTTTGGAGCCGTGATCGATTCAAGGATGTGTGGGCCGAATTTAATGACTATCCCTAATCATCACTAACACACTATTTTTTCCATCGAATAGAAAAATGCATCTTAAATAAAATATGAGACGGCGCTGGGAGGCGACATTAAGTAATGCTCTTTGATTAAAAAATATACTAAATTGTTTTACGGTTTAAGAATTTTATTTGACAAAAAATGATCATATTACATTATTTTTTAAAGTTATTTATCAATAATATAATTATATAAATCATTTAAATTTTCCTGTTCTCATAATGCTTCAAATCACGATTCTCAAGGACATCGAGTTACTTCGCATTCAAGAAATTTCAGTTCACGATCCCTTAATGAGGATTTTTTTCTCGCTTTGATCCCCGCCATTAATTGGGGTTCAACAATTCTTAATTTAGGTATTATAAAAATTTAGTTGTTAAAATTTTGAATTTAAGAAGTATAATTTTTTCTAAAAAACTTAATATTTTATAATTGAAGCGAGGATATTAATTCGACGATTTTTAATATTTTAAGATTTAATAATTCTCCATTTATATTTTAGAAATATTTGGAATAAAATAAATAAAATATATAGTAATTTAGGTGTACAGCTCAAAACCCTTGAAAATATTATGAGTGTACCTAATTCAACCATTTTTAATATTTTAGGGTTCAATGGTTCATCATTTTGGTTTGAGAAATATTTAGTTTTAAAAAAAATAGATTTTAGAAATATACAACTTTTTAATTAATATTTTATAATTTTTAACGGGTTTGTGTACATAAAATATGAAAAACATGATCGGAGTGGGTATGTATAGAGGAACCCGAAAAAATGGGTGTGTCTGGAAAAACTTGGAATATAACTGAATCACTTCCCAGTTTAGAGCGGTGATCGAATAAACAATGTGCAGGATGGGTCAAGTGACTATCCCTAATCATCATTAACACAGTGCTCCTCCACCAAATAGAATAATATATCTTTAATAAAATGTGAGATGGAGCCGGGAGGCGACGTCGAGTTACGCTCTCTGATAAAGTCATTTTATGATAATGTGTCCGTATGTTACTATTTTTATAAAAATATAATAATATTTTTATATGGTACAATTTCTATAAAGACTTTCATATTTTTATAATCATAAATAAAATGTGTACATATGGTACTATTTTCATAATAAAATGTGAGACGAAGTCGTGAGATGCTGTTGAATAACATCCATTATATAATTAGGTCGAGTAAATTTACAATTTTGTGAAAATTTTATTCTATTAACAAATTTTTGAATCTTATTGAAAACTTTTGAAATAACTAAATCAACTACACATAATTAATGAATATAGTTAATCCAAATATACTAAATTTTAACTTGTTAGGTTTTTCAACATTTCCACATTTACTTATACTTAAATAGTTAAGCCAATATGTGTATACATGCGTGATTAGTTTAAGTCTACTTATTATTTTTCGCTACACCGTCCTTCCATTTTGTTGAATTTTTAAAAAATAACGACTTTATATTCATATATAGTTTTTGTTAAATAAAATATTAATTAATTTAATCAATTATATCAAAATTTATAGATATAAGTATTAAGAGAATTACATTTCATTCTTTGTTCGTGCCATATGACACATTAACTACTTTGACAATTCAGGTATTTGTGTGAACAATGCATGTTACAAGTGATCTAACGTTTTATTTTCAAATTATATGGTGTGGAACACGGGTTTGAAATGTCCAATTGATTACAACTCTATTTAATTTAATATTTCGTGCTGTTATTTACGCGTTTTGTGCAAGAAAAGCACTTAAAATTCTATTAACGTATGATTAACATACGATTTGGATCATATAATCAACTCCAAATTTTATGCAACACGGAATAATTAAAAACTTCAATTTCAATGCCAAGTTTAACAGAATCATATTCAGAGTAAAATTTGGTATTAGATTGAACTTGATTCTATATTATACATATAATCTTCAAACAAGATATTACTAAATGATATACATGATTAATATGATATCAGTTAAAATGGAAGTTGTATCAAAATCAACTCCGAAACTTATGCAAATCTAACTATGTCCTATAGTACGATATCAATATTATATATTACTCAATTATATGGCAAATGAAATCTATTCATTATCAGTAAGACACCACTGCATCGTCTGCCTTGCAATCTAACCACAACAAAACTATAGATTAGTTATTAAATTTAATCTACAACATTTGTTTGTAGATAAAAATGAACGTGTTTTGTTATTTTAATTATCTTACTAATATAACAAATTCATATTCAGGTCTGCATTAATCTTAACAAATACATGTACTATTGTTTCTTTATAATAAGCATGTTTCATCCTTTATGATCACTTGACATATCAGGAATGAGCGAGAGAATCAGGGTTCGCGTAACTCACATGTGGCTTTCAATAATCAATGGTGGTTTAGAGTTAGCATGAATTAATATGATTTTGCTTGATGAAGATGTAATCATTCGACAAATTTTGAACTCTCGGCACTGTCATCAGTTCTATTATATTTCGAACATTAACCTTACTTTGTTGATTTTGTACACATGTAAAAATTATGATCTTCGTGTTGGTGCACAAACTCCAGTCTAGAGATTCTTTGAGAAGGTTGTGGAAGAAGTCTATTAGACATGGTAGATTACATGATGATAAAAGCAAGAGGATCTCAAATGTCTGTTTCAATGGATGTAAAAAAATTGTTTATATACAAAACCATATTACAAGCCATCGTTGATCCAAGCGTAAATATTCTGTTACAGAAATTTGAACTGAAGAACATTGATGAATTAGGCGAGTATGTGTTCTTTTATGCTCCCGAACAAGTTCCCACATTGGCATCAGGTAAGTAGTTATTGGCATTAAATATGTTCAATTCATATATGGTTTAATTTATCTATTTTTTTATAATTTTATAGATGTGGTTGGTATTGTTTCCGACATCAAGCAACGAGATGTATACATAAAGTGGGTGGTTTTTTGCCACGCACAAGTGGGGTTTAAGAGAATATGTTCATTTTAATCTTCGTGATGAAAGGTAATGATAATTATTGATCAGTTTTTATATTTATGTGAGGAGTTTTACACCATACGTTCATGGTTATTAAAATGTATGTATCTTGGTTGACTAATATAAACATGCAATGTTGTCTCACTCTTCCTTCAATTTGAACCTCTAATTAATCCGGTACATTGTAATGGCCATTATCTTTAACAACAGAATATACAAATATTTTCAACAAGTTCTTGCATTGCTCAAAGAAATCATTGTTAGTGTTTGTGCCCTTTAGATAGCACTATGATGTTTTAGTTTAAGACATTTGGTTTATTAATATTTATGTTCTATCGATTATTCCTTTTAAAATTTATTAATTCTTAATTTATTACGATATAAATGTCAGATTAATAAATATCCTTGGAATATGATATGCAATTCTATATCTCTAAGTATGTAACTTAGAAATGAGATTATGAGAATAGTATCAATATTCCTAAAGGTCGATAGTCGAGTATTATTATAGGGGACAATAATTATGTATTAAGACTAGTATGTTTGTTGACTGATGATCACATCTCTTTCATCCTAGGTATGGTGATACTAAAGTCAAAACACAGGCACATGTATTAGATATATGGTGTTGGATTAACCCATTGTGAGATACATGTTTATAGTGTCATAAGTTATTTTCACAGTGATAACGATGTATTGGTTCTTAGACTTGAAGTCATTATATTTCTATACGAGAATTAATATACTTTGATTTCATTAAAAGTATCCTTGACCGAGTAATGATAAAAGTGGACATTGGGTATATTATGAATCGTATGAGAAATATGAATGATCTAGATGGGATTTAACATCCTATTTTAGGAGTGATATTATTGGCTTCTTGTGTGAGCTAGACTATGAAATGCGTGGTCGCGCTCAAATATTGATTTGATATGATAGTCTACTCATTGATCAAGGAAACTAGGATTAATCTACTATGAGGATGACACATTACATGCCTCTAGTTTAATCTATAATATTTGATTAAAGGGATTATATTACATTGTACATTATCACGAAAGGTTTAATCGAATCACCGATTTAATTATTATTACTTGGGTGGCAATGATGTATTACTAGATGCCGCTCATTATTCATAATTTTAATGTGAGATATTAAAATTATTACCAATATAATAATAACCTACAGGGTCACACACAAAGAACGCTTGAAGGAGAAATAATTTAAATTATGAATTTAAATTAAATAAGTAATTTATTTTATTTATGATATTAATTAAGTATGACTTAATTAATTAAATAAATAAAATAGAGAAATTACTTAAACTAATTCTGAAAGAAGTTATTAATTAATTAAGTGTGACTTAATTAAATAATAAATTGGGAATTCGGATTAGTATTAATTATAATTAGATTATAATTAGAAAACTCATTCTTCGTGCTATAAAAACTCTTTGGGGATTGATATATATATATATATATATATATATATATATATATATATATATCATGATACATGGTTTATAAAATCCTAGCCGTTAAGGAGAAAGAGCAAGAGTGGTAGAGATGGAGTTTTTGGGTGCTAGTACACTTTAAATCTTCAAGAAAAGCGTTCGTGTAGATACCGTAGAGCGTAGATCATGAGAGCGGGATACGTGCTTATTCACCAAGGTTTGGAACTCCATTGATCCTCCATTATTGAACTCTAAAATCTTCTTTAAGGTAAAGATTCTTACTACGAATTAAATATCTATTTTCGCATGGATCTTGCGTAGTGTTTCGATTTTATTCTGGTTTTAATTTAATTTTACATCATTTTCGTTGCATTTATGTGCTCGAAACTCTTCAATGGCATCAGAGCTACTTGCGAAAGTGTTTAATTCGTTTATGTGTTTAACCATTTTTGATATACAAGCATGTACGTGATTTTCCATATTTTGATGTTGATACATTATGTTTGTGTATGTATGGTTTGAAAATATGATATTCATATGAGTTGTATAATCATATGATGATTATATAATCTGTATATATACTGATATACATGATTTATATTTGTTCTTATTATTAGAATCGTATTAGATACGGATTTTAAATCAAATGTTGCAGATTTTCTGAAATATGGGTCCGATGTCCGATTTTCGCGAATGAATGCCCTATTCGATAGGGAATCGAGCGTCTGAACAAAAAAGATAGCTAAAGCTATCATTGACTCGTATGTAAGGCGTTTGACGTCGTTTACTGCCTGTAAACAGCAATTTAATGTTTTCATAATTTGATTCTGATTTTTCTGATTTTTTTTCCATATTTTGTTTTTATGATTAGATCATGATGGGTATGATATGTATAGATCAGATTATGTAATCTAACATGTTATTATGTGTTAATTGAGCATTGTGGATGATTATGGCTTATGACCTTAGGTTAATGGTTTTGGTTCTTTGGATACGACTTGCATGTCGTTTAATCTTGTAATTATAAATCTCGAATGTAACTCGAGATCCTGTTGTAAGTTCATTAGATTAGTTTTTATATTTCATTCTTGTAATGTACATGAAGACATAAAAATTTAATATCAAGGAAGGGTAATCTCACATGGAGGCCATCCAAAGAAGCAATATAAGGAAGAGACAACTCAAGAAAGAAGACATGTAATAGTTAGTTTGTATTTATTTTTCACCTTAGATTGACCTAGATATTTGTCATTAGCTTGATGAAGATCACATAAAATAAAGCCATAACCAGCCACGTTTACTTATTGCACTTTACATATATATGCCCATATGATTAATGTATTTGTAGAGTAGTTTAATGATGCATTCTTAATTAGACTAAGGATGTATGTATTAGATACGACACACATGCCATGCTTGCTAAACAAGATAAAATATGTAATGATTCAAGATTTCAAAATAAACAAACGATTATGAGATTCTCGTGTTTATAAAATATGGAATAAAATACTAATCTTCTTTATTTCCGACATGGGATGATTTTGTCAAAAGCGAGTTCATTGAACTTGTAAGGTTGTGGGTTTTAAGCGAGACCGTTGTGACTCCCTCACTGCATGGAAATCAAAGCATTGACGAATACTAATTTGAAGTATTTTATTCAAGGAAAAATTGGGAATCTCTTTATGATGGGATCATGATCATTTTAAAATTAACAAAACCCTAAATTTAATATTAAGTTGATCAAATGCCTTCCAATGAGTCCAATGCGTTAACCCTAGATCGATAAGGAGTGGGTTCGCCAAAGCGAAGTACTCTCATCTATCGTGGGAGATGTGTTGAAGTATATTGATACTTTTTGACTATTGGGTTTGACTTAACTAAGTTATCACAATAGGATTGTGAACTTAAAGGCATAGAGTTTGGCGAGATTTATTAGATAAATATGAACAAATACTCTTCCACCAAGCTATCCAAGAGTTATATAGTTGATATAATTGACAAATGGTGTCTACCTAAATAATCATATTTTAGGAGAAAAGCCAAAGCTGACCTAACGCATGGTAAAATATGGATCTTGGCTCACTAGAAAGGATATAGAATATATTCTTTCCGAATTAATAGTCAGGGCTATTGATTTGATAAAAATAGTGGGAGGTATATATTGTGAATATATATGAATAATCACTTGAACATAATTTAGTGATCATCTGTAGACTAATTCATTTTATGCAACGATCCCCAATAGAATAACTAAACCAATCAACAAGCAACATCTCAACAAATGCAGTTATTCGCATAAGATCAATCAAACCTCACAAATCAATCTACAAACCAGAGACGTGTGTGTGTGCAACTGCTTACAGATATACTATCGTGCAATGAGTGAGGTCCACAAAAGACTTTTACAATAGTACCCATGTAACGAGCGTTAGCTTAGCGGATCCCAGACTATAAAAGCCTTAGGTCACTAGGCACAAAGTCCCCTAAGAACTTAATAACTCGAGTACTAAAGAGCCCACTCGTGATCAATTATACATAACACTTATGAATTTTTATATTATTTTTTTTTCTTTTTTCTTTTTTTCATAATTTCTGAACGAGTGTGTTTCGCTCCATCTCGTTCAACCCTAGACTACTCATATAAATATGAGCCGGCTACTAACCATTTGACACCTAGCCAACACAATTAGCAATGAAATCCAACTTTTCTCCAATTTCTAAAAATTCATGTTATATTATTGTTAAGAGAAAATCCTAAATTCTTAATATAAACAAGTGATTAAACCTCGACAAACAAACAAACCATGACCATGATCTAATACTTTAGCAACCTATAAGACTTAGTGAACTACAATTGTCTCTAGCATGCAAATCAATTCGATAAGACTTAACATCACTAAATACGACATCACTACACTAACATTAATATCACACGTCAATCGGAAAAAATTATCTCAGGGATCATGTTATTATGCAAATGCATGAAACTACATGAACAAACTAACATAAAAACTACCAAAAATAAAAATAAAAAACTACATGAACAGAATATGCAACTATATGAACTAAACTATCATGAATATGCAAACTACATGCGACTCACACAAACATATTCCTTGAACTACTACCCCCAAACTTAAAATATTCATTGTCCTCAGTGAAGATAATAGTAAGAAATCAGGCATACCTACTCGGAATCGGGATCCTCACCCCCAACGGGTGGAGTGTCAGGTGTGTCTGGAGGTGGATACATGGAGTCCTCACTAAATACTGGCCACTGGATGTCAACACCGGTGGCTCTGAAAGCTGTCCCCAATGCCTGGGTGAGATCACGTGCAAACCTGCTGTGGATGTCATGCATCGCATCCATCCTCCTAGCCAAATGCCTATACTGCATCATACCCTTCTTCGATGGTTCCTGTAACTGTGACGGCTCTATCTCCTCACCCAGCTGAGCTCTCCAACCCACTTCACGGGAGAACTTTGACCCACTAGCAAAATACTGATCAGCTAGTCGCTTGCCCGGAAGCATATCAAACAAATAACCAAGCCCCTTAAAATCGGGCTTACTACCATACCACTCCACCATGTTCAATATAATCAAACAATAAATAGCCGCACTAGGGAGCTGAAGCTGCTCATGTACGGCCCAACGAACACGAACTGCCGTACACAACTTCATCACTATGGACGCATAGGGTATAGAACCCGTAGTGCTCCCTCTCAAAAATCTCAGAATACCATGGTGAATAATCCTACCAATGTCCACATAATCACCCTTCAGAATACCCCACAATAAGCGTGCTCGCTCCACAGTAACCTCATGCATATGAGAAGGTGGCAAGATATTAGCACAAATAAAGGCATTCCAAGCGTGCAAACCTGTTCATACAAGAAGCGGGAAATGTGGCATAATTAGTGGTGCCCCTCTTGAGCTTCCAATTAGTCTTCGGCACACATAGAGTAGCAACAATCAAATCCAAATCTGAAAGGATATCTTTGATATATAATTTATTTTGGTATTTGTACGATTAAACATAAAATTAATAACACATAGATCCTCTCCATTAGGACATGAATTTAATTGATCCAAATCAAAGTCAAAAAGTCAAACTAGCAAAATCATGTTTTTTAAATAGATAAAAGAGATATTTCATTCTTGCAAATTATCAAAACTATATATTTATGGAATATATCTCTAAGGAAATATGTTCAAAGAAGAAACAACAAGATATGATATTTCTTAGATCTGTGTTGCAACAGGAATATGGGCAACAAGCTCGAATAAAGAATATATCAGAAATATTCTTTAGAAGTCTCGTGCTATATCAAAAATATTTAAACTCTTCACTCCAAAATATATCTCTACATATAATCGAAAGAGTTTTTATTCAAAGATTATTAATATTCATGATTGGAATATTAATATCCAGTTCTGCAACTCAATTATATATACTTACTGTATTTTTCTCCTGTTTCGTAAAATCAGCATTTCTCGGAGAAAATTATTCAAAAAATACTCAAACACATTTCCTATCACCCAAATATATCACATATATTGGGAAATATATTTTAAGTATTTATACAAGTCAACACTTTGGTCAAAAGATCCATCTCCTTTAATTCAAGACCAATGGTATTTTTACTTGGAAGAAAGCTGACAGAACAGTTCCAATTTTAGATATACTTCCACATGCTAGAATGACTTGAAATTTGGCATGGATCATTTAACTGGTATTTTCTAAGTATGGTAAAAATTTCGTAGCTTTTAGAGATTTTATGTCCGGGCACAAAAATTGAGGCAGTTGGTCCCACAGTTGACCAAGTTTGACCTAGCTACCATTGACTAAAGTTGACCAAAACTTGCAGGACATCATTTTATATTATTTAACTAATTATCATATTTTTTATGGTATTTATTTAAGAGTTTTTGGGGTGGTCATAATTAATGGTGCTTAATCCTTAATTAAAGTAATTAAGGAATGATTAAAAGAAAAGGAAAATATATATTTAATATATATATATAAGATGAGATTTGAATGAGTACTAGCTTGTGCTTCCTTCCCACTTGCAAAGAAACACAACCTACTTGCCATGTCATCAATCCATGTGATACACTCCATCCACCATCCATTCCTTCTCAAATCTTCACCATTCATTCCACCCAACTTCTCCTATAAATAAACCCCCACCCAACCCTTTTTCTTCAAGCTAAAGAGCCAAATACTTGCTGGGATTTTTTCAAAAAGTGCCTCTCTTCATCTCTTTCAAATTCTATACACACACTTCTTCTAAAAAACATTCTTTCTCTTCTATATACTTACATATATACAAGGTTTTTGAAACCCAAGCTTAGCTTCACCCAACCAAGCTTTATCCCACCAAGTGAGCTCATCCACTACCACTTCCCGGCCACCCGAAGGGCTGTCCAAGTTCAGCCAATAGCCAAAATCTAGCCGAACCTCCGACGAATTTTTCCGGCAAACTTTTCCGACCGTTTGTCAATAGTGGTTAGTTTTAGCTTCTTATTTGAGTTTTTTGTATTTAAGCTTTGTACTTAACTTATCTACTTCATCTTAAGCTCTAATACAAGCTCTCTTATAAAGGAAGTTCTCAGGGAGAACTTAGATTCGAACTCGGAATTCGAATAAGTACTTGATCTTCGTAAAAAATCATTCCAACGAGAAGATCTAAAAAGAAAAGTACTTTATCTCCAAGGGGAGATTATATTTGACACAAGTTGAGTTAGCCAATTATTTCTTGCACTTTAATTGGATCTTGGCTAACATTCATTCGTGCTCATAAAATAATTACGAAGTAAAAGTGTAATCCCTTCTATCATCTCTAGTGTTCCGGGGGATTATTACTTGTCTCATATAAACACTTCGTAATTTGTCACATCTTAAAATGGATCGTACGAGTTAGACAATTACTTAACGCTCTTTAACTGGATCTTGTCTAACTAATAACGTACATATAAAATATTATGAAGTAAAAGTGTAATCCCTTCTATCACCTTTAGTGTTCCGGGGGATTATAGCTTGTTCCATATAAACTACTTCGTAATCATCCGTTAAAATTAAGGACGAATCAAATCCACGAGTTAGCCAATAGATTAGTGTTCCGGGGGATTATAGCTTGTATTTTAAGTCAAGTATAACTAATTAGTTTTAATATTCTTATTTGGATATTATACTACTTGTGGGCTAGTACAGTAACATACTAGTTCAAAACAAATCTTTTCCTACTTGTTTTGTTTCGTGGATTGTCTTGTTAGTTTTGTAGTGAGGTGAAGTGACGTGAGGTGATTCTCGTTCTAAGACCCAAGTCCTAGATGTACTAATGGGGAGTTAGTAGTATTCGCACCGTGAAGAAGAGGAAAGACCCAAGACCGGATCACTAATATCCAAGACCGGCAAAAGCTAAGGAAGCCAAGTCCACACAAAGGCTCTACAACAACTTTGAAGAAATAGCGGGGAGTTATTATCTAAGATAAGTTGTGTAGGTAATACATTTATTTTGAGGTGGTGACCCTTGTGTTACGCACCAAGATAAATACTTGTAAAGGGTGTAAAGGTTTCTCCGCCTATTAAAGGAGCGAGTTTATTATAAGGAAAAATCCCGAGTCCGGGAGAGGAGCTCGGGGACTGGAGTAGGGGTGAGCGAATCTATTAGAGGTTGCGCCATCGCGAACCAGGATAAAATCACCGTGTGGTATTTTCTTTCCTTGCACTTTATCTTCCGCACATATAAATTGCATAACCACTCGGTAAAGTTTTAAAAAGGGATAAAATATTTTTAAAATGCCACAACAATTTTTAAATTGGTAATTAAGCTATTCAACCCCCCTTATAGCTTAAAATAACCCTCAGACGGGACCTTACAATTGGTATCAGAGCAGTGCTTTTTAACGTGTTTGTTAAGTGATTTGCAGATTTACAGGCACAACAAAAAGTGATCCGGAATGGCGTATATTAATCCCGTTGGATGTGGTGAAGGTCTATCTAGCTCACGACCTCCTCTATTTGACGACACTAACTTTGCAACAAGGAAAATAAGGTTTCGCATTTATGCTAGATCTCAAGGAGTCAAAGTTTGGATGGCTATCGAAGACGATGTTCGCATTCCTACCAAAACTATCGATGACACCATCGTCGAAAAGAAGGTTAGTGAATACAACTTAGAGGAAGAAGCCACAATGAATATAGCTGTAAAGGCGGAAATGGATCTCACAAGTGCACTTGCAGAAAAAGAATACAAAAGAGTAAATAATTGCAAGTCGGCACAAGAAATGTGGAACAAATTAGTGGTAACCTATGAAGGAACCACTGATATAAAAGATTCTCGGATGGATACATTGATCCAAGAATATGAGAACTTTAAACTCCAAGAAGGATAAAATATCATTGATATGGAAACAAGATTTACTCGTATAATTGATGAGTTATCTCAACTTGGAAAGAATTATACTCAAAATGAAAAGAATAGAAGAGTGCTCAAATCTCTACCTCCTAGTTGGAAGGTTAAAGTCACTACTATAAAAGAGATGCACAACTTAAATGAGTATAAGATTGATAACCTATTCGTAAATCTTCGTGCTTACGAAGAAGATAATGTTCCGAAAAAGGTTGCTCCAAAGATGGAGGATAAAAAGAAAAATATGGCTCTAAAGGCCATATTAATTGATGAAGATGAAAATGACGAAGAGTTAAACGAGGAACTCCAAAATCTCGATGAGAGTGAAATTGCTCTACTCACAAGACAACTTCGTCATGTGCTTCAAAGCAAAGCTCAAAGATACGGAAAGGGCTTCCTAAAATCAAATAATCAACAAAGAGTTTTTAACTCAAATGGAAGGCCAAATTACTCTCAAAATTATTCTTCCAATTATAAGAGTAATTATTCATCAACGAGCTACAATAAAGGCAAAGGCAATCAAAATATAAATACCTATAGCAATGCCAATGCCTCTACAAACCATCCGGTTTACACTCCTCCAAAACCCAAAGAATCATCTCCGGAGGATACACAAGATGTGTGTTTCGAGTGTAAACAACCCGGTTATTATAAAAGAGAATGTCCTAAACTTTCAAGGGGACGAAGCCTCGTGGCCGAAAATGGTTGGGATCTAAGTGAAGATGAAGAAGCTCTGGAAGCTAGTGAAGAAGTGATCAATCTATGCTTGATGGCTCTCGGAGATGAAACCACCTCAACGAAAATCTCCTCTTCAAATCAAGAGGTAACATCTAACTATGTCTCAATTAAATCTTTATTAGATGAATCTAATTTATCTCTCGTAGATATGAATAAGCATGATTTAATTGAACTTTTAGTAAATTATAAGAATAAATATAAAGATGTTGAACAAAGGTTTCATTTGTTATGGTCTGAGAAGATGAAAATTGAGGAAATTCATCATACTCAAAATAAAGAATATACTCGGATGATGGACTCAAAAGTCCAAGATGAGAATGAGATTACATCTCTAAAAGATCAAAACCATCTCATCAAGATTGAGGTAAATAAACTTCAAGAAAACATACTCAATCTTGAAACGGAGAATATATCATTAATTCTCAAAGATGAAGAGATGGAACGTGAAAATATATAATTGAATGATAATATTTGTAAACTTCACGTTGATCTATTGAACTTAAAGATTCTAAATGAATTAAATGTTCAAGATATAGAAACATCTTATAAAATAATCTTGATAAAGAAAGAGAGCTATTAGAAACCAATGAACTTAAAAATGAAGCTCTAAGGTTAAAAGAAGAAAATTATAAACTCATAGCTCAAGTTAAGGATCAAGAAAGAATCCTTAACAACAAGATTGATGCCTTAAAGAAAGAAAATGAAAATCTTGAAAAAGTCATTCAAAGATTTACAAAAGGCAATAAGATGTTGGATTAAATGGTACATACAAAAACCTCATATAATCATGAAGTTTTGGGATATAATAAGAATTCTCCTCCTAAAGACAATACTCGGAGATTTGTATCACCAATAAAGGCTTAACCCGAATCACCATCTTATAAATGTTCTTATTGCAATAAAATGGGACATACCATTCAATATTGCAAATTCAAAAATGGTGAAATTAAGGGGAAGCATGTATGGATTCGCAAGGAATCATACAAGAAAGATGATAAACATGTGCCTCACAAAAATATGGAATATAAAAATCCAAGGCAACAATGGTCTCATCAACCAACTATGTTTCAAAATAGAAACACACAATATCATGTAAATGGTAATGTATTTAGAAGGCAACAACCTCTTAGTAGAAATGCTTATGCTAATTACCATGTTAATAATAGATATAATGTTTATCATGCTCCATCAAGATTTCATGATAGCTCTAGGTATTATCTACCTCAAACTAGGCCTTATGCATCTAGAAATACTTACATGCCTAATGATAATTATACCATGCCTAGATTCTTTCATAAATCAAATGTTATATATGATGTACTAACCTCAGGACCCTCAAGACAAAGGGGTACCTATAAATTTAACTAATCATGAATGTAGGTCTGTCTTGCCGCAAAACAAGACATATGGTACCTTGATAGTGGATGTTCAAGACATATGACCGGTAATAAGTCACTCTTGAACAACATTAAAAAGGTTACCGCGGGGAGCGTAACATTTGGTGATAGTAGTAAAGGAAACATTGTCGGCATCAGAGATATCAGAAATGGGAAAGTTAAAATTTCCAACGTTCAATTGGTCAACGGGTTAAGGTACAATCTTCTCTCCATCAGTCAACTATGTGACAATGACTACAAGGTAATTTTCTACACTACTCATTGTTCTATATTAGATAAATTTGAAAGTTGGTTCTCACTTGCCCTAGAAATAAAAATGTGTATACATGTGACATGAGCAAGCAAGTAAACGTATGCCTAATCACTATAAATGATGATCCATGGATATGGCATCGAAGATTAGGACATGCCAACATGAAGTTGATTAAGAATATATCAACTAAAGACCATGTCTGAGGTATACCAAAACTAAACTATCATAAAGATCATACTTGTGAAGCTTGCGAAGTTGGTAAACAAATTCGAGCTTCTCACAAAGCAAAGTTTATGGTATCTACCTCGAGACCTCTTGAGCTACTACATATGGATCTTATTGGTCTGATTCCAATACAAAGTCTCGGAGGTTGCTCATATACGTTGGTAGTTGTGGATGATTATTCACGATTCACATGGACTGAATTTCTCAAAGCCAAAAGTGATGCTTTTGAGTCCTTCTCATCCTTATGTAAAAGGATTCAAAATCAACAAAATAAAACCATAGTCTATATAAGGACTGATCATGGTAAAGAATTTGAGAATTCAAGTTTCACCAACTTTTGTGATGAACATGGCATCACACATAATTTTTCCGCTCCATACACTCCTCAATCCAACAGAGTAGTTGAACGGAAAAATAGAACACTCCAAGAAATGGTTAGCATAATGCTAAATGAATATCGTCGACCTAAATATTTTTGGGCCGAGGCTATGTCAACCGCTTGCCATATTCTTAATCGGGTTTTGCTACGACCTATAAAACAAAAGACTCCTTACGAGTTATATTTTGGCAAAACTCCGAAACTAAGTTATTTTCGAGTATTCGGAAGCAAGTGCTTCATATTAAATTCAAAAGAGTACCTTACTAAGTTTGATCCTAAATCAAACGAAGGTATATTTCTTGGATACTCGAACAATAGTAAAGCTTATCGAGTGTTTAACCTCAAATCGCTTGTGGTGGAAGAATCTATGAATGTCGCTTTTAATGAAAGTAAACCACTGGCGAAATATAAAGATCTTGTTGATCAAGAAAATGTTAAACAAGATGATATTGAAAAGGTTATTTGACAATTCGAAAATATGGATTTCGGGACTCTCGTACATAAAAATCCATTAGAATTGGACGAAAAGGAAGATGAACTTCCTCAAGCAATTCCCACTATAAAAAGTCATCCATTAGATAATGTACTTGGAGACTTAAGGAAGGGAGTTCAAACGCGATCACAAGTTCAAAACGTTGTGAATCGTCTTAGTTTTCTATCTCAAATAGAACCTAAGACCGCAAAAGAGGCTTTATTAGACGAGGATTGGATTTCTGCTATGCAAGATGAATTGCTCCAATTTACTCGTAGTAAAGTATGGGAACTTGTCCCTAAGCCTCATGATACTTCCATTATTGGCACAAAATGGGTATTTCAAAATAAATTAGACGAGAATGGAACGGTAGTTCGAAATAAAACAAGGTTAGTTACACAAGGATATACCCAAATGGAAGGTATAGACTTTGATGAAACATATGCACCTGTAGCAAGAATTGAATCAATTCGAATGCTATTGGCTTATGCTTGTCATAAAAAATTCAAAGTCTATCAAATGGATGTGAAATCTGCATTCTTGAACAGAATTTTGGAAGAGGAGGTATATGTGAAACAACCTCCCGGGTTTGAAGATGCAACACATCCCGATTATGTCTATAAACTATATAAAGCTCTATATGGCTTAAAACAAGCCCCAAGAGCATGGTGCGAAAGGTTGAGCAGGTTCCTACTAGACAATAAATTTAAGATGGGACCGGCCGATAAAACCTTATTTACGAGGCAAGAAAAAGATGATATATTGATCGTACAAATATACGTAGATGACATCATCTTTGGGTCAACAAATGATGCAATATGTAAAGAATTCTCTGATAACATGAGTAAAGAATTCGAGATGAGTATGATGGGAGAATTAAACTTCTTTTTAGGATTGCAAATAAGGCAATCCGATGAAGGCATCCATATCTCTCAATCCAAGTATTGTAAAGAGATGTTGAAAAAGTTTGAAATGGATAACGCCAAACCCATCTCTACTCCCATGTCTACATCCGATAAATTAACGGAAGATCCAAAAGGAATTCCCGTAGACACAAAGAAATATCGAGAAATGATCGGTAGCTTGCTCTATATAACTGCAAGTCATCCCGATATTCAATATAGTGTTTGTAAGTGTGCTAGGTTTCAAGTAGCACCTAAAGAATCTCATCTATCCGCGGTAAAAAGGATATTGAGATATCATAAAGGAACCACCGATGTTGGTCTTTGGTATCCAAAAGGAATACCATTTGACTTAGTATGTTTTTCTGATTCGGACTATGTCGGGCATTTAGTCGACAGAAAAAGTACTAGTGGTACTTGTCAGTTTCTCGGTGGATGTTTAGTCTCGTGGTTTTCAAAGAAACAAAATTCCGTATCCATCTCAACAACCGAGGCTGAGTATATAGCAGCTGCAAAGTGTTGTGCTCAAATACTGTGGATGAAGCAAACACTAGCTGACTATAATATAAAATTTGATGTGATCTCAATCTTATGTGATAATACGAGTGCTACTGATCTTAGCAAGAATCCCGTATTACACTCTAGATCTAAACATATAGATGTGAGACATCATTTTTTACGTGATCATGTCAATAAAGGTGATATAAAAATGACTCATATTGATACAGAGATCAATCTCGCTGACATATTCACAAAACCATTAAATTCCGAGAGATTCACTAAACTCCGCTTGGATTTAGGAATGTTGGAATTTATGAAATAATGGTTTATATAAAGAACATTTGAGAATTATAAAGAAGTCTCAACGATAAGGATATTTTCCCGATCAAGTTATTAAGTTTATCTGAAACTCAGATTTGTCAATAAAGAAATTAATTGATCGGGTTAAGATAACTTAAATAGCCCAGAATAACCGGGAAAATAAACTTATTCGAGTGAATATTTATTATTCCATGAGATTTATAAATATTTAGAAGTCTTTCTTATACTTACTAATAATTATTTTCTAGTTAATTATATATATATATATTTTTTGGTCTTAAATATATGATCTAATTGATTCTATAAATATATGTTATTTAAGTACATACATACATATATTTATCTCTCTTTAATATTTATATATTTAAAAATTATCAAAATTTTTAAAGGATAAATATAATCCAGATATATTTACAATTATCTCTTAATTATCCAGCCCAAAGTTATAAATTAACCATGCCCATATATTTTTTAACTATTTAAATCCAACCCAATTTGGTTTTAAGCCCAATTTTTATTTAAGCCCAAATGCTGATTGCATTTTTAAATCCCAACCATCCATATTTTACCCTAACAAATCGTGTGCGTTCATTTCCTAAAATATAAAAATGTACACTGTTGGAACAGTGCACGCTCTTGTCTAATCCTAATCTCTGAGTCTCTCTCTTTCGCCTCTTCTCTCCGCTTCTCATCCGAAGAACCCTAATTCAGTTTCTTCGTTCTTCAATCTTCAATTCTTGATGAAACTTATCAGATACTATACTTATAATACAATAATCGTAGTTAAGAGTATACGATTAATAAATCGTGGATTGGTTGGTGAAATCAAATCAATTTCCGATGATAAAAATCGACGATTTATACTTAAATCGAACGAGAATCATCAAATCGGACAGTTTATATATATATACACTCAATTATTTTTTATTTGAGTAATTGATTCAGCAAAAACCTAACTCGATTTCAAGTTGTGTGACAGGAGAAGACTGGTTATTGCGATATATTCACGGAGAAGAAGATACAACGGCTGCATGTGAGGAAAAATGGATGAATCGGAAGTTGACTCAGTCCGCGACTGAGTCAACCAGGTAAGTCCTACTAGTCAGGCCAGACTGTAGGCTCAGGTGAGGTTTTCTTGGTTATCTCAGTCTCAATTTATTGAATCTGTGGTTGAGGTCATTCGACTGAAATTGAGTCGAACGTAAGTTGATTAAATCGTATCTAATGTTTGATATGAATAATCTGTGATGTGATTGATGCCAGTGTGATTTGATATTATTCTGTGTTTGCTCGAATTAAAAGTATTAAGTTTCGGAATATTGCAAAATCATATGGTTGATATTGAATTTGTGACTGTTTATAAGTTCAGTTTGAAAACCTTCTCTTTAAATTCCATTAATCTATATTGTTTAAATCTCTGAAAATCTGTGTTGAATTGATTTAATAACTCAATTCTGCTTGTCTTTATAACATGAACCCTGGATAAGAATTATGATTGATGCTTTGATTTATATTAATGTTAATGGTCAAATTGGAATTGATAAGTGTATTAAAAACTAAGTTGATTTGAATTCGACTGTATTTTTGTTGCTATGGTTAATTGAAATAAGATTCATGAATATTGTATGCTTAACAGTCAAATTCTTGGTTTGTTTATATATATTGGTACCTTGTTCTAACTGATGGTGTGTACTTATAAATATATAACTAGATTTTTAACTATGAGATTTGATCTGTTTAACAAACTGAGAATTGCTAAAATGACTTGTATGAACTCTAGTTGTTAAGCACTGGGAAGCTATTTAGATATGATGGTTAATCAATCAGAGCCTGATTTAATTGATATTTTTGTGAAGTCTGTGTTTGGTAACCTGTTGGAAAGTTGTTGTTAAACCTATACTAAATCATAATCTGTTGGTTTAATCAAACTTATTATGGATTAACTGTTTTAATAGAGTAAAAGAATCTTATACAGTTTAAGGTAAACTTTGGAAAAATCTGAGTTATAAATCTTGAATGAAGTTTATGTATAAAGACTCTGTCATGCTTCTCTATGCTAAATGTATGAATAATTATGTATCAATAACTCTGCAAAATGTAACTTGTTTAAATAATCCAGAGTATGGATGTGTGATAAACTTGTATTTATGCTACTAATCTGATTACTTGCAAAATATGAGCTGTTCAATAAAGATATATCATGTCTGTCAAATCAGTTTAGCTATCACCTCTATGAGCTACTTTCTACTGTGTATATCTGTATTCATTCAGTCATTTTTAAGTGCTATGAAATCTTGTGATAAAATAAATGCAATATCATCAAAAACTCTGTGTTGTTTGGACTATTTGTTTATTGCTACTTACATGCTAAATTATAATTATCTGAGATCATACTAGTTAATAGTATTCCATCTCTTAGATTATTGAAAGGTTAAGTCTACTTAATTGTGTGATCAAATGAATGTGCAAAATGTCCTGATTACAGTCTTAAGCTGAATACATTGAATCTGGATAAGAAATGTCTTGTGTACTGAGTCTGTGCATCATGGTTGATTGAATATATATAATCTGTGGACTTATAGTGCAACCTTGTTTACTATTCTGTGTTTGTTTGTGCTTAAGCAGTTATAAGAAACCAGATAAGGTATATTGTAGACTGGTTTGTGTAATAATAAAAAAATTAATACACTCACACACCAGCCCTCACAGTAAGACCTGGCAGGGGAGCCTTGAGCATCCCTGTATCTGGATCACTGTTGTGATTAATGGCCACTTAGAACAATTAGGTGACTTTTTATAACTTATTGCATTTAAAATGTAATATCTGTTAAAAATGATCTGAGTGTTTCATTGCCTTGAATGCTATGTGAATTAAATGAAAACTGATTGTATATGCTCTGTTATGTGTTTAATGTGCATGACATTCCTTTGGTTGCATCTCATTAATAACATAATTTCTTGAGAAATAAATGTAACAGATCTTATTCGCATTAAAAAATTCAGTTCTTCTAACAGATTCACTTCACACACAGCTCATCCTTAAATGCTTCTACAGTACAAGTACAGTTCATGTGTAGTAGAGTAAGCTAGGATGTCAACTTTATGTCTCACAGTTTCCAAAATCTGTACTTATGTACTGTGTTGTTTTCTAAAGTAGACACAAAGACAAAATTTTAATACATATTCTATTTGCTTGCTGGAATAATTTAAGAATCTGTGTCAATGTGCTGCATTACATCATTCTCTCATATGCATCATCCTAGTACCTACTTGGATTTTTGTATAACACAGCCATGCATGCATTAAATGTGTTTCACTGTTCATGAACAGTATTTTTTAAAAAAAACAAAAAAAAATACTTAAATTTTAAATCTTTTCTCTTTGCATCTGTGTTAAATGGTTATATATACTTGCATATCCTATGTGCTGCATTCACACACACACTAGTTGCATAAATTCCACTTCACTTGCAACATGAACCCAAATTCTAACCCTTTTCACCATTAACCAAGACCACTGATTGAAAACCCATATCTTCTTGAAGATATGGAGAAAAATCAGTTTCATCACCATAAGACCTCTGCCTTCAAACCTGTTCCAACCTCTCTGCCCAAACACCATCACAAAAGACAACTCCCTCCAAGACAATACAGAAAGGGATATAAAAACCATACCATCCCTTTCTATCAAAGCAGAAAATATCAAAATCCTAAATCCCCTAACCCTAGACCTCCTAAACCTTTGCAAGCCAAAGTATACACCAGAAAAGCTAACCTAAAACAAAACACAAACAACTCTATGAACACACCAAAGCCCCCTCCACCAAAACTGTCAAACCCTTCAAACACCAAAAAGTTTCTTGAACTTATCAAAAATGTTCAACCTGGTACTTGTGTTGATGTGAAGGGTGAAGTGGAATTCTTAATTAGAAGGGCTAGGTGGGATGGTCTCATGTATAACTTAGGTAAGCATTATTTCACACACCTCATGGGAGAGTTCTACTGTAACATGAATGTCATCAAAGGGGTAGATAGTATATTGCATTTCACTACATCTGTCAACAAAAAGATCATTTGTGTTGATAACAAAAGCATTATTAGGGAACTGCATTTACCTTTGCATCTGTGTGAGTTGCCTTGTGAGGACATCTTCTCTCTGTTTGTTTTTAACAAATCTGAATTTGAACTAATGTTTGGCACTTTTTGTAAATCTGACATTCCTGATGGTTTATATGACATTAACTGTGGTATTCATTTCAAACACTTCACTGACACTTTTCAGCATATTGCTCTAATCATTAGGGCAAATGTTATGCCAAAACCAAATCAAAGTAAGTACTTTGATTTCTTTGATATGAAACTCGTGTACCTTTTATTCACAAAAAAAATCCACTTCAGTATCTCTTATGTTATTCTTCTAAACATGATCAATGCACATCTTGTAGATTATATGCCTTATGGTATGCTAATCTCATCTTTCTTTGCACTTTGCAACATTAACATGCCTGAAGCATTTTCTAATCTTGCTGATTCTCAAATCACTAATGAACACATTAGGCCACAAGTGCCCCTGATGCACTGTGAGCCTCAAGAGGCAACTCCCACAGTTATTCCTCAATTCATTAGAGAGGAAGATGTGTTTCTGTCTAAGTTTGAGTCTGTTAAAACCATGTTTCATGAACTAAAACTTGAACTTAAGAGGGTTAAGGAAGAGAATAATGAGATTAAAGAGAAAGTAGGAGCACTAGAGAGTCTCACTGCCTCTTGCAAACATAGAATTGCATATTTAGAGCATTTGGCTGCATCTACTCTAGGAACTCCCTGCATGAATGATCATGATATTGTCTCTTCTTTTCAAGTCCCTATGCATGAAAACACTGCTATGATTCATGAGTTAGAAGAAGTTAATGTGGGTGCTAGAGGTCAACTGATTAATAACTTGCCTGATTTGGTTCATATTTGTGATGTTGATGGAAATGTGATTGGTTAAGTCTGGTTGAGTCTGCTGTTTGATGAAGTCTACTATGTGATGTTGTACTGGTACTTGCTGTTATGTACATGTTTTGCTACTTTTTGATGTTGTTGTAATTTGTAAGGATTCTGTGTCGGGGTTTGTAATATTTAAATCTTATGATCTTTGAATTTCAGAAGTGTATGCACTTCTTTGGTTTGTAATGACTTAAAACAGGTTCAGGATTTTGTTCTAATTAATCAATGAACCACACTGATTATTGAGAACACTTTTGATAATATATCATGGCTTGTTTATTGCAAATCTGTTGTTATCTTTCTTATGCAGGAATTTGTAAAGCTCTACCCTATGTCTCTTGTCTAAATTTGGTTTATACTGTTTGAATAAGGGTCAATAATGCTCATATCTGTCTAGTCCAGTCTCTTGTGACAATTAATAACTTCTGAGTTATATTTTTAAAATAAAGTATATGTTGTTATCTGTTCTACAGGAAGTTCATAGTTAATAACCTTAAACTGATTTGATACATATATTATGAACAGACTCTGTATACACTGTATAGATACTCCATCTTTGATATCCTACTGTGAACTATTATGACTAACAAATTACCTCAGGGTAGTTTTTGTCCTGCATCTAATTAACCTGCAGGAACAGTCACATGTCCCAGAATGAACTCAAGAAGAAAAGAATGGCTAAATTAAGTTTTGTGCATCCAGCAAAAGCTTCAAAATAGTCACAAGGAACACCACCTGCATTCCCAAGCAATCTGACAGAATCCATAAGGTAAAAATAGGTATATACTTTTCACAGCCTCTCATTTTATTTCACATACACACACTAGGTTGCAATATTATGTTCCAGTCTCCAACCATTCCAACTGCACCTTTGTGGTAATTGGCTGTGTAAAAGTTTTAGTAATATGGATTTCTAAGTATTATTGTTTTTGGTCAATTTAGACATTTGATTCTTCCCTAATATGTATTTAGATTTCCACACTATGTAGTCTGTTACTCAAACCTAGATTAGACAGATTGTATTAGTGTTAGAATTTGTCAACTTAGAATTGTCTAAAGGGCAAAACAGATTGTATTAGTGTTAGAATTTGTAAAACTTAGAATTGTCTAAAGGGCAAAATAGATTGTATTAGTGTTAGACTTTGTACCAAGAACACGGTTTGTACAGTCTTTGTAATTTGTGGTTGAATTATGCTCTCCAGTATATATAAAACCTTTAGACTGTTGTTTGTACTAATTCAGATATACTCCAGAGTACAACAAAATAAAAACGGCTTAGTACAAGTTGTCAAAAGAATAAAGAACTTGCTACAATCTTAAACTGACTTTTCAAATATAAGTTCAATTAGATGGCTAAATTCACACCTTCTATAAAAACTGTTCTAAAAATACATATATGGTAAATCAAATTTAAAAGAGGTTTTACCATTCACTTCTTATCTTTTAAAATCAAATCATGCATGCTTAAATACAGTTATTATAATTTGCACAAACTATATCAACTGTTTTCCTACATACATGCATAGATTAAAAATACCATGCATGCAATATAGAATTCTTCCTTATATGCTCAAACTGCATGCACTTGACTAGATTTATGATCAAATTGTCATGCTTCCTCATAACTATATATCCACTCTTTTTGGCATATACCAAACAAAAGGGAAAGATAATGTGTGATCTATTTCAACAAATAAAAATTTGGACCCCTAAAATTCTAATCTTTCATACTTGCTATTTTTTTATACAAATGATCTATCTGTGTTCTATTATTGTATGATACATCTAACAAAGTATTTTGCAGGATCTCAAGAAAGAGACTCAATCTCTAAGTAATTAAATGCTTTATTTGCAAAATATTTTTCAAAAATTCATGCATACACTAAGGGGAAGCACACACTGATAATTTTATGTTTGTTTGGCAAATACCAAAAAGGGGAAGATTGAAAGGATATCTTCGATATATTATTTATTTTGGTATTTATACGATTAAACATAAAATTAAGAACACGTAGATCCTCTCCATTAGGACATGAATTTAATTGATCCAAATCAAAGTCAAAAAGTCAAACTAGCAAAATCATGTCTTTTAAACAGATAAAAGAGATATTCCATTCTTGCAAATTATCAAAACTATATCTTTATGGAATATATCTCTAAGGCAATATGATCAAAGAAGAAACATCAAGATATGATATTTCTTAGATCTGTGTTGCAACAGGAATATGGGCAACAAGCTCGAATAAAGAATATATCAAAAATATTCTTTAGAAGTCTCATGCTATATCAAAAATATTTAAACTCTTCGCTCCAAAATATATCTCTACATATAATCAAAAGAGTTTTTATTCAAAGATTATTAATATTCATGATTAAAATATTAATATTCAGTTCTGCAACTCAATTATGTATTTTTCTCCCGTTTCGTAAAATCAGCATTTATTGGAGAAAATTATTCAAAAAAATACTCAAACACATTTCCTATCACCCAAATATATCACATATATTAGGAAATATATTTTAATTATTTCACAGTTGACCAAGTTTGACCTAGCTACCATTGACTAAAGTTGACCAAAACTTGCAGGACATCATTTTATATTATTTAAGTAATTATCATATTTTTTATGGTATTTATTTAAGAGTTTTTGGGGTGGTCATAATTAATGGTGCTTAATCCTTAATTAAAGTAATTAAGGAATGATTAAAAGAAAAGGAAAATATATATTTAATATATATATATATATATAAGATGAGATTTGAATGAGTACTAGCTTGTGCTTCCTTCCCACTTGCAAAGAAACACAACCTACTTGCCATGTCATCAATCCATGTGATACACTCCATCCACCATCCATTCCTTCTCAAATCTTCACCATTCATTCCACCCAACTTCTCCTATAAATAAACCCCCACCCCAACCCTTTTTCTTCAAGCTAAAGAGCCAAATACTTGCTGGGATTTTTTCAAGAAGTGCCTCTCTTCATCTCTTTCAAATTCTATACACACACTTCTTCTCAAAAACCTTCTCTCTCTTCTATATACTTACATATATACAAGGTTTTTGAAACCCAAGCTTAGCTTCACCCAACCAAGCTTTATCCCACCAAGTGAGCTCATCCACTACCACTTCCCGGCCACTCGAAGGGCTGCCCAAGTTCAGCCAATAGCCAAAATCAAGCTGAACCTCCGGCGAATTTTTCCGGCGAACTTTTCCGACCGTTTGTCAAAAGTGGTTAGTTTTAGCTTCTTATTTGAGTTCTTTGTATTTAAGCTTTGTACTTAACTTCTCTACTTCATCTTAAGCTCTAATACAAGCTCTCTTATAAAGGAAGTTCTCAGGGAGAACTTAGATTCGAACTCGGAATTCGAATAAGTACTTGATCTTCGTAAAAAATCATTCCAACGAGAAGATCTAAAAAGAAAAGTACTTTATCTCCAAGGGGAGATTATATTTGACACAAGTACGAGTTAGCCAATTATTTCTTGCACTTTAATTGGATCTTGGATAACATTCATTCGTGCTCATAACACAATTATGAAGTAAAAGTGTAATCCCTTCTATCATCTCTAGTGTTCCGGGGGATTATTACTTGTCTCATATAAAAACTTCGTAATTTGTCACATCTTAAAACGGATCGTACGAGTTAGACAATTACTTAACGCTCTTTAACTGGATCTTTTCTAACTAATAACGTACATATAAAATATTACAAAGTAAAAGTGTAATCCCTTCTATCACCTTTAGTGTTCCGGGGGATTATAGCTTGTTCCATATAAACTACTTCATAATCATCCGTTAAAATTAAGGACGAATCAAATCCACGTGTTAGCCAATTAATTTACGATATTTAATTGGATCTTGGCTAACACATATCGTGTATATAAACAATTACGAGTCAGATCGTATAAGCCCCTTCTAACATCTTTAGTGTTCCGTGGGGTTATACTACGATATCTATAAAATACTCGTAATTACTCGTCCAAACTTCGAAAGCACAATCTTAAGCCAATTACTTGTACTTATTTAATTGGATCTTGGCTAAGACTCATAAATCTTATAAACGTGCTTGAAGTTAAAAGAGTATACTTTGACCATATAATCGTCAATATACAAGTATACCTTAAAACCTTAAGTTAATATACTTAAAGGTAAAATTACAACTCCGAGGTTGTAATTAAAGTATTCTTCGATCCATAAATACTTAATCGAAAGAAGAAGAATATTAAAGAAGTCATAAGCCATAAGTGCTTAATATAAAAAGGGACTTCTCATATTACTCCACAACTTTATTAAATCTATAAAGGAGTAATTATAAATATACTTGACCATCTTGTTGTATTTTAAGTCAAGTATAACTAATTAGTTTTAATATTCTTATTTGGATATTATACTAATTGTCGGCTAGTACAGTAACATACTAGTTCAAAACAAATCTTTTCCTACTTGTTTTGTTTCGTGGATTGTCTTCTTAGTTTTGTAATGAGGTGAAGTGACGTGAGGTGATTCTCGTTCTAAGACCCAAGTCCTAGACGTACTAACGGGGAGTTAGTAGTCTTCGCACCGTGAAGAAGAGGAAAGACCCAAGACCGGGTCACTAAAATCCCATTTTTCCTCTTCAAAACTGCTATTTTTATTTTTCTGAGTCGGGACCTCGGCGCGGGCGCGCTCTAGGACAGCGCGGGTGCGTTCTACTTCTGCCAAATCGGCGCGGCCGCGTGCTAGATCAGCGCAGGCGCGCCGTGTCTCTGTAATTTCAGCGCGGCCACGTGCTAGATCAGCGCGGGCGCGCTTGGCTTCCGAAGTTGGCCCTAAATTTTTCTGTTTTCTGATTTTTTTTTTATTTTTTTTTTCTTCTTGCTTCCTCTACTTACTAATGTACAACAAACTTGGGTTGCCTCCCAAGAAGCGCTTGCTTTACGTCGTTAGCTTGACGTAAAAAGTCGAGATCAAATGGACAATAAAACGGCACTAACCACCTCGCGGTTTTCCATGTCACCATAGTAATACTTCAACCTCTGACCATTTACCTTGAATGTTTGGCCCGGATCATTCTCAAAAATCTCCACCGCTCCATGTGGAAACACAGTTTTGACAACGAACGGTCCTGACTATCTTGACTTCAACTTTCCAGGAAAAAAACGGAGATGAGAGTTGAACAAAAGAACTTGTTACCCCGGCATAAATGAATTGAGCACTAGACCCCGATCGTGCCACCTCTTGACTTTTTCCTTATACATTTTGTTGTTCTCATAAGCTTGAAGTCGAAACTCGTCGAGCTCATTTAATTGAAGCATCTTCTTCTTACCAGCTGCATCCAAATCCAGATTCAATTTATTCAAAGCCCAATATGCTTTATGCTCTAGCTCCACCGACAAATGACACCCCTTACCATAAACCAACTGAAACTGCGACATTCCCAACGAAGTCTTGTATGTTGTTCTATAAGCCCAAACAGCTTCATCAAGCTTCAAAGACTAATCTTTCCTCGATGGACATATAACTTTCTCCAAAATGCGCTTGATCTCTCTGTTAGACACCTCAGCTTAACCATTTGTCTGAGGATGATAAGCCGTAGCAATGCGATGATTCACATCATACCTTTGCATCATAGCAGTGAATTTGTGATTGCAAAAATGTGACCCCTCATCACTAATTATGACTCTTGGAGTTCCAAACCTTATGAATATCTGCTTGTGAAGAAAATTAAGCACCACCTTTGCATCGTTCGTTGGCAACGCCTTAACTTCAACCCATTTCGACACATAATCAACTGCCAACAAGATATACTGATTGTTACAAGATGAGACAAATGGCCCCATGAAGTCAATTCCCCATACATCCAAGACTTCAACCTCGAGAAGCACATTAAGAGGCATCTCATCCCTTTTAGATATATTACCCACACGTTGAGATCGATCTCATTTCAAAACAAACTGATGAGCATCTTTAAATAAAGTTGGCCAAAAGAAACCTGCTTGAAGAATACGAGCTGCTGTCTTTTCTCCACCATAGTGTCCTCTATAAGCCGTTGAGTGAAAATCTCGCAAGATTTCCCCCGTTTCTCTATAAGGAATACATCTCCTGATGATTTGGTCAGCTTCTTGTCAAAAAAGAAACGGCTCATCCCACATATACCACTTCACTTCATGCAGAAACTTCTTCCATTAAGCGTACGATAAGTCGGGAGGCATGATGTTACTCACAAGGTAGTTCACAATATCTGCGAACCACGGTTCTTCCTCTTGCACTCCAAATAACTGCTCATCGGGAAAAGACTCATTTATCATTGTCTTGTCCAGTGAAGTAGCATTAGGGTTCTCCAAATGCAAAAGATGATCAGCAACTTGATTTTCAGTCCCTTTTTTGTCCTTGATCTCTAACTCAAACTCGTAAAGTAAAAGAACCCATCGAATCAACCTTGGCTTCGAGTCCTTCTTCAAGACGAGATAACGAATTGCAGCGTGATCAGTGAAAACTGTCACCTTTGTCCCGAGTAGATAAGATCAGAATTTCTCAAAACCATAGACAATAGCCAAGAGTTCTTTCTCTGTAGTAGTATAATTCAGTTGAGCACCATTCAAAGTCTTACTAGCGTAGTAGACCACATGAAATATGTTGTTCTTTCTCTGCCCAAGAACTGCTCTAACTGCATAGTCACTTACATCGCACATCATTTCAAAAGCTTCATTTCAGTCAGGTGCAGTTATGATAGGTTCCGTGATTAAACTCTTCTTCAATGTCTCAAAAGAGGCAAGACACTCATCATCAAACTTGAAAGGAACATCTTTTTCTAGCAAACTGCACAATGGCTTCGAAATCTTAGAGAAGTCCTTGATGAAATGCCTATAGAAACCCGCATGACCAAAAAAACTGTGAATTCCCTTAATAGAAATTGGTGGAGGAAGATTTTTGATGACCCCCACCTTAGCTTTGTCCACCTCAAGACCCTTACTAGAAACCTTGTGCCCAAGAATAATGTCATGTTGCACCATAAAGTGACATTTCTCCTAATTGAGAACCAAGTTGGTCTCAACACACCTCTTGAGAACATGTCCAAGATTCTGCAAGCATTCGTCAAAAGAATCGCCAAATACAGAGAAGTCATCCATGAACACCTCCACATTCTGGCCAATCATATCAGAAAAGATGGCCATCATACATCTCTGAAATATGGCTGGTGCACCACACAGACCAAAAGAAATGCGTCTACAGGTGAAATTACCAAATGGATAAGTGAAGGTAGTCTTCTCCTGATCTTCTGAAGCAATACAAATCTGATTGTAACCCGAATAACCATCCAGAAAACAGTAATACTCGTGACCAGCCAACCGGTCAAGCATCTGGTCAATGAAATGCAGGGGGAAGTGATCCTTCCTAGTGGCCTTATTCAGCTTCCTGTAGTCCATACAAACTCTCCATCATGTGACTGTTTGAGTAGGAATGAGCTCATTCTTCTCATTAGCAACAACTGTGATGCCTCCCTTCTTTGATATACACTGAACTGGACTCACCCAAGAACTGTCAGAAATGGGATAAATAATCCCTGCATCCAGCCACTTAAGAATTTCTTTCTTCAATACTTCCTTCATGATCGGATTAAGTCTTCTTTGCTTCTAAACCGTAGGCTTGCTACCTTCCTCTATCAGAATTTTATGCATGCAATAAGAAGGGTTGATTCTCTTAATATTTTTTATAGTCCATCTGATTGCCGATTTGAACTCTCTTAGAATCCTCAAAAGCTTCTCCTTGTCGCTACCTGAAAGGTCAGATACAATAATAACAGGCAAAGTAGATGCATCACCTAAAAACACATATCTCAAATATTCAGGTAAAGGCTTAATCTCAAGAGTAGGAGCTTCCTCAATAGATGGCTTGAGGCATTTAGGAGCTTTGTTCAATTCCTCCATTCCAAGAGATTCAAAAGGCATATCAATCTTCCGCTTCCGGGGAGAAGCATTCAGATATTGCAATTGCTCTTCACCTTCGTCATCTTCACTATCAGAATTCCCCAATAAGGCTTTTTCTAAAGCATCGGACCTTAGCAATCGATCAAGTTCTGAAGTTACCACAGAATCTACCAACTCCACTTTTAAGCACTCCTCATTTTCTGTAGGAAATTTCATAGCATTGAACACATAAAAGTTACATCCTGGTCCAGCACTCACATTGTAAGCTCACCCTTCTACACATCTATCAAGGTTTGGCTAGTCGCCAAAAAAGGTCTTCCCAAAATTATGGGAATTCTTATCCTCCTCGAAATCAAGAACTACGAAATCAGCATGGAAGATGAGTTTATCAACCTTGACCAAGACATCCTCCACAATACCTCATGGATATGTAATAGAATGGTCGGCCAACTGTAAAGTCATATAAGTTGGTTTTGGATTAGGCAGATTCAACTTCTTGAAGATTGACAAAGGCATTAGATTGATGCTAGCTCCCAAGTCACATAAGCATCTGTCAAAAGACACTTTTCTAATAGTGCATGGAATAGTGAAGCTTCCTGGATCTTTAAACTTCGGACCTCAAAGTAATTCCCTTCACCTGCTCATTAGCTTCCCTCTTTCCTGGCACTTCGGTGTCACTAGGTAATGTACCAGGTTGACGATTTAGCAAGGCATTGGCAATTTGTCCAATTTGATTTTCCAAGGTCTTGATTGAAATAGCTTGACTCTTGCACATAAGCTTCAACTCCTCTAATTCAGATTTTTCATTAGCTTGTTGCAGCTGAAGTTGCTGGCTTGGTGCATATTGCGGTTGCTGAAAACCAAGTGGGTTGTACTGCTTAGCTGGGTATTGTTGATAAGGTTGTTGAACCGCATTTTGAGCGTTGCTCCAGCTGAAATTAGGATGATTGCAGTTGTTGGGATGATAAGTGGTTGGCACAGGTTGTTGCGATCGCTAAAAATTGCTCACGAACTGAGCTGATTCACTAGAAATAGCACACTGATCAGTCTCATGGGCACCAGCACAAAGCTCACAGACACTAGTGATTTGATTAACTCCATAATTGGCCAAAGTGTCCACCTTCATCGTCAAATCCTTAAGTTGGGCAGCTATAGCAGTTGCTGCATCCAACTCCAGAATTCCTGCTACTTTTCCCTGAGTCGGTCTCTGAGAAGGATTCTGGTATTCATTAGCAACCTCAGTTTAATCAATTCATAAGTTTCATTATAGCTTTTAGCCCATAAGGCTCCTCCTGATGCTGCATCGAGCATGGGTTTAGAAGTAGCACCCAATCCACTGTAGAAACACTTTATAATCATCCAATCAGGCATGCCATAGTGTGGGCACTTCCTTAGAATCTCCTTATATCGATCCCAAGCCTCACACAGAGATTCTCCAATTTGCTGAGCAAACTGAGTAAGAGCATTCCTTATTGTGCAGTCTTCGCCATAGGGAAGAATTTAGTGAGAACCTTTTGAGCAAGATCCTCCCATATGGTGATAGACCCTGGGGGTATAGAATGTAACCAGCACTTCGCTTTATCCCTCAGAGAGAATGAGAAGAGTCGCAGCTTGATAACATCTTTAGTCACACCATTGAACTTGAAAGTATCGCAGATCTCGATGAAATCCCTAATATGTATGTTGGGGTCTTCAGTAGGATAACCCCCAAACTGAACTGAGTTCTGTATCATCTGAATCGTGCTTGACTTGACCTTAAAAGTGTTAGCCGAGATGGTTGGTCTGATGATGCTTGACTGAATATCATTGATCTTAGGCTGAGAATAGTTCATCAAAGCCTTTAGAATTTCTGCTTGATCCCCCATCACTACTAAAGCTGGTTCCTCGATTTTCTTTTCTTCTTCTACCTTCTCTTCGTCCTCAAAAACTTCCCTTCGAACCACTACAACTTCTTCCTGACCCGACGCGGGTCGGGAAGACCCGACCGGGCGCGGCCGCGCGCTTCATTAGCACGTGCACGCTGGCTCTCTGACAAATGGGCGCAGCAGAGTGCTAGACCAGCATGGGCGCGCCGTGCTTCTGAAAAAACTTCTGAATTTCTTTAATTCCTGCTGCAATCGAGTTGGCTTCTGGAGCTTTATTCTTTGGACTGTTAGAGTTTGTGCCCTAGAGATAACACTATTATGTTTATATTATGGAACATTTGGATTATTAATTATGATTATATGGATTATTCTTTAGTAATTTATTATATCTTTATTTTCTGTGATAAGATGTTAGATTAATAAATGTCCTTGGAATATGATATGTAAATCTATATCTCTAAGTACGTGACTTAGAAATGAGATTATGAGAATAGTATCGATATTCCTAAAGGTCCCTAGTCAAGTATTATTGTTAAGTGACGATAATAAATACACTGAGACTAGTGTGTTTGTTGGCTGATGATCACATCTCATTGATCATAGGTATGGTGATACTAAAGTCAAAACACGAATGTATTAAATACATGGTGCTGGATTGACCCGTTGTGAGATACTACATGTTTATAGTGTCATAAGTTAATCTCACAGTGATAATGATGTATTGGTCCTTTGACCTGAAATCATTATATTTCTATACGAGAATTAATATACTTTGATACTATTGAAAGTTATCCTTGACCGGGTAATAATAAAAGTAGACATTGGGTACATTATGAATCGTATGAGAAATATGAATGATCTAGATGGGATTTAGCCATCCTTTATTAAAGGAGTGATATTATTGGCCTCTTGATTGAGTAACACTATAAAATGCATGGTCGTGCTCAAATACTGATTTGTTTAATAGTTTAATCATTGATTAAGGAAAGAAGGATTGAACGTTAACAGAGGATGACACAATGCATGCCTCGAGTTTGATCTATATTATAAGGCTAAAGGGATTATATTATACTGTACATTATTCACGAAAGGTTTAATTGATCACCGATTTAATTATTATTACTTGGGTAATAATGATGTATTACTAGATGTCGCTCACTGTTTATGATTTTAAATTAGATTTAAAATTGTTCCCAACGTAATAATAACCTAAAGGGTCGAACAAAGAATGATATGAGGATTATTTAATTAAAAGTTTGGATTTAAATTAAATCTAAGTAATTCGAATTATTTATTATTAATTAAGTGTGACTTAATTAATTAAATAAATAGGAAATTCAAATTTAATATTAAATCCGAAATTAAGTTATTGGATGATTAAGTGAGACTTAATAATACAATAATTAGAATTTCAAATTTAATAATAATAATAACTCTAAAATTCAGTTTAGTGTTGGAGGCCCATTAACTCTTGACTATATAATATCTCTTTCTAATAGAATTAGGGTTACACGATTTATTTGATAAAACATAAACCCTACCAGCTTGAAGAGAGATAGAGAGAGAAAGAAGGCGACCTCAAGAACGTGCTAGTACACACCCATCCTCCGGGCGATCATTCATGTGGATACCTTTAAGGTGTAGATCGTTCCAGCGACGGGCTACATGGTGATCATTCAAGACCTCCATCTTTCCATTAACGTAAAGCTTTTTAAGGTAAAACATCTATTCTCTGTAATTATCTGTTCATTATACATAGATCATGCGGTAGGGATTCAAAAATTTTATTTTTCTATTGCATTTTTATGCTCGAATCCCTCACAATGGCATCAGAGCTATGTGTATAATGGGATAATTTGCTAAAGTGTTTTACAGTTTTTCAATATATTAAGCATGAATCAGATCTTCCATATATGTATGTGATACGATTTATATGTGAGATTTAATATGCATGTTGTTATGTTGATTTATGATCGAGCTAATTATGTAGAGCTTTCTGGATATTCACGTAATGTTTATGCTTATAATGATATGAGCACGTAATAAAATTTTCCATGACTGATCAGTATGCGATTTGTATATTATGCATGATGTCTGGTTTATAGATAGTGATCTAATATGTTGGACAGATGGTGTGTTGACATGATCTGTGAAATGGGGTATGTTCAGTATATATATGATACATACTTCTGGAACTGCATATGATGCAGTTGAGGCAGAGACTGGTTCAGATATGATCTGTTGTTCCGAAATTGAGATTTCTATATAAGACTGGTCTTCCGGAAAAAAAAAATCTTCTCGAGCTGACAGGTCAGCTCGACCCTAGCCGGGGTCTGCCGCCCCCAGACCCCACCCGGGGGCTTCCGCCCCCAACCCCCGCCCGGGGCTGCCGCCCCGGACCCCCGCTTTATTTTATTTTTTTCTCAAAGTACTTTATTTGTTTACTTGAGCATGGTGCTGGTTATGGTCTTAAGACCTTTAAATTAAATTTTATGCTTTTGGTTTTATAAATATGACTTGCATGTCATTATCATTATTCTTGTAACTATATTACCTCGAATGTAACTCAAATTTTCTTATGTAAGTACATTAGTATAGGTTGTTTTTATGTAATATACTTCAAGAAGGAATGATCCAAGAGGAGAAGCAGCAATCGAGATAAGAAGAATGAAGATATGTAATTGTAATTGTATTTATATTATTCACCATAGATTGACCTTGATCCTTTCATTAGCTTGAAAGGATCACATAGGATAAAGGCCATAATCAAGCACATTTACATACCGCACTTTACATATTGATGTATGAATGTATGTATAGAATAGTTAATGATGCATGCTTTAATTAGATTAATCATGCATGAATGTATGTAATAGATACGTCACCCATGCCATGCCTAAACAAGATAAAATCTGTAACGACTCAAGATTTTAAAATTTATAAACGATTATGAGATTCTCGTGTTTATGAAACACAGAATGAAATACGAATCTTCTTTATTTCCGACATGAGGCGATTTTATCAACAACGGGTTCATAGAACTTGTAAGGCTGTGGGTTTTAAGTGAGACTGGTGTGACTCCTCCACTACCTGGAAATCAAACCATTGACGCGTTAACCCCTAGATCGATAAGAAGTGGGTTCGCCAGAGCGAAGTACTCCCATCTATCGTGGGATGGCGTGTTGAAGTATATGATACTTTTTAGACCTTTGGGTTTTGACTTAACTAAATTACCACAATAGGATTGTGAACTTAGAGGCATAGAGTTTGGTGAGATTTATTGGATAAATAAGAATAAATGTTGTTCCACTAAACTATCCAAGAGGTATATAGTTGATATAATTGACGAATGTTATTTACCTTATTGAATCATATTTTAGTAATAAAGCCAAAGCTGAACTAAAACATTGTGAAAATTTGGATCTTGGCTCACTAGAAAGTATATAGAAGATACTTTTTCCGAATTAATAGTCAGGGCTATTAATTTGATAAAATAGTGGGAGATATATATTTTGAATATATATGAATAATCACTTGAACATAATTTAATAATCATCTGTAGACTAATTTATCTTATGCATTTTAAACATTGTAGATATCAAATGGCAATCAATTCAAACAACTTCACTGTGCGATCAGTCCTTGAGAAGGACAAGATGACAGGAACAAACTTCCTTGACTGGAAGAGGAACTTGAGGATTATCCTCAAACAAGAGCGCAAGCTCTATGTCATAGATATCCCTCGCCCTGCACCTCTCCCTGAAGGAGCATCTCGTGCTCAACATAATGTTTATCAGAAACATATCGATGATTACATGGATGTTCAATGTCTCATGTTAGCGACCATGAGTGCTAAACTTCATGAACAACATGAGAATATGGATTCTTATGATATGATTGAGCACCTTAAACGTATGCTTGAAGGATAGGCTCTCCAGGAGAGGTTTTACTTTTAAATCATTGCATGCATGTAAGCAGGGAGAACGTGATTCAGTTGGACCGCATGTTCTAAGGATGATTGGGTATATTGAGTACCTTACCAAGTTGGGTGCCCTGATTGCTGTGGAGCACCAGATTGACCTAATTTTGCAATCTTTAAACATCAGCTATTCTCAATTTGTGATGAATTACAATATGGATGAGATAGATAAGAACCCCACCGAACTGTTGGCTATGTTGAAAACTGCTGAGACCAATGTTTAGAAGGCATCCCCTGCTCCAATGTTGATGGTGAATAAGGGGAAGGCCAAAGGAAATGGTAAATGGAAAGGCAAGAGGAAGATGGGATCTAAATCGAATGCCAATCCAAAACCTGATCCGACCAAGGCTTTGAAGCCTAAAGTGGTGTTCCAAATGTTGGTGATTATCACTATTGCAAGAAACCAGGTCATTGGAAGAGGAACCGTCATGCTTATTTGGAGGATGAAGAAGAAGAAGATGGTTGTTGTTACTGCTTCTGATTCAGGTATTTATGTTATAGAAGTCAATTTGTCTAATTCTACATCTTGGGTATTAGATACTATATGTGGTTCTCATATTTGTATAAATGTGCAGGAACTGCAGGGAAGTAGGACATTGGCGAAGGGAGAAGTTGACCTACGATTTGGCAATGGAGCAAAGGTTGCTGCTTTAGCTGTAGGGACTTATCATTTATCGTTGCCCACTGGGCTTGTTTTAGAACTAGATAATTGTTTTTACGTGCCTGCGATTTGCAGAAACATTATTTCGGTTTCTTGTTTGGACAAGAAAGGTTTTTCGTTTTTGATTCAGAACAATAGTTGTTCCTTTTCATTCAATAATGTTACCTACGGGATTGCACATTTTTTTAATGGTTTATATGTTCTTGATATAGATACTCCTGTCTATAACATAAATAATGATAATAAACATATTAAGATGAAAGACTCAAATCAAACATACCTTAGGAATTGTCGTTTAGGTCACATAAATGAGTAACGCATTTCCAAATTACATAAAGATGGTTACTGGATAAGTTTGATTTTGAATCATATGAAGAATGCAAATCTTGTCTCATTGGAAAAATGGCTAAAGCTCTTTTTACCGGACAAGGTGAAAGGGCCACCGAACAATTAGGACTTATACATAGTGATGTATGTGGTCCAATGCGTACGATGGCAAGAGGTGGCTTTTACTACTTGATTACTTTTACTGATGATTTCAGTAGATATGGATATGTGTATCTTTTGAAGAAAAAATCTGATTCTTTTGAAAAGTTCAAAGAATACAAGGCCGAAGTGGAAAAGCAAACAGGGGAAAGTATTAAAGTTCTACGATTAGATCATGGAGGAGAATACTTAAGCTTCGAGTTTAAAGCTTTCTTGAAGGAGTATGGTATCGTATCACAACTTACTCCTCCTGGAATGCCTCAATGGAATGGAGTTTCTGAGAGGAGAAATTGTACCTTGTTGGACATGGTGTGATCACTGATGAGTCTAGCAGATCTTCCAATAAGTTTATGGAGTTATGCTCTAGAAACGGCTGCATATACACTAAACCGAGTTCCAACTAAATTGGTTCAAAAGACTCCATATGAGATATGGACTGAGAAACGTCATAGCATGTCTTTTATGAAAGTACGGGGATGCGAAGCATTTGTGAAACGCTTGGTGTCTGATAAGATGGGACCAAAATTGGATAAATGTTATTTTGTGGGATATCTTGAAGAAACTAAAGGGTATAGTTTCTATAATCCTACCGAGAACAAAGTGTTTGTTGCTCGAACCGCTGTATTTCTTAGAAGAGAGTTACTTTCAAAAAAAATTAGTGGGATGACTATGGATCTCGATGAAGATCGAGTTGTACAAAATAATATTAAACCGGAGTTGGAAAATGGGCAGGAAGTACATCACTATGTTCCTGCTCCGGAAACACAGGTTGTTCGTAGATCTAGTAAGGCTCGTCATGAGCCAGAGAGATATTATGGATTTCTCTTGACTCAAGATGATGATGTAATGCTCATAGATAATGATGAGCCTCTTACCTACCAAGATGCTATTAACAGTCCAGACTCCGGGAGATGGCTAGAGGCCATGAAATCCGAAATGGAATCCATGTATCAAAATAAAGTATGGACTTTAGTTGATCCACCTGAAGGGGTAAAACCTATAGGGTGCAAGTGGGTTTTCAAGAAGAAAACTGACATGGATGGTAAAGTACAGACCTATAAAGTGCGACTGGTGGCAAAAGGTTTCAAACAAGTTCATGGTATAGACTATGATGAGACCTTTTCACCAGTTGTTATGGTCAAGTCCATCAAGATTTTGCTAGTAATAGTTGCTTACTACGACTATGAGATTTGGAAAATGGATGTCAAAACCGCTTTCTTAAATGGGAGCCTTGAAGAAGATGTATACATTATACAACCTGAGGGTTTTGTCGATCCCAAGTTTGCTAAGATTGTTTGTAAGTTGCTTCGATCTATTTATGGATTGAAGCAAGCCTCAAGGAGATGGAATCATCGTTTTGATGAAACAGTCAAAGAATTTAGCTTTATTCAAAATAAAGATGAACCATGTGTTTACAAGAAGGTTATAGGGAGCCATGTGGCATTCCTAGTACTATATGTACATGACATATTACTAATACGGAGTGACATACCTTCTCTACAGGCTGTTAAGACTTGGTTGGGAAATAGTTTCTCGATGAAGGACTTAGGTGATGCTACCTATATATTAGGGATCAAGATCTATAGAGATAGATCAAGGAAATTAATCGGCCTAAGTCAGAGTACATACATTGACAAAGTATTGCATCGTTTCGGGATGTAAGAGGCAAAAAGAGGATATGTCCCAATGTCTCATGGGATATTGATCTTAAGAGACAACTGCCCTAAATCATTAGATGATAAGGGCCGTATGAGCAAAGTTCCATATGTTTTGACAATTGGATCTATAATAAATGCGATGATATGTACTCGTCCTGATGTTTCGTATGCCTTGAGCATAATGAGCAGATACCAGTGTAATCCTGGTGAGGGTCACTAGACAACTGTCAAGAATATTCTTAAGTACTTGAAAAGGACTAAAGATTCATTCTTGGTGTATGGAGGAGATGAGAAGCTGGTTGTAAGGGGTTACACTGATGCCAGCTTTCAGACAGACAGAGACGATTCAGTATCTCAGTCAGGTTTTGTGTTTTGCCTTAATGGAGGTACTGTAAGCTAGAAGAGTTCAAAGCAAGAGATAGTAGTTAATTCTACAATGGAAGCTGAGTATATTACTGCCGGTGAAGCGGCCAAAGAGGCTGTTTGGATACGGAAATTCATAACGGAACTTGGTGTGGTTCCATCGATCACAGATCCAGTTGATCTTTACTGTGATAATAATGGATCCATCGCGCAGGCTAAAGAACCAAGGTCCCATTCTCGGGCAAAGCATATACTTAGGATATATCACCTTCTTCGAGAGATTAATGAAAGCGGAGATATACATATATGTAAAGTGCATACTGATGATAATGTTATAGACCCACTGACTAAGGCTTTATAGTAGCAAAAGCACGAAGGTCATACTAGTTCCATGGGTATCAGATACATGGGTGATTGGCTCTAGTGCAAGTGGGAGATTGTTAGTGTTTGTGCCCTAGAGACAACACTATTATGTTTATATTATGAAACATTTGGATTATTAATTATGATTATATGGATTATTCTTTAGTAATTTATTATATCTTTATTTTCTGTGATAAGATGTTAGATTAATAAATGTCCTTAGAATATAATATGTAAATTTATATCTCTAAGTACGTGACTTAGAAATGAGATTATGAGAATAGTATCGATATTCCTAAAGGTCCCTAGTCAAGTATTATTGTTAAGGGATGATAATAAATACATTGAAACTAGTGTGTTTGTTGGTCGATGATCACATCTTATTGATCATAGGTATGGTGATACTAAAGTCAAAACACAGGCACATGTATTAAATACATGGTGCTGGATTGACCCGTTGTGAGATACTACATGTTTATAGTGTCATAAGTTAATCTCACAGTGATAATGATGTATTGGTCCTTTAACCTGAAATCATTATATTTCTATACGAGAATTAATATACTTTGATACTATTGAAAGTTATCCTTTACCGGGTAATAATAAAAGTAGACATTGGGTACATTATGAATCGTATGAGAAATATGAATGATCTAGATGGGATTTATCCCTCCTTTATTAAAGGAGTGATATTATTGGCCTCTTAATTGAGTAAGAATATAAAATGCATAGCCGTGCTCAAATACTGATTTGTTTAATAGTTTACTCATTGATCAATGAAAGAAGGATTGAACGTTAACAGAGGATGACACAATGCATGCCTAGAGTTTGATCTATAATATAAGGCTAAAGGAATTATATTACATTGTACATTATTCACGAAATGTTTAATTGATCACCGATTTAATTATTATTACTTGGGTAACAATGATGTATTACTAGATGCCGCTCATTGTTTATGATTTTAAATTAGATTTAAAATTGTTGCCAACGTAATAATAACCTAAAGAGTCGCACAAAGAATGATAGGATGATTATTTAATTTAAATTCAGATTTAAATTAGAAGTAAGTAATTCGAATTCTTTATTACTAATTAAGTGTGACTTAATTAATTAAATAGATAGGAAATTCGAATTTAATATTAAATCTGAAATTAAGTTATTGGATGATTTAGTGAGACTTAATAATACAATAATTAGAATTTCGAATTTAATAATAATAATAATAATAATAACTCTAAAATTCAGTTTAGGGTTGAAGGCCCATTAACTCTTGCCTATATAATATCTCTTCCTAATAGAATTAGGGTTACACGTTTTATTTGATAAAATATAAACCCTGACAGCTTGAAGAGAGATAGAGAGAGCAAGAAGGCGGCCTCAAGAACGTGCTAGTACACACCCATCCTCCAGGTGATCATTCGTGTGGATACCTTCAAGGCGTAGATCGTTCCAGCGACGGGCTACGTGGTGATCATTCAAGACCTCCATCTTTCCATTAACGTAATGCTTCTTAAGGTAAAACATCTATTCTCCGTAATAATCCGTTCATTATACATAGATCCTGCGGTAGGGATTCAAAAATTTTATTTTTCCGTTGTGTTTTTATGCTCGAATCCCTCACATGGACATCATTCTAACACCATATTAGCACCAAAATAATGCTAATTCACCTGATTCTTAGAATAATGCCTGAAATGCAAAAACACTATAAAACACATTAAAACACCAACAACTTGAGTATATTTACATCAATTCAAAGCTTTACGGAGCGTAATAAAGTGTCATAAATGTCACTCAATAGATGACTCAAATCAAACATTACCTATAGCATTGTCGTTTAGACCAGATTAATGAGAAACACATTTCTCTGTTACATACAGATGGATACTTGGATAAGTTTGATTTTGATCATACAAAAAAATTGAACTTTGTATCATTGGCAAAATGACTAAAGTTTCTTTTACCTGATCAGGTGAAAAGACCACTGAATGATTAGGACTTATATATAATGATGTATGTGGTTGAATATGTATGATGGAAATGGGTGGCTTATACTACTTCGTAATATTTACTGATGATTTCAGTAGATAAGGATATGTGGTTCTTATGAAGAACAAATCTGATTCTTTTGAAATGTTCAAAGAATATAAGGCCGAATTAGAAAATCAAACAGGGGAAAGTATAAAAGTTTTACGATTAGATCGTGGAGGAGAATACTTAAGCCTTAAAATTCAAGAGTTTCTTGAGGATTGTGATATTGTATCACAGCTTACTCCTTCTGGAACACCACAATGGAATAGAGATTATGAGAGGAGAAATCGTACCTTCTGGGATACAGTGCGATCGATGATGAGTCAAGTGGATCTTTCAATCAGTTTATGGGGTAATGCTCTAGAAACGGCTGTATATACACTTAACCGAGTTTTTGACAGAAGTGGTTCAAAAGGCTCCATATGAGATATGGACTGAGAAACGTCATAGCATGTCATTTATGAAAATTTGGGGACATGAAGCGTTTGTGAAATGTTTAGTCTTTGACAAGCTTGGACCAAAATTAGATGGATGATATTTTGTGGGATAACCAAGTGAGACTAAAGGGTATAGTTTTTATAATCTTTCTGAGAATAAAGTGTTTGTTTCTCGGACCACTGTATTTCTTGAGGGAGAACTACTTTCTAAGAAAACAAGTGGGAGGATAATATATTTAGATGAAGATCGAGAACCACGTGTTAACATTGAACCAGAGTTGGAACAAGATCATGATCTACATCAAAATATTTAAAGTAATTATGTTCAGGAAACACAGGTTGTTCATAGATCTAATAGGATTCACCATGAGCCCGAGAAAAAATATGGATTTCTCTTGACTCAAGATGGTGATGTGATGCTTATGAATAATGATGAGCCTCTCACCTACCAAAATACTATGAACAGTCCAAACTCCGAGAGATGGCTGGAGGCCATGAAATCTGAAATGAAATCCATGTATCAAAATAAAGTATTGACTTTAGTTGATCCACTCGAAGGGGTAAAACTTATAGGGTGCAAGTGGGTTTTCAAGAAGAAAACTGACATGTCTGGTAAAGTACAGACCTATAAGGTGCAACTAGTGGCAAAAGGTTTCAAACAAATTCATGGTATAGGCTATAATGAGACTTTTTTACCAGTTGTTATGGTCAAGTCCATCAGGATTTTGCTAGAAACGGCTGCTTACTTTGACTATGAGATTTGACAAATGGATGTCAAAACCGCTTTCTTATATGGGAGCCTTGAAGAGGATGTATATATGATACAACCTGAGGGTTTTGTCGATCCAAAGTTTGCTAATATGGTCTGTAAGTTGCTTCTATCTATTTATAGATTGAATTAAGCCTCAAGGAGATGAAATATTCATTTTTCTGAATAATCAAAGAGTTTGGCTTTATTCAAAATGAAAATGAACCATGTGTTTGCAAGAAGGTTAGTGGGAGCCATGTGACATTCCCAGTACTATATATAAATGGCATATAACATATATAGAATGACATACCTTCTCTACAGGCTGTTAAGACTTGGTTGAGAAATAGTTTCTCAATGAAAGACTTATGCGATGCTACCTATATATTAGGGATCAAGATCTATAGAGATCAATTGAAGAGATTAATCGACCTGGTAGGAGTACATACATTGATAAAGTATTGCATCATTTTAGGATGTATGAGACAAAGAAAGGATATGTTTCGATATCTCATGAGATAGTGATCTCAAAAGATAATTGCCCCATAAATCATTTGATGATAAGGGCCTCTTGAGAAAGTTCCATATGCTTCAGCAATTGGATCTATAATGTGTACAATGATATGTATTTATCTTGATGTTTGGTATATTTTCAGCATGACGAGCAGATACCAGTCTAATCCAGGTGAGGGTCACTAGATAGTTTTTAAGAATATTCTTAAGTATTTTAAGAGGACTAAAGATTTATTTTTGGTTTATGGAGAAGATAAGGAACTAGTTGTAAAGGGTTACACTGATACTAGTTTCTGAACCTAATTTTTGGACAGACAAGAATGATTATGTCTTTATGTTTATTTTGTGGTTTGTCTAAATATAAGTGACGTTATCTGGAATAGTTCACAACAAGAACATTGATGATTCTATAATGGAAGCCGCATATATTGATACTTTAGAAATAGTCAAGGAGACTGTTTAGGCATGTTCTTAGGTATTAGGAATATGTTGTGAACTTGATGATAAGTTGAACAAAACACCTTAGTAGATTTAACTTAGTGTATTTGTAGCTCTCGATGGATATTCTACAATAGTCCCGACGGATGAACTTTATAGTCCCGTCAGACAACAACTGAACATCCATCGAGAGTGTAGCTTATGTAATAATAAGTCTTGTAGCACATGCCTGCAAACAAAAATGTATTAGTAGATACTGTAGGATTCTTTTAAGTCATGTTGACTACTAAATTGATATGCAGAATAGGTTGGCTAATTGTAAATATAAGATGTCTTGTAATTCTGTATAAGTAAAATAAAGTCAAGTGACCAGAAAGGCTCTCGACGGATGATCTATAAAGGCTCCCGACAGATAATCAACAAGGCTCCTGACGGATGACCAACATAGTCCCGACGGATGATCATAATTCAAAAGAGCAGTTAACAGTGACAACACAGTCACATGCGTCGGGTGTTTACAAATGGAATGTGGTAGCCTAATTGCAGGATTTAGAGAACAAAGAAGCATTACCATTTCCATGCAATTATGAAGATATTCAAAGATGTTGGATAGAGTAATGAAGTAGTATGAAATTAGACTAGAAACAATTTTTGTTTTACTTGTTTGTCTTTTTATCATGTAACTTGGTAGTATATAAACCAAGTGTAGCAAGTAGAACAAAATAACCAAGTAAGCATTAGTTTCAGAGAGATAGATAAAGTTGTATCTGTTAAGCATCTCTTTGTAATTTATGTAAGTTCACTTATAAGCAGCTGTGTGCTATTCAAGCATCACAGAGTTCTCATCTTTATATATATATATCTCTGGTGGATAAGTTCAAATCCACCAAAAAGTTTTAAAGCCTTGTGTTTTATTACTTTATGTTTTGATTTCCATTTTACTTTCATTCCGCACTTCTTGCAAAATTAAACACGGTTATATATTAAGTAAGAACATTCTTAAAATTAGAAAAAGAATCCAGAATTACATTCAACCCCCCCCTTCTGTAATTCTTGTTGCATTGATTGGGAATAACAATTGGTATCAGAGCAAGGTCTTGAAGAACAAAGAGTTTAAAGATCACCACAATCAACAAGATGAATAGAAAAGATGATTGAGTAAAGATTCCATTTCTGGACAAAGACAACTATCACCATTGGAAGGTGAAGATGCACCTACATCTCCTATCTGAAGATGAAGCATATGTGGACTGCATTGAAAAAGGTCCATATGTCCCTATGAGAGCTGCTACAGAAAATGAAGCATCAGCCCCAAAACCACAAGCAGAATGGTCAGATCCAGACAAAGAACAAGTTCAAATGGATAAAAAGGCCATGAACATTTTGTTTAATGGTATTGACAATGATATGTTTGACAACATCATAAACTACAAGACTGCTAATGATGTCTGGGATACAATTTAAGTTATATGTGATGGAACTGAGCAAGTAAGGGAGAATAAGATGTAACTCTTGATTCAGCAATATGAGCATTTCCACAGTGAAGAAGGTGAGTCACTCACTGACATTTTCAGTAGATTCCAAAAACTACTGAATGCTCTAAAACTGCATGGAAGGGTCTATCAAACAAAAGACTCAAACCTCAAATTCATTAGATCTCTACCAAAGGAATGGAAGCCTATGACAGTCTCATTGAGAAATTCTCAAGATTATAAGAAGTTCACCTTGGATAGACTGTATGGTATCCTAAAAACCTATGAGCTTGAAATAGAGCAAGATGAGAAGATGGAGAAAGGAAGAAGGAAGGGTGGGTCCATTGCACTAGTTGCTGAGCAAGAAAAGGAGAAGAAGATAAAGGTTGAAGCTATTGAATCTGCACCAAACTTAAGAGTTTGTGAAGGCAAAGGAAAGGGACTAGTAGCTGGACATGAAGACCAGCTTAGTCAAGATGACATGGATTACATAGATGAGCATCTTGCTTTTCTATCCGGGAGATTTGCCAAGCTCAAATTCAAGAAGAATTTTGGAGTAGCCAAGTCAAACAGAAACATGATTGATAAGTCTAAATTTAAATGTTTTAAGTGTGGCTTGGCAGGTCATTTTGCTAGTGAATATAGAAAGCCTGATTCTGGTAAAAAAAAGTTTGAGGCTGTTGATTAGAAGCAGAAATACTTTGAGTTGCTCAAGCAAAAGAAAAGGGCTTTCATTACACAAAAAAATGATTGGGCTGTAGATGGATTGGAAGAGGATGAAGATACAAGCTATGTCAATCTAGCACTTGTGGCCAAATCAGATGAAACAGAGACAAGTTCATCAAGCAATCAGGTAATCACTACCAACCTAGCTCATTTATCTAAAGCTGAGTTTAATGATGCCATAAATGACATGTCTACTGAGTTATATCACATGCGTGTTACACTCAAGTCTCTCACTAAAGAAAACAATAAAATTAAAGAGAACAATATGTTTTTAAGTGAAAGAAACAATGTGCTAGAGACTCAATTTGTTGAGTTTAAAAAATTGAAAATAGAATGCAAGATTGTTAAGGATGAACTAACTAAATCCTTAAAGAAAGAAGAAATTTTAAGAAAGCAACTTGAACGAGAACAGGAAGTGATTAAGGCATGGAAATCATTTAGAGATGTCCATGTTCAAATCACTAAAGTTCAAGGTATAGAATCTTTCTGTGATGCAGCCTGGAAAAAGAACAAGGAGAAGCTTGATTCCAATCTGGTTGAAGGACTTTTAACTGATGTTGATTCGACGGATGATGAAAATTATCCGCCGAATAATCAAAAGGATTATCCGTCGAGAGACAATGAGCCACATTCGTTGAGTATAAGTAAACTAGTTAGCGAAGCTAAACTAGCTAAGTTGAATGAAAAATATGGATCAGTTTCTAGGAACTTTATTCCAGGAGAAACAAGTCAAGTGAATAAGAACAAAAGGGTCAATGTAAGTCATCTGTCAATCAAATAATTGAATGACATATTGGAGAAAATTGAAGTGAAAGCATAGTCAAAAAGGAAAAACAATAGAAATGGGAAAGTAGGAATTAACAAATATAACAACTACACACCTGATAAATATGCACCAAGAAAAATCTATGTTAAGTGTGGTAGTGTTAATCATTTTTCTGTTAATTGCAAACTTGTTATGCCTACTCCTATATCTGCACCACCTTCATTTCCCAGCATGCCTACAATGCCTGTCAATGTTATGTCTGCACACGATTTGATTGCACAGTATGCTAACATGCCATTTACACAAAATCCATATTATACTGCATTTAGTATGCCACAAATGCCATTTAGCATGCCTTACTGGAATAACATGTTTGCACAAAGTATGCCTTTTCATGTTAATCAACCTATGCATGATAATTCTGCAATGATGAATGGTTTCAAAGGTCCAACTCAAATGACAAAGGATAAATATGAAATACCCAAGTCAAATGAGGTCAAACCTAAGAAACCAAAGAAAAAGGCTAACAAGGCAGGACCCAAGGAAACTTGGGTACCAAAATCAACTTGATTTGATTTTGATGTGTGCAGGGAAACATAAAGAATCTTGGTATCTGGATAGTGGTTGCTCAAGGCACATGACTGGAGATTCCACCCTGCTCACTGGTTTTAGAGAAAGAGCTGGCCCAAGTATTACTTTTGGAGATGACAGCAAGGGTTATACTGTGGGATATGGTTGATTTCAAAAGATAATGTCATCATTGAGGAAGTTGCCCTAGTGGACGGTCTCAAGAACAATCTGTTGAGTATCAGCCAGCTTTGTGATAGGGGCAACTTAGTTACTTTTAATGCAGAAGCCAGTGTTGTGACTAACAAGAAGAGCAACAAAGTGGTTCTCACTGGAGTGAGAAAAGGCAATATGTATCTAGCTGACTTCAACTCAATAAATGCAGAATCTGTAACTTGTCTTCTCAGTAAAGCAAGTCAAGATGAAAGCTGGCTATGGCACAAGAAGCTGTCCCATCTAAACTTTAAGACTATGAATAAGCTAGTCAAGAAAGAATTGGTTAGAGGTATTCCTCAAGTGGAGTTTTTAAAGGATGGATTGTGTGATGCCTGCCAGAAAGGAAAGCAGATTAAAGCATCATTCAAAAAGAAGCTTGATTCAACAATTGAAGAACCTTTACAACTATTGCACATGGATTTGTTTGGACCAGTCAATGCGTTGTCCATCTGAAGGAAAAGATATTGCCTAGTAATTGTAGATGATTTCTCAAAGTTCTCTTGGACATATTTTGTAACGCCCGGGAAATATTATGTATTTATTTTTATCAATAAATAATTATTATGTGATTTAATGTGAATTTTGGTGAATTATTTGATAATTGATATTAATATTTGGATGTTTATTTCTGATGAAAATGTGAATATTTTAATTTTTAATTATCCAGAATTAAATCTAGATAATTTTGATATTTTTCTGGTAATTTTTGGATAATCATATGATTTAATAAGGATTTTATAGAATTTATAATGATTATTTTACATAATTATAAAAATTAATTTTTAGAATCAGAAATTGTCCCACTTCAGTCGTTTTTGCGTTTTTACAACCCGAAACTCTTCCGAAAACTCCTACCTAACCTAATCTGATAATTCTGAGCACTTTTCATGTTTTGACTTTTTCGATCAGGGGTACGGTTTGACCTGTACGAGTCCCGGTGTGAAATTTTCGAGACGCAAACCATTTTATATATCGATAAGAACCCATATTCTCAAAAGACGAGACATTATTACCTTAATCTTGGTATAAAGTATTTTATAGGAAGCTCTGTTTTGATAATTATCCAAATTTGGTATTAAAATCGTATCGTCTTCTCAGTTACTTAGCGGCTAAGTAACATATTTTCGGATCCAATATATAATGTAATTATGGAATTATAAAGTAAATAAAATATATGGTGGTTCTGTCAGCTGTGTGTCATTGTGGTATAAATTGTTTATGAGTTGTTGGACGCGGGGATTAATTTTATAATTAATTATCGAGCTATATACATTTAATTCATTTTAAAGTGATTTTATTGAATATTTATTCCTAAAAATGCTAAAATTATTTCTAAAATAATTTTTGTTGTTCTATAATTTCATTTATTATTTTTAGGGGTTTATAAAATTTAGAAATCAATATTTTATTTATTATTTAATTTTAAATGATTTTCTAATTCCATTCAATTGTAAAATCAATATTTAATTCCAACATATTTCAAAAATCATGAAAATTTTATTTTATTAAGTTTGGATATTCCGAGAATTTTTAAAATTTTTTTGGTAATTTTTGAGATAAATTTCACCTGCGCGTTGTTTCGTTTATTCGTTAAAAACAGGTATAAATTGTGTTTCAAAAATTATTTTAAAATTTCGAAAATCCTATTTTTATTAACTTTTAGTTATTTGTGATATGTTATAAAATATTTTATTAATGTTCGAGTTTTAATTACCCGTAAATTGTTCGTTAAATAATTAGTGTGCGGGTCAGGTAATATTGTGTTGCAGGGTTTATAATCGAAAAAAAGAGGAAAAAAACAGCATAAGGGGGGGTTTTAATCGGGTAACACGTTTGTTCATTTCAGGTAATCAATCTCTCATATCGATTTCTCTCTCTGATTCTCTCTCTCCCTTTCTCCTCTCTCTCTCTCCTGCTCAATCTCTCTCATAGTCTCTCTCTCTCTCACGCGACTTCCCTCCCCTCCCTCTTTCTCTTCCCTGATATCTTTCCCTCCGCTTTGCCGCCCTTGCCTCTCTCCGGTAAGCCGCCGCCGGAGTTCCGGTCGGCCTTGGCTTTTCCATTTGTGTCATGTTCTTGCTTACATACGTATATATATGTTTATATGTGTATATGTGGGTTGTTGTGCTGTTTGTTGTGTGTATCTGTTGCCGATTGCATTCCTGTTGCCGCCTGGGTTATTAATTTTCCGTTATGCTGTGTTGGGTGCGTGTATACGCGCGTGTTGATAATTTCTATTTTAATCCTTTTACTGAATTTTTCTGCAGGAAATTAAATGATTAATATTGGTGATAAAAATATATTTTTGTACGAGGAAAATTATTTTGTAATCGGTGAAATTTTCGGTTGGAATCCGAATTACCGGGTACCCCGAGAATTTTGCTGCCGTACCGCGATGACTTATTACGAGCGGACGGTGGGCGATGATGATTTTTATCTGAGTCCTAAATTATAAATAAATAAAAATTAAAATTAGTTTGTGAAATAAATTTTGAAACGAAATGAAAAAAATAAAACACGAATGAAAGTATGAATAAAAACATAAAAATAATTAATATTTATCGGTGGCTGGGAATTATTTATTGGATTGTGGATTGCTTGGTATTGCGTTTGGTTGTGAATTTGACGTCGAAATGATACGACGGGTAGGCCGATAAATAAAGGAAACACTGCCCGATTTTCGGGAAAATTAATCCCGAAAATGCGGGAACGTAACCTATAATTATCGGAGACGTCGAATAATCATATACAATTATATTACATGAACTGGACTGCGATTGAGATAAGATAATTTATAAGTAATCGATTACCCTATTTTTCAAAACAAAGAGTATACGTATTTTCTGAAAATAAATACCGAACCGAATTTTGAAGATGTGAACCATAATTGCTATGTGTATTTCGATAATACATATAAATATGAATTCGGTTATGAAATCGTAGGGGTAGAATAGGATGACGATTTGATGTTAACCTTGAGCGGTTATCTGAATTAGGGTATTTCAACCCTGTAGGTTTAGACGGAAGAACCGAGACGTGACATCGGGCTAGGAACGATCTAGTGATTAGACGTCGAGATCAACGAAGTTCCAATTGAAGGATCTGAATGTTGGGATCATATCCAGAATAGGATAGAAGTTTGACGATAAAGCCGAATGATTAAAGTCGAACCAACGTTAACCGATAATAGTGGTTAAAGCTTATTGAGGCAAGTATTCATGATTTTTTTTTAATACTGCAATTATTCTTGAATTTTCTTTTAAATACTGCAATTATTTCTTCGATCCTATTCTAAGTTCAGAATAGTTAAATGTTTTACATTTCGCTGCAATTACTCTGATTATGCATGATCTTTTTATTCTTGTTCCCATAATTCGATTGCTCTCTTGAGTAGATACCCATTCTTTCGGGTTATTTGCGAACCCTGAATTGGGAAGTTTTGACTTCAAAATGGTTTGACATCAAAACACTCTACAGGCTGAATAGTGATACTTTGGGGATTAAGTTTTACTTAATCCTAAGGACCGAAACATAATTGGTGCCTTGAAATGGGCCGTAGTGCCTGGGGACCCGACTGGATCTATACAAGTAGGTATACATCTGCACTATATCCTGACTGATCAGCAGGGTATAAGTGTGAACTAGTGTCCAGTCTAATTTATTGTTGATCGCCATTAATTGTGGCACCCTCCAAACCCGGGTCAGAAGTTTGGGGTCCACACACACACCTTAGGAATAACCTGCTTACAATAATAATAAAAATAATAATAATATGCAGTGACCCTACTTACCAACTACCACGGATCGCAACAGGTTAAAGTATGCACACAATCCAAACACATCTAGTTATATTACAAACCGTTTAAATCCCAACCATTCAAACTCACACTGAGTATTAAACATTATTACAAACTTTTACAAACTCAAATTATTCAAAAGAAGCATGCTAGCTTAACTCGATCAACCATAACCCCTAGCTCTCGCGCTGGACTGGGGATCCTCGCTACCAACTGGTTCCTTTTTAACTGGAAAGAATATAAACAACATCGCATAAATGAGCTAACTAGCTCAGCAAGTCACAATGACAAAATTGAGAATAATGATCATCACGTGAATATAGTTATGATATCAAGTGAACAATGGATTATGATTTAGAATTGGATATTATACTTTTATTTTAAAAACCAAGGTTAGGCTGCTGATCAGTCACGCACTAACCCCGAGCAAAGCACACAGCATTGCTCTAACTACTGGATCCAAGACACACATTGGCCTAACTTGATCATTATATGGTCTGACCACGAATCTAGTCCACAATTTTATAAACACAATCCAATTCTAGCATAATAACAGAATAAGCAATAATAAACAATAAACAGAATCATTAACAACATTGGATGTTTCATAATGAAATGGTTTCAGTGTTTATGAGGATCAATATGGCATTTTCAAAGCTTAGCTGTTGGGTAATGAAAGAATTTGGATAACAAAGGAATCAGTGTTTCAGGGTTTCAAAGATTTTGCTTTTCGAAGCATAGGATATAATGGTTTGAGTGTGTAGGTAATTCGATTTAGTGTTCGGTATTTAGTTTGTATGTATTTGTGGAGTAGTATCGTATACTTGGTGTTCGTATTTGGGTATGCAATAATCAATGGCTTAGAAAGAATAAGGTTTACGGCTCAAGAGCAATATCTGGAATCAGAGTTTAGGTTTCAGTGCTTCAAAGCACTTGCAATATCAACAAGACTACCAAATACTATAATATTTCAAGAAAGTTCAGAGCACTTGCCTGGTATTAGCTTACTACACTGCCCTCGCTTCCAATCTCAACCGTCTTACTCCTCAACTACCTGTTTCCCTTTCCTACGTCTTGCCTCTTCTTCTCACATATCATAAGCATCTATCAATAATCGACTCATAGGATTCTATTCAACACATACTTCTATCTACCCTTCATTTCACCCAAATCCGATTAACGGATTGAAAGTTATGTAATAAACAAGTAAACATCAAATATATAGACTGATAGTCAATCAACAAGTCACGTATAACACATAATACATCACGTAATAAATGATATATCATTTATAAAGAAGTCTCGGGTCATAAATAGGCTTTCGGGTATTTAAAATGATTTTTAAAACATTTTTCGGAATTAAAACGGGTCGTTGGATCAATTTTGAAGTAACAAACAGGGTTCGGTTGGCCAATTCTGGCTTCGAAACAATTTTATAATAATTATCGAGCCTTGAAAATAATTTAGAATAATATTTTAAAGCTCGAAACTATTTTTCAGAATTTTTAAATCATTTTTAAATAATTAAATCTAATTAAATAATTAATTAAAATCAATTAATAATTAATTAAATCAATTAATCAATTAATTTCCGAATTAATTGACCAATTAATCAATTAAAAATTAACTGAAATTAATTAACTATATAATTCAGATTTATTTTTGAATTAAAATAATTTTTAGAATTAAAATAATAATTTTTAGAATTTTCAGAAATTAAAAACGAATTTTTATAATAAAAATAAATAGGAAATATGATTTTTAAACATTTTTAAAACAGGAATCCTAAATTTGCAAAGTCCGGAAACTTCAGGGACCTAACTGTATCGTCCCCAAAAGTCCAGGGACCAAACTGCAATTTTTACACCCCCGTCGCCGAAAAATACAGGGGTGGTCGGAGAACACGTTCCCGGCGTCCTCACCCCACCAACACCTCCAGATCACATCTATACTTTACCAGGAACACAACCATGCCAACAAATCGTTCTAATCATCCCTGAGTTGGCCGAAATTTGGCCGTAAAGTTTGCCAGTTTCCGGCGAAATTCGGAAATATTCAAAACACAACTCCCTTCTCTACAGACCTCGTTGATTCATGAAACTTATACTACTGAATTGCAAATTTCACAGAGAACACAATCCACTATACCACAACATCTATCTATTCCAGAATAAGAAACCCCCAAATTTCAATTAAGAACATTCATACGGGTTATAAACCCTAATTTTAAAATTCGAAAATCAAACTCAAATTTGAACATGTTATTGAACTCCAAATCAGACGTATAATATATCAAAATCATCTAGAAAACAAGCTCTACAACACGCAATCATCAAATCATACAAACAATCATCCGAACAAAAATTCATATTTTTAATAAAATAAATTCGAAAATAAATAAAAATATAGAAAAATAACCTTGATTTCTGCAGTAAAACAAAGCTCAGAATCTGATTAGAACACTTCAAATCCTTCGTTTTGGTTACTCAAGCTTTGAAAACAGAGATCAGTAACGCCTTCGTTTTGCTGTTTGATTCTTAGAACAGTTTATGAATATATGATTTTCCTCTATAAAATTATATAATTATCTGTCTGCAAATGATTTTGATACGAAATAAAATACGGTAAAAGGCTATTTATATTTACGGAAAATTAGTATCCCGTTGGATCATTCCGGATATAAAATGGTGCGTTTATTTATAAAAACTGATCCAAACGGTATCGGTTTTCGGGATAATTATCCAAATCAGTACAATTTGTACTGCGATCTTGGTCTCAGCGCCTGGTTACACGTACTACGAAGTGATAATTGTGATAGTTTAATAAAAAGCTCTCATTTATCGAAAATACTAGTTTTATTCATTTACCGAAATGAATATTGTATCGAAAATGTTGCGCCGGGACCCGCGCAGGACAAACCGTACGCCGGATCGAAAAAGTCGAAACATGGAAAATGCTCGGAATATTACAATTAGGTTAGGAAGGAGTTTTCGGAAGAGTTTCGGGTTCCAAAAACGTAACAACGAGTGACGTCGGTTGGTTCCCGTTTTTATAAAATAGCTTTTAAATACTCGGAAAAAGATTTTATAAATTTCATATGATTCTTATAAATTCATAAATCAACATAAAAATAATTAGGAAGATATGACAATTATCTATATTTTATTTTGGACATATAAAAATTAAAATACTCAATTAATAATATTTTTGAATATCCAAATACAGATAATACTTAACAATTAATTCACAGAATAGACACTTAACACACCTAATAATTATTTAATAGCCAAAATAATTACACGATATATCCCGGATATTACATCCTTCCCCCTTAAAAGGATTCTGTCCTCAGAATCTCCTAAGAAAGCAAATGAGGGTACTTTTCTCTCATATCACTTTCTAACTCCCAGGTTGACTCTTCAGCCTTTGGGTTTATCCACAACGCTCTTACTAACTTTACCACTTTATTTCTTAATACCTTCTCTCTTTCCTCTAGAATCTCTATCGGACTCTCTACATATGACAAATCTGCCTGAAGCTCTATTGGCTCATATTCTATTACATGCCTGGAGTCTGAATTGTACTTTTTAAGCATTGATACGTGAAAAACATTGTGAATGTGCTCCATGTGCGGTAGTAATGCCAACTCGTAAGCTACTTTGCCAACGCGCTTTAGGATCTCAAAAGGTCCGACATATCTTGGACTTAACTTCCCTTTCTTCCCAAATCCTGTTAGTCCTTTCTACGGTGATACTTTCAGTAATACCAAGCTTCCTTCTTCAAATTCCATGTCTTTCCTTGACTGGTCTGCGTATTTCCTCTGACGATCTTATGCGGTTATCAATCTGTCCTGAATAATTTCAACAACTTCCTTTGTCTGCTGTACCAGTTCAGGTCCAAGTATCTTGCGTTCTCCTACTTCGTCCCAATACACTGGAGATCTACATTTACGTCCATAAAGGGCTTCATAGGGTGGCATCCCAATGCTGGCGTGATAACTGTTGTTGTAAGAAAACTCTACCAGAGGTAAATGCTCATCCCAACTTCCTTTGAAATCAATAGCACAAACACGTAACATATCCTCGATTGTCTAGATCGTTCTTTCACTTTGGCCATCCGTCTGGGGGTGATAGGCCGTACTCATATTCAGTCTTGTTCCCAAACATTCTTGAAAACTCTTCCAAAATCTCGAATTAAACCTTGGATCTCGATCAGATACGATAGACACATGAACACTTTGATTTTTTTCCGAAAATCCACCAGATACAGAAATAATTGAGTATAAGGTAATATAATTAAAAGGATTTTTAATTAAGGATTATAAGAGAGGATCATTAAAGGATTATAAAATATTAGGAAAGATTTAGGGAAGCTCAAATAATGAGATCCCGGATATGATCCCTCAAACGGATAACGAGAACGAAAGTTAAGCGAACCGTAATACAAATACGCAACCAAGAGACAAGCTTGTACAAGAATCCAAGATATTATGACATCATCAAACCACAAGACAAAGACATGTGGCAAATAGATGACATAAGGAAGATGACATAAGCATGACAAGTAGATTTGTTTTGTTGGATGATTATTAGCCAAGCATTATTTATCATGGTAAATTATAAGTAACCAAGCCTTAAACACCACATATCATCAAAACACAATCAAAGAAGCTTTTCCATTTTCTCCATTTCTTCATTTTGATCTCGGCCAAAATAATACCAGCAACTTCAAACTGCCATATCTCCTTCAATACTCACTCAAATGTTGTGTTCTATAGCTTGTTGGAAAGGTATTGAGATGGCCTACAACTCTTATCCACAAGTCTTGTGCAAATAATCATCGTAAGACCCTAATATTTACAGTTCTTTAAATCGGACTAATTGTAACTCCAAAAGTTCTAACTCATTTCTTGAACTCCTTTGCAAGTTTGAACATGATAAACATAGATTAAGGCTCTATTAAGGATTACAATATCTTGTAAGTGGTATAAGGATCTAAGGAAGGTATAAACTTCAAACCCTATCTTTGATTTTATGTTTCCATTAAGTTATATTGAAGCATTGTTAGTATTAAGGCTTGATCTTTGATTATAAGTAGTTTTGGTGGATTTATATTGGTTTTAAATATTGTGTCTTTGATTGGTTGGATAAATTGGTAAAACTTGGATTAGGGGACTGAGTTTGTAGTATGATGGTTGAATATTGTTGTGTTGGTGGTTGTGAGTGAATTGATGAGGATTTAGAGTGATAATTATTTTGGGAATCTCGTAAACATAGTCGTCGTAATGCTCATTTTCCTTAGACTGTTTTGCATGAATCTTGGACCAGAGAACTCACTGTAAGATTCTGACATTTGCCATTTTTATCTATATCGTGTCGTAAGCTTCATTTTGGTATGTGGTTCGCTTAGATCCGATGTACGGTTTAGGAGAAACGACCGTTTTAAGTAACGGCGTTTCACGAACGAACCCTTACCCCTCACATAACTTTCAAACCATGTTTAAGGCCCTTAAAAGACTAATTGGATTACGAAACAATTATGTAAGGTGGATTAGGCAGTTGGTAGAGTATTAACGAAAGAGTCGCCTTGAAGTTCGTAACAGTTAATTTATTAAAATTAGTGGAGCCAAGGGTACGTGAGCGATTAACGCAAATCGTGAAGCGTATAAGCGACCGTTAGGGTATGAGTGTGTTTTGACTAGTTTCTTAAGAGACCATGGTCTAATTCCGGATTATGTTGTTGTTCATAGTTTACCGGACCCACTCTAAGCTTATGTCTATCCCGGAATACTCAGGCAAGTTTTCTACCAGTTATATTGTTGTTGTGATGTAATATATTGATGCATTATCTTGAGATAAGTGCATGGTTATTATTAGCAAAGTCTTGCGATATATTAGAGCATGTTGATATGATATATATATATATATATATATATATATATATATATATATATATTCATGCCTGTTTCATAATCTTGATATCTCATTGTTGATTCAATTGTTATAAACTGCATAATAAATATGCTAGAGATAGGCATTATTTGCGTATACCCTTAGTCTAAGGGACCCAGAGTTGAACATTTTCCTAAAACCGGGAGGCGAGGTTCCCGATTATATATTATATAGTTTTCTATAACTATTAATCGAATAGGGTATATTTGATGGTTTTGAATAATAATCAAACTTATTTTCGATTATTCAAATAAAGATCGTACTTTCGTATAAATATATCTTTTGTTATTTATTATTCGTTTCAAGTATGAGTTTTTTAAAAGCTTCTAATTCAATTATTTCTATAAAGATTATCCTTTATGGGAATATTATTTAAATAATAATATTCATATATTTTCTAATATATCGGGATTGATTTATTTTATTAAATCATCATTACTCTAAATATTCTTTAAAAAAATTTCGAGTCTTCAAAATGATTTTAAAAGTTCAAGCGGATCCCAAAACTCATTTTTAAATTTAAGATCTTCCTTCCGAAGGGGATTTAAATACTCGCTCAAAACCTAAGGGATCCGGCTCCGTGGTGTATTTTTGGCGCAACTAAGTTGCTAATTTGATAAAAGAGGTTGATTACTTGCCCAACATTCGGGAAGTAAGCCCAATCGAAATGTGTCGGCATAAGCAACATGGGCTCAGTGGAAGTCCATGAAAGTGTAAGTGGCTGAGTGGTAGTCCAGCATAAGGTCCTAATGCGGCCAGGATGATGACCAGTGGGGGATTCATCCATCTACTAGTAGAAAAGGTGACTCAATTGGTATCTTTGCCTGATCAGCAAGATATCAAGTTTATGCCAAGGTTTTCTTCTTTCCAAATTCATTGGATATTGCAACTCTGTTTATAATTTTCATAATAGAGGTTTTTAAGGAGTGTATGAGATGTATATATATATAGGTGTATATATATATCAGGACTTAATGAAGTATCTCGTAACTTCATTTCTTTCAAATGATATCTCAAATATTGAATCTATTCAAGTCTTATCTTGTAGTCTCATCTGTGTGATGAACTTTTGAAACTGATTATAACTTGAACTGTGGTAGTTCAAGTAATATTCGGAAAGATATAAGTATATTGGAGTATATTGTAACTTCATCTTCTCAAGTTATATATGTTTAATTATTATCTTATGCATGACAAAGATTCTCATAAAAATGTTGAGACAAGGTTAGATATATGAGATCACCTTGCAACGATATTTTTATACAGTTATAAACTGGAACTCTGTATATATTATGCATGGTAGAGGATTTCAAAGATCTTAAAAAGTATATATACATATATACTGAATATTTTACGACTTGGTCGCGTTAAGATATCAAACTTGGTTCATTTTTGCTTGACCAAGACTTTCATGAATACTATAAAAATGCTCGTATATTGTTAATTATTATACATGTTATTTCAGTGGGCTTGTTGCTCACCCTTGCTTTATTCTTTCATCACACAATAACCGCTAGACAAGATGAACAGGACCAAGCTCCCAATTCGCAAGCGGATAGGAAACGTTCCGCAGTGTCATGTATGAGTTGATGCCGCTGTAGCTGAGGTAGGAATTACCAATAGGCTAGGCTTTCAACTTTTGATGTACCAGACTTATGTAAATTTATGAATTGTAATAATAGCAAAGAATATGTAAATTAATTCAGAAACCCTTTTTGAGGTGTAATGGTGTATAATTGTGGAATAAAATGACTTACGTTATTTTTGGTATTCACCTCTAAGACTATAACTTGTGGTGTGTGTGTGTATATTATGGGGTCACAGTACGCAGTAGTTGGTTGTTTATTAAGATTAAGTGTTATTAAGGGAAATGGAACTCGTGACAACCCGAATCTCCGACCCCGGATTTGGGGGTGTTACAGCTCTTTTCCTTTAATATCCGTTGTACCACTTTGAGGTGCAGGTTCTTGTAGGATTGGATCAGAAGATGAAGCTGCTGTACCCCTTTGAGATACAGGTTCTTGTGTGCTTGATCCAGGGAAGAGACCTTTTATAATGACTCATATATTTTATATTATTTTAAAAGTGTAATTATTGAATAATTAATTAAATAAAATATGTGTGTTGGTTTTGACAGTTGTGTGTTGGTTTTCATTAATTATCTGTGATTTATTGATATATAGGATTGACTTGTGTAACTACTTACTGAGTTGTATTGTTTTGTTTCGCTTTTAAAAGTGATTTATTGTAGTTTTATTCTCATAAACATTTGGATTGTCTCTAAATTATTTTTATGATTTTATAATTTCAATAATTAGTTTTAGGATTTGTTATGGATTAAAACTACTATATATAATTGCTGTATTTAATACTAAGGAACGTGAGCTCCAAGGCTCGATTTGACTGCTCTTGTGTTTCGTGACTCAATCTGCCTTAACAAGATGCCTACGTACCTTGCTGATTGCCAAGGATCAAGTCAAAAAACGTAGTTCTGATTTGTGGGGTGAGACCCCTTATATAGATGTTGGTGGTCCTTGAATTGGACTTGGTATAGGAGACTTGGTGGACAAGCCTCTGAATTAGGATAGACTTAGGAGTCCTAGGAAGTAGGAAGCTGATTCCTTATCCTTTTAGGTCCCCTTGAGGCTAATCTCTAAGGATTTATATCCTTATCGGGATTCTTTTCAGCATCTGATTTCTCCCTTATTAATTAATTAATAATCAGGGCTTTTGGGCCTTTTTTATTCCACCAGGCCTGATCTGGTCCATCAGGCTTAACCTTTCTGGTCTGAATATCATATATCTTTTTATTGGGCCTAGCAGCCCACAGCTTGTACAATTAATGCAGTATTTAATTATACAATCATAATTTATTTATCCCTATCATTTGCCCCCCAACTTTTGGGAAACATTGAATAGGTTTCGCAGAAGTTAAGTCCATTTGTTCCCTTACAGGGTTTCGTTTTTCCGTAAAGTGTGGAGCGACCTACACGTTTATAACGAATTTTTCCTTTTATTTAGGAATTATTTTGATTTCCAGGAATTTTTCCCTTATTTCCGGGATTTTTCCCTAATTTCTGGAATTTTCCCTAATTTTTCTGGGATTTTTCCTTATTTTTCTGGGATTTATCCTTAATTTCTGGATTTTTCCCTTAATTTCTGGGATTTATCCTTAATTTCTGGATTTTTCCCTTAATTTCTGGATTTTTCCCTTAATTTCTGGGATTTATCCTTAATTTCCTGGGATTTATCCTTAATTTCTGGATTTTTTCCCTAATTTCTGGGATTTTTCCCTAATTTTCTGGGATTTATCCTTAATTTCTGGATTTTTCCCTAATATTCTGGGATTTATCCTTAATTTTCTGGATTTTTCCCTAATTTTCTGGGATTTTTCCCTAATTTTCTGGATTTTCCCTAATTTTCTGGGATTTTCCCTAATTTTCTGGATTTTTCCCTAATTTTCTGGGATTTATCCTTAATTTCTGGATTTTTCCCTAATATTCTGGGATTTATCCTTAATTTTCTGGATTTTTCCCTAATTTTCTAGGATTTATCCTTAATTTCTGGATTTTTCCCTAATTTTCTGGGATTTATCCTTAATTTTTGGATTTTTCCCTAATTTTCTGGGATTTATCCTTAATTTTTGGATTTTTCCCTAATTTCTGGGATTTATCCTTAATTTTCTGGATTTTTCCCTAATATTCTGGGATTTATCCTTAATTTTCTGGATTTATTCCTTAATTTTCTGAAAATATTAACATTTTTCAGAAATTATTTAAGGAATTTCCTTATTTTTATTATTATTTTTTTTTTTTTTTTTGATTTTCCAGGATTTTTCTTCCTTCTCTCTTTTTTTTTTTTTTTTTTTTATGCAGATTTCGACCAGGAATCCATTCGGCCAGGATCCTGGTCGAATTAACCTTCAGTATGCCCTGGTCGATTGAATTTCGAGCAGGTTCTATTCGATCAGGAATCCTGGTCGAATTTCGGCCAGGATTTTCACCCCTTCCTTTTTTTTTTTTTTTTTTTTTTTTTTTTTTTTTTTTTTTTTTTTTACAATTTTCGACCAGAAATTTTTCGACCAGGATTTTTGTCCCTTTCGGTCAGGAGTCCTGCTTTTTGACCGAATTAACCTTCATTTGTTGCCCAGGTCGATGCAAATTCGGGCAGGGCTCATTCGACCAGGATTTTATTTGGTTTCCTGGTCGACAGGGTCAAAAACATTCTGCCATTCTTGATCGAATAAAACAGCTATTTTCCCTTTTTCGACCAGAAAATTTTTTGGTCAGGGTTTGAGGTCAGAATTCTTTGTTTTGACCGAATTAACCGCCTTTCTTGCCTTGGTCGAAGCTATTTCGAGCAGGATTGTTTCGACCAGGGTTTTCAGTTGATTTCTAGTCGAATGAGTCTCAATTCAGGTCGAATTAAGCTTATTTTTCAGCCCTGATCGACAAGATTTCGACCTCAGGAGTTTTGATCAGGATTCCTTTGTGTTTCCTGGTCGAATTGGTCTGTAATCTATTAATTTCTTGCATATTTCTATGATTTGGGCCCTTATCCTGGGCTGTATTCTTTTGAGCTCATTTTAACTGGGCTTATCCTCTTACTGGGCTTCATAGGCCTATTTCTTAAATCTGGGCCTTATTTGTCAACTAATTGGGCCCTCTTTCTGGGCTTTCTTGGACTGGGCCTCTATCATGCTTTAATTCCAAAGCCCGTTCAAACTTGGGTTGGGCTTGAACTCTTAAGCCTGACTTCCAGAATATTCTGGAATCTTCCATATCATTACAGATTTTTCCATATTTTTCTAAGACTTTTCTAAGACTTTTCTAAAATATTCTGGAACATTCCAGATCCTTCCATTTTTGGGCCCATATGGGCTTTTTTGAGGCCCAAATCCCCTTCTTCTTGGCTATAAAGAGGTGGGATGAGAGTGTGATTCCTCACACCTCTCATTTCATTTCTTCAATCATCCAACAAATTTCTTCTCATCCTTCCTCCAACTTTCTAGCCTTTCCTCTCTCAAATCCCTCCTTTAGTTTTCCAACCTCTCCTTCAGGCTTCTTCTAGCTTTCTAATGGCTGACAAGAATTCCGAGAGGGCGGCAAAGATAGCCTCGGCTTCAAAACGAGGTAAGGATATCGATATTCGTTCTTCGTATATGTCTTTGATCGATATGATTAACACTAGGGGGGATGAATATCCTTCCACTGCACATCTCGACTCCTTTAATCACTGTAATACTTGGCATAACATAGATTTCAATAAACTAAATGCTCGTTATAACGTCCCTCCCCCCTTTAGACTAGTTCCAGTCTCTGGTGGTGACCGTACTTGCCACTGGAGGCCTGATACTCTCTTCATCTATACCGACGCCCTTAATGCTGGGCTTAGGTTCCCTTTCCATCCTTTTATCCCTCATCTTTTGGCTGACTTACAAATCAACCCGTGTCAGCTTCCTCCAAACGCCTGGAGGAATATTCTATGTTTTATGGTTTGTTGTCTTAGGGAGGGCTTTCCTCTTTCTGTAGCCGTTTTTAGGAAAGTCTTTCAATGTTACAATAGTTCTTCCAATATTTGTGGCTGGGTTTACGTCAAACAAAGGCCCAAAAGCAAACATATCTTTAATAGCGCCTCTATTCCTGATAATAATCCAAATTGGAGGAATAGTTTCGTTGGGTTACGTTGGGAGAATGGCGACTGGGGCACGCTCTTTCGATCTTCCCTCGGGAAGGTCAGTGATGGTAGCCTCAAATCCATTCACTTAACTCCTGAAGAAACTATCATTTATAATGGGCTCACTCAGGATGATGGCACCACCACCAGCTGGACTCTTTTAGAAGAGTTTTCCCTGATTCATGTGGGACTATCCTCTGTTTCTCAACAGGGTATTTCTCTTCCCTTCTCAATTTTTCTTTATTTCACGCATTATTAACATCACTTATTTTGTCTTTTGCTTTGTTTCAGCTGCTAAGGAGATTAACGAGGACAATGTCCCCTTGGTCGAGGAAACAGCTAGGATGAAGAAAGCTCGGTTAGCAGGCCTAGACACCCGAGGAAAGGCGACAGAACCTATCTTCTTGAGAAAGCACAAGGAGCCTATGGGGGAGGCTTCAACTGAAGGAGCTGAGGGCCATAATGCTCCTATCACTGCTGCTGCCCCTGCTGCTGCTGCTACAGGCGCCTTTCAGCCTCTCTGGGGATTCCGCCGAGGGGATACCGTGGTTGGTTCCACGAAGCATGCTTGGGATTGGTCCTACCATAGCGTGACTCCAAAGGACTTTACTGATGTGGTGGCCACCCCTGACCTTGAGAGGATTAAGCTCATGGGAGCCCAATCTCTGGCTTCGGTATGCCTTCTCTTTTTCAAACTTATTTCTCGTTCTTGTAGCACTTTCTTGCCTTATACTTTGTTAATTGTTTTGTTTCAGTCTAACGCCTACTTTCAAGGCACTGTGAGGCAAGCCGAATCATGGAAGCGGGCTTCTGATAAGGCCGATAATGCCCTCAGGAGGCAGCAGAAGAAGTATGCTACCCTGGAGAAGAAGCTCAAGCGCAAGGAGGAAGAACTCGGAGAGTCTAACGCCGAGCTGGTGGTACTCCGGGCGGATAAGGATAAGGCTATAGACAACTATCTGGACTCGGAGGAGTTTGCCCAATCTATGAGGATTAGGGATGATTCAGTCTTCCCCGAGTTTTTTAGGACTGGTTGGGACACGGCCCTTGGGACCGTGAACGAGGCTTGTCCTGATATTAACCCGGCGGACTACATCTGCCCTGATGACGAGGCTTTGCTACAGAGGTTTCGTACCCGAGTAGTTGTCTCGGACCATGTTCCTCAGGATCCACTTCTTCCTCCTCCCGAGTCTTCTTCCAGACCTGCTGAGGATGACAGCTCTTCCTCCTCCGAGACGACGGAGACATCTAGCGAGAGCGGAGAAGACGATGATATGGACGCCGAGGGCACCTCAGCTCCTTAGAGCTTTTTCAGCCTTGCATGGCTTGTCTTATTGTATTAACTTAATTGTATTCAAAACTTATTACCCTTTGGGGCTTATATTTTATATGTTGCTTTTCTTGCCTCTTTCTGTTTAATATGCATTTGAGCCTTAAACATCCTTGGATTGAAGTAATTTCAAACTCTTTAATATGAAGTCTGGTTTTTCAAAACCTTACATAGCATGGGTTCGACCCTAATCAATAATAACTAGACAATGTAAATTCTACTGGAATATAAAATCCTACGCAAGCAAAGCTTCCAGGTGCTTTTAAACCTACTTGTCATAATGACAAGTGAGAATCGTACTTCGCCTATCTTACACGTAGTAAACCTTCAGGTTTTGTGCGTGCCAGGTCCTCGGGACTTCAAAACCATCCATAGTCTCGAGCTTGTAGGTTCCTCTACCTTGAACGCTCTTGACTTTGTACGGCCCTTCCCAATTTGGGGCAAGCTTCCCTTTTTGTCCAACACCAGATGCTTCTATCTTCCTCAAGACTAGATCGCCTTGTTTAAAAAACCTTTCTTTAACCCTTAGGTTGTAGTAGAAAGAAGCTTTTTTCTGATATTCTACTATCTTTGCATGTGCCTTATCTCGCACTTCATCGATCAAATCCAGGGCTAACCTCTGACCTTCCCCATTTTCCTCTGCGTTGAAAGCCTGAATCCTTGGAGAGGAATGTGATATCTCCACGGGAACTACTGCTTCTGCCCCATATGCCAACAAGAAGGGAGTTGCTCCCGTCGTGACTCTACAGGTAGTCCTATAGGCCCATAATATGGGAAGTATCTCGTCCACCCAATTATTTCTTGACTTCTCGATCCTCTTCTTTAATCCATCCAGGATTATCCGATTTGCTACCTCCGCTTGCCCATTGGCTTGCGGGTGAGCCACAGAGGTGAATCGTAACTCAATTTCATTTTCTTCACAATACTTCTTGAATTCCTCATTGTTGAATTGCGTTCCATTGTCAGTGACGAGGATACGGGGAATTCCATATCGGCACATAATGTTTTCCCACAGGAATTGTGCAACCTGCTTAGTTGTGATTTTGGCCAAAGGTTTGGCTTCGATCCACTTGGTGAAATAATCAATGGCTACAATCAGAAATTTCCTTTGTGCCGTGGCCATAGGAAAAGGCCCTAGAATATCCATCCCCCACATGGCAAAGGGAATAGGTGAGTTGATAGAGGTCAGCATCTCGGGGGGTTGTCTGGCGACTGGTGCATGCTTCTGACAACGATCACACTTCTTTACATATTCTTTGGCATCAGCCATCATTTCTGGCCAATAGAAGCCTAAACGAGTTATCTTATGAGCCAAGGCCCTGCCCCCCAAGTGTTGCCCACAAATACCTCCATGCACTTCCTCAAGAGCTAAGCGTGCCTCATCGGGCCTGAGACACCTCAAGTAAGGAACCACGAAAGATCTTTTATATAGAATCCCATCTATCAAAGAGTACCTTAGTGCTCGAACAGTTAACTTCCGTGCCTCAATTGTATCGCTTGGCAACCAACCGGTCTGAATGTGAGCCTTGATGGGATCAATCCATGACGTCCCCAAGCCTACGGGAGCCACAAGCTTAACATCTATGCTTCGTGTCTTCAAAACACGGAAGTACACACTTCCTGAACTTTCTTCAATCTCGGATGAAGCAAACTTTGATAGCGCATCTGCTTTAGCATTTTCTTCCCTTGGAATGTGTTCAACATGGCATTCATTAAATTGGGTCATCACAGCCCTTACTAGGCGAACATACTTTGCCATCGTATCATCCCTTGCTTCAAATACTCCCTTTACCTGGGATATGATCAACTTCGAGTCTCCACGGACCTTTAAGTTTTTGACTCTAAGTGTCCCAGCTAGACCAAGGCCAGCAATCAGGGCTTCATACTCTGCCTCATTGTTTGTGGTTGGGAAGTCTAGCTTCATGGCATACTCAATTAAGAATCCATCAGGGCTTTGCAAAACCAACCCTGCTCCACTGGAATTTGTTTTTGATGCTCCATCAAAATAGAGAACCCAATATTCTTTCTCCTTGTCCCCATTGTCGACTCCCTTGTCTTGAGGTGTGGTATCTTCCTGCCCCCCGACTTCTTGGTTGGGTATGGTACATTCCACCACGAAGTCAGCTAGTGCCTGGGCTTTTATGGCCATACGTGGCTTATACTTGAGATCGAACTCTCCCAATTCTATTGCCCACTTAATCAGTCTCCCACTTGCCTTGGGACTGTGAATGATATTTCTCAGTGGCTGATTTGTTAGCACTTCAATTTGGTGAGCTTGAAAATAAGGACGCAGCTTTCTTGAAGCCATTATCAAGGCTAAAGCGAATTTCTCAATGGCTGAATAATTCAACTCAGCACCATGCAAAATTTTGCTGACATAGTATACGGGTTTCTGGACTTTTAGTTCCTCCTTAACCAACACCGCGCTCAAGGCGCTTTCTGAAACAGCCAAGTACAAGAATAAAACTTCACCCAGAACTGGCTTGGCCAACAACGGGGCCTGGCCCATATACTTCTTTAACTCTTCAAATGCCTTCTGATTTTCCTCACTCCATACAAAGTCTTTAATGTTCTTTAATGACTTGAAGAATGACAAGCACTTGTCTCCTGACTTGGAGATGAATCGTCCTAGCGCAGCAACCCTTCCTGTGAGTTTCTGAACATCCTTGACAGTTTTTGGGGGTTCCATGTCCAGGATTGCCTTTATTTTATCGGGGTTAGCCTCAATTCCCCTCTTTGAGACCATCAATCCCAAGAATTTTCCAGATCCTACTCCGAAAGCACACTTCGTGGGATTCAACATCATCTTGTGGTACCTCAGGACCTCAAAAGCTTCCCTCAAATGGGTTATATGATCAGTCTTTACTAGACTCTTGACTAGCATGTCATCAACATAGACTTCCATAGTCTTCCCAATAAGATCCTTAAAAATTTTATTCACCAACCTTTGATAGGTGGCTCCTGCATTCTTGAGACCAAACGCCATAACAAGATAACAATAAACGCCAAAGTCAGTGATAAATGATACCTTTGGAACGTCATCCTTATGCATTTTGATCTGGTTGTATCCGCTAAACCCATCCATGAAACTCAGCATCTCATGTCCAGCGGTGGCATCAATCAAAGTATCAATTCTAGGCAGCGGAAAACAGTCTTTGGGGCATGCATCATTCAGATCGGTGAAGTCTATACACATCCTCCACTTTCCATTAGCCTTCTTCACCATTACAGGGTTTGCTAACCACTCCGGAAATTGAATCTCCTCAATGAAACCAGCCTCTAAGAGCTTTTCCACTTCCTGCTTTATAGCCTCTTGTCTTTCCGGGGCAAAATTTCTTTTCTTTTGTTTCACTGTCTTCCGGCTTGGATCCACGTTTAACTTGTGGGTAATTAACTTCGGGTCTATGCCTGGCATATCAGCTGCTGACCATGCAAACACATCACTATTTTCTTGCAAAAATTTCACTAACTTCCCTCTAAGGGGCTCCTCTAATGTAGCTCCAATGAAAGTCATCCTCTCAGGATTCTTGGGATCTAAAGGAACCGAAACCAATTCTTCTGCTGGCCTTCCTCTATTCTCATCATTTTCTCGAACATCCATATCTTCAATAGGAAGAACCTGCCCCCCGACTCCATCTGCCCTCAAAGAGGCCACATAACAGCTTCTAGCCATTTTTTGATCTCCTCTCTCTTCTCCAATCCCGTTTCGGGTGGGAAACTTCATGACTGAATGGTAGGAAGAGGGGACTGCCTTGAAGGCATGTATCCCTGTTCTCCCCATGATAGCATTATAAGTTGAACTAGCCTTTACCACCACGAAATCCAGCATCTGAGTCGCTTGCCTTGGCTCCGTACCTATGGTGGTTGGCAATTTAATTATCCCTTCCACAGGACATTCTACTCCAGCAAATCCATATATCGGCATGTCGGTTGGTGTCAACTGGGAGTCGTTATACCCCATCCTTAGAAAGGTGTCGTGGAGCAAGATATCCACAGAAGCACCATTATCCACAAGGACCCTCTTAACCGGGCTATTTCCTATTATCGGCGTTATGACCAGCGGGTCGTCATGGGGAAACTTCACACCCTCTAGGTCGGAATCATCAAAAGCCAATGTTACTTCTGTCCTGGCCCTCTTCGGGGCTTCTCCAACAATATGCATAACCTCTCTAGTATATGCCTTTCTGGAATTTTTGGACAATCCCGCAGCAGTTGGACCTCCAAAGATCGTGTTTATCACAGGCCCTCGAGGTCTCGGCCCTCCATAAATGGTGTTTATAACTGGTCCTCTAGGTTGGGGATTCCGCCCCTGATCATCTTGGTCCCTCCTACGATCTTCAAAGTTCTTCCTTCCATTATTATTTCTGTCTCCTCCATCTCCAGTATACTTGTTCAATCTTCCTTTTCGAATCAAAAACTCAATTTCATCTTTCAACTGCCTACACTCATCGGTGTCATGGCCAACATCTTTGTGAAACCTGCAATACTTGCCCTTATCTAGCTTGGCGGGATCAGCCTTCAAGGGCTTAGGCCAGCGAATATCTCTATCTTTCTCAATCTCCATCAAAATCTGACTTCTGGGAGCATTCAGCTTAGCGTATTCAGTGAACTTTTGCCCAGGTCCTCCCTTCTTGGGGGTTGAATCAGGGTTTTGTTCGGTTCTAGGATATTTTTCCTTAGCGATATACTCCAAATCAGTTTTTCGTTTCTTGCCTCCAGTGGGCTCATTACTTACTACGGTCTTCCTCATACTTTCTTCAACCTTGATATACTTCCCTGCCCTCTCTTGGAGCTGCAACATGCTCTCAGGGGGTCGTTTGGCCAAAGACATCTTAAAAAACTCATCCCTAGTTCCTTGTTGCAGTGCTATCATGGCTACCTTATCATCAAGGTCTGGGACTTTTAAAGCCTCCTTTGTAAAACGATTCAGGTAATCTCTTAAGGATTCCTTAGCTCCCTGCACAAGACTCATAAGAGATGCTGAACTTTTCTCATGGACTCTTCCACTGATGAATTGCTTAATAAAAGCCTGACTTAATTCTCTGAATGATCCAATAGAATTTGGGGGTAGGCGACTGTACCATCTTTGAGCCATACCCGACAGGGTTTGAGGAAAGGCCCGACATTTTATAGCATCATTCACGGGTTGCAGCAGCAGTGCATTAGAGAATGTCCTAACATGATTAGCGGGGTCTCCCGTGCCATCATAGGCTTTGATAGTGGGCATCTTGAATTTCCTTGAGATATGGGCATTCATTATCTCTTCTGTGAAGGGTGGAGTTGGATCATCAGGATCTCCAAGGGGAAGGAGATTGCTTGGATCAGTTCTTGGGACAGCAGCCCTTCTTCTTACCGGACCATCCAGGTCTATGATAGGAGGAGGATTTCTCCCCCTAGGTGGTATGTGGGTTCTGGTGGCTTGGTGAGCCTCCAAGTCACGCCTCAGCCTTTGGATTTCAGCCTCATGAGCCCTGATCTTTTCCTGCACTTCTTGGGGATTCGCCCCTGGGGTGCTTTGGGGGCGTTGCCTTCCATCGGCCATTGGCTCTTTTCCAGGACGCCTCCTTCTCGGGGCCACTTCATCATCCGAAGATTCGGAGTCTCTCTCAGTGTATGGACCAGAAAATTCCCGATCCTCAGGGATAGGATCCAAACCTCGTATATAGGGGGGCGACCGCCCTCGTGCTTCACTTCGCCCAGCATATCCGCTTCCTCCAACCTCAGGGTGAAGGGGCATCCCATAAGGGGGGTTAGTAGTAACAACAGTTGAATATTCATACCCGACGGGTCGAGAATTCACAGGTATATGTACTTGTTGAACTTGAGGATTCGTACCTTGAATAGTCGGGGGAGTTGTCCCTTGTGGCTGAGGTTGAGTTGCCCCTGTCTGGGCTTCCCCCTGAGTAGATGCATAAGTTGAATGGGGAGGAACCTCCACGGTTGATGAAATCACCTGGGTTGTCCCTGATGGTGTTCCCTCCTCCAGAGTGCTGGTTGTTCTCCGTGTTCTCGCCATGGTTGTTGTTCCGTTTTTCCCACAGACGGCGCCAAATGTTATGGATTAAAACTACTATATATAATTGCTGTATTTAATACTAAGGAACGTGAGCTCCAAGGCTCGATTTGACTGCTCTTGTGTTTCGTGACTCAATCTGCCTTAACAAGATGCCTACGTACCTTGCTGATTGCCAAGGATCAAGTCAAAAAACGTAGTTCTGATTTGTGGGGTGAGACCCCTTATATAGATGTTGGTGGTCCTTGAATTGGACTTGGTATAGGAGACTTGGTGGACAAGCCTCTGAATTAGGATAGACTTAGGAGTCCTAGGAAGTAGGAAGCTGATTCCTTATCCTTTTAGGTCCCCTTGAGGCTAATCTCTAAGGATTTATATCCTTATCGGGACTCTTTTCAGCATCTGATTTCTCCCTTATTAATTAATTAATAATCAGGGCTTTTGGGCCTTTTTTATTCCACCAGGCCTGATCTGGTCCATCAGGCTTAACCTTTCTGGTCTGAATATCATATATCTTTTTATTGGGCCTAGCAGCCCACAGCTTGTACAATTAATGCAGTATTTAATTATACAATCATAATTTATTTATCCCTATCAGGATTGTATAAAATTGAGAAATCAATATTTGATTAATTATTTATCATTAAATGATTTTCTGATTATATTTATTTGTAAAATCTGTATTTAATTCCAGTATTCTTCAAAAATTATGAAACTCATATTTTATGAAGTTTGTAATATTCTGAGAATTTAAAAATTATTTTGGAAATTTTTGGGAATAATTTCACCTGCACGTTGATTCGTTTAAATTGTTAAAACCGGGTATAAGTTGTATTTAAAAAATGATTAAAAAAATTTGAAATTTATGTTTTATTAATCTCGGGATATTTATATAATTTTAAAGTGTGTTCGATAATTTTTCGGTTCATTATTAGCGGCAGCTTTGCTCGATTAATCGTATAAGTGCGAGATAATTTTTTGTCCCCGGGTATTCCAGGGACACATGTTAAAGCCTTATAAACAAGGATTAACACGTATCCCTGTTATTTGCTACGTGGCTGCCTCACATAATTTAACAGCATAATTGTTTTTTTACAACTCCTCATCTTCATCTCTATGTTCTCAATCTCTCTATCTAGATTCTCTCTCTCTCCGCCTCTCTTCCTCCCTCTGTTACGTTCTTTCTTCCCTGTTGTTCCTGGTTGCCGTTGTTCTTGGTTTTGGGGCCCATTTCCGGTGAGCCGCCGCTTGATTATCTTGATTGGCTGGTTCGATTTGTGCTATTAATTCGTGTATATGCATATGATTATATATGTGTGTACCTGTGTGTGATTGTGTGTGTAAGTGTGTGTGTGTGTATGGCGTGGTGGCATGTGTGTGGTGCAGTGGCGCGTGTGTTTGTGCGGTTGTGCTTCCTGTTTCTCTGTTGGGTTGGTTTTTGGGCCTTGCAATTGGGCCTAGTTGTTTGGACCTTGTTGGGCCGTTTGTGTGCAGTTGGTTTGGACTGTTGTAATTTAAATTTCTAATTACTTTTTATTGGTAGGGAATTGTTGATTAATATTTATGATATTAATTATTTGTGCGGGAATAGTTTTAAAATAATTGGTGAAATTTACGTTGGAAACCCGAAATTAATCGGGTACCCGTAAATTTTACCGCTGCTGATGATGAACTTCGGTGAGTCAACGGTGGACCGTGATGATATGTTCAAAGTCCTAAATTTATAAAATAACTAAAATAATTCGTATAATTGGTTTCGTACGTAAATAATTATGGAATTCTGGAAATTGTGTTGTGTCATGAATTGTGGATTGTTGTGAATTTGGACGTCGATTATGTTCGACGGGTAGGCTTATAAACAGAAAAGTTGCTGTCAAAATTTTCTCAAAATTTATTTTAAATACAAGAAATGTACTATATAATACAAAAACATTTTTACCCTTATATGAATACGGATTACATGATTATGTGTATAATCATTATACGAGTCGGGTTATCCGATTGGGTTATTAGGATTCGAGGATATCAAGCATGTCGATATAACTAATTAGGGTATTCTATTATTGTAGATCCCAGTCGAGTTTCGCCAGGCGAGGTCAGCATAAAAGCTACTTAGGGTTTTGTAAAGCATTGCAAGGAAAGTACCCCTGACCATTCTTTTATGGTCCAGTACGTATGAATAGATTTTTGTTTTATTCTCGTAAAGGAACAAAAATATTTTAAGTTACGTATCCCCTGTAGATGTAAATAATTGTTTTCAAACCTGTTTTGGGAAAAAGTAACTTCGAAAGGTACCTATCTCGAATGGAAATGATTTGTGAACCAGTTTTACGTGTGTTGTTAAAATGAATGATTTTTAAATGGGATATGTAAAAGTGTTTTGAAAATTGGATAAAATGATCAAATATGGGATACATAGGGGCCAGAGTGGCTTATTGAGGTTGCGTAAGAGGCTAACTCGGTTGCTCGCATTACATAACCGATTAGTCCAGCAGGCTAGAGACCTAGCTAGTCTCTGAGTTCCTAAATAGGTATATGGGATGGTAGTTGGAGCCGTCTGGTGTTGATAGCCTGATCAACTGTCTTCACATATCCGTTACGTATCTGATCTGGCTTTTTGATTCCCGTAAGGGAATAAGTGATTGATACAGTTGATTAATAAATGTGAATAACATGCTAAAATTGGACTCTGGTACTTACACAGCACATAACTACGTTTATTTTATAATGAGCATGCTAGTCAGTGATATCTAGTTACATCAGTTTTCTTTATTCACTGTTGTTCAAAATGATTTACAAATAACGGATTTCATGTTGATTTATGGTTTTGTTCCTATAACTGATTACTTTACCGTTTTTATCTTGATATTCATTTGTTGGTGCTGCTGAGCGATTATGCTCACCATTGCAACCTGTTATATATATATATATATATATCGCAGATGCCTAGAAGACCAGTCAGACCATGGCAGAACCGTGTCTTAGCCCCTTCAGGACCCGGCTCCTCAGAGGTAGTTAGTATCGAACCATGTGCGGTCTGATAAGTTGCTGAATAAGTTTAGTGTGTCAGACTTTTTGAATAAATGGTTTGTAGTAATGAATAACTTGAATCATACTTGAACCTGGATCGGATCTTGGTTTGGGGTCGTGATAGTTTAGTATTAATAATAATCTTGTAGTTTATATTGTGGTTTGTTGTGTTTAGTGATGTCAACTCCTGACCCCGGGGTTGAGGCCATCACAGTTGGTATTAGAGCTATAGGTTCAAGTCCCTGATTTGGGTTAGGGATTGAGTTAAAAAGTATAGAAATTATGTCCTAAGGTGTGAGTCAGCAACTCAAGTAGAGGAGAAAACTTTAGACTCTGTCGAGGGTTCCGACGGCGTTACCCTGACATCTATTTATGCTTTGTTAGAACTGCCTTAACCTTGTCATGTCTTTCTTGTATATTTATCATGTTGGCAGTGGCCTATAGTGATTTTCAGTTCTCCATCCTGAGAGAACATGTCAGAATCGAACAGTTCTGACTCAGAGAGGACCTTAGATGTTATAGCCGAGGAGACTCCTTTGCCTCCCCCACCAGTGCCCCCGTTTATACCGAGGGATATCCCTGGACCTAGTGCCCATCCCCGTTAGGTACGGAGATCATTATCTGCTGTTAGGGACTTTCCACTAGGCTGTGGTCCCAGTTCTTCTTCCTCGAGACCTCCGGTTCCTCCATCTGCTCCTGCAGGCACCTCTTCCCCGATTTCCTATCATGTTAACCGAGCAATGAACAGGTCTTTCATTAGAGAGCAGAGTCCGGAGCCGGCCGCGCATCTTGACCAGATACCAATTGGACCTTTTCAGGGCATCCCTGCCCCTTCACCTGATATTCAAGCCCGAGTGAGGTCTTTGACTCAGATTGCTGTGGAGAGAGCTAGGTCTATTGACCCTTTTATTAGCTCAGAGTTTAGGTCCATTCAGTATCAGCACCTGGTTAACTGGCTGGTGTTTGAGTTAGGCTCTATTGGTGGCAGCGGTAGTGGCAGTGGTTAGAGCAGAGGGGCAACAGTGATAGGCAGAGCTCAGAGTTGGTTTTTAGGAATTTTGTAGTTATTTTCTTTATATATGTACATTATGTTGTAGTAGTTTGTAGTAGGCGGAGGCTGCTATGTCAGCCAATTTTTTTGTGTACTCGGATGGTCTTATCAGTTGGATTTCAATTATATCAGTTCGATTTCGGTTGGTTGGTGTATAGTACCTGTTTTATTATGTTGTTCAATTTTCATATATACTTGTGTGTTGTTATTATTGTTGTTACTATCATTATTGCTTCTATTGCTGGTAATTCTAGAATATGATCATTCACTCAGGATAGATCCAATTAACTGAGGATGAGGATATTGTCTTAGTGGCAACACTCTCCTGATATATATGTATAAACTGTTTGGAGCAATCTATTTTCTCATATATGACTGCTATGTTTCAGGAGAATGCCACTAAAGAAGAATTCTCAACCCAACAATGGATCTGTCGGGGATCCCTCCATGAGTGAATTATTAGATTTGTTGCGTCAGCAGTCTACTCAGCTGACCCAACAGCAACAACAATTCCAGCAGCAGCAACAGTATTTTCAGCAGCAACAACAACAACAGCTCATATAGCAACAACAACAGCAAATCCAGCAACAATTTCAGACCAACAGCAGCACCAGATGAGGGGGGATGACCCAAGCTGTTAGTTTTAAGTCTTTCCAGGATGTGAAACCCCTGGAATTTAAAGGAGAAGTGGATCCTGTTGCTGTCAGGATCTGATTGAAGGAAATGGAGAAGGCTTTTGCACTCACCAAGGTGAGTGAGGATTTAAAGACAGATTATGCTAATTATTTTCTGAAAAATGATTCAAACTATTGGTGGAAGTCTACGCGAGCGTTAGAATGAGAAGGTCCTATCCCTGGACCCGATTTACAGAACTGTTCTTGGAAAAATATTTTTGTGATTGTCTTCAAAGTCAGATGGAGATGAAGTTTTTAGAATTGAAGCAAGGAGACAGAAGTGTTACATAGTACGAAGCCAAGTTCACGGAGTTGGCTCGTATAGCACCAGAATATGTGAGTTCGGAAGCTCAGAGAGCGAAGCGGTTCCAACAAGGATTGAAGCCAGAGTTTAGGAGTGGAGTTGTAGCCTTACACCTCAAGACGTATACTTTGGTAGTTCATGCTGCCTTAGTAATAGAAAGTGAACAGAGGTTAGCTGCTAAGGAGATGGGTGAGAAGAAAAGAAAGTTTGAAGGTGGATCTGCAAGGTCTGAACAAGGAGTAAGCCAGAAGTTTTAGCGTCGGTTTGGAAAGAATATAGATAGTAAGTTTAGGAGATAGAATTTCCCGCAAGCTAGGCCCAGTACTACTTCAGTGAGTTCTACTCCGACAAAGTTCAACAAGCCAATGACTGACTACAAGACATGTGGAAAGAAGCAAGTGGTCAGAGTAAAGAGAACGTCAACTGTTTCAAGTGTGGCCGAAGGGTCATTATTCCAATGAGTGCAAATTCGAGAACCAAGGAGTAACCTGTTTCAGCTACAGCAAAGTGTGGCATATTGCTAGGAATTGCAGATCAGTTACCCAGGGAAGTATAGGAAGAAGTGTCTCCCAAGGACCAGCAACAAGTACCGTCAGAGCTAGAACTTTTAAAATGACTAAGAAATCTTCGGTTCAGGATTCCGATGTAGTTGCAGTTATGCTTTCTCTTAATTCCATACATGTTAACATTTTATTTGATTCAGGAGTGTCCAAATATTTTATATCCCATGAACTGTGTGAATAAAATGCAATTAATGTTGGAAGACTTAGATGAACCTTTGACCATAGAGGTGGCTAATAAAGTTAAAGTTCCTGTAAGTCAATTCTGTCCTAAGTGCTCCATAGAGATTTTAGGACATTCCTTTCCTACCGACCTAATACCTTTTAAGTTAGGAGAATTCGATGTTATTTTAGGCATGGATTGGTTGTCTCTGTATAAGGCAAATATTGACTGCAAGAAGAAGAGAGTTGTTATATATACCACAGATAATGTAAGGATAAGCTATCAAGGGCAAAAGCAGGATAAGAAGTTCTTTTCAGTACTACAAGCAAAAAAAATTGTTGAGGCAAGGGTGTGAAGCATATTTGGCTCATGTGGTGGATACGAAGAAAGAGACCCCTACCTTGGATGAGATTCCCATGTCTTTCCGGAAGAATTTTCAGGACTACCACCTGATCGAGAAATAGAGTTCTCCATTAATTTGATACCAAGAGCCGAACCAGTTTGCAAAGCTCTATATCGAATGGCTCCAGTGGAAATGAAGGAATTGGCCAAGCAAATTCAAAAATTATTGGATAAAGGAGTCATCCGACCAAGTATTTCTCCGTGGGGTGCTACAGTGTTATTCGTAAAGAAAAAGGATGGAAGTATGAGGTTATGCATTGATTATAGAGAGCTGAACAAGTTAACGATAAAGAATAGGTATCCTTTGTCGAGGATTGATGATTTGTTTGATCAGCTTAAGGGATCATGCTATTTTTCAAAGATTGACTTAAGATCTAGCTACCACCAACTGAAGATAAAGCCTGAAGATATCCCCAAGACTGCATTCAGAACAATATATGGCCATTATGAGTTCTTAGTGATGTCATTTGGATTGACCAATGCACCAGCGGCTTTTATGGATTTAATGAACTGGGTGTATAAGGAGTACTTGGATAAGTTTATTATTGTATTTATTGATGACATCCTCATCTATTCAAAGACTCCAGAAGATCATGCAACACATCTAAGAATTGCCCTTCAAAGGTTAAGAGAAAAACAAATGTATGTGAAGTATTCCAAGTGTGAGTTTTGGTTAACAGAGGTAGAGTTTCTTGGACATGTGGTAAGCAAGGAAGGTATCAAGGTAGACCCTGTAAATATCGAAGCAGTATCTAAGTGGGAGCAACCAAAGACTCCGACGGAAGTGAGAAGTTTTTTTGGGCTAGCAGGATACTATCGAAGATTTGTAAAGGATTTCTCTAAGATCGCATCCCCATTAACCAAGCTAACCAGGAAGAACGAGAGATTCATTTGGACAGAGAAATGCGAATAAAGCTTCCAGGAACTGAAGAAGAGATTAGTATCAGCTCCAGTACTAGCATTGCCAGATGAGACAGGAAACTTTGTGATTTATAGCGATGCTTCTTTGAAAGGTTTAGGTTGTGTACTAATGCAACACGACAAAGTCATCACCTATGCCTCTAGACAACTAAAGCCTCACGAGCAGAAGTATCCAATCCATGATCTTGAGTTGGCAGCTATAGTATTTGCATTGAAATTGTGGAGACATTACTTGTATGGGGAAAACTGCAATATTTATACAGATCAGAAGAGCTTGAAATACATATTCACTCAAAAAGACCTGAACATGAGACAGAGAAGATGGTTGGAGTTAATAAAGGACTATGACTGTTCTATTAACTATCATCCAGGTAAAGCAAATATGGTGGCTGACGCCTTGAGCAGAAAAGAGAAGCTGAATATGGTTCAGATTGCGGACGAGTTAGCACGAGACTTGGAAAGGATAGAGATTGAAATTCGAATCCCCGGAGAAGGTAAGGATCAACTGTACGAGATTACCTTTCAACCTGCATTAATGAAAAAGATTAAAAGATGTCAAGAGGGAGTTATAGAACAAGAATTGGATAATCTAACAGGAGAAGAACTAGGCACCCAAAAGGATAGCCAAGAAATGTTTAGATTTTCTTCCAGAATTTGGATTCCCAATGTGACTAAACTGAAGAATGAAGTGTTACACGAAGCGCACAAATCTCAGTTTTCAATCCACCCTGGTAGCACTAAGATGTACCAAGATTTTAAGAGAAAATTTTGGTAGCAGGAATGAAGAAAGATATTGCAAATTGGGTTAGAAAATGTCACGTGGTCCAGACGGTAAAAGCCGAACATAAATGGCCAAGTGTATTTTTACAACCTTTGGATATTCTCCAGTGGAAATGGGAAGAGATTTCAATAGATTTTGTGGTAGGATTGCCAAAGACGAGAACTAATCACGATGTTATTTGGGTAATCATTGATAGATTGACAAAGTCAGCACATTTCCTCCCGATCAATGAAAAATATTCTCTGGAAAAGCTAGTTAAGTTGTATTTGGATGAAATAGTAACCAAATATGGAGTTCCTTTGTCCATTGTATCATATCGAGACCCGAGATTCAATTCAAGGTTTTGGACCAAATTCCAAGAATGTATAGGAACTAAGTTGAATATGAGTACCGCCTATCATCCTCAGACAAATGGTCAAAGTAAAAGAACAATATAGACTATAGAGGATATGTTAAGGGTTTGTGCTTTGGATTTTAAGGGAAATTGGGACGAACACTTACCTTTAATTTAGTTCTTGTACAACAATAGCTATTATGCCAGTATTGGAATGCCACCTTATGAAACTTTGTATGGACGCAAGTGCAGATCACCATTGTACTGGGATGAAGTAGGAGAGAAGAAAGTGTTAGGTCCTGAACTAGTTCAGAAGACCAAAGATACAGTGGTATTGATTCGAAAAAGGTTAGAAGCAGCCCAGGATAGACAGAGATAGAATGCATATTTGCATCAAAAATATATCAATTTCGAAGTAGGGTCATTGGTACTGCTAAAAGTCTCACCCTGGAAAGGATTAGTGCGATTCGGTCAAAAAGGTAAGCTTAGCCCCATATTTATAGGACCATTTGAAGTTTTAAAGAAAAATGGGAAAGTCGTTTTAGCGTTACCACCGCAACTGCAGCATATCCATAATATGTTCCACGTATCCATGTTGAAGCCTTATATTCCTGATTCGAATCAAGTCATAGAGTACGAACCAATTGAGCTTCAGCCAGATTTGTCCTATGTGGAACAACCAATCCAAATTTTAGATCGTAAAGAGCGAGTCCTTAGAAATAAATCAATCCCCATAGCGAAAGTCCTTTGGAGAAATCCTAGAGTAGAAGAGTCTACTTGGACTTAGAGTCAGACATGCTTGATAAATATCCTCATTTATTTAGTTAAGTCAGATTATGGGGACAAAATCTTTTTAAGGGGGGGAGGATATAACTTCTTATATTTTGTATTATTTTAAAAGTGTAATTATTGAATAATTAATTAAATAAAATATGTGTGTTGGTTTTGACAGTTGTGTGTTGGTTTTTATTAATTATCTGTGATTTATTTATATATAGGATTGAATTGTGTAACTACTTACTGAGTTGTATTGTTTTGTTTCGTTTTTAAAAGTATTTTATTGCAGTTTTATTCTCATAACCATTTGGATTGTCTCTAAAATTGTTTTTTCTGATTTTATAATTTTAATAGTTATTTTTAGGATTTTATAAAATTGAGAAATTAATATTTCATTAATTATTTATCATTAAATAATTTTATGATTACATTTATTTATAAAATCGGTATTTTATTCTAGGATTCTTCAAAAAATTTGAAACTCATATTTTATGAAGTTTATAATATTCTGAGAATTTAAAAATTATTTTGGAAATTTTTGGGATTAATTTCACTCGCGCGTTGATTCGTTTAAATTGTTAAACCGGGTATAAATTGTGTTTCAAAAATGATTAAAAAATTACAAAATTTATGTTTTATTAATCTCGGGATATTTATAAAATTTTAAAGTGTGTTCGGTAATTTTTTGGTTCATTTTTAGCGGCAGCTTTGCTCGATAAATCGTATAAGTGCGAGATAATTTTCGGTCCCCGGGTATTCCAGGGACACGTGTTAAAACCTTATAAACAGGGATTAACACGTATCCCCGTTATTTGTTATGTGGCTTCCTCACACAATTTAATAGCATAATTATTTTTTTACAATTCCTCCTCTTCATCTCTGTGTTCTCAATCTCTCTCTCTCGATTCTCTCTCTCTCTCTCTCTCTCTCTCTATCTATCTATCTCCCCCCGCTTCTCTTCCTCCCTCTGTTGCATTCTTTCTTCCCTGTTGTTCCTGGTTGGCGCCGTTCTTGTTTTTCTGACCCGTTTTCGGTGAGCCGCCACTTGATTGTCTTGCTTGGCTGGTTCGATTTGTGCTATTAATTTGTGTATATGCCTATGATTATATATGTGTGTACCTGTGTGTGATTGTGTGTATGTAAGTGTGTGTGGGTGGCGCAGTGGCACGTGTGTTTGTACGGCTGTGCAGTGTGTTTATCTGTTTGGTTGGTTTTTGGGCCTTGTAGTTGGGCATGGTTGTTTGGGCCTTGTTGGGCCGTTTGTGTGCAGTTAGTTTGGACTGTTGTATTTTTAATTTGTAATTCCTTTTTATTGTAGGGAATTGTTGATTAATATTCGTGATATTAATTATTCGTGCGAGAATAGTTTTAAAATAATCGGTGAAATTTATGTTGGAAACACGAAATTAATCGGGTACCCGTAAATTTTACCGCCGCTGACGATGAACTTCGGTGAGTCAACGGTGGACCGTGATGATACCATCTGAGTCCAAAATTTATAAAATAAATAAAATAATTCGTATAATTGGTTTTGTACGTAAATAATTATGGAATTATGGAAATTATGTTGTGTCGTGAATTGTGGAATGTTGTGAATTTGGACGTCAATTATGTTTCGACGGGTAGGTTTATAAAAAGAAAAGTTGTTGTCATAATTTTATCAAAATTTATTTTAAATAAGAGAAATATACTATATAATACAAAAACGTTTTACCCTTATATAAATACGGATTATGTGATTATGTGTATAATCGTTATACGAGTCGGGTTATCGGATTGGGTTATTAGGATTCGAGGATATCAAGCATGTTGATATAACTAATTAGGCTATTCTGTTACTCTAGATCTCAATCGAGTTTCGCCAGGACCGAAGTCAGCATAAAAACTACCTAGGGTTTTGTAAAGCGTTGCAAAGCAAGTACCCCTGACCATTCTTTTATGGTTCAGTACGTATGAACAGACTGTTGTTTTATTCTCGTAAAGGAACATAAACGTTTTAAGTTACGTATCCCTTATAGATATAAATAATTGTTTTCAAACCTGTTTTGGGGAAAAGTAGCGTCAAAAGGTACCTATCTCAAATGGAAATGATTTGTGAACCAGTTTTATGTGTGTTGTTAAAATGAATAATTTTTAAATGGGATAGGCACAAGTGTTTTGAAAACTAGATAAAACGATCAGATATGGGATATATAGGGGCTAGAGTGGCCTATTGAGATTGCGTAAGAGCCTAACTCAGTTGTGCGCATTACATAACCGATTAGTCCAACAGGTGAGAGACCTAGCTAGCCTCTGAGTTCCGGAACATGTATATGGGATGGCAGTTGGAGCCGTCTAGTATTGATAGCCTGATCAGTTGTCTTCACATTCTGTTACGTATCCGATTTGGCTTTGTGATTCCCGTAACGAAATAAGTGATTGATATAGTTGATTAATAAATGTGAATAGTATGCTAAAATTGGACTCTGGTACTTACACAGCACATAACTACTTTATTTTATAATGAGCATGATAATCAGTGATATCCAGTTACATCAGTTTTCTTTATTCACTGTTGTTCGAAATGATTTACAGATTAAGGATTTCATGATGATTTATGATTCTGTTCCTATAACTGTTTACTTTACCATTTTTATCTTGATATTCATATATTAGTGTTGCTGAGCGATTATGCTCACCCTTGCAACCTGTTATATATATATATATATATATATATATATCACAAATGCCTAGAAGACCAGTCAGACCTTGGCAGAACCGTGTTTCAGGCCCTTCAGGACCCGGCTCCTCAGAGGTAGTTAGTATCGGACCATGTGCGGTCTGATGAGTTGCTGAATAAGTTTAGTGTGTCAGAATTTTTGAATAAATGGTTTGTAGTAATGAATAACTTTAATCATACTTGAACCTGGATCGGATCTTGGTTTGGGGTCGTGATAGTTTAATATTAATAATAATCTTGTACTTTATATTGTGGTTTGTTGTGTTTAGTGACGTCAACTCCTGACCCCGGGGTTGAGGTCGTCATACATTTCCCTTGCAGCCTCTTGACACTAGCTTCAACTTAGTCATGAGAGACTTCTCTTACTCTCTTGTGATATTGCTTTTCTGGAGAATCAGACAGTTCTACAGGTTCCTCAGTAGTTAGTTGGAACTCAGAATTTGGATTGGATGCACTCTGTGTATTCAGCAATTTTATGTTTAATCTTGAGCAAGTACTGATTGTAATAAGCTTTGACTAGTCGTCTTTTCTTTGGCCCGAGGCTTTTTCCAGCATCACCAGTTGTGCCCTCTTTAGTTGGTAGTACAACTGGTTTTGGAGAAGAATTAGATGAAAGGTTTAGAAATCTAGAAGATAAGGTAGAATTGTCCTCATCTGAATCTGATTCTAATCCATCAAGTAGAAGTTTCCTCTTGACAATTTATGAAGGTTTAGAAGAATGAGGAACTTGAGATGCTTCATATTTTGACTTAGCTACAGCATGATTTATAGCACACTTAGCCATTTTTTTCTTTCTTTTTACAACAAGTGTCTTTTGGGAGACACCTGAGGTGGCTTCTGTTTGAGATTGTTGTGGTGGTTCAGTTTGTGGTTGGATTTGTGTTTGGTTTATTACGCTGAGGTGAGCTACATGGGGGTTTTTAATGGTAATTTCATGCAGCTTAGCACTTTGACTATTTAGTAAATCGTAAGTCTCAGGGAGTCATGCTAAAAGTAAGTTCCTAGCGACCAATGGTAACCTCAAGGGAGTTAAATTCAACTGCTTTTCATCTTGTAAAATTAAGTCAGGAAATGCCCTCTTTGTCAATTTAAACACTGACACTATTTGATTAAAGGGGATAGGGATATCAGGAAAATAAACATTGAAAATCAACTGACAGAATCTAGTATAATGTACTATATTTATTTCAGCATTTATCTTATCACCAATAAAAGACAAGACTACTCTACCATAATCATAATGTGAACCATGAATTTTGGAGAGTACCCTATCTGTTGTGTCATGATGGGCAAGGCATCAAAATTAGAAGATTTGTTGTTTTAAGCCTTTGTGATATAGTCGAAAAAGAAATTCAATTCTTTTCTGAGCCCATTCCTTTTTAATTGACCAAGGTTCTTCAAATCCTTGTCATAGCCTATCTCAGTGAAGAATCTCTTCATTTAAGTATCCCCCATGAATCTAGTATAGGAGGTATAAGTAGGCAATTGTAATGCATCCCTTACAGTTTGAGGAGTTAAAATCCTTGTCTTATTATCAAATCAAACACAAGGCTTGAAGATCCGTTAGCTCCTCCATCATCATAGATTCCATCCCTCCAGATAGCAAGCACTTGTTCACCAGAGATTGTGAGTGGAGCTGTGAGAGCAAACCCAATCTCACTGGATCTAAGAAAGTCCTGAAAAATGTGAAAATCAACATTCACACTGTTGTTATTCAGGATAGCAGAATAGTTGTTAATTACAAACTTTGCACCACCATAATCAAAGGATTTAGAAGTAGCAGGTGAAGTCATGGTAAATTTTTAAGATAAATTTCCGAACATAATTTAGGGTTTCAGAGTTTACTTCTTGAGAAAGGTAAAGTAGCATAGAGAAAATAATGGAGATAAGTAAAATATTATCTGAAATCAAAAATTGATTTCATATAACACATCACTCCACTAATTTAGTCACAATTCAGTTTAATGGGACACGTGGTAATTTACGATTGACTGTAAAAGTAATCATGTAAACTGAGTTAATGCATGCACAGTTCCCAAGAATAAAGTTATGCATTAAACGAACGTGTTCCATATCCTCACATCAACGTGTAAACATCTGTAACCATGAAAAATTACCCACTTGTGGCTAACTCAAACCTGTAATTACAATACTGATTAAAGCAATATTTGAATATCTTAAAAAATAGTCAATTAAAGTTTAATAATTATCAGTATTTAATCACGACTATCAGGATTTATCAGTCAACACTAGTTTGACCAATATCATAATTTAACAACTAATGCCAGGATCTATTAGTCAAAACAAGTTTCACTAATATCAGAGCATATACGCATAATCAGTAGTTTAACATGCAACTATCAACTAGGATTTATAGAAGTTAATTGCATGTTATCATGGCATCAGAATTTAACACAGTTAATCAGTATCTAGCAAGTACTGACACATAATAAGATATCATGCTTCAAATATCAGCAGTTATTAATTATCAGAGTTTGAGAAATGTCCTGATATCATTCCTAATTAATTCACTAGTCTTGTGAAAGTAGCTTCACAGAGAGGCTTGGTGAATATATCTGCTAATTGCTGATCTGTTAGAACAAAGACCAAATTCACTATACCTTCTTCCACATGTTCCCTTAAGAAATGGTACCTGATGCTGATGTGTTTAGTCATTGAATGCTCACTGGATTTCCTGTCATTGCAATAGCACTTTGATTATCACAATATATAGGAATAGCATAATAGTCTAACATGTTAGGTCACACACACTATAGAAGGGGGTTGAATACAGTGTATAGCACAATCAAATCCAATTCTAATAACACAAGTAACAGAAAACAGACTTTATTCAAAGCAATAATCTCTGTTACAATATGGAACTGTTCTCTCTCAGTGATGAACAAATATCACGAGAGCTGCTAGGGTTACAATAAATAATATTCTCGATAATGATAACACATATAGTGTAAACCCTATACATGTGTTTATATACTACACAGTAACAAGATAATCGCTAATTAATATGGAATATAATTCTGCTTCCTAAAATATATCAATCAGATATCTTTTCTTCTAAGTATTCTATTATTTATAGAATTCCTTCTTCATGCATATCTCTTCTTACATTTGTCTCGATCTTCTTTCTCCAATCAGCCGCATTCCTTATCTGAATGTTTCCTTTAAGTCCTGATATTATCTTCTGATAAATATCTCCTGAACCTTAAGTACTGATGACTTAAGTTCTGACTTCAGTATAAGTGCTGATTTCAGTTAAGTACTGATTTGTCCTATTTAAGTAAGATCTGAAAACTAAACATAAATCATATTAGTCATGACATTATCAAATATATCTAACAATCTCCCCCAACTTGTAAATTAGCATAATATACAAGTTTAACAGATATTTGATGATGTCAAAAACATTAAGTACAAATGCATGAGAAATTGACTAGATAACTACAACTTACAGTCCTTAAAGCTTTACCAAATTTAACTTCTGATAACAACTTCAGTCTGTATATATATCATAATTTGAGCAGTTGTAGATCTTGACTTAGCTTCACTTTCTGATCTCTCTGATGTCAGGAGTTGTTCTGAGATAGTTCTTTAACAAACATCTCTCAGCATATCTGAGTTCATCAATCATCCTCCTTTTAGCATCTTTAAGCTCTGCAGAATCTTCACCAGTTTGGAAGATAGCAGCCCTGAGATCATTAATTCTAGCTTTCCTTATGTCCAGATCCAGTCTGATCAAATATGCCTTGTCAGACTCAAGATTGAATTCTACAGCCTTATAACCCAGAAAGGTAGTTATAATCTTAGCAGAGTTAGGCTTCATCTCAACAATATCACCCTTGTGATCTCTGTATATTGGAAGATATGTGCTGCCAGACTTTACAGAATAAAGCCTTTTCTGTCTCTGAATTTGAGCCTTCAAATAGTTTGCAGAACTTTCTATTATTCTGTCATTCACTTGAAGTAAAAATAAAACATGTTCCAGTTCTTCAAAATACTTCAGTGGAATAGCATTTTCCCTTATGTGGTAAACCCTACCATCTGTCATGAAGTATAACAAGATGTGTTCTTTCAAGTAGGTATGGTAAACCATCTGTACAGATTCTAGTTGATTCGATCTTTCAGGAGTTGCTCCAACACCTGGTTCACTTAAGGAAGTTGGATCATTGGTTGTGTTCTGTACTCTTCTTTCATCAGCACTACCCAATCCAGATTTATCTCTTGCTTCCTTTCCAGTAACCACTCTTGCTTCAAAACCATTTGCTGCGGTCTTCAAAGGTTGAGTCTGTTTGGCTTTGGTGAATCCTGGTAGGAGTAACTTTGAGGATTTAATGAGCAATGTCAGAGGTTTCCTTTGATTTATCTTCTGATATCAAGTCAACTTGAGCTATGTCAGAGGTTACTTGCTTCTTTGTAATATCAGAACTAACTAAATCTTGACTCTGAACAACTTGAGCCATGTCAGAGGTTGTCTTAGAAATCTTTCTTGAAGTCAGAGTAAGATCAGCATCTTCAACAGTAATTTCTTCATCCACAGGAGGCACATAAACCTTTATAGGTTCACCAACTTTTTCTTTGCCTTTGGACCTTGGATCTATCTGCAATTGTGATTTAGCCTTGGTTGCCTCAAGATTTGTCCTTTCTCTTATCACAATGCTTTTGGCCTTAGGAAGTTTCTTTTTACCAACAGAAGCTTCAGACTTTGAATTGACTTTTTCTGACTTAAGTCTAGCTTCTTCTTCCAATAGACTCTCAAAGTCCATCCCTGGATTTTCTTTCAGAAATAACTGTCTTGAAATTTCTTCATCAAGATCCAAAAGTTCATCAGAACTTATTCTTTTACCAGTATCAGAAGTAATTCTTTTTCCAGTATCAAAACTTGTTCTATAACCTGTAGCTTCAGCTCTTCTTGATGAGAGACCTCTACCTTGACTATGACCTCCACCCATTTCGGAGTTTCCCTGGTCATCTTTTTCATCATCCTTCCCCTTCAGTGTCTTAACAGTTTTGCATTTGGACTTAAGTACCTTCTCCCCCTTTTTGGCATCAGCAGGTAAGAGAAGAGAGACAAGCAATTCCACTGAGGATTGTATTTCATCGAGTTGAGATTGCTGAGAAGCTTGATTTTTCAAAATTTCATCAATCTGAGATTGTTGCTTCTCTTGGGTCTTCTCAATGTAAGCAACTATGTCAAAGGTAGGTTTGGAAAAGTTTTTCTTTTCTAGCTTGACAAGTGTATCTTGCTGCATTAAGAGTTCTTGAACCCTGTTCAACTTATCTTGAGTGACAGACTATTGACCTTGAAGGTGCCTTGTAGTAAGTGCAGTAACTCTTAGCTGTGTCTTGAAATCATCATTAATTAGCATATCATCAGCTTTTGCCAAGTGCTCAGCAAGAATTTTTTCAGATGGAACAAAGGTAACTGCATTCCACTCCTTAGTCCACTCCTGTCCTCTAGGAGTTTCACTCCAAGGTACTGGTGCATCTCCTCGAACAAACTTTTTGACTAATTCAGATTTAGGAACAGGTTGTAGAGGTGCATGTCCTGAAGGACCAGCTTCATCAGCTTCTGCATTTGTAGCAGCATCACCAGTATCATCAGCATTTGCAGCATCAGAACTTACAGATTCAGCATTCTCTGATAAAAGAACAGTATGAGAGGCTATGGAGGCTTCAACATCATCCTCTAAGTGCTGATCTGCTTCCAAGTTCTGATCAACAGACATATTCCGATACTCACCTATAGTCTGATCTTCAATGTCTAGATGCAGAGAAGGTGTTGTAGACAATTCTGGAGTATTAGTAGCATCAGGAACTGGTGTTGTTGATGGATTAATTGGAGCTGTTGGAGCTTCTAAGTAGAGAACCTCGGGCACAACCAGGTTGTGAATATCAATTTCAGCACTTGTGCCTGGGTCTGCAGTAGATACTGGTTCATGTACAGGAGACACAGGTGGTGTATATGCTTTATCTATAGCAGTAGCTTCAGCAATTTCTGGCTCTTGGGAGATCAGAGATTCCTGATCTCCTTCCTTAGCTGCTGCTTCCTCATCATCTGAAACTGGCCTGTGATCTCCCTGTTTCTTTCTTTTCTTTGAAGATGGAGATTCCTTGGGAGTTTCAGCATAAGACATTCTTCTAAGCCTTTTGAGAAGCTTAGATCCCCCAATTCCAGTATCCTTCTAAAAAGGGACCTTCTCAGCTTCTTTAACAACAGGTTCTGATGCAGGAACCTGTACCTCACTGTCTGATTCATCTCTGTACAGTCTTTGTCCTCTTGGGCTTGGAAGATGAAGGCTTCACAGTATGTGCTGATGATGAAGGTTGAGTTATCTGTGAAGGTGTGAGATGTAGTCTGAGAGAGGGATGGGTAGGTTGAGGTGTATGTGAGGTATGTTCTGATGGTTGTTGTGGTGTATGGGATGTGGTGGTGGGTTGAACATCAGGGTAAACAGATCTGTAGGTTAGAGGATCACGTTTTACCAAGATCTGTTTTACAGACTGAGGTATCTGTAAGGGTCTAACCACCTTTTTCTTAAGGTCAGCATTTACCAAGTCATTAAAAGCCCGTTTTGCAAGTTTAAAGGGTGGAAATAAAGAACTGGCTAGTTGAGGTTCATTAGCACAGCAAAAAGTATATATAAGCTGACAGAATCTAGCAAAGTATACTACATTCTTATCCTCTGTCATCATATCCCCTATAAAGCCTAGCACAGCACTTGTAAAATCAAAATGAGTTTGGTGAATAATAACATACCCGATGTGCTGACTCATAATAGGAATGCATCAAAGTTGGAACACTTATTGCCGAATGCTTTAGTGATGCAGTCGAAGAAAAAACTCCATTCCTTTCTGATATGTGCTCTTTTCAACTGTCCAAGCTTGGCCAAACTCTTCTCATACCCCAAATTGGCATGAGCTGCTGTAGAACGGGTTCCTCCGGTGTTGAGAAAACGTAGCCTTCTGGTAAGTGTAGGGCTTTACGAACTGCTCCAGGAATTACCACATGCTCAACATCATTTACTTCGAAAATAATGCTCGGAGTACCAGTAGCACCACCATTATCAAAATGCCCAGTCCGCCAGAACATCAGGACTTGTTGGCTAGAAATGACTTGAGGCTGGGTTAATGCATACCCAATCTCACTGTGTGCTAGAAGATCTTGCACAAAGTGCAAATCAGATGGAGCTTCATCATGATTTAAGATTGCAGTATAGTTGTTGGGTATAAACTTGGCTCCATCTATAATCAAATCCTTAGGTGCCATGAGAAAAAAGGAGAAATAAGATTGCCTATAAGGTGTTTGATAAAATGTCTGTAAGAAAAAAAATGTCAGGAGATGAGAGAGAATAAAAGTAAAGAAAGAGAGATAAAGTGTGAAAGTAAATAAAAGATTTTACAATCGTCTCTCTCTTTTACTTATACAAGGTAGAAAAAGTAACTGTTGGACACCTGTCAGACATGCAGCAGTAAAGAATAATTAATAGGCACGGGAAAACAGTAATCATTACTTATCACATGCAGTTTTTCAAGGAAAAACCATTCCACTTACCAAGTAATCCCATTAATTAAGGTAGTTCAGTTTTAATTTAAAATTTAAACTGTTCCCACTTAAAAAATTATTTTTACTGCGAGACCAATATTCTGTATAAATACACTATGTGAGAGAATGACCAAAAAATAATCAAGTAAACAGGTACTGCCACATCAGAATTAGAATTTGATTTGTATCAGATATAAAAATGGTCATCAGAATATGGGTAAATCGGGATTTAAAAATGCATCAGAATTTCAAACAACTCAGAGACAAAATCTTGCAAAAATATAAATTTTCATTAATATATTGAGAAAATACATTCATGAAATTGAAATTATAGCAAAAATTACAAGATTGTCCTAAGCTACAAATCCTATTTCTTCTTCCTACTTTCAACAAAAAGAACAGCGAGACGAATGATTCGCTCCTGCTGTCGAAGAGCTTCCAACTGTTCTTCTTCCAGTCGCTCAACATGGCGATGGTAATCCATATAGAAGAACAAGAGGTCTATCAGAACCTCTTGGGGAACAGAGTCCCAAACCTCATCAGGAATGGCAGTAACATGCCATTTCTACTGCCATTCTGGACAACTCATGGTGAGAGAGAAAGTATCATAGTTCAGAGCTAAGTTGTAATTAACCATGATTGTGATGAGTGAAAAAGAAATGAGTTTGAGAGTTTGAGTGTAAATGAAAGATGTACTGGCTTGAATGAAGTGCTGGTTTATATAGGCAATAGAATGCCAGGAGATGCAAGGAAAATTTAATGCTGACAGGTAGAAATAATTCTACCTCGTCTCCCTAGACTGAGGAGAATAAAAACAGTAATTGGAAGTGTAAAACAGGGTTTAATGTGCACAAGAAACAAGTAAACATTACTGTGCATGGACGTGGACCACTAACCCTAAGTGTATTGACTGTTAATATCTCACCCGAACATATTCTGATTTAAAATAAGACTGTTTCAGATTTTAACCACAAATAAGTCAAGTAAAGGATGAGAATTTAATATCAACACTTAGACTTATATCAGAACTTAACAGTCATCAGAACATGATTTCTTAACTCGAAAAATGAATGCCTATTTCTGCAAATCTTCACACAAATTCTGATTTCGGTTCTTCAGAACTTAATCATCAGAACTTCCATCATAACTTGTCCTCAGATTTTATGCAATCTGACACATAAACTGTTCATCTAAAACAACATTGATCACCACAGGAATTTTCATCATTCATATGGAGTGTAAGTGTGTGCATTAAGCTAAATATCAGACAAAGAGTAAAGTCTGATTCACTTCAGTACATCTTAGAAATAAGGCATAACTAAGAACTTTACTTAAAATCTGTTATTATTCTGAAGCCTACTATTGAATGAGTTCATGCATGAGTCCACCTCAACTGTTTAGTGCTTATTTTATGCATCTTTTGAAATTCCATTTTACAGTGGCTTCTCAGTGTAAGTGAGTCACGACTGCTTATCAGAATTTATGCTATTATCAGAGTATTTCTCCAGTAATCATAGAGTGTGAAAAGTCACCAAGAAAAATAATTATTTGCTTTTCTGATGCATATTACTTAATACCAGCAATACACTTGGGTCGTCCCTTCCACATTTTTACTCTAGATCTCAAAGGAGTACCTGATTTTTATTCCTTGTTCTTCTCCTTTTTCTTTTGATAAGTGAGGTTTATCAGCACTTAGTACATTCACCAGATTTACTAACATCAGAGCTTGATAGATGAGAAGCATTATTCTAGTTTTTGACTTAGTAATAAGATAGATAAAGTAAACTTAACTAAGCTCAATATCAGAATTTGCTTGTGTCAATAGATTTCCACATAAATAATTACTTCTAACATGGGATCTTTAGAATATTAAAGACTACTAAGTCAGCATCTAGCACAGTTATCCTCATAGAAGTGAATAGTCATAGAAACATTCATATCACTATCAGAGTTTAGAAATTCACATCAGACAACAATCAGTACTTAAGCCATTTTCAATTAAGCACAGAATACACAAAGATAGTAATATCTATAAATACTGATCATAAAGTCTGATGCAGCAGAACAAAAGCTAAGCAGATTTAGAGAAAGAACCTGAAACCATTCCAAGTTCATTTACCAATCTTGTAAAAGTAGCTTCACACAGTGGTTTTGTGAAGATATCTGCTAGTTGTTGATCTGTTGGAACAAAGTGCAATTCCACTGTACCTTCATCCACATGTTCCCTTATGAAGTGGTACTTAATGCTGATGTGCTTTGTCATTGAGTGTTGAACTGGATTACCTGTCATAGCAATAGCACTTTGATTATCACAGTAAATAGGGATTTTAAAATATGTTAACCCATAATCCAGTAACTGATTCTTCATCCAAAGAATCTGTGCACAACAACTTCCTGCAGCAATGTACTCTGCTTCTGTAGTTGATGTGGAAATTGACTTTTGTTTCTTGCTAAACCAAGAAACTAATCTGCCTCCAAGAAATTGGCATCTTCCACTTGTGCTTTTCCTGTCAATTTTGCAACCTGCAAAATCTGCATCTGAGTAACCTATTAATTTAAAATCTGATTCTCTGGGATACCACAATCCTAGATCAGTTGTTCCCTTAAGATACTTGAATATTCTTTTCACAGCTGTTAAGTGAGGTTCTCTTGGATCTGCTTGAAATCTTGTACAAAGACAGGTAGCGTACATGATATCAGGTCTACTAGCAGTTAGATAGAGTAAAGAGCCAATCATACCTCTGTAATCAGTAATATCTACTGATTTACCAGTATCCTTATCCAATTTTGTTGCAGTGGCCATGGGAGTGGATGCACTTGAACAATCTTGCATTCCAAATTTCTTCAGCAAGTTTCTGGTGTACTTGGTTTGACAAATAAAAGTGCCTTCTTCATTCTGCTTGACTTGAAGGCCCAGAAAATAGCTAAGTTCTCCCATCATACTCATTTGATATCTTGACTGCATCAGTTTGGCAAACTTCTTGCAAAGTCTGTAATTTGTAGAACCAAAGATGATATCATCAACATATATCTGAACCAAAAGTAAGTCCTTTCCATGGTTGAGGTAGAACAGTGTTTTGTCAATAGTTCCTCTGTTAACTCCACTTTCCAGAAGAAACTGAGCTAAAGTCTCATACCATGCTCTCGGAGCTTGCTTAAGGCCATAAAGTGCTTTATCAAGCCTGTAGACATGATTTGGATATTTTGGATCTACAAAGCCTGGAGGTTGTTCAACATATACTTCCTCATCCAATTCTCCATTGAGAAAAGCACTTTTCACATCCATTTGAAAGACAGTAAACTTTTTGTGAGCAGCATAAGCCAAAAATATCCTTATGGCTTCCAGTCTAGCAACTGGTGCAAATGTTTCATCATAATCAATTTCCTCCTGTTGAGAATATCCTTTTGCAACCAACCTTGCTTTATTCCTTGTTATTATGCCATCACTATCAGTTTTGTTTCTGAACACCCATTTTGTACCAACAACAGATCTGTTCTTTGGTCTTGGCACTAGGGTCCAGACTTTGTTTCTTTCAAATTCATTTAACTCTTCCTGCATTGCTTGCACCCAATCAGTATCTTGAAGAGCTTCTTCCACTTTATTTGGTTCAGTCTGAGAATGAAAAGAGTTGTAAAGACATTCACTTGAAGTTGTTGTTCTAGTTCTGACACCTGCATCAGGATTTCCTATTATCAAATCAGGTGTATGTGATTTAGTCCACTTCCTTGCAGATGGAAGGTGTTCTCTAGAACTGGATGCTCCCCCATGATCCATGCCATCTTCATCAACATCTTCTGATGCTCCCCCTGAAAGTATGCTCTCCGAATTGGATTCTTCAGAATTTAAATTTTCAGAATTATCAGAACTTGGCTTATTAGAACTTGATGAATCAGAACTTGAAGAGCCAGTTATATGTTCTGATGCTTCTTGAGATGTGGTTATATCTTCAGTATGCTCTCCCTGTACAGGTGCATTTTCCTTTGGCATAGTCACCACAGTTTCAATAACATCAGATTTTAATCCATCAGAGTTTGCTGTATCAGAATTTAGACTGTCAGGATTTTCAGTATCAGAATTTAAGTCTTCATTTTCGAATCTCAGCTGATCATGATCATAGAAATCTCCAAGTCCGGTAATCTTCTTATCATCAAAGGAGACATTGATTGATTCCATGATAACTCTTGTTCTTAAATTGTAGACTCTGAAGGCTTTTGTGGAAAGTGGATATCCAACAAAAATTCCTTCATCAGCCTTTAAATCAAATTTTGATAGCTGTTCAAGATGAGTCTTAAGAACAAAACAATTGCATCCAAATACATGAAAATACTTCATATTTGGCTTCTTTTTCTTCACCATCTCATATGGTGTCTTTCCATGCTTGTTAATGAGTGTTGCATTCTGAGTGAAACAAGCAGTATGCACAGCTTCAGCCCAAAAGTATGTTGGAAGCTTTGCTTCATCAAGCATAGTTCGTGCAGCTTCAATGAGAGTTCTATTCTTTCTTTCAACAACTCTATTTTGTTATGGAGTTCCAAGAGCAGAAAATTCCTGCTTGATTCCATGGTCTTTGCAGAACTCTTCCATTGTAAAATTCTTGAACTCAGTGCCATTATCACTTCTTATTATTTTCATAGAGTCTTTAACCAATTTATCCAGTTGCTTGACATGATCAATCAAGATAGATACAGTTTCACTTTTTGTGTGCAAGAAATACACCCATGTGTATCTGGTGAACTCATCCACTATAACCATAGCATATTTCTTCTCTGTAATAAACATGACATTTACTGGACCAAATAGATCAACATGTAGTAGGTGATAAGGCTCAAGAATTGATGATTCAGTCTTGCTCTTGAAAGAAGATTTTCTTTGTTTAGCCTTCTGACATGAATCACAAAGGCCGTCAGGAGAAAATACTGACTTTGGAAGTCCTCTCAATAGATCTTTCTTGACTAATTCATTTATATTGTTGAAATTTAAATGAGAGAGTTTCTTGTGCCAGTTCCAGCTTTCTTCAATTGATGCTCTACTCATCAGACAGATTGCAGAACCATCAGTACTTGTTGAAAGCTTGGCTTCATAAATGTTACCATGCCTGTATCCTTTCATAACAACTTTTCCTTTAGATTTACTTACAACTTCACAGTGTTCTTCAAAGAAATCCACATAATAACCTCTATCACAGATTTGACTAACACTTAGCAGATTGTGTTTAAGTCCTGAGACCAGAGCTACTTCTTTAGTGATGACATTCCCAAGATTGATATTACCATATCCCAATGTTTTTCCAATGTTGCCATCTCCATAAGAAACACTTGGGCCGGCCTTCTCCACAAAGTCTGATAGCAAGGCTTTATTTTTAGTCATATGTCTTGAACATCCACTATCCAGAACTAGGATAGTTTTCCTGTTGCCCTGCAATCACAAAGACCACTAATGATTAGTTTTAAGGACCCAGACTTGCTTGGATCCTTTGGCCTTATTAAGTTTGTTAACATTTGCAGCGGTTTTAGCATCAGAGTCTGATAGTGTAAATTTTAATAAGAAAAATGTTAACATAAACTCTCATGCTAAAACTGTTGCAAATGTTAACAAACTTAATCTTTCAGAATCTGAAGTGTCTGTTCAGCTTTTCTTCTTTGTGACAAGAACCTTGCCTTTGTCACTCTTCACTTTCTTGGAATCAGGAGATATGTGGCCTTTCTCACCACAGTTGTAGCATTTGACATTTGTGTAGTCTCCTCTGTCAGACTTCCCTCCTTTATCTTCAGATTTTCTGAAATTCTTCTTATCAGAACTTGCACCTTTCCTGGAAAACTTCTTTCCCTTCCTGAACTTCCTATATGCAATCCTTGTGATTCCTTTCACCATAAGAGCACACAGCTTCATCATCTCTTCATCAGCATCCATCTCAGGCAAGCTTTTAGTTTCTGAGTCATCGTCACTATCAGAACTTGATGACTCAGTATCAGACTTTGTGATGAGCGCTTTTCCCTTGCCTTTCCTTGAGGTTGCTGCCTTGGGGGATTCTTCTTCAGCCTTAAGCGCAACTATCCTTGACTTTCCTCCTTTCCTCTTGCTTCTTTATTCCATCTCAAGTTCATGAGTCTTGATCATCCCATAGATTTCATCAAGAGTCATTTCATCAAGATTATAGTTGTCTCTTATAGTTATTACCTTCAAATCCCAACTTTCAGGAAGAGCTAACAGAAATTTAAGGTTTGAATCTTCAATATCATACTCATTATCAACTAGTGACAAATCATTCAAGAGTTTGACAAACCTGTCATATAAATCAGTCAATGACTCATTAGGCTTTGAGTCAAAGTGTTTATACTCTTGAGTGAGTATTGTCTTCCTGTTCTTCTTAATCGAATCAGTTCCTTGACATCTTGTTTCCAAGGCATCCCATATCTCCTTTGCAGTTTTGCAGTTTATTACCCTGTTTGACATTACATTGTCAATTACACTATGCAACAAATGTCATACATTAGCATCCTTAGCAATTGATGTGATATCTTCAGCAGTGTAATCGCTCTTCTCTTTTAGTACAGACTTTGCTGCTTCACATGCAACTGCAACTGCGAGTTTTGTTGGATTATGAGGTCCTTCCTTGATTCTATCAAGATATTTTGGATCTGTAGCTTCCAGAAACATAGTCATCCTCACCTTCCATATGGGATATTCAGATGGTTTCAATATGGGAACTCTAATAGTCTCATATCGACTGTGGATTTGGTTGGAGTTTTTGCTTCAGACATGATTGTTTTTTGATCTTAAACTGTTTGTGTGTTAACAGATAGGCTCTGATACCACTTGTTAGGTCACACACACTGTAGAAGGGGGTTGAATACAGTGTATAGCACAATCAAATCGAATTCTAATAACACAAGTAACAGAAAACAGACTTTATTCAAAGCAAAAACTCTGTTACAATATGGAATTGCCCTCTCTCAGTGATGAACAAATATCACGAGAGCTGCTAGGGTTACAATAAATAATATTCTCGATAATGATAACACATATAGTGTAAACCCTATGTCTGTGTTTATATACTACACAGTTACAAGATAATCGCTGATTGATGTGGAATATAATTATGCTTCCTAAAATACATCAATCAGATATCTTTTCTTCCAAGTATTCTATTGTTCATAGAATTCCTTCTTCATGCATATCTCTTCTTACATTTGTCTCGATCTTCTTTCTTCAATCAGCCGCCTTCCTTATCTGAATGTTTCCTTTAAGTCCTGATATTATCTTCTGATAAATATCTTCTGAACCTTAAGTACTGATGACTTAAGTTCTGACTTCAGTATAAGTGCTGATTTCAGTTAAGTACTGATTTGTCCCGTTTAAGTAAGATCTGAAAACTAAACATAAATCATATTAGTCATAACATTATCAAATATATCTAACATAACCCATAATCCAGTAACTGATTCTTCATCCATAGATTCTGAGCACAACAGCTTCTTGCTGCAATATATTTAGCTTCTGCAGTTGATGTGGACATTGATTTTTATTTCTTGCTATACCAATAAACCAATCTTCCACCAAGAAATTGGCAGCTTCCAGAAGTGCTTTTTATGTCATTTTGCATCCTGCAAAATCAGCATTTGAATATCCAGTTAGCTTAAAGTCTAAATATCTAGGATACCATAATCCCAGATTCATGGTGCCTTTGAGATATTTAAAAATTCTTTTCACAGCTAACATATGAGGTTCCCTCGGATCAGCTTGGAACCTTGCACAGATACAGGTATCATACATGATATCAGGTTTACAAGCAGTCAAATATGGGAGTGAGTCAATCATACCTCTGTAGTTAGTTATATCTATCGAAGAACCAATATTTAAATTTAACTTAGTTGCATTGGCCATGAGAGTTGATGCAGTTGAGCAGTCCTGCATTCCAAATCTTTTGAGTAGGTTCCTGGTGTATTTGGATTGATTTATGAAGATCCCTTCATCAGTCTGTTTAACTTGTAACCCCATAAAATAACTCAATTCCCTCATCATACTCATTTGATACATATACTACATTAGCTTTTTAAATATCTCACAGAGTTTATCATTAGTAGATCCAAAAATGATATCATCAACATATATATGTACTAATAACAAGTCCTTGCCATAATATTTATAAAAGAGAGTTTTATCAATTGTACCTCTTGTGAAACCACTTTCTAACAAAAATAGATCAAGTTTTTCATACCAGGCCCTTGGAGCTTGCTTCAATCCATAGAGTGCTTTATCCACTAAGTAAACATGATTTGAATACTTTGGATCAATGAACCTTGGAGATTGTTCAACATAAACTTCCTCTTCAGGTTCTCCATTTAAAAATGTACTATTTACATCCATTTGGAACACTTTAAACTTCTTATGAGCAGCATAGGCTAGAAAAATTCTTATTGCCTCAAGCCTTGCAACTGGAGCAAAAGTCTCATCATAATCAATGCCTTCTTGCTGTGAATATCCCTTTATAACCAGTCTTGCGTTGTTTCTTGTAACAATGCCCTCACTGTTAGTTTTGTTTCTGAACACCCACTTTGTGCCAACTACAGATCTGTTCTTTGGTCTTGGCACAAGAGTCCAGGCTTTGTTCCTTTCAAATTCATTAAGCTCCTTTTGCATTGCTGTAACCTAGTCAGCATCTTGAAGAGCTTCTTCCACCTTCTTGGGTTCAGTTTGAGATAGAAAAGAATGATAGAGACATTCATTTTGAGTGGCTTTTCTAGTTCTTACACCACTATCAGGGTTTCCAATGATTAAGTCAGGTGTGTGTGACTTAGACCATTTTCTTGCAGATGAAAGTTGACTCCTTGAAGAAGAACCTCTCCCTTGATCCATGAACTCTCTGTTATTTCTTTGACTAGTACCATTATCATTTCCTGATGCTCCCCCTGAATCAGTGTTCCCATTGTTATCAGTATTTGACTCATCATAGTTTCAGGAATGAGAGTCTGATGATCTATCTACTGATGTCTCTTGAGTTGAATCACTTGAAGAAGTCTCTGGATTTGAATCATATTGCTCCCCCTCAAGATATGCTTCAGTGTTAAAAGAATTTCCACTGTCATGTGGATCGTCAGAGCTTTGAGTGATATCAGGATTTACAGTATCAAGATCAGGATTTAAGAGTTCAGCATATGGTACATCATTTTCAAATCTCAATTTGTCATGGTCATCTGCATCTTCTAGACCTGTAATCTTCCTGTCATTAAAAGATACATATATGGATTCCATGGTTGTTCATATTCTAAGATTATAAACTCTGAAGGCTTTTGTAGACAATGGATATCACACAAAAATGCCTTCATCAGCTTTTAGATCAAACTTGGTCAGCTGTTCCGGATGAGTTTTGAGAAAAAACACTTACAATCAAAAATATGAAAGTACTTCAAATTTTGCTTCTTTCCTCTCACCATCTCAAATGGTATTTTTCCATGCTTGTTGATCAATGTTGTATTTTATGTAAAGCAAGTAGTTTGCACAGCCTCAGCCCAGAAGTAGGTAGGTTATCTTACTTCCTCTAGCATGGTTCTTGCATCTTCTATGAGAGTTCTATTCTTTCTTTCAATAACTCCATTTTGTTGTGGAGTTCCAATAGCAAAAAACTCTTGTTTTATCCCCTTGAGTTTTCAGAACTCTTCCATAGAGCTATTCTTGAATTCAGTTCCATTATCACTTCTGATGATCTTCACTTTTTATGTTGATCCTTTTTCCAGCTCTCTTACATGATCCATAAAACTGGATGGGGATTTATCCTTGGTGTGCAGAAAATACACCCATGTGTATCTTGTATATTCATCAATAATTATGAGTGCATACCTCTTCTTGGCAATTGACATAACATTTACTGGACCAAAGAGATCAAAATGAAGTAGATGATATGGTTCAAGAATGTAGGATTCAGTTTTACTCTTAAAAGATATTTTTCTTTGCTTGGCTTTCTAGTATGAGTCACATAAGCCATCAGGAGTAAACACTGCATTGGGCAATCCTCTCACAAGATCTTTCCTCACAAGTTCATTGATATTGTTGAAGTTGAGGTGAGAAAGTCTTTTATGCTAGTTCCAGTTGTCTTCCACAAATGTTCTACTAAGTAGACAAACGTCTGATTCATCAGTATTTTATGGAGACCCTGGCTTTATATAAATTACCATGTCTTATATCATTCATTGCAATCTCGCCATCTATCTTGCTGACAATTTTACAATGCTCCTCATGGAAATTCACATGGTAACCTCTGTCACAGATTTGACTCACACTGATCAGATTATGCTTGAGTCCTGCAACTAGAGCTATAGTTTCAATGATGACATTTCCAACTTTGATTTTGTCATATCCCAAGATTTTTCTTAAGTTTCCATCTCCATAAGAAACACTTGGGCCAGCTTTCTCCTCAAATTATGATAGCAAGGATTTATAATTAGTCATGTGTCCCGAGCATCCACTGTCCAAGACTAGAGTATTTCTCCTATTACCCTTTAATTCAGCTTTGTCAACCTCAGTACCAGCATTTTCCATGAGAGCATAATTGACCTCATCATCTGATTCTGATGAATCATCCCAGTTTTTCTTCTTTAAGAACAAGGCTTGTTTCTTCTTAGCTCTGGGTTTTCTGCAGTCAGTTGCAAAATGTCCAATTCCATCACAATTGTAGCATCTTTCCTTTGACTTGTCAAGTTTTCCAGATTTTGATTCCTTCCGATCAGTATTTCTTTTGTTGTTCCTCTTATCAGAGTTTGAGGAACTGGAACCTTTTCTGGAAAATCTTCTCCCTATCTTGAAGTTCTTGTAGACCATCTTCTTGAACCCTTTAACCAATAGAGCAACCATTTGATCTATATCTTTATTATTGTTATGATCACTGTCAGTATCTGATTCATTATCAGTATTTGAGTCATCATCATAGTTTGATGATTCAGTATCTGACTTTGCAATCATAGCTCTTCCTTTGGAGTGAGCTTTTCTCCTAGCTTTCTCCTTTGGCTTCTCTTTAACTTTGAGTTCTACTGGTCTAGACTTAGATCCTTTCCTCTTGCTTCTTTGCTCCATCTCTAGTTCATGAGTTTTCAGTATTCCATAGATCTCTTCTAGAGGTGTGTCATTAAGTTGATAGTTACCCTTTATTGATGTGACCTTAAAATCCCACTTTTCAGGGAGAGCAAGTAGGAACTTCAAGTTTGAGTCCTCCAAATCATACTCTTTGTCGACAAGAGACAAGTCATTCAGAAGCTTCTAAAATCTGTCATAGATCTCAGTTAAGGACTCATTATCTCTTGAGTCAAAGTGCTTGTATTCTTGAGTATATACTGTCCTCCTATTCTTCTTGATAACAGTTATGCCTTGACACTTTACTTCTAAAGCATCCCATATCTCTTTTGTTATCTTACATCCAATAACCCTATTGGACATAGCATTATCAAGACTGATGTGTAAGATGTGTCTGACTTTTGCATCCTTCATAATAGATGAAAGATCCCCAGGAGAATAGTCATTCATGTCTTTGTTAACCATCTTTTCTGGTTCTCCTACAACAGAAACAACTACCTTCATTGGTTTATGAGGACCATCATAAATCCTGCTTAGATATTCAGGATCCGTGGCTTCCAAGCACATAGCCATCCTAACTTTCCAGATTGGATATTTATGTATCTTCAGGATCAGCACCTTGATGGCTTCATATCTACTCATGTTGCTACTTTTCTGTGATGTGGCAGGGGGTGGTGGTTGTGGATTATGTGGTGCTTCTTTGTCTGCCATTAAAGATTGATTTTCAGATCTTAAACTGTTTGTATGTCAACAGCAAGCTCTGATACCAATTTTTAGGTTCATAATCAACTGTAGGGGGTGAATATAGTTTATGCAAACAATTCGACAAAGCTTCAACAAAATCAACAATTTTTACACTAATAGATAAAAAATTATTCAAATGTACTCTCTCGACAGGATAAACAAATATCCTTGAGAGCTGCTTGGTTATGTGAATGATATAATAATGTTCGCAATGCTTATAGCATGAACCTAATATGTGCTTTATATAGAGCACAACTGTAACGCCCTCCAAATCCGTGGTCTAGATTTGGGGGTTACTTGCTAATCACCAAAGTAATACAACCCTGTATAATAATAATTTGAACATATATCTAGAATCTTTTCAGGTTGAGGTATGAAAATAAGAAAAACACACTATCTTTATTACAAACCAAATTTAAAATCTCATAGAACTCTTTTTATTACAAATCATTATCTAAACAAGTTTTGAACTATATTCAATTTTATTCAAACTCACACCACATCTATCTACACTACACCTATTCAGGTAACTCAAAGCTCACTTCTTGTATTGGGATTAGCACTCTTGGTATTAGAAGATCCCGCTACTTGAAATGTTTCTTTACCACGCGAGTCCGGATAGGTTTCATCCTCTTTCTAAACTGAAAACAAATAAGGTGAATAACAACAAAGGGGGTGAGCCATAAATTTCTCAACAAGCCTATAATATATAAACATTGTTATAATAAACTAAATGAACCGGTAATTTGGTTACATCTACAAAGATATAATCTCACAAGAAAAAACAAAGGCCATTATCGGAGAGTATCAATAAACTAAACTGGACACAAGTTTGCACCTATATCTTGCTGATCATCCAGGATATAGTGCAGAACCATACCTTAATATATAGATCCATTCGGGTACCCAGGCTCTACGACCCAACACAAGGATCCGGTTAATTCCCGGTCCTTAGGATCAAGTGTATACCTGATCCTCATCATCACCATCCAGTCCACAGATGAGCAACCGGAACAATCGGTATGCTTTGATGTATCCCAATATTGAAATATATCAGGATATACATATATATATAATATTGGAATACGAATAGAGAATTCAATGAATTAGGAGAAATCAGGAATCGAAATGATATATGAATAAAGGAATAAAAACTGTGTATCAGTGTATGTGAACATGAATTATCAGTGTTTGATAGCGATGAGAATCTGAATAAGAGAAAGTAATTCACTATTCTGAAGTTAGAATAGGGGAAAAACTTGCCTTTTTACGTCACTTACTGCAATTATATCACCATCCTTTATCATTGGCTCGGTCCGCCTTGTTGGCTTTGTCTGTATCAAAGAAAGATACTTATTTAGTCAACTTGTATCTCAATCACGTCTTAAACCGACTTCACGTAGCCCTTATCGTCTACCTACACGTATATAATTGACTCGTATAATAGTTACTAACAATTATGACTCGATTAACCATATAATTCACATAGCAGTAAGTCACATATTCATTCTAAGCTTGAAAATAATTTTTAGAATTAAAATCGACTCGCTATTCGCATTACTGAACAATATATGACTCGTTTCCTAATTTTTGAAATTTATTGGACTTGTCTTTACACGTAATAGGGCATATAAGTACATAAATATCGAAAGTCGACTCGCTTTGAAAAGCAATTAGGATTTATAACTATTTTAAAGAAAACATATCATTTTTCCGAGTCGAAGGGCTTTCATTTTGTTTAAATCGGACGAACGGTTCAATTATTGTTCAATAAATAAGAATAAATCAATTTATTATTCAATATAATTAATTACTCAAAAATAATTGAACCCTAAAATATTTTTAAATCGTTATTTAGGAAAAATCATAATTAAAAATGATGTTTCAATAAATTTTGAAATTAAAATGAATTTATTATGAATTATTGAAAATAATTTGATTAATTATCAAAATAATTAATCATTTTTAAATAATTAATAAATAAATAAATAAATAAATAATTTCCAAATTTAGAAAATATTTTAGAATTATTTATAATATAAATCAATTAATTAAATAATTAATTAATCAATTTATAAAATAAATAAAACTGATTTTTTATAATTAATAAAAATAAAATAAAAATTAAAAATCCAGAAACATTTGTCAGAAAATAATTCTCTGACAAAATGCATCAAAGGCGGGTCAAACAAACAGGTCAAACGGGTCAAAATCCGGGTCAAGAAGAACATGCCGGATTTTGCCCAGAAACCGGCGACCGTAGCAGATTTCGGCCAGCCAAATTCAGGCAAGAAACACAACCGTTTGGTACGGTTTTTGATTCCAGACCATTCCAAATCACTTCCTCTTTCTAATTCAGGCCAAAATCAACCGTAAAACCCCTAGATTTGATTTTCTGATCAAACTGACATAAACTCCGGCCAAACATTGATTTGGCTCATATGTACATGAAACTTTGATTTTAATAGCTTAAAACAAAGCTTGAAACTTCTATAATCTAAGCCCCAACATCTCAGGAACCAAAAATCACATAAACTCAAAAACGTTCAGATCAAAAAATCGGGTATAAACCCTAATAATCGAATTCGATCATACAGGAATCGTTCGTTCAATTAACCTCCATGAATCGATTGCAAACATCACAGAGAAGCTATATCAATTATCAAAATCATCTTATAACCCCAGAATCAAAAAGACCTAAATTAGATATGAACTCTAGAATTCGAAATTGAAAAATAATGAATTAAAATATGAAATTGATATCAGAAACAAATAGAATAGATCAAAACCTTTGATTTGAGTACTTGAACGACTTGATTTGGTGCAAAAAATCGATCAAAATCACCGGTTAATTCTTCGACCCGATTCTGGTAAACCCAACCCGATTTCAGAGAATTTTGTATTTTTCAGTATTTTTGATAATTAATTTTAAATAATTAACTAAAAATTAGGCTATTTATAGTAGTAAAAATAATACCCCCAATTAAAATTAAGGCCATAATTATACATCTATTAAAATTAATTGGCCACTAATTTTATAATTTTTGAGTATTAATTTCTAATTTTTATATACTTAATATATACACTATATATGCCAAAAATTCCCAAAAATTTTGAATAATTCAAAAATGCAAAGAAATGGAATATCTGAAAGTCCCGTAATTTAATAAAAATAAAACTGTGATTTTTGTGGGGTTTTTGACACCCGAATAGGCCCGAAAATGTCATTTTTCACGAAACGAGAAAATTTATAAAATAACTGGATGTTTAGAATAACGTGATGGTACAAGCCATTCTTAAAAATAAGGCCAATTATTTTATTTAGAATATCATCTATTTAAACATAGTTCGGGTCGTATAACTTTTGATACGAAAGCCTTTAACATAAAATAAAATACTCGATAAATACCTGGAAATTACCCTGACGATATGTAACACACTTAACACATAGCAGTTAGGGTTTTATGACTAGTTACACATAAATGACACAATAAAACACATCATTTATCTTTATTGTGATACAATACAGGTGTAATTTCCCAATCGTTACATCGTCCCCCCCCTAATAGGAATCTGTCCTCAGAATCTCGCTAAGAAAATAACTGGGGATACTTTTCTAATATTTCACTCTCAAGTTCCCAGGTTGACTCCTCAGCCATAGGATTTCTCCACAAAACTCGTACTAAAGGTACGGACTTATTTTGCAACACTCTCTCCTGCCGATCTAGAATTCGTATTGGCTGCTCTACATAAGACAAATCAGCTTGAATCCCTATCGGCTCATATTCTATTACATGTCTAGAATCAGGATTATATCTGTAATAACCCCAATTTTTGGAAATTTTTGAAACCCTTATGAATAGTGATTTTGCAGATTATGCTGAATGAGAAAACTTTTCATGCCACACTATGTAGGGGTTCTGTTATTGATCTTCTGGGATATTATTAGTACTCTATGTGGTATATAAGTATATGTAAAGATCGTCAGAATCCAATTCCGAACACTTTGATTTTTCCCGGAAATCCACTAGATACGGAAAGAATTGAGTATAAGGTAACAGGATAAAAAGGATTTAAATTAAAGGATTATAAGAGAGGATCATAAAAGGAATATAATGTATTGAGAAAGGTTAAGGAAACCCAAGTAATAAGATCCCGGGTATGATCCCTCAAACGAGAAACGAGAACGAAAGTTAAGCGAACCGTATAACAGATCAGCGTTCATTAGGCAAACAATTAGAAGCTAATCAAAGGGATTAGTGGGGATGATGTCATCAAACCAATAGGAAGAGGACAAAGGCGGAGGGTGACATCACTTGATGATGTAAGCATGACATGGGGGGGAGGAAGTGTGGTTGAATGATAACCACACAAAATCAAGGTTAATTAGGTAATTAACCTAAAACAAATCAAAATTCAACCAACCAAGCCAAACATTTCATTTTTCACCAAAAAAACACAAAACCCTCCATTTATTCAAGGAAGCTCTCGGCTTCTTTTATCAAAAATGAAGATCCAAGCTCCACCACTTACTATTTGGCAAGGTATTTATCTAAGCTTCCCAATGGATAGTTACATACTTCCTATAAGTTTAAGCTTCTAATTCCAAGCCAATCTTTTTTTATAAATCAAGGAAGAAGATGATGAATAGTACTTTCTTGAAATTATTTTTTGTGTTCTTGATTTCTTTGAAAGAACAAGCTTGTGGGAGGTTAGATTAAGGCTTCCATGGGCATTCCAAGGATCTTTCATGGATTAAAAGCTTCAAGGAAGGTATAACTCTTCATGATCTTAGTTTTAAGTTTTGTTGTTTAGATGATGGGTTAGTATAATGGGTGTGTAATCATGTTTAAAGCTTGTTATGAGTAGTTTAGTTGGTGAGAGGCGTGATTATGGTGTGTTTAGAGATTGGTTGATTTTGTGATATTTTTGGAGTTGGAAATCTTGGTTATTAGTCAATGAACTTAAGTAAACACTTAGTTCATAATTGAGAAATAAGTATGAATTGGTAATATTGATTTGTTGGGGCTGTTGTAGTATGGTATGGATGGAGTTTTGATTGGGTTGTGAATTGGGATTGATTGGTGGTTGAATTGGAATGGTATAAAATTGGGAAATCGCGTAAACATAGCCGTCGTAATGTCTGATTTACTTTAGACTGCTTTTGTTCATAATATTAGGACCCGAGAACTCCCTGCTAGGTTTTGACCATTGCCATGTTTAGATAGTTCATGTTATGAGCTTCGTTTTGATATATGGATCGTTTGATTCCGATGTACGGTTTAGGAGAAACGGCCGTTTTAAGTAACGACGTTTTGCGAACGAATCATTACCCCTTGCCTTACTTTGAAACATAGGTTAAAGACCTTAAAGGACTAATTGAAGTATGAAACAATTATGTAAAGTGGATTAGGCAGTTGGTAAGATACTCGCAAAAGAATCGCCTTAAAACCCTTAGTGGTTAAATTATTAAAAATGGTGGAGCCGAGGGTACTCGAGCAAATTAAGTAAATCGTTAAGCGCGAAAGCGAACGTTAGGACTCTAAATGGTTAAAGTCTAGTTTCTTAAGCGACCGGGGTTTAATTCCGACTTATGTTGTTGTTCATAGGTTATCGGACCCACTCTAAGCTTAAGCCTGTCCGGGAGCACTCAGGAAAGTTTTCTATCCGTTATACTGTTGTTGTGATGTATACACTTGTATATGCATTATCTTGTAATAGATGCATGATGGTTAAATTAGCAAATTCTTGCGATATATTGTAGCATGTGATATGGTACATATGCATGCCTGTTTCGTATCCTTGCCATATATATTTGTTGGTTCAGGTGATAATACCTATGCTTGAGAATAGCGGTAATTTGCATATACCCTTAGTATAGGGACCCAAAGGTGAAAACATTTTCTAAAACCGGGAGTCGAGGATCCCGAGTAGATTTTATATATATATATATATATATATATTTATATATATATGGTTATAGTTTTCAAAACTATTAATCGAATAAGGTTTATTCGATAACTTTATATTATTTAATGAATATTATTTCGAATATTCATTTGAGGGCTTATGACTCAGCTTATTTATTTATTGAATATTATTTCGAATATTCATTCGAGGGCTTATGACTCGGCTTATTTATTTATTGAATATTATTTTGAATATTCATTTGAGGATCTATGACTCCGATTATTTGCTGAGATATATTCTTTATTTTATTAAAAAATAAGGTGTCGATAATCAAACTCACTTTTGATTATTCAAATAAAGATAGTACCTCCGTATAAGTATATCTTTGGTTATTTAATATTCATTTCAAGTATAAGTTTTAAAACTTCTACTTCAATTATTTTTTTAAAGATTATTCTTTATGGGAATATTATTTAAATAATAATATTCAGATATTTTCTAATATATTGGGACTGATTCATTTTGTTAAATCAGCATCACTCCAAACATTCTCAAAAATGTTTTGCGAGTCTTCAAAATGATTTTTAAAAGTTAGAGCGGATCCCAAAACTCATTTTTATATTTAAGATCCTCCTTTCGAAGGGGATTTAAATACTCGCTCAAAATCTGAGGGATCCGGCTCTGTGGTGTGTTTTATATTCGCAACAAGGTTGCTGTCTTGATAAAAGAATTTTGATTACTTACCCAACACTCGGGAAGTAAAATTCTTGGAACAAGTTAATCCATTAACAGGCATCGCCTGGGAAATATTGGTGAGTTTTCCTTTCCAACTAGATACGACTTCTTGGTGGAGCCGTATCAACAAGTTTCTACTTGGGGAAAGGGGGGACGAGCTTTACGTTTCAGAGTCATGGATTTCATCTGAACTAGGAGTGGCGTAAGTGGTCGAGTAGCGCCGGCCCAGCCTTATTATATTGGCCCATAATGGCCTGGAAGTTCCGCTAAGACGGTCCATTCCTTAGGAGTTCAGTGTTCGGTTGACAAGTAAATCTGACAGGTTCTCCTCTACATATAGAAAATGGTGGGGTTACACTACTATGACTGATCATCGTAAGTGGTCTTCCTGGCACGGCAAACTCCCGTAATGAGTTCATCATCCAATTGGATATTTCTGCAACACTACCCAGAGCACTTCGATAGAAAGGCTACGGTTGGGCGATTGTTGAGTGTTGGCAGGGTCAAGTTTTCAAAATGATGTTTGCATCAAATGAAGTATCTTATAACTTTATTTTATTTTGATGATATTTTAAAGATTGAATCTATTCAAGTATTATCTTGTAGTCTCATCTATGTGATGAACTTTTGAACTAATTATAACTTGAACGGTGGTAGTTCAAGTAGTATTTGGAAAAAGATATAAGTATATTGGAGTATCTTGTAACTTCATCTTTTAAACTTATATCTAGTAAATGATTATCTTATGCATGTCAAAGATTTTCAGAAAAATGTTGAGACAAGGTTAGATATATGAGATCACCTTGCAACGATAGTTTTATACAGTTATAAACTGGAACTCTGTGTATATTATGCATGGAAGAGGACTTCCAAGATTTTGAAAAGTATATATGTATATATACTGAATATTTTGCGACTTCATCGCATTAAGATATCAAACTTGGTTCATTTCTTTTGACCAAGACTTTCATGAGTACTATGAGAAGGCTCATATACTGTAAATCATTATACATATTATTTTGGTGGGCTTGTAGCTCACCCTTGCTTTCTTCTTTCATCACACAACAACAGATAGAAAAGATGAACAGGACCAAGCTCCCAATTCGCAGCGGATAGGAAACGTTCCGCATTTTCCTATAGGCATTGATGTCGCTGTAGCTGAGGTAGGAACTACCAATAGGCTAGGCTTCAACTTTTAATGTACCAGATTTATGTATATTTATGAATTGTAATAATGGCAAAGAAATGTAAATTTATTCAGAAACCCTTTTAAGGTGTATTGGCATATAATTATGGAATAAAATGACTTGTGATTATTTTTGGATATTCATCTCTGAGACTATAACTTATGGTAGGTGTGTTTATTGTGGGGTCACAGTACAGAGTAGTTGATTATTTATTAAGACTGGGTGTTATTAAGGGAAATGGAACTCGTGACAGCCCGGATCCCCGACCCCGGATTTGGGGGTGTTACAGAAATGGTATCAGAGCTAAGCGTTATAAACCTCAGAGATGAAGTGACGTTAAGATAATAAGTTCACTAAGATAAATAAGAACTCTTTCCAAGTTCATAGTCGGACTACCTAATGTAGTACTGACAGTTAAAACCCTTATGGGAACCCTTATAAATATCGTGATAGAAGCGTAGTTCGTTATCGTAGATGGTAGCGGGACTCCGAACCCTGAGGTTGAGGAGCAACAGCGCGATGATATTTTATTACTAATTGGAGATCGGATTGTGGATCCGATAGAGCGTCTTAACGCAGGACCGGATGATGTTGATATTGAGGATGTAGCGGTTGAGGATGTTGTCCTAGAAGGGATTGTTGCTGAGGAGGATCCCGTGAAGGATCCTGACAAGAATGAATAAAGGACGACTGAGGAATCGATGACCATGGTTAGGGCAACTCCCAGAGGTAGGATTGGCCGGTCACTACCAGAGGTTCGTTCAAGTTTGTAAAGATAGTAGCCCCTTTAACGCGGCTTACTCGTAAGACTGAGAAGTTCGAATGGACAGAGAAATGCGAGAACAACTTTTAAGAACCGAAGCAAAGGTTGGTGACGTTCCCTATGTTGGCATTGCCGGATGGAAAATGAGATTTTGTGAAGTGTAGTGACGCTTCGCATAAGGAATTAGGGTGCTTCTTATACAACACAGCAAGGTAATCGCGTACGCGTCAAGACAATTAAGGGAATATAAAATTCGATATCCCCACCCATGAGCTTGGGCTCGTGGCAATAGTTTTTCCCTAAAGATGGGAGGCACTACTGGTATGGAGAAAAGTGCGAGATTTACACAAGCCATAAGTGCTCTAGTACATTTTCACGCAGAAAGAACTCAACATGCGCTAAATGAGGTGGTTAGAGCTAATCAAGAATTATGATTGGGAGATTCTTTATCATTCAGGGAAAGCAAATGGGGTGGCTGATGCCCTTAGTAAAAAGGAGAGACTCAAGATAATAATGTCTTTGGGAGAGTTTATAAGAGATTTTGAGAAAATGGAAATAGAAGTGAAGGTAACCGGAGCCGGTACCGAAAAGCTGTTTGAGATTGCAATACAGACCGAATTTTTGGAAAAGAACATATTGTGCCAGAAAAAGTGATGAATGAAGGCTGAGAGTCAATGACTGGAGAAGAGATCCATACCGAGAAAGATGATAAGGGGATAGTGAGGTGTTCCTACAGAAATTGGGTTCCAAAAGTTCAAGAGCTTAAGGATGAGAACTTAGATGAGAGCCATAGTTTGAGGAATAAGATTTAGGGCAAACCCTGAATGTGATAGTCAGGGAGGTTGCCATCAAGAAAGAAAGAACCCATAACATAATAGAGTGGAAAACAAGGTTTTTAATGTATAAGATAACCCCGATTATGGGAGAAGGTTGAAACATTTCATACTAAGGAAACAGAAAGTCGAGTAAGGAAAGGAGACCCGAGACGGTACTCCTATACGGCAATTTATGGACCTGTCTAGACAGAACTTAGACTATTATCCCCAACCACCACCTTGAGGAAACAATGCGGTAGGAAATTCTTTCAGGACCTGTAAGTCTCTAAGCTCTCAGAGTTCCAAGGAACAGGTTGACCTAGTCGAGGCAAGAGCCTGGCTAAAGGAAATAGAGGAATCATTTGAGATTCTGAATGATTGACGAATCATAAAAGACTGTTTTTGTCACTTACCCTCCTAAGAGAGAGACCACCCGCTGGTGAAAGGCCAAGGAAGGCACGAAGCAAGATAATAAACTGATTTAAGTTCAGTCAATTGTTTTCGGGAAAGTAATTCCCAAAGATAAGGAGATAGTGTAAAAGCTTTGGAGCTAGAACAAAAGCGGATGAGTATGATGAATTATGAATCTAAGTTGTAAAAGTTGTCAAGATTCGTTCTGAGGACACGAATCCAGAATGACGGGATGTTTGAAATCAATACTTATGTTGTGTTGGTTCATGAAATAAGGATAAGAGAAAGGAAAATAAAAAGAAACTGAAGTGGAAAGGAATATAAAGGCAATAGAGTTTGAGGTATGATAAGGGAGTTGGGTATGAGGAAACCCTAAAGACTCGTAGCAATAGAAATAGAAAAGTATGCATTCGTCAGGATGAGGGTGATTCACCATGAGTTAAAATTGATGGTTGAGGGCATAAGAGATACATATATTTTATCCCCTATAAGTTGGGAGGATTCGAGGAAACCTTGAGATAATTCGAAGGATAAATAATGAGACGCGGATAGACTGAGGAGACAAGAAAGTAAGAAATTAAGAAAATTGGATGAAGGAAGTGACCTTCAAGAAGGTGAAGTGTAAGACCGGTGGCATGATACCCAGAAAGGGAGATGCCATATATGAAAGATATCCCAACATTGAGGTGACTGTTGAGATAAACAACAAAAGTAAATAAGGAATTATTAAGAAGAGGTTCACGTTGAACACGACCAATATCTTCCAGAACATCCTTGTTATCATTACCAAATTAGGCAAGAAAAGCTGATAACCATTTTTATCTTTTGGAGGCCATGTGGATTGACCTTAACTTGAATAAGGATGCTATTGTGAAATTCGGTATAGACTATCGAGGTGGAAATGATTGAATAAGATACCCTTATCAGGGATATATGACTTGATTTATCCATGGAAGGATGCATGTACCTTTTTAAAGGTGGAATTAAGGATAGAACATCGGTAACTTAAAACGAATCCTAGGGGAATGCATAAAGGTTGGCATTTCACCCTTAATAGGTATATCACGAGTTTTGACAGTATGAATTGGAAAGGATTAAGGTAATAACAACCTTTAAGGATTAGTGGAGAAATTTTTCAGAAGTATGTAGACAATGATTCTGGTATTAATAAATGGTATCTTGATATGCCCTGTATCTAGGGAATTCATGAGGAACGATTCAAGGATAACCTTAGAGGTTTTACAAGGAGAAAGGTAATATTCAAAATTCTCAAGAATAGAAATTATGATAAAGGAAATATGACGTAATTATAATGATGCCAAGTGGGGCACGTGTTAAACCACGAGAAGGTATGGATCGAACCAGTAATGGTCGAAATTGTTCAGGGCAACTAAGACTTAGGATAAAAGATGTTCTAATTATGATTGAGAGTCAGTCATGGCAGTGATTAACCTCTAAAGACTGAGACAATAACTTATGGAAAAATGGTGATTTTTTTTTACTCGTCAGATTTTAAGGAAAACATCTTCACATAAGCTGTGATTGAAATAAGGTAGAAAATTTATTTGAAGGTGGTTAAAATGACATTGACTGTAAGGAAATTTTACTATCAGGAAATGCCAAAGAGGTGGCCGACACTTTAAAGGTAAGAGGATAATTATAGGCGCTTGTGCCAAAGGAATACAGTGATGATGGTTAAAGCTATACAGATTGTATTATGGTTTGGAATATTGACATTCCTTCTGATGACTGTGCAATACCCAACCGTAATAGTAGTTGGTAAAGGTTTAATTCGTGTAATCGCCATGAGCGGGCTATCTATCTCAGAAGATACTATCTTGAGATAAGTCAGGACCATGTTTCAAAAAGGACTAGACGAACCCTTGAGTTAAGTCTTCTATTTAAGGCATACGATTAAGAATGGTATTAACCTGCTATCATTGCTTTGATTGAAACTCTTCTGCAATTTTATATGCTTCATGTCATGAAAGTATGTCAGAGTTTGGAGTGTTCTTCATGAATCATGAAAGGTGATTATGTTAACTCCTTAGAGGAATTTGATACGACAGTTATGGACTCCGTATGGTTAGCTATTAAGATTCCAAGGAAAATGAATGACGATAGTAGGTCAGTGGTGGACCATAGTAATGCAGCAACGATTCTTTGAATAATGAGCCGATTACAACCGTGAGAGTTGTAGTGTAATGGATGTTGAGATTGGGTACCCCTAATCGGGTTGTGTTGATGTATAAGTTGTCGTTGAATAGATTGGTTAAGTAGATTATCTACCTATTAAATATTTATTCCTTCTTATCAATAGAGAGTCGTATTACTATACGAGGAAGGTTGCGATGCTAGCATAGAATTCTAGTAACGATGATGTCTAGAATGAGATCCCAGATTCGATTTTCAATGTCGAGGGAGTTTCAAAGGTGATTGTGTATAAACTCGAGGAAGAGCATGGGTCCATAGAATGATGGACGGAATAGCAAAAATATTTAGGCATGTGAAATACGATGCTATAATACTTGATGTTGATATAAATACATATATGTTTTGTTCTCCTATGACAAACCTCTATAGTTCAGAGGTAGATTCCAAGCCAGATATTTTATGGCAATATTTTTTTTACATATATACAATTCTCTTCAGTTCGTTCTTTTCTCTTCTTTTCATTTCAAGTAAGCTGAGAAGAACAACCCTTCCAGAAGGGGAGGTATTGCTGAATGACTATCTATCTTTGTGATAGAAGCCTAGTAGGATACCATCTATTGTTTAGTTGCTTGTCAAGTACTAAAGGCTGGCCACCTTCTGTACTAACTATGCGATATAACAAGTGTTCATGATCATAGTGATCTCTCAACGAATTCCTTTACTTCTATATGATTGATCAAACTTTGGGAAATAGAAACAGCTGAAAAAGGAGTAATAAAGTTGTGGTGGTATTCGGAATGGAAACACATTCGTGATACTAAGGTTGACGTGGTTATTAAAAGGTTATAGAACGCTAACGAGCAAAAGTATAACCAGTATAATATTAGGAACGGAAGGTAGTAGAGATTACGAACTCGAAAAGAATGGGTATTGAGAAGCAAAAGCTCTAATGCTAAAAGCTATAATGAGAGTCTGTGCAATAGACTTGAAAGAAATTGGAATGATCACTTAACACGGATTGAGTTTTCTTACGACAATAGATCATATGTCAGTATTGAGGTATCGCCTTATGAGATCCTTGAGGGAAGACAATGTCAATCTCCCTTATGTTAGGATGAAGTTGTAGAGCGCAAGATGCTCGGACCCGCAGTAGTCCAAAGGACCAGGGATATAATAGATCTAATCAGAGGACGGCTGGTAGTAACCCAAGATGGACATAAGAGGTATGCTGATTTGACTCAAAAGGACAAAGAGTATGAAATAGGGGACCTAGTAATGTTATAGGTATCCCTTGGAAAGGATTGATGAGGTTCGGAAAGAAAGGAAAGCTAAGTCTACAATTTGTTGGACCCTTGGATATATTAAGACGTTTTGGGAAGTTAGCATATGAGCTAGCCCTACCCCCGAACATGTAGCAAGTCATAACGTGTTCCACGTATCAATGTTAAGGAAGTATAATTCGGATGCCAGATAAATAGGGGCATATGAGCGCATAGACACGCAACCCGACGTAACCTATATGGAGCAACCAGGAAGGGTTATAGAGTAAAAAGGAACAAGTGTTTAGGAGAAGGGTTATCAAACTATTCAGAGTTTGATGGAAGAACCACAATGTGGGAAAATTTACTCGAGAGTTAGAAAGTGCAATGTTAAGAAAGTATCCATATTCATTTTCTATCTGATTCCGGACGGAATCCTTTTAAGGAGGGGAGACTGTAATAACCCCAATTTTTGGAAATTTTTGAAACCCTTATGAATAGTGATTTTGCAGATTATGCTGAATGAGAAAACTTTTCATGCCACACTATGTAGGGGTTCTGTTATTGATCTTCTGGGATATTATTAGTACTCTATGTGGTATATAAGTGTATGTAAAGATCGTCAGAATCCAATTCCGAACACTTTGATTTTTCCCGGAAATCCACTAGATACGGAAAGAATTGAGTATAAGGTAACAGGATAAAAAGGATTTAAATTAAAGGATTATAAGAGAGGATCATAAAAGGAATATAATGTATTGAGAAAGGTTAAGGAAACCCAAGTAATAAGATCCCGGGTATGATCCCTCAAACGAGAAACGAGAACGAAAGTTAAGCGAACCGTATAACAGATCAGCGTTCATTAGGCAAACAATTAGAAGCTAATCAAAGGGATTAGTGGGGATGATGTCATCAAACCAATAGGAAGAGGACAAAGGCGGAGGGTGACATCACTTGATGATGTAAGCATGACATGGGGGGGAGGAAGTGTGGTTGAATGATAACCACACAAAATCAAGGTTAATTAGGTAATTAACCTAAAACAAATCAAAATTCAACCAACCAAGCCAAACATTCATTTTTCACCAAAAAAACACAAAACCCTCCATTTATTCAAGGAAGCTCTCGGCTTCTTTTATCAAAAATGAAGATCCAAGCTCCACCACTTACTATTTGGCAAGGTATTTATCTAAGCTTCCCCATGGATAGTTACATACTTCTTATAAGTTTAAGCTTCTAATTCCAAGCCAATCTTTTTTTATAAATCAAGGAAGAAGATGGTGAATAGTACTTTCTTGAAATTAATTTTTGTGTTCTTGATTTCTTTGAAAGAACAAGCTTGTAGGAGGTTATATTAAGGCTTCCATGGGCATTCCAAGGATCTTTCATGGATTAAAAGCTTCAAGGAAGGTATAACTCTTCATGATCTTAGTTTTAAGTTTTGTTGTTTAGATGATGGGTTAGTATAATGGGTGTGTAATCATGTTTAAAGCTTGTTATGAGTAGTTTAGTTGGTGAGAGGCATGATTATGGTGTGTTTAGAGATTGGTTGATTTTGTGATATTTTTGGAGTTGGAAATCTTGGTTATTAGTCAATGAACTTAAGTAAACTCTTAGTTCATAATTGAGAAATAAGTATGAATTGGTAATATTGATTTGTTGGGGCTTTTGTAGTATGGTATGGATGGAGTTTTGATTGGTTTGTGAATTGGGATTGATTGGTGGTTGAATTGGAATGGTATAAAATTGGGAAATCGCGTAAACATAGCCGTCGTAATGTCCGATTTACTTTAGACTGCTTTTGTTCATAACATTAGGACCCGAGAACTCCCTGCTAGGTTTTGACCATTTCCATGTTTAGATAGTTCATGTTACGAGCTTCGTTTTGATATATGGATCGTTTGATTCCGATGTACGGTTTAGGAGAAACGGCCGTTTTAAGTAACGACGTTTTGCGAATGAATCATTACCCCTTGCCTTACTTTGAAACATAGGTTAAAGACCTTAAAGGACTAATTAAAGTATGAAACAATTATGTAAAGTGGATTAGGCAGTTGGTAAGATACTCGCGAAAGAATCGCCTTAAAACCCTTAGCGGTTAAATTATTAAAAATAGTGGAGCCGAGGGTACTCGAGCGACTTAAGTAAATCGTTAAGCGCGAAAGCGAACGTTAGGACTCTAAATGGTTAAAGTCTAGTTTCTTAAGCGACCGGGGTTTAATTCCGACTTATGTTGTTGTTCATAGGTTATCGGACCCACTCTAAGCTTAAGCCTGTCCGGGAGCACTCAGGCAAGTTTTCTATCCGTTATACTGTTGTTGTGATGTATACACTTGTATATGCATTATCTTGTGATAGATGCATGATGGTTAAATTAGCAAATTCTTGCGATATATTGTAGCATGTGATATGGTACATATGCATGCCTGTTTCTTATTCTTTCCATATATATTTGTTGGTTCAGGTGATAATACCTATGCTTGAGAATAGCGGTAATTTGCATATACCCTTAGTATAGGGACCCAAAGGTGAAAACATTTTCTAAAACCGGGAGTCGAGGATCCCGAGTAGATTTTATATATATATATATATATATATATTTATATATATATATATGGTTATAGTTTTCAAAACTATTAATCAAATAAGGTTTATTCGATAACTTTATATTATTTAATTAATATTATTTCGAATATTCATTCGAGGGCTTATGACTCAGCTTATTTATTTATTGAATATTATTTCGAATATTCATTCGAGGGCTTATGACTCAGCTTATTTATTTATTGAATATTATTTTGAATATTCATTTGAGGATCTATGACTCCGATTATTTGCTGAGATATATTCTTTATTTTATTAAAAAATAAGGTGTCGATAATCAAACTCACTTTTGATTATTCAAATAAAGATTGTACCTTCGTATAAGTATATCTTTGGTTATTTAATATTCATTTCAAGTATAAGTTTTAAAACTTCTACTTCAATTATTTTTATAAAGATTATTCTTTATGGGAATATTATTTAAATAATAATATTCAGATATTTTCTAATATATTAGGACTGATTCATTTTGTTAAATCAGCATCACTCCGAACATTCTCAAAAATGTTTTGCGAGTCTTCAAAATGATTTTTAAAAGTTAGAGCGGATCCCAAAACTCATTTTTATATTTAAGATCCTCCTTTCGAAGGGGATTTAAATACTCGCTCAAAACCTGAGGGATCCGGCTCTGTGGTGTGTTTTATATTCGCAACAAGGTTGTTGTCTTGATAAAAGATTTTGATTACTTACCCAACACTCGGGAAGTAAAATTCTTGGAACAAGTTAATCCATTAACAGGCATCGCCTGGGAAATATCGGTTAGTTTTCCTTTCCAGCTAGATACGACTTCTTGGTGGAGCCGTATCAACAAGTTTCTACTTGGGAAAGGGGGACGAGCTTTACGTTTCAGAGTCATGGATTTCATCTGAACTAGGAGTGGCGTAAGTGGTCGAGTAGCGCCGGCCCAGCCTTATTATATTGGCCCATAATGGCCTGGAAGTTCCGCTAAGATGGTCCATTCCTTAGGAGTTCAGTGTTCGGTTGACAAGTATATCCGACAGGTTCTCCTCTACATGTAGAAAATGGTGGGGTTGCACTACTACGACTGATCATCGTAAGTGGTCTTCCTGGCGCGGCAAACTCCCATAATGAGTTCATCATCCAATTGGATATTTCTGCAACACTACCCAGAGCACTTCGATAGAAAGGCTACGGTTGGGCGATTGTTGAGTGTTGGCAGGGTCAAGTTTTCAAAATGATGTTTGCATCAAATGAAGTATCTTATAACTTCATTTTATTTTGATGATATTTTAAAGATTGAATCTATTCAAGTATTATCTTGTAGTCTCATCTATGTGATGAACTTTTGAACTAATTATAACTTGAACGGTGGTAGTTCAAGTAGTATTTGGAAAAAGATATAAGTATATTGGAGTATCTTGTAACTTCATCTTTTAAACTTATATCTAGTAAATGATTATCTTATTCATGTCAAAGATTTTCAGAAAAACGTTGAGACAAGGTTAGATATATGAGATCACCTTGCAATGATAGTTTTATACAGTTATAAACTGGAACTCTGTGTATATTATGCATGGAAGAGGACTTCCAAGATTTTGAAAAGTATATATGTATATATACTGAATATTTTGCGACTTCATCGCATTAAGATATCAAACTTGGTTCATTTCTTTTGACCAAGACTTTCATGAGTACTATGAGAAGGCTCATATATTGTAAATCATTATACATATTATTTTGGTGGGCTTGTTGCTCACCCTTGCTTTCTGCTTTCATCACACAACAACACATAGAAAAGATGAACAGGACCAAGCTCCCAATTCGCGAGTGGATAGGAAACGTTCCGCAGTTTCCTATAGGCATTGATGTCGCTGTAGCTGAGGTAGGAACTACCAATAGGTTAGGCTTCAACTTTTAATGTACCAGATTTATGTATATTTATGAATTGTAATAATGGCAAAGAAATGTAAATTTATTCAGAAACCCTTTTAAGGTGTATTGGCATATAATTGTGGAATAAAACGACTTGTGATTATTTTTGGATATTCATCTCTGAGACTATAACTTGTGGTGTGTGTGTTTATTGTGGGGTCACAGTACAGAGTAGTTGATTATTTATTAAGATTGGGTGTTATTAAGGGAAATGGAACTCGTGACAGCCCGGATCCCCGACCCCGGATTTGGGGGTGTTACAATATCTCTTAAGCAGTAACACATGGAATGTAATAACTCGAAATTTTGAGACCTTGTAAAACGTTTAATGAATAATAACCCTGACGGACGGGAAAAACTTTTGAGCCCACACTATGTAGTACATGAGAAAATGAGTTTCGGAGTTGATATTACGATTATACGTACCAAATGAGTGTATGTAAACGCTATTAGTTTTCGAAGAAAACGAACTTTGAAAAACGACCGTATTTACGACTCATCGAGGATTTTGGGAATCATAATATAATTGCAAGATTAAAACCCTACGGAATTATATTCAAGTATGATAATTCAAAATATAAGGAATAAGTACGAAAGGAATTATGTCGCGAATCATTTACGAGTAAGTATTACGAAAATGTTTAAGCAACCGAGCGAACGCGTAAACGATTAAATAAACGAAATGCACTAACTAAACCATGGTAAGAAAGTAACCATGGTTAATTTATCAAATATTAAGCTAACAATAGGATGATCAAGCAAGCTAGTCAAAATAGTGTGCTAAGTAACCTAACACATGTAGTTAGCTTGTAACCTAGCAAGCTACTTGGATTTTGTCCCCAAGATTTGTAACAAGGAATAAACCTAGAATGCTATACTAGGAAGAATAAAAATCAAGGAAATATATCACCCCCATTTTGTAGAAGCAACAAAGAGAAGCAAGCATAAATACCCCTCACCCCTTCATTGCTTACATTCGGCCTTCAAGAAAAAAAGGGAGAAATCCAAATTCAAATCTCAAAATCTAGCCATGGTAAAATCATCCCATTAATTCTCAAGCTTCCTAGCAATCAAACTAAGGTAAGAAAATTCTTTCATCTCTTTTTATCAAGGTTTGATGGGTGAAATAAAATCAAGAAAGTCACTAGTGAATACTATGAATAGCAACTCCTCTTTGGTTTCTTGATTTCAATGGTGGTTTTAGGTTCCAAAAATCATACCAAGCACTTCCAAGCCTCCACCATCCTCAATAAAACATCTCAAGCTTTCAATAAAGGTAAAAATATTTGTCCCAACTTTATTTAAGTTTCATTTTTAAGATCCATTTAGTATGTGGTATAAACCTAATTTTAGAAGTGGTAGTGATAGAATCTTGATATTTAAATTAAGTATATTTAAGGTTTATTGTTGTTGCCTCAAGAACATGATGCTCTTGAGAGGAGTTTGTGTGTTTGATGATGAAATGATGATTGTTGGTGGTTCTGTTAAGAGTTAGGGCGTAAATGAAACCATGATCGTAAACATAACTCCATTAAAACCAACAAATCATAACTTTAAGTTTCTGCAGAAAGTCCTGAGATTTTAAAATGTAGTTTCTTGAAAAAAAACCCTATATTATGATAGACAATGTTTTAAGGATCGTTTAGGCTCTTAAATCGATTGATTCCGATTTACGGATCAAAAGTTATGGTCGTTTTACTAAAAGTGATTTACGCGACAAAAACTGCTACGAATTACGAACTTTGAAAATATAAAGAATCGAATTAAAAGTGTTCATAAATCATGAAATTTTTACAGAGAGTAACATATTGAGTTTTCCAACTTCCATAAAAATTTTAAGTGAAAATAATAATGTCTCAATTTTATAAAAATATCGGAGCCGAGACCGCGCGATTAGAAACCGTAGAATCCATAAGCGGAGCCGACGGCGATAATGGGAATGAACCTAAGATACTTATAAAATAAAGCGACCATAATGTGAATAATCACTTAAAGGAATAATAAGGGTAGTATAAGTTGAGAGGGTGCATAATAAGTAGCACATGAGTGCGAGTCGCCGTAAATTAGAACAGGACCTAACGAAATGAATTATGTTTATGGTTATAGATTTCCGAGCGGAACCTAGAGCATCCTCCACCTCGAGATACCCAGGAAAGTTTGTGAACCCAACTCCATTTACTGTTGTGTTGTGAAAGGATTGTTATATTATCATTGTATAAATACCATGCTTGCCATGATACGTAGTTGTTGAATTTTCGCATAATGTAGCGATGTTGTACGATAAGTATATATCGTGAAATGTTTATTTCGCTATAAGCGTGACGTATTATAATAAGACCGAGAGTCGGTCGGGATTTCAAGATAAAAACCCGGGAATCATTCTGGTGATATTATAGGACGATTATAAGTCCATAGTAGTACGTTTTAAAGGGACTCAACGTCCACTTATGAAACATTAAAATACCTTGAACTTTTATTAAAACGATTTCCAAAGATCGTATTCCCTCAACTATACTTTATCGTTCGGACAAGAATTATTTATCTACTAATCATTTATTATAGGAGAAGTATTCTCCAATGCTTATTTATTTCAAACCTGATTAATCATTAAGGATTATTAATTACGTAGACATAAATTAGTTGAGGAATATTATTTCAAATATTATTTTGAAGAGTAAACTTATTCAAGGTTTAATTATTTATTGAATATCGTTTAATTATTTATTATTCATTAAAGGGTTTATTATTGATTTAAAAATCATAGATCCTGATTTAAAACATACTTTCTGATTTCGGAAAAATCATTCGAGTAATTTCATATCGTCGGGGAATATTACCCCGACTTATTTAATATTTTGAATATAGTTTCAAGGAGAAACTTTTCCCCCTTATTTAATTATCCGTTGACAACGGTCAACTCACATCCTTAGTACTTCCTCCGAAAACTTTCGGAAGTACATATATATATATATATGAAGTAAAGCTATGCCTATCAACAAGCAAAATGCTTGGGGGAACTTCGATGTGGTTCGAATTCTCGAGATATGATAGGATTTCCTAAAGGACAAGGGAGGGGTAGGATCCAAGTACTTCGTGTATTGGATAGACTACTGGTACCGTAGGAGATGGTATAATATGTACCTAAGGACCTGGGAAGTGTGTGTATACCCGAAATGGGACACGTAGCCCGAATGCGGCCAGGGTGATAATCGGGATACGAAGGTGTCGTCCTTCTACTAGTAGAAAAGGTTACTTTTATTGCAGTACGACTGATCATCATATGCGGTGGCTCCAACGAATGTCCTAATTCTTCCAATTGGAATTGTGATGTAATACCGTAACCCAAGCCTAGGTGCTGGGATTACTATTAAGGTATTCGCAGGATATTAAAATCCCATAAAAGAATTGTTTTCATAAGAAGGTGTGTATCACCAAGGAAAACTATTTTCGAATAAAACATAATTATCATATATGATGTTTTACATAAGTTATCATACAGTCATTTTCATACTGTACATTATTACGCTGGGCATTATAGCTCACACTTGTTTTCTTAAATTGACACAACACAACAGTGAATCAAGATGCCTGCCATGAGAACCACAGCCAGGAAACGGGTAGGAAATGGCCAGTTGTTCCGTAGATTGTTTGGTGCTGTACCACAGGTAGTTCGAATAAGCTGGATTAGTTTTCAGTTGTCTTTAGTTCGGCTTATTTATAAGTATGACTTATGTAAGGTAATAAAGAAGAAACGTATATTTGGCCGACAGAGTAGCCTTACTTAAAGGTTACTCCCCGGTAAGACTAAATTACTTTTGGATTGTAATAATTATCACTTAATGGTTGAAAGTACTCTAGATATGATGGTTCATTTCCAAGATAATAACCTGTAAATGTGTGTGTGATAAGTGTGGGGTCGTGAAGTGTGAGTACTTATATATTGTAGTGTGAGTTGTGTTGTTGTAATAGTTTAGATGGCGTGGCCTCTGAGATTCCTGACCCCGGATTTTGGGGCACCGCATAGAACACATTGTGAATATGTTGCATATGAGGCAGTAAGGCTAACATGTATGTAACTTTCCCGACCTTCTTCAAAATTTCAAATGGACCAACATAGCGGGGCTTTAGTTTACCCTTGTTGCCAAATCTGATTAATCATTTCCATGGTGATACTTTCAGTAACACATGCTCTCCTTATTGGTATTATATATCCTTCCTAACTTGATCTGCATATTTGCGTTGTCGATTTTGTGCTACCTCAAGTCGCTTTCTAATAAGCTCTACCTTTTCCTTAGTCTGCTGAATCAACTCTGGACCTAGAATTTTGCGTTCTCCAACTTCATCCCAATATACAGGTAATCTGCATTTTCTTCCGTATAAAGCTTCATAAGGTGGTATTCCAATAATTGCATGATAGCTATTGTTGTAAGAAAATTCTACTAATGGCAAATGCTCGTCCCAACTGCCTTCAAAATCAATTGTACATGCCCGTAACATATCCTCAATTATTTGAATCATCCTTTCACTTTGTCCGTCCATTTGTAGATGATAAGCAGTACTCATATTTAACTTAGTACCAAGGCATTCCTGAAACTGTCTCCAAAATCTTGAATTGAAACGTGGATCTCGATCAGATACAATGGATACAGGAACTCCATGTCACATCACAATTTCTTTGAGATATAAGTGCACTAACTTGTCGAGAAAAAATCTTTCGTTGATTGGAAAAAAATGTGCTGACTTTGTCAGTCTGTCGATAATCACCCAAATTGCATCATGGTTTGCTCTGGTTCATGGAAGTCCTATCACAAAATCCATTGCTAGATGTTCCCATTTCCATTCTGGAATATCCGGTGATTGTAATAATCTATTTGGAAGTTGGTATTCTGCTTTGACTCGTTATCACGTATAGCATTTACTTACCCATTCCGCTATTTCTTTCTTCATGTCTGGCTACCAGAAGTTTTCATTCAGATCTCGATACATCTTTGTGCTTCCTGGATGTATGGAATATCTTGAGTTGTGAGCGTCCCTTGGGATTTCTTCTTTCAATTCTGGTACATTAGGTATCCAGAGTCTTGATGAAAATCATAGAATTCCTTTATCATCTTTCTGACTTGTGATTTCTTCTCCTGTTAAATTGTCGTCTTCTTGACTCATTACTTCTTCTTGACATCTTCGAATCTTTTCCAACAATTCTGGCTGAAATGTCATCGCATAGTTCATTTTAGTGGATTTTCCTGGATTACAAACTTTAATCTCTATTTCCGGCTTAGCGCATCTGCCACGACGTTTGCTTTTCCTGGGTAATAGTTGATTGTAACATCATAATCCTTGATCAATTCTAGCCATCTTTGATGTCTCAAGTTGAGTTCCTTCTGCATAAAGATATACTTTAGACTTTTATGATCTGTGTAAATTTCACACTTTTCACCATAAAGATAATGTCTCCAAAGTTTCAGTACAAACACGATTGCTGCTAGTTTCAGATCATGTGTAGAATATTTATGTTCATGAGGTTTCAGTTTTCTAGAAGCATATGCAATTACGCTATCATGCTGCATCAGTACACACCCAATTCCTCGATAAGAAGCATCACTATAAATAACAAAATCTCCTTGCTCGTTGGGTAGCACAAGTACAAGTACTGTCACCAATCGGTTCTTTAACTTTTGAAAACTTTCTTCACACTTTTCATTCCATATGAACCTTTCATTTTTCGAGTCAACTTGGTTAGTGGCGTAGCTATCTTCGCAAAATTCTTAATAAATCTTCTATAATAACCTGCCAATCCCAAGAAACTCTTGACTTATGTCGGTGTCTTTGGTCTCTCCCAATTCAATACGGCTTCAATCTTTGCTGGATCAACTTTAATTCTTCAATGCTGATAACATGGCCTAGAAATTGTAGTTCTTTTTACCAGAATTCACATTTCAAAAACTTCGCGTAAAGCTGTTCTTCTCTTAAGATTTCCAAAGCCATCCTTAACTGCTCGACATGTTCTTCTTTGGTTTTCGAGTAAATCAAGATGTTATCAATAAATACAATCACAAATTTATCCAAGTACTTCTTGATTATGCTATTCATCAAATCCATGAACGCTGATGGTGCATTAGTTAAACCGAACGCCATAACAAGGAATTCATAATATCCATATCTGGTACGAAAAGCAGTCTTGGGAATGTCTTCGGCCTTGATCTTCAGTTGGTGGTATCCCGACCTCAAATCTATCTTGGAAAACCATGCGGCTCCCTTTAGATGATCAAATAAATTATCGATATGTGGTAGAGGATATTTATTTTTGATAGGCAACTTATTCAATTCACGATAATTGATACATAGTCGCATACTGCAGTCTTTCTTCTTCACAAATAATACCGGTGCACCCCTTGGGGATACACTGGATCTAATAATTCCTTAATTCAGAAGATCTTGCAATTGTATGTTGTTAATTCTTTCATTTCAACCGGTGACATTCGATACAGAGCTTTCGAAACTGGTTCTGTACCTGGTGCTAAATCAATAGTAAATTCAATTTCTCAATTCTGCGATAATCCTTGAAGTTCATCTGAAAAGACATCAGGAAATTCACATACAACGGGAATATTTTCTGTCCTCAGATTTTCCTTTTCAGTATCCAACACATAAGCTAAATAAACTTTACATCCTTGTCGTAGCAGTCATTTAGTCTGCATCATCATCAGGAACTTCTTTCGTTATTTCTCACCCCTAAACATTATCGTTGCATTTTCTGCAGTTCACAATTTCACTTTCTTATTCACACAATCAATCTGAGCATCATTACTGGCTAACCAATCCATCCCTTGAATAACATCAAACTCTCCTAACTTAAAAGGTATCAAGTCAAATGAGAAATGATGTACTGCTATTTCGATATCGCATTCGGGACATACTCGATCTACCGGAACTTAGTCGTCATTCGCTAATCTTATAATTAACGTTTCGCCCAACCGTTGAATTTTACAACATATCTCATCAATAAATTCTTCAAAAACAAAGGATTTTATGGCTCCAGAATCAATCAATACTTTTGTATTAGCCGAGTTTACAAAAAGCGTACCTGCAATCACACTTGGACTCTGCACAGCTTCCTTCATAGTCATATTAAAAGTCCTTGCTCTATGATGATTTTGTTGCGGTGGTAGAGGTAATGCCAATACTCTTGGAACACTGGCCGCCATTGTTGGTCATCTACAATCCCTGGCAACATGTCATTTCTTCCCGCACTGGAAACAAGTAACTTCTATTCTCCCCATTGGACATTCGTTGGAATTGTGTCCTTTCTGTTTACACTTGGAGCATGTTACATTTGCTTTATTACAGACACCTATATGTTTCTGACCGCATGTCTTGCAGTATGGCAATGGTGGTCTGACCATTCCTTGCTGGTTTGGAGCTTAAAAACGATTACCTGATCCTTGATTGCTTTGCCCTATCCTTTTAATATTCATATTTCCCCGGCCTTAAAATCCCGGCTTCTTATTAGAACGGTTCTGAAAATTCCCTTGTCCTTTTTCCTTTTGGGACATCACACTTTCCCCTTCAATGATCATGGCTTTCTGAACCACGACGGTATAGGTCGTCAATTCAAATACTGTCACTCTGCTACGAATCCATGGTTGCAATCACTGTTGGAATCTCTTAGCTCGTTTCTCATCAGTATCAACCTGTTCCGGAACAAACCTAGCCAATTCTATAAACTTGGTCTCATATTCAGTCACTGACGTGTTCCCTTGCTGCAATTCCAAGAACTTAATTTCCATCTAGTTCTTCATATAATGAGGAAAATATTTCTCCAGGAATAATTTAGTAAATCTATCCTGAGTCACAATACCTTCACCTTCTAAAGCTTTCTTGGATTCCTACCAATAATTTGCCTCTCCCTTCAAGAAATAACTAACAAAATTAGTCTTCTGATCCTCTTCAACTTTCACAAGCGCAAACGTTTTCTCCATTTCTTTCAACCAAGTCCGAGCCTTAGTAGGATCTGTTACGCCCTCAAATTCTGGAGGCTTAACTGACTGAAACTGCTTAAAAGTAACAACAAACACAACTTGTGGTATCTGAGGTTCAGGACGAGGGGGTTGTTGTAACATTTGATGTTGAATATGTTGTTGTTGCTACATCTGTTGTTGCATCATTACCATCTGTTGTTGCATCAGATGGAACATTTGGTTCATGGTATCATTATTCTATCCCTCGAAATTGTTGTTTGAGGTCTCAGTTCTGGTCTTTCTTTTAGGTGCCAATTTCTGATAATAATAAAACCAACATTTTTTTTATTAAACAGTTGATAGTGAATGAAGAAACAAATTGACTTGTATTAAAATATAACATTTAAACAGTTGAAAATGAGGAAAAAACAATTTAAGTTGTATTAAAACAAAAAATTTAAACAATTTAGGATTTTAAACAAATCATTTGAAATAGTTTAAAATGTTAAATAAATAAACTAAACAACATCGTTCTAAACATTTTATTTATCTTTTCAAAAATAAAATAGAATTAAAAGATACAGAACTACAAAGTAGTAAAGTAAGTGTAAATGATGTAAAGACTGAAAATTTAAATAAATGAAAGAGAAAGTTGAAAAAGATTTATTTTATATAACAGACACCAACATCAGGTGTTATTGCTTGATACAAAAGTCTAACATAGAGTCTATCATAACTGTTGCGAACACACATCAAAACTGGATACACACATACACATCTAGTCTGACTATACTATAGCTGGCTCTATCCATATATATCACATATACTATAACCTCTCTGATCCACTGTCATATCTCAGAACCCTGGCGGAATACGGCTCAACTCCTGGCGACGAGTCTCAATAACTGAATGTGTAATACGAGTGGCACGACGAAACTCTGCATAGGTATATGTCCCATCATGCATCAATGCATCCAACTCAAGAGAAGCACTGTAAACTATCTGTTGTAACCTCTGTCTCATCAGATAATCTGGCTGGAGTGCGGCTAACGGTCCTCGATCCCTCTGATCGAACAATCCCATAATCTCCTTGCACTGGGATCTTCAATAATGCACATCCTCTCTCATGCTGTTATACTCATGATAAGGTACCGTGTGCGGCTGTCCAACCTGTCCAACTGACTCATGTGACTGAACCCTGGGTATCCCAGCAACACCCTGCTGAGGTAATCCTAAATGTAACCCTATATCATGCTCTCCCATCCCCTCGATTGGGGCCATCTGAAATACCTCTGGAACTGGAGCATATACTGGCATAGAAGGTGGAACTGAAGTCGGTGGAAACTCTGCCTCAACCTTAGGTATGGATTGATACTCTACAGGTAGTGGAGGTAGTATCAACGGCTTGAAAAACTCCATAGGATCAAACATGTCAGGATCTGGAAACTCATCTAGGGTTGGTAATATTGGCTCATGTGGTATCTCTGGTGGAGGTATCTGTGCTGGAACCTCAAATGGTACTGGTGGTATCGACGAGGCTACCGGTCCTGTGACAGTCCTCTCAGAAGATGCTGATGATGCCATCTGATAATACACCAAATACAAGACAAAAGAAGGTCACTAAGCATTCCTAAAACTTATAAATTCCTAATCTTAAAATCTATCTAACCCTAACAATCCTATGTCTATCTTATGTGATCTCCCTATCTTATCTTAATCCTAATGTTCTTGTTTCATGGACCAAAATCTACAGCTCTGATACCAAACTGTAACGCCCTTCAAATCTAGGGTCTAGATTTGGGGGTTACTTTCTAATCACCAAAGTAATACAACCCTGTATAATAATAATATAAACATATATCTAACCCCTTCTATTCTATCCGTGATCTTTTCAGGTTGAGGTATGAAAACAAGAACAACATACTATCTTTATTATAAACCAAATTTAAAATCTCATAGAACTCTTTTTATTACAAACCATTATCTAAACAAGTTTTGAACTACATTCATTTTTATTCAAACTCACACCACATCTATCTAAACTACACATGTTCAGGTAACTCAAAACTCTCTTCCTGGATTGGGATTAGCACTCTTGGAATTAAAGGATCCCTTTGTTTGACATGCTTCTTTACCACGCGATTCCGGATAGGTTTCATCCTCTTTCTTAACTGAAAACAAATAAGGTGAATAACAATAAAGGGGGTGAGCCATAAATTGCTCAACAAGCCTACAATATATAAACAGTGTTATAATAAGCTAAATGAACCGGTAATTTGGTTACATCTGCAAAGATATAACCTCGCAAAAAAAGAAGAAAGACCATTATCATCGAGTATCAATAAACTAAATTGGACACAAGTTCGCACCTATATCCCGCCGATCAGCCAGGATACAGTGCAGATTCATACCTTAATGTATAGATCCATTCGGGTACCCAAGCTCTACGGCCCAACACAACAATCTGGTCAATTCCCGGTCCTTAGGATCAAGTGTATACCTGATCCTCATCGTCATCATCTAGTCCACAGATGAGCAACCGGAACAATCGGTATGCTTTAATGTATCCCAATATCGGAATATATCAAGATATATATATATATATATAATATTGGAATACGAATTGAGAATTCAATGAATTAGGAGAAATCAGGAATAAAATGATATATGAAAAAAGGAATAATAACTGTGTATCAGTGTATGTGAACATGAATTCAGTATTTGATAGCGATGAGAATCCGAATACGAGAAAGTAATTCACTATTTTGAAGTTAAAATAGGGGAAAAACTTTCCTGTTTACGCGACTTACTGCAATTATATCACCGTCCTTTATCATTGGCTCGGTCCACCTTGTTGGCTTTGTCTCTATCAAAGAAAGATGTTTATTTAGTCAACTCGTATCTCAATCGCGTCTTAAACCGACTTCATGTAGCCCTCATCGTCTACCCACGCGTATATAATTGACTCGCATAATAGTTACTAACAATCAGGACTCGATTAACCACATAATTCATATAGCACATAAGTCACATATTTATTCTAGGCTTGAAAATAATTTTTAGAATTAATATAGACTCATTATTCGCATTACCGTACAAAATCTGACTCGTTTCTTAATTTTCGAAATTTATTGGACTCGTCTTTATATGTAATAGGGTATATAAGTATGAAAATATCGAAAGTCGACTCACTTTTACAAGAAATTAAGATTTAAAACTATTTTTAATGAAAACATATCATTTTTCCAAGTCGAAGGGCTTTCTTTTTGTTTGAATGGGACGAACGGTTCAATTATTTTTCAGTAAATAAGAATAAATTAATTTATTATTCAATATAATTAATTATTCAAAATAATTGAACCCTAAAAATATTTTTAAATCATTATTTAGGAAAAATCAGAATTAAAAATGATTTTTCCATAATTTTTGGGATTAAAATGAATTTATTATGAATTATTGAAAATAATTTGATTAATTATCAAAATAATTAATCATTTTTAAATAATAAAAAATAATTAAAAAATAACTAATTTCAAATTTTAGAAAATATTTCAGAATTATTTATAATATAAATCAATTAATTAAATAATTAATTAATCAATTTATAAAATAAATAAAACTCATTTTTTATAATAAATAAAATTAAAATTAAAAATTAAAAATCCATAAACATTTGTCAGAAAATAATTCTCTGACAAAACGAATCAAAGGCAGGTCAAACAAAGGGGTCAAATGGGTCAAAATCCGGGTCATGAAGAACATACCGGATTTTGCCCAGAAACCGGCGACCGGAGTAGATTCCGGCCAGCCAAATTCAGGCCAAAAACACAATCGTTTGATTCCAAACCATTCCAAATCACTTTCTCTTTCCGATTCAAGCCAAAATCAACCGTAAAAACCCCTAGGTTTGATTTTCCGATCAAACTGACAAAAATTCTGGCCAAACATTGATTTGGCTCATCTGTACATAAAACTTTGATTTTAATAGCTGAAAGTAAAGCTTGAAACTTCTATAATCTAAGCCCTAACATCTCAGGAACCAAAAATCACTCAAACTTCAAAACGTTCAGATCAAAAATTGGGTATAAACCCTAATTATCAAATTCGATCATACATGAATCGTTCGTTCAATTAACCACCATGAATCGATTGCAAACATCACATAGAAACTATATCAATTATCAAAATCATATTATAACCCCAGAATCAAAAAGACCCAAATCATATATGAACTCTAGAATTCGAAATTGAAAAATAACGAATTAAAATATGAAATTGATATCAGAAACAGAAAGAATAGATCAAAACCTTTGATTTGAGTACTTGAACGACTTGATTTGGTGCAGAAAATCGATCAAAATCACCGGTTAATTCTTCGACCCTATTCTGGCAAACCCGACCTGATTTCAGAGAATTTTGTATTTTTCAGTATTTTTGATAATTAATTATAAATAATTAAATAAAAATTAGGCTATTTATAGTAGTAAAAATAATACCCCTAATTAAAATTAAGGCCCTAATTATACATCTACTAAAATTAATTGGCCCATAATTTTCTAATTTTTGAGTATTAATTTCTAATTTTTAAATATTTAATATATACAATATATATGCCAAAAAATCCCCAAAATTGTGAATAATTCAAAAATGCAAAGAAATGGAATATTTGAAAGTCCCATAATTTAATAAAAATAAAAATGTGATTTTTGTGGTGTTTTGACACCCAAAAGGGCCCGAAAAAGTCATTTTCACGAAACGAGAAAATTTATAAAATAACTGGATGTTCAGAATAACGCGATGGTACAAGCCATTCTTAAAAATAAGGCCGATTGTTTTATTTAGAATATCAGATATTAAAATATAGTTCGGGTCGTATAACTTTTAATACGAAAGCCTTTAACACAAAATAAAATACTCGATAAATACCTGGAAAATACCCTAACGATACAGAACACATGTAGCACATAGCAGTTAGAGTTTTATGACTAAATAAACATAAATGACACAATAAAACACATCATTTATCTTTATTGTGATATGTTAGTCCCTAACAATGCAACAAGAATTATAGAAGGGGGGTTGAATGGAATTCTTGAAACTTTTTCTTGGTTTAAAAAGTGTTCTAACTTAAAATATATATCTAAGTGAATTGATTTGTAAAGTACGGAATAATAACTTGGAATGAATCAAAACACAAGTAATTAAAAACACAAGTCTTTAAAAACTTTCTGGTGGATTTGAAAGTATCCATTAGAGATATAAATCAAGAGAACTCTGTATAGCAAGATTTGGTCATAGTTGCTTACAAATATGAACAACTAAGTTTGCAAAGAAATGCTAAAAATACAACTTACAAATGTTTCTCTGAGAAATTCTTGCTTAGTGTTCTTGTTGTTCTATTTTTTACTTCTTGGTTTATATATATCACCAAGATTACAAAGTAATAAGACAAGATAATAAAACAAAACCTATCAAGTCTAATATTATGCTGCTTCATTACTCTATTCCAGCATCTTTGAATATCTTCATAATAGCATGGAAAAGGCAATGCTTCTTTGTTCTCTAAAACCCAGTTGAATAGGCTTCCACATTCCATTTGCATACACTCGGCGCATGTGACTGTGTTGTCACTGTCAACAGATGTTTGAATTCTTTATCCATTGGGTTCATGATCATCTGCCGAGTTCATGATCATCCGTCGGGTTGTCTTGTTGATCATTCGTCGAATGGTATTGTTGTTTATCCGTAGGGTAGCAATCTGGCACTTGACTTCATTTCATTTATGCAGTATTACAAGACATTATCTATGTACAATTAATCAACCTATTCTGCATATCTATTTAAATTCAACATGACTTGAGTACACTTACAGAATTTAAACAATGTGTATGCAGAAATGTGCTACAGACTTATTGTTACACAAGCTACTCACTCGATGGATAATAAATCATCATCCGTCGGGACTATATTGAGTTATCCTTCGGGACTATAATCCTTATCCGTCGAGTGCTACATTTTTCACTTAGTAAAATCTACTAAGGTGTTTTGTTAATGAAATCATCAAGTTCACGATATATTCAAAACAATCTCCCCCAATTTATGTCTACTGGAATTGTAGCCATAAATTAAGAGAGACTTGATGATAACAAAACACCCTAAAAAATATAACTTTGTAAGTAAGTAGATAAAACTGTAAAGTGCTTCAATTAACAAAATGTACAAAGATTTGCTCACAGTCATTTTCAAGGTGCTCCTCTAGCCTGAGCAGATTAATCTATTTCCTTGAAGATCTAGATCTCTTTCCAAGCTTTTTGTTTTTTTTCTTCTATCTGATTTTGGAGATGCTTGTGGAATTCCAGTTCATCAGATTCTGAGAGATTTAGCTTTTCTTGCATTTCCAAAAGAGTCTCATTGCTAGAGATGCTCAATTGGTCTTCTAATCTGAAAAATCTTCTCACTCCTTTGTCATCCATAAACTCCATCAGCCAGTAGGGCCTTAGATGCACTCTTTTCCCTGTGTAGGGAATGATTAGAGTCTTTGGGAGTGCATCTTTAGCTCTAATACTCCTCAGTTCTTCAATCTTCTTTAGAACCAGTCTTCTTGCAGTTACATTGAATCCAAAGTTCTTCTTGAAGGATGAATAAACCTTTATCAGCACAGCTTGGCTTTCTTGAAGGATCCTGTGAAGTGGCCATTGAATCTCCTTTCCTCCCTTGTTCTTGAAAACCAACCTTTCAGGTAGATTCCTGTAGGCATCAATTCCTCTCACTTCTTCTAGTTCATCTAGATAGAGATTTAGATCAGAGAATTCCTTGATGTCACATAAGTACATGTAATCTCCCTTGTTGACTTTGGATTGAGCTTTAGTTAGAGATTTGGATTTGAGAGGTGACAACTTCACTTTCTTGACTGCTCTTGACTTTGTTCTTTTTGGCTTGCTAAGGATTGGAAAATTGAAGTCAGGAATTGGTAGACTCTCCCAGTCTATTGGTTCATCCTTAGGCACAATAGGTTCACCATGAATGTTCCTGTAAACCACCTTGATGTCTTCAAATATAACAGAGGGTTTTGATGCTTGAGTTGTACTTGGAGTGGATTCCTTGGAAAACCGATACTCCAATTCCTTATCAACAAAGTCCAATTTCCTTTTGGTTCTTTTGGCCAATTCCTTGTATCTTGGAGCTTTCTTCTGTTGTGGTCCAACTTGCTTCTTTGGATCTTGAGATTTCGTGATTTCAGATGGCTGAGGAGGAATTTGTTGTGTTAGTTTTACAGCTTGTAGCTTGTCCAAGATAGCAGCTTGCTCTTTTTTTTGCTTAGCCTTTTTGGCATCTAGAGCAGCTTGCTTCTTTTCTTGCTTTAGTCTTGCCTTTTCTTCTCTTTTTGCTTGAGCAAATTGAGGATGTCCAGCCACCACACAAATTTCTTTACCATTTCTGAAAACTTTAGCAATTCTCCTTTTTAAAGCTGAATCAGCTGGATCATTGTAGAAGGTAATTGATCTTGACAGAAGCTTCTTCACATCAGGCTTAGGTGTCTCATACACTGTATCCAAAGGGTTCTTTAATGATGATTTTGGATAGTTCACCCTTGGCTTCAGAATTATTTCAGCCTTTGAAGATTTAATGCAGGATGGTTATCCTCTTTCCAGATAGTTCATGCTCATTTCATTCACAGAGATCTGCTTGACTTGAGAGTGATGAATGGCTGACTTTTCTGGCTTCTTTACTAGCCCAAATTATTTTGTATGTCCTCATCAATTTTCTCCCAGTTGATTGGACTCAACTTCTTCTTTTTAGCTGCTCTTATGTTGGCTACTGCTTCATTGATCAGATCAATACTGTCTGTTACTGGTGGCTTGGTGAAAGCAATTGTAGGCACAATTACCTTACTGATTTGAATGTGAAGCTTCTCCCCCTCACTTGGTCCTTTCTCCCCCTTTTTGTTATCATCAAGTTGAGTAGAGGAGGAGGTTTGTGCAGCCACTAGTTTCTGAAGCATGTCTGTATATTGAGCTTGATGCAGATGAATGGCTGTTAGAGATACTTCCATAGCTGACATTCTTGTATCTAAGGCATCTATCTTTGTGGCAAGATCAGAATTTTTCCTGAGTTGTCTCTTGATGTCAAGCATTGTAGCTTCTGGAAGCTTAGAGTCCATCTTGTCAGAAATAGCCTTTTTCATCTCATCAATATCACCCTTGATGGTGTTGACATCTCTAGCATGTTGGAAGCCTTGAATCTGTTATAGTTGCAGAGAAGCAAGATGTGCTTGAAGGAGCTTCTTGGTGTTGGCATTTGTAGTGGTTTGAAGAGCAGAATTTGTCTGATTTATGAGTTGGATCAGGGTTGTCTTGAAGTAGTGTTCATCACAATGTTTTGAAAATGCCCACGATGGCATGCCTGATCTTGAACTGGAACCTACATCTCCCCCTATGTCCAATGGCTCTTCTTCACTATCTCCATCTTCATCTCCAAAGAAATCTGCTGAACCACCAGTCTCATAGTCAACATCACCAGCTGTAGAGGGCAAAGCTGTGATGGCATCCTTAGCTCTTAGCTTTGAATAAGTGGTATGCACCAAATTGAGCATCCTTTCTGCATTGTCATTACCCTGTTCAGCTAGAAGTTGATAAGCTAGAACAGGGTGAGTAAATGCCTCAGCATCAAGGGAGGTGGAATCTATAATAGCTTGAGGTTGCTGAGATAGTCCCTCCCTGTCTGCATCCTGGACATTCATTAACTCACTAGCAATGACATCCATCCTTATAGCTCATGTACCTGCATTTCTATCTTGTTCTCTCTTTTATTGCATAAGGGTCTCACCCTGGCTCCCCACCCTCAAACCCTCACTTTCACCATCTAAGGTGGGACTCCTCTCACTCTCTTTTGCTAATCCTGAAGAAATGGATTGCATATTTTCACTCTTTTCCTCTCCTTTTTCCCGGGAGCAACCTAGACTCTCACTCATAACACTCTCTTCCCTCAATCCTAAGAGTGATTGTACAACCACTAAGTCTTCTGCACTAGAGATAATAGATGAAATTTGAAGTTGTGCAGAGATACCCGACGGATTAGGAATATCCATCGGGTTAGTAGTTTGACTATCCGACGGATAAATGCTGTTAAGCTTATCCGTCGGGATACAATCACTACTCGACGGATGAGCAATATCCATCGAGAGAGTGAAAATGAATGAACTTGGAATTGAAACTATTGTGGACTCTGTGCTGATTGATGAGATTTTGGGCACAGATGTTTCAACAGTTCCTGAAAGAATTGGCAAGTGAGCCAACAAATCATCCAAAAGATGTTGCTCACTTGCACTAGATTTTGGCTTCCCCGACAAAGTTAAAGAAGGGGAATCAGGAATTGATGTGTTGATCATATCCACATCCAGAAAGTTTGTGGGAGAATTTGGTGTTTGAGGTGCTTCTATAACTAATGATTTTGGCTGTGACTCCACATTTATTGGAGCCATATCAAGCTGAATTTGTGAAGGTGCAGTGACTGTGTCTTTAGCACCAGTTTGCACAGTGTGTGAACCCTGTGCATCCCGAAAGGTTTTGGATTTCTCTTTCTGGCATAAGTTTGGGGTGATCTGGTGTCCCTTACCCTTTTGACCTGTGCTCTTGGTTGAGAGCTTTGTTCAATAGTCACATCCTTTTGGGAGGATGCAACTAGAAATGAGCTTTTATCCTTATTAATCACTGCAGTTTGTTGGGAAACTACAGTATGGCTAGGCTGGGAACCACTCAACTCTCCATCCTTATCCTTAGGGTTTCTTTTATGTTCACCCTGTCCCTCACCTACCTTTCACACCTTCACACTCCCCTCTTTGGTTTTGATGGATTTTACAACTGGCATCTTTTGAGAGATACCAGAGGGGGCTTTCTTTGATTTGGATTTTGAAACTTTTGATGGTTTGGTAGCTTGGGTAGGCAACTGTTGGGTCATTGACACAGTTTCCATAGCTACACTAGAATTCAAACTAATCTGTGAGGTTGGAAGAGTAGGGACAGATGAACTTACCTCACTTACCTGAGGTGCTTCCACTACAGGGAAATAGAAGAGTGGCCTCTCCTTGTGATGATTTGCCCTATTCAAATCTGCAATAATTCTTCTCTCTTGAACCCAACAATCTAATTTGTTATTTGGGTTCTCAAGCACAATTTCCTCAGAGAGGTGGTTAGCTAACATCATGAAAAATCTAGCATAATAAACATTTTTACCCCTCTTATTTAATTCCCCTAATTTAAATCCCAACTCAAACAAAGCAAGATCACTAAAATTAAAGAACTTTTCTGTAACTAGCATGTAAAGCATGTTAAGCATGATTTGAGAATGATAAAAGAAAAGTAATGAACATGAATTAAGCTTTTATATTATCTCAAAAATAACTGTCAAAAATAATAAAGTAAAATAAAGTAACCAATGAAAATTGCCCAAAATAGCCGTTTAAAAATAAACTGTAAAAATTCCACCAATTATCCGTCGTGTTATGCTTACAAACTGTAATTATACTCGACGGATAAAGTTAAGGGAATTAACGGCTAAGATTCAGACAATTCGACGGATGAGGATAAATCAGTTATCCGTCGAGTCATAAAATATTCCAGAAAAATAATTGATTTTATTACTAAAATGTATACCGACGGATGATCAAACTCGATGGATAATGATCATCCGTCGAGATGTAAATTTTGACTTAGCCAAAATTTCATCCAAGACTGTAAAACCAATTAAATTTCTGGCTACATTACAACTTGCAAATAATTTAAGAATAATTTAGCATACCTAACTCACTTACCAACCTTGAAAAGGTGGATTCATCCAGTGGCTTGGTAAATATATCTGCAATCTTCTTTTCACTTGGAACAAAATGTAGTTTCACAGTACCATTCATTACATGTTCCCTTATGAAGTGGTACTTGATGTCTATGTGCTTTGTCCTTGAATGTTTTACTGAATTTTCAGTGATGGCAATTGCACACGTTTTATCACAGAAAATGGGAATTCTTTCAACTTGCAAACCATAGTCTAGCAATTGATTTTTCATCCACAAAATCTGTGCACAGCAACTGCCAGCATCAATATATTCAGCTTTAGCTGTATAAGTAGAAACTGAATTTTGCTTTTTACTGAACCGGGACACAAGCTTGTTTCCTAGAAATTGACAGGTTCCTGTACATTCTATCAATTCTATAACCTGCATAATCTGCATCTGAATAACCAATTAGATCAAAACCAGAATCTCTAGGGTACCGAATGCCAAGTTTTGGTGTTCCCTTGAGATATCTAAAAATTCTCTTAATAGCTACTAAGTGAGATTCTCTAGGATCAGCCTAAAATCTAGCACACAAACATGTAGCAAATATTATATCTGGCCTACTAGCTGTTAAGTATAGAATTGAGCCAACCATGCCCCTATAACTTGAAATATCCACAGACTTTTCAGTGGTGTTTAATTCAAGCTTAGTTGCAGTGGCCATGGGAGTTTTTGCAGATGTGCAATCCATTAGATCAAACTTCTTTAAAAGATCATAAATGTATTTAGTTTGACTAATGAATATTCTATCACTAACTTGCTTAACTTGCAAACCAAGAAAGTAAGTTAGTTCTCCCATCATACTCATTTCATACTTACTCTGCATCGATTTGGCAAAATTTTTGCAAAGTTTTTTATCAGTAGAGCCAAAAATAATGTCATCTATATAAATTTGAACAAGTATACTAGAGCCATTAACATTTCTAAAGAAAAGAATTTTGTCTACAGTGCCTCTAGTGAAGTGATTCTCTAAAAGAAACTTTGACAAAGTGTCATACCAGGCTCTAGGTGCTTGCTTCAGTCCATAAAGTGCTTTCAAAAGATAGTAAACATATTTTGGAAAGTTTGGATCTTCAAAACCAGGAGGCTAACTGACATAGACTTCCTCCTCCAAATCTCCATTCAGAACGGCACTTTTGACATCCATTTGATAGACTTTGAAATTGGCATGGGCTGCATAGGCTAAGAAGATTCTGATAGCTTCAAGTCTTGCAACAGGAGCAAATGTTTAATCAAAATCTATTCCTTCTTGTTGACAATAGCCCATTGCAACCAATCTAGCTTTGTTCCTGACTACTATGCCATTTTCATCCATCTTATTTCTGAATACCCATTTGGTATCAATTGGATTCTTTCCTCTAGGCTTGGGCATCAGCTTCCATTCCCTTATTCCTCTCAAATTGGTTTAGCTCCTCCTGCATAGCTAAAATCCAATCAGGATCCAACAAAGCTTCTTCTACCTTCTTTGGTTCTTTCTTGGAAAGAAAGCTGCTATATAGATACTCTTCTTGAGTTTCTCTCCTTGTTTGAACTCTAGAAGATACATCACCAATGATGAGCTCAAAGGGGTGATCCTTTGTCCATTTTCTTTGTTGAGGTAGATTAGCTATAGATGAAGAGGCCTCATTGTTGTCTTGATGTGTGATTGAGTTTTGATTGTTAGAAACTCCCCCTGAGTTAATGGATCTTTAATTTGAGAAAGGGGAGCTTTCTGTAAGTGATCTATTCTGACTTCCAGCTTCGTTTGATGACCCGACGGATAGTGAATTTTGAGTACCGACGGATGAGGCTGGTTGCCCCCCGACGGATAAGGCAGATTGTCTTCCGACGGATAAGGCAGATTGCAACTCGACAGATGTTGAATTTTGTGCTTCATTGGTAGTGGATTTTTCTGCATTATCCTTTAATACTGTTTCTTGATCACTTTCATCATCACTTTCATCACTAACCATCTCCACATTGTCAAATTTGAGGCTCTCATGGTAATCTCCATCTTGCAGTCCTTCAATCTTTTTATCATCAAACACAACATATATTGATTCCACGACAATGTTGGTTCTTAGATTGTAGACTCTATATACTTTACCAACAGCATATCCAACAAAAATTCCTTCATCTGCTTTGGCATCAAACTTCCCATTCTGATCAGTTTGATTTCTCAAGATGTAGCATTTGCAGCCAAAGACATGAAGAAAATTTAGAGTTGGTTTCTTGTTCTTGAACAATTGATAGGGAGTCATGCATTTAGCTTGATTAATCAGAGAAATATTCTGAGTGTGGCATGCAATATTTACAGCTTCAGCCCAGAAATATGTTGGTAATTTAGATTCTTCAAGCATTGTCCTGGCAGCTTCAATAAGTGATCTGTTATGGAACCATTTTGTTGTGGAGTTCTTGCTGCTGAAAACTCATGCAAAATCCCATATTCTTCACAAAATGCTCTCATGACAGAATTCTTGAACTCAGTTCCATTGTCACTCCTGATTCTTCTAACTTTGAAATTATGATGATTATTGACTTGCCTTATGTGATTGATGATGATTTCACTAGCCTCATCTTTAGACTTTAGGAAATATGTCCAAGAGAACTTTGAGAAATCATCTACAATTAATAGGCAAAATCTTTTCCTTGAGATGGACAACACATTGACTGGTTCAAACAAATCCATGTGTAGCAGTTACAAAGGTTCTTCAATTATTGAATTAAGCTTCTTCCTGAATGATGCTTTGATCTGCTTTCCTTTTTGGCAGGCATCACACAATCCATCCTTAGAAAACTCCACTTGAGGAATGCCTATAACCAGTTCTTTCTTTACTAGCTCATTCATGGTCTTGAAGTTTAGATGGGATAGCTTCTTGTGCCATAACCAACTTTCATCCTGACTTGCTTTGCTGAGAAGACAAGTAACAGATTCTGCATTTGATGAGTTGAAGTCAGCTAGGTACACATTTCCTTTTCTCACACCAGTGAGAACCACTTTGTTGCTCCTCTTGTTAGTCACAACACAAGCTTCTGAATTGAAGGTTACTGAATTGCCTGTTATTCCCAGTGGACTAACAATGAGATTTACAGAAGTGGGGTTGAATGTAAATCTCAAAACTTTTTCAAGTTTTGAGCAGTTTGTGAGACTAAGTGTTTGAGTGATCAAATGTGTGTGAATTGCTTGGAGCTGATGCAGACAGATATATATATTCAAACACAAATGTAATGAACACAAAGAACTTAAAAACTTTTCTGGTGGATTTGTTGTTCCATCAGAGATGTGTTATTTCAGAAAATCTGTGATTCAAAATTAAATCACAGCTGCTTCCTAGTACAAACTAGATGATTTTCTCTCTTGATATTTCTAAACAGCTCAGGGAAAATTAACTTCTAATTACTAGCTACTACCTGGTTTATATATCACCAAGTTTACAAGTGAAGACAAAGATAAAGTACAATAAGACAATAGTTCTCCACTTGTTTCTGTTCCATTTTTATCCAGTGTAATATGGAATTATCTGTTGACTTTCCATTATGAACCAGACTAAAAACGGCTGCTTTTTCTGCTGTTCCTGAAATAGGCTACCACATCTCTGTCAATCCATGTGCCTCTGTCAGCTTTGTTAACTGTCATTATCAACTGCTATGAGACTGAGCATCCGTTGAAGCTTTCATCCATTGATGGCTTTATCCGTTGATGCTCTAGCAGTGCATCCGTTGAAGCTTTCATCCGTTGATGGCTTTATCCGTTGATGCTCTAGCAGTTGAAGCTTTATCCGTTGAAGCACTTATCCGTTGATGGATATTATCCGTTGAAGCATTAGAGGCATCCGTTGAAGCTTAGTTTCTCATCCGTTTAAGGTCTTCAATATCCGTTGACACTTCTTCACTTATACAAAATTACAAAGCATGAAATATTTACAATTAGCCCTCCTATTTGTACATCCATTAGTAGTCAACATGACTGATTATCTCCTAACAACATCTAAGAATTACAGCTTGAAATCAGAGAGTGAGATGTGCTACAATATCAAACTTATTGCTAAGTAAGGCTACTCCTTCAACGGATAGCCAAGATGGTCTTATCCGTTGAGGCTACAAACACTAGATTTCTACTTAAGTGCTTTGCTGAACTTATCATCAAACTAATACACATATTCCTAACAATCTCCCCCTATTTATGTCTACTAGAACTGTAGGCATAAATTTGGGTTTAGCTTGATGATAACAAAACACTTAACAAATATATTAACTGTAACAAAGTAGAAATTCAAAAGTGCTGCAAAAGTGTATATACTGAGATGAAATTGAAGAAGTACATTGTTTCCAAGGGTGCTCCTTTAGCCTGAGCAAATTACTTTCTTTTCCTTTGATCCCTGGTTTTCTTTCCTAGCCTCCTGTCATTCTCCTCTATGTGAAGTTGAAGTTGTCTGTAGAATTCAGCTTCATCTTCTTTATTGATATCTAACTTAGATTGCATATCCTTGAGAGTTTCATTACTGGCAATCTTTAGCTGATCTTCAATTCTGAAAAATCTTCTGACTCCTTTGTTGTCTCTGAACTCCATCAACCAATGAGGTGATTTGTGAATTGTAATACCTCTCTCTGGAATGAGTAAGGTTCTAGGCAAAGCATTGGGCTCCCTCCAAGTTTTCCTTATGTTGGCAATCTTGTTGAGAATCTCAGTCCTGGCAGTTCTGGTAAAGCCAGAATCCTTATGTATGGCTGAGTAGACTCTAATCAAGGTAGTGTAGCCTTCATTCAGAATTCTGTGAAGAGGCCATGTTCTTTCCCCAGCTCCTTTGTATTTGAACACTAGTCTTTCTGGTAGCTGTCTGTAGGCAGCTATTCCCCTTACATCCTCCAGCTCATCCAGATAGAGTTTAATGTCTGAAAATTCTTTTATGTCACAGATGTGAACATAATCATCTTTAGAGTTTTGAGGTTTGGACTTAGGCTTTTGTGTGAATTTGATTGAGGCTTTAGAGGGTGTTGATTTGATTCTTCTTTTCTGCTTCTTTGATGGTGGAGAAGAGGTTAGGAAGGTGGGCAACTTGATGGTGTCCCAATCAATTGGTTCCTCCTTGGGAATGATTGTTTCACCATGAATGTTCATGAAGGGGTCAGGTACAATGGGTTCAGGAATAAAGGGTAGTGGTTTGGATATTAATTGGGTTTCTTCAGTCTTATCTACCTTCTTTCTCTTTGCATTGACCTTCTTTCTTTTCCCTTTCTGCCATTCTTCCTTACTTCTTTCCTCCATCTCAGTACCAACCATGTCCCCCATAGCTTCATCTTCACCTTTGTCTTCAATTACTTTCTGATCATCAGCCTGACTTGACTCTAGCTGTTTTTCAAGCTTTGCTTGTGCTCTTTTGTCAGCCTTTAGTTGTTTGGCTTCTTCCTTCAACCTTTTGGTTTCTTCCTTCTTGGCTATTGAGAATTTGGGATGTCCTTGCATCACACAAATGCTCTTTCCCTCTCTGAAAATAATAGCCATGTTTCTCCTTACAGCCTCATCCATGGTCTCTTTGAGATATGCAATACTTCTTCCTAAAAGCTTGTCCTCATCTGCTTTTGGAAGAGGAAAATCCACCTCTTTTAGAGGATTCTTTGTAGAGTCCTTATTGGATCTGTTGTTGGGCTTGAGAACCATAGGTTGCAGATCTTTGGAAGAAGTTTATCCATCCTTATGCCTCCCTACTGGTTTGAGTTCCATAATAATTGATTCCACTTTTGTGCTATGCTTCACAGATTGTGATTGAGAAGTTGTAGAACCAAATATTAGTTGCATCTTTTCATCAATCTTCTTCCTTTGCTCTTTGACTTGCAATTCAGCTGTTGCTATCTGGATTAGATCAATTCCATCTAGCTTTCCTTTGACTTGAATTGGTGGAGAAATTGTGATGACAGGAACTAGCACTTGAGAAATCTGAACTGTTGTAGATGGCTCTCCTTCCCCTTCCCCTTTATTCTCCCCCTTTTGTTATCATCAAGGGTAGGGGTCAAGCCTTGTGCTTGTTCCAGCTGCATGAGGAGATTTGTTTGAGTTTGTTGATTCTGAAGAATGGTGACCATAGAGTCTTCAATTATTTGAACCCTATCTTCCAATCTGGCCAACCTCTTATCAGCATCAGAGGCCTTCCTGAGTCTCCTCAACAAATCTTGCATAGTACCATAGGGTATGACTGAATCCAATTTCTCAGCATTGTAGGATTTCAGATTAGCAATATCCAGCTTGAGCTCATCCACACTTAGATTGTGCTGGTAATGCTGCAACTGCAAGAGATGCGGAGATTCCAGATGAGCTTGAAGAAGTGCCTTGGTGCCAGCATCCTGAGTCTCCTGAATGGCTTGCTGAATTGTCATGACTTGTTTGACCAAAGTGATACCAAACTCTCCTGGTGTTGATGGTTTGGTCCATGCCCATGCAGGAAGATTAGAAACAGAACTTGGGCCTGCTACTCCCCCTAAGTTCATGCTCTCATTCAAAGAATTAGAGTCATCATCATTAGAATTTACTCCAAATTCTTCAGATGGCTCACCAGCTTGAGAAGGCAGCCTGTTGACAGCAGCTTTGTCTCTTAGAAGAGATTCTGAAGTGTGTACAATATGTAGTGTCTGTTCTGCCTCCACATTGCCCTGTGCAGCCAATAATTGATAGGCTGAAACAGGGTGAGTAAAAGTGTCAGCATCTAAGGAAATGTTATCAATGACAGCTTTGTAGTGTTGTTGAAATTGTCTTCCCTTATCTGCATCATCCACTTTCATTAACTCACTAGCAATGGCTGGATCCACCCTTATAGCTTCTGTACCTGCCTTTCTCTCAATTTCTCTCTTTTCTTGCATCAGGGGCTCCCCCTGGCTCACACACACCCTCACACCCTCACCTTCACCTTCTAAGATGGCACTCCTCTCACTTTCTTTTGCCATGCTGGAAGAAATAGCATGCATTTGGTGACTCTCAACCTCTCCTTTTGCCTGGGAGCAACCCAGCCTCTCACTCAAGAAATCACTCCCTTCCCTCAAGCCTAACAGTGATTGTACAGTTGCCATGTCCTCTACAGTTGGAGTTATTTCTGTTAAGTGTGTAGAGGCCATCAACAGATAGGGAGTATCCGTTGAAGTGGAAACTGATGGTATCAACGGATAACTGCTGTTAAGCTTATCCGTTGAAGAACAACCACTTGTCAACGGATGAGAGATATCCGTTGAAGAAGGAAATGATGTAGAGATAGAAAGTGATATAATTGTTGAATCTGTGTGGATTGATTTTAAGTGAGGTGACACAGATTCTGCAACTACATCTGAAAGAATTGGCTGATGATCCAACAAATCATCTAAAAGATGATGATCACCAGGTTTTGAGTGGGGCTCCTCCCTGAGTTTTAATGAGGGAGAATCAGGAATTGATGTGAATATCATATCCACATCTAGAGAGGGTGTAGGAGAGTTTGAGGAATGGTGTGTGTCTATATTGAGAGAATGGGGCTGTGATTCCATATTTGCTGGAATCACATCAAGCTGAATTTGAGAAGGCACAGATACTGGTGGGTGTATCTGTGCTGTGTGTGCCCCTTGTGTGGAAACTAGGGTTTTGTCCTTCTTCTTCCTTGAAAAGGCTTGAATTGGTGAATGTTTAGCTTCAGTGTCCCTCCCTCTTTTGTTCTGTGTCCCTGGATGGGGACTATTTTCAATAGTTACATCCTTTTGGGAGGATGCAACTAGGGATGTGCTGGACTCCTTTTGAACCACTACAGTCTTTTGAGAGACTGTGGCTTGGCTGGAATGGGTACCACTCACCTCTCCCACCTTATCCTGGGGGGCTTTTTGATGTTCACCCCTCCCCTCACCACTCACACCCTGTTCACTCCCTTCAGGGTTTATGGTAGTTGTTACAACTGTTGTCTTTTGAGAAACAACAGAGGTAGGTTTCTTTGACTTGACTTTGGAGATTTTAGATTTGGTGGCTTTGGTAGGAACCTGTTTGGACAATGACACAGGTTCCATAACCACACTAGAAGGCAAAGAAACATTGGGGTTGGAAATGGTAGGAGTTATAGAAACATTTACCTCACTTACCTGTGGTGCATTCATGATTGGCAAGTATACCAATGGCACCTGGCTGTTGAGGTTCATTCTCAAAAGGTCTGCAAGGACCCTTTTCTCTTGTGCCCAGCATTTGAGTTTATTATTCTCATTGGATATAACCAAACCTTCAGCAACATGGTTAGCCAATAACATAAAGAATCTAGCAAAGTAGATGTTATGTGGTCTATTAGCTTTGTTACCTAATCTGGAACCTAATTCTAGCATAACACAGTTGCTAAAATTAAAGTACCTATCAGAAACTAGCATATAGAGCATATTAACAAGAGATGAAGTGATAGCATCAAAATTGCTAATCTTCCCAGAGAAAACCTTAATAAAGGCATCTCCAAGAAAACTCCATTCTTTCCTAAGGCCTTTCCTTCTAATACTACCTAAACTAGTAGAATCAAAAGCATAGCCTATGGAATCTAGCATAGCAGAGACATCTTTATCAGTGTGTGGTGTCATGGCATTATTCTCAGGCAACTTAAAGTAAGATTGTAAATCATCACAATTAATGCAATAGTCCTTACCTTTGAGAGAGAAGGCAATGGTCATATCTGTGGAGTTGAACTCTGCAGTTGTCCAAATCTCCTCAATCACTTCACAGTAGATGGTTGGGGCTTCCAGCATTGCATAGCTCAGTTTGCAGTTCTTGATGAAGTCCATCATCTTGTGATAATCAGAATGGGCTTCCTTCTTTTCAACCAAGACTATGAAATTATTCTTTTCATAAACAAATCCTGTTTGAGACATAATTTTGACTACTGGTGCCATTTTTGTGAGTAGAGGTTGCAGAGAAGAACTTGAGAATTGAGAGAGAAAGAGAATGATAATTGCAAGAAAGCGTAAAGTGAAAATAAGAATTCAATTGGGCTTTTATACTTTCTTGAATTAAAACACAAATTAAAATAATTAAATGATACTTTTAAGTAAGTGAAAACCGTTCAGGAATAAAAGAAACTGTAGAAATTCTAAAAACTACCGTAAATATAAATACATACAACACTGTATATCTGTATCAACGGTTGAGTAAAAGAATCAACGGTTGTGACTCACTAACGGGACACATCAACGGATAAGGTAAATAGTTATCCGTTGATGAACAACACTATTTTATCCGTTGAAGGATAAAATTACCAGAAATGTATTTGTCTTTCAACGGATAATGAATATCCGTTGATAGAACAATTTTGGCTTTCAACGGATAGGGAATATCCGTTGATAGGATAAGTCTTGATTAAAGCCAACTTTATTCTTGCAGCAAATTCATTTCAGGCTACAAGACAGATTACATAGATGACATAGATTATGAATAGTTAAGCATACTTAACTCACTTACTAATCTTGTGAATGTTGATTCATCAAGTGGCTTGGTAAATATGTCTGCAATCTGCTTTTCACTTGGAACAAAATGAAGTTCCACTGTACCTTTCATCACATGTTCCCTAATGAAGTGGTACTTGATATCAATGTGCTTGGTTCTTGAGTGCTGCACTGGATTTTCAGTAATGGCAATGGCACTTGTGTTGTCACAAAATATTGGAATTTTGTCAACAATTATACCATAGTCAAATAACTGATTCCTAATCCACAGTATTTGTGCACAGTAACTACCAGCTGCAATGTATTCAGCTTCAGCTGTTGATGTGGAAATAGAATTCTGCTTCTTGCTGAACTATGATACAAGCTTGTTTCCTAGAAATTGACAGGTGCCTGTTGTGCTTTTCCTGTCTAATTTGCAACCTGCATAATCTGCATCTGAGTAGCCAATTAGATCAAAACCAGACTCTCTAGGGTACCAAATTCCTAGATTTGGAGTCCCTTTGAGATATCTGAAAATTCTTTTAATAGCCACTAAGTGAGATTCTTTAGGGTCAGCTTGAAATCTAGCACAGAGACATGTAGAAAACATAATATCAGGTCTACTGGCAGTTAAATATAAAAGTGAGCCAACCATGCCTCTATAACTTGTAATATCCACAGACTTTTCAGCCTTGTTTAATTCAAGCTTGGTGGCAGTGGCCATGGGAGTTTTTGCAGGTGAACAATCCATTAAGTCAAACTTCTTTAAAAGATCATAAATATATTTAGTTTGACTAATGAAAATTCCACCACTAACTTGTTTAACTTGTAAACCAAGAAAGTAAGTTAGCTCTCCCATCATGCTCATTTCATATTTACTTTGCATTAATTTAGCAAACTTTTTACAAAGTTTATCCTCTGTAGATCCAAATATAATATCATCTACATAAATTTGTACAAGTATCTTAGAGCCATTAACATTTCTAAAGAAGAGAGTTTTGTCAACAGTACCTCTTGTGAAGTGATTATCTAGAAGGAACTTTGATAAAGTCTCATACCAGGCTCTAGGTGCTTGCTTTAGTCCATAGAGTGCTTTCAACAAATAATACACATTGTCTGGAAAATTTGGATCTTCAAAACTAGGAGGTTGGGTTACATAAACTTCTTCCTCCAATTCCCCATTTAGAAATGCACTCTTGACATCCATCTGATAGACTTTGAAATTGGCATTAGCTGCATAGGCTAGAAAGATTCTGATGGCTTCAAGTCTTGCAACTGGAGCAAATGTTTCATCAAAATCTATTCCCTCTTGTTGAGAATAGCCTTTGGCAACCAATCTGGCTTTATTCCTTATGACAATGCCATTTTCATCCATCTTGTTTCGGAATACCCATTTTGTGTCAATAGAACTCTTGTTCTTTGGCTTGGGTACCAGCTTCCATACTTTGTTCCTCTCAAATTGGTTTAGCTCCTCTTGCATTGCTAAAATCCAATCTGGATCCAATAGAGCTTCTTCCACTCTCTTAGGTTCCTCCTGTGATAGAAAGCTACTATACAGACATTCATCTTGAGTAGCCCTTCTAGTTTGTACTTTTGATGTAGCATCACCAATGATCAGTTCAAAAGGGTGATTCTTGGTCCATTTCCTTTGAGGTGGTAGATTAGCCCTTGATGAGGTTGCCTCAGTATTGTCATGATGTGAGATAGAATGTTGATTTGTTGAAACTCCCCCTGATTTGCTGATCCTTTGAAAGGAATTGGGAGTTCTATCAACTGATGAGGTGAAGTGATTATCCGTTGACAGACTGTGATCAACGGATGCTTCGTTATGAACTTCCACGGATGATGCACTTTGTCTTTCAACGGATGCTGCATTGCTTCTTTCAACGGAAGCTGAATTTTGACTTTCAACGGATGCAGCATTCTGTGCATTATCCAAAGGCAGACTCTGGTTTCTTCTTGAGATGCCTTCTTCATCAATCTCATCTTCACTATCATCACAATATATTTCAATATTGTCAAATTTGAGTCCTTCATGATGTCCCTCATCTGTTAGTCCATCAATCTTTTTATCATCAAACACAACATGTACAGATTCCATGACAATGTTGGTTCTTAGATTGTAGACCCTATATGATTTTCCAGCAGAATAACCAACAAATATTCCTTCATCAGCCTTTGCATCAAACTTTCCTTTGTGATCAGATTGATTCCTTAAGATGTAACATTTGCAACCAAAGACATGTAGAAAGTTTAAAGTTGGTTTTCTTCTCTTGAATAATTGATAGGGAGTCATGCATTTTGCTTGATTGATTAGAGAAATGTTCTGAGTGTAACATGCACAGTTAACAGCCTCAGCCCAAAAATAAGTTGGGAGCTTTGACTCCTCAAGCATTGTCCTTGCAACTTCAATTAGTGATCTGTTCTTCCTTTCCACCACACCATTTTGTTGTGGAGTTCTTGGAGCTGAGAACTCATGCATGATCCCATTTACTCCACAGAACATCTTCATGGTTGAATTCTTGAACTCAGTTCCATTGTCACTCCTAATATTCCTTACTTTGAAATCAGGATGATTGTTGACTTGCTTGATATGATTGATGATGATTTCACTAGCTTCATCCTTTGATCCAAGAAAATAAACCCATGAAAACTTTGAGAAATCATCTACAATCACTAGGCAGTATCTTTTCCTTGAAATTGACAATACATTGACTGGTCCAAAAAGATCCATGTGTAGAAGTTGCAGTGGTTCATCAATTGCAGATTCAAGCTTCTTGCTGAATGATACTTTCTTTTGCTTTCCTTTCTGACAAGCATCACACAGTCCATCCCTTGTGAATTCCACTAGAGGCATTCCTCTAACTAAGTCCTTTTTTACTAGATCATTCATTGTTTTGAAATTTAAATGGGACAGCTTTTTATGCCATAGCCAACTTTCAACTGTACTTGCTTTGCTGAGAAGACAAGTAATGGATTCTGCATCTGTAGAGTTGAAATCAGCTAAGTACACATTTCCTTTTCTAACTCCAGTTAGAACCACTTTATTGTCCTTTTTACTTGTGACAATACAGGCTTCAGAATTGAAGGAAACAGTATTCCCTCTGTCCCATAGTTGACTGATGCTCAATAAATTGTGTTTGAGACCATCAACCAATGCAACTTCATCAATGATGACATTTTCTTTTGAAATCAAGCCATATCCCATAGTGAATCCTTTGCTGTCATCTCCAAAGGTTATGCTAGGGCCAGCTCTCTCCTTAAATTCTGTGAGCAGGGTGAAATCTCCTATCATGTGTCTTGAACAACCACTGTCCAAGTACCATAGATTCCTTCTTTATCCCTGCACACAACAAAATCAATCAAGTTGATTTTGGTACCCAAGTTTCCTTGGGTCCAGCCTTGTTAGTCTTTTTCCTAGACTTCATTCCTCCTGCATCTTTTGACTTAGGTAACTTTGGGTCAACCTTGGTCTCAGATGTGGTTGGTTGAAGTGTAGGGTTAGTCACAGAATCATTTAACACATTTGATTGAATTTGATAAGGCATAGGTTGTGCAAACATGTTATTCCACATAGGCATATTGTATGGCATTTGAGGCATACTAAATGCAGTAAAGTAAGGATTGTTAATGTATGGCATGTTTGCAAAATGTGCATGGAGATTCTGGTGAGACATAACAGGCATAGCATGCAGAGGTGACATAGACATGTTAGGCATGGAGGGATTTGAAGGTATGGGAGCATTTTTAACAGATTTGCAATTAACAGATAGGTGATTAACACTTTTACAATGTACACAGCTTTTTCTAGGAGCATACCTATCAGGTGAGTAATTGTTATGTTTATTAATCCCTACCTTCCCATTTCTTTTAGATTTTCTTTTAGTTTCCTTCTTATCCTCAACCAACTTAAGCCTATCTTTTAACTGATCTAAAGTCATGTGTCCTATATTCACCTTACTGACATCTCTGGATGTGTTAGCTCCTTCTTTGACAAAGTTCTTCAGAGTTGAATCATTCTATTTATTTTTAAAAGAACTTGCCTGTTTTAATTGATGAGTCTTCAACGGATGCTCCTTTTCTTCCTTCAACGGATAACTTTCATCATCCGTTGATTCCACATCCGTTGACAATCCATCAATTAATTCTAACTTCTTTTTGTTTTTCTTCCAGGCATCCTCACAGAATGATTCAATTCCCTGAACCTTGGCAATTTGAACACTAACATCCCTAGATGTTTTTCAGGCCTTGATTACCTCTTGCTCACTTTCTAACTGTTTAGAAAGAATTTCTACTTTCTTAACAGCTTCTTCTAGTTCACTCTCGACAGTCAAGCATTTAAGTTTAATCTTTTCAAGCTCAATTACCTGACTCTCTAACACAGCATTCCTATCACTTAAAAACATATTATTTTCTTTGATCCTAGTGTTTTCTTTAGCTAGTGATTTAAGAGAAACACGCAAATGATATAATTCATTGGACATATCATTTATGGCTTCATTGCATTCATTTTTAGAAAGCTGAGAGAGATCAGTAGTAATTACCTGGTTGCTTGATGAACTAGTTTCATTTTCATCAGAATTAGCCATCAGGGCTAGGTTGACATATTCCACATCATCATCTTCATTTACCCCATCTGCTGCCCAATCATCTTGAGTGAGAAAAGCTCTTTCCTTTTGTTTGAGCAAATCAAAATACTTCCTTTTATAATCAACTTGCTCAAATTTCTTTTTCTCAGAATTTGGCTTCCTACACTCACTTGCAAAGTGTCCACTAATGCCACAGTTGTAACATTTGAACCTTGATTTGTCCACCATATTTTTGTTTGGCTTGGTGAACTTTGTGTTTTTCCTGAACTTCATCTTTGCAAACCTCCTGGACAGAAAGGCCAGATGTTCATCAATATCATCAGATTCATCCTGACTGGAATTGTCTTCATCCTCAGCAGCTTGTTCTTTACCCTTGCTTGATTCTGATTTGCTTGTGCCAATTTTGAGACTTGGCATTGTCTTTTCCTCATTTCTGGCTTCAACTTTTTCACTGTCAGCTACAAGTGCAACTGATCCTCCTTTTCTCTTTCCCTTTTCCAACAGCTCATCTTGCTCCATCTCAAGTTCATAAGTCTTCAAAATTCCATATAATCTTTCAAGTGTGAAGTCCTTATAATCTTGAGAATTTCTTAGAGAAACAGTCATAGGATTCCATTCCTTTGGTAGAGACCTTAGAAATTTTAGATTGGAGTCCTTGACTTGGTACATTCTCCCATACAGCTTTAATCCATTTAATAGTTTCTGAAATCTGTTGAATGTATCATTCAATGATTCTCCTTCTTCAAAGTGGAAATATTCATATTGTTGAATGAGAAGCTGCATTTTGTTTTCTCTAACTTGCTCCGTGCCTTCACAGATAAGCTGCACAGTATCCCAAATTTCATTAGCAGTTTGGCTATTGATGACATTGTCAAACATATCTTGATCCAGGCCATTAAACAAAATGTTCATGGCTTTCTTGTCCTTGTGGACCTCTTCAATATCTTCAACAGTCCATTCTGCCTTTGGCTTGGGAATAGACTGTCCAACAGCAACTGTAGCAGTAGCAGCTGTGGCCACCTTGTGTGGAATGTGAGGACCATTCTCAATGCAGTTGATGTAGCTTTCATCTTGAGAGAGAAGATGTAAATGCATCTTCACCTTCCAGTGATGATAGTTATCTCTTTCCAGGATTGGAATCTTTATACCAATGTCCTTCTTACTCATGATGTTAGCAGAATAGATCTTTAAACTCTCTGTATGTTAAGAGTTTGCTCTGATACTAATTGTTATTCCCAGTGGACTAACAATGAGATTTACAGAAGGGGGGTTGAATGTAAATCTCAAAACTTTTTCAAGTTTTGAGCAGTTTGTGAGACTAAGTGTTTGAGTGATCAAATGTGTGTGAATTGCTTGGAGCTGATGCAGACAGATATATATATATTCAAACACAAATGTAATGAACACAAAGAACTTAAAAACTTTTCTGGTGGATTTGTTGTTCCACCAGAGATGTGTTATTTCAGAAAATCTGTGATTCAAAATTAAATCATAGCTGCTTCCTAGTACAAACTAGATGATTTTCTCTCTTGATATTTCTAAACAGCTCAGGGAAAATTAACTTCTAATTACTAGCTACTACCTGGTTTATATATCACCAAGTTTACAAGTGAAGACAAAGATAAAGTACAATAAGACAATAGTTCTCCACTTATTTCTGTTCCATTTTTATCCAGTATAATATGGAATTATCTGTTGACTTTCCATTATGAACCAGACTAAAAATGGCTGCTTTTTCTGCTGTTCCTGAAATAGGCTACCACATCTCTGTCAATCCATGTGCCTCTGTCAGCTTTGTTAACTGTCACTACAACTGCTATGAGACTGAGCATCCGTTGAAGCTTTCATCCGTTGATGGCTTTATCCGTTGATGCTCTAGCAGTTAAAGCTTTATCCGTTGAAGCACTTATCCGTTGATGGATATTATCCGTTGAAGCATTAGAGGCATCCGTTGAAGCTTAGTTTCTCATCCGTTGAAGGTCTTCAATATCCGTTGACACTTCTTCACTTATACAAAATTACAAGGCATGAAATATTTACAATTAGCCCTCCTATTTGTACATCCATTAGTAGTCAACATGACTGATTATCTCCTAACAACATCTAAGAATTACAGCTTGAAATCAGAGAGTGAGATGTGCTACAATACCAAACTTATTGCTAAGTAAGGCTACTCCTTCAACGGATAGCCAAGATGGTCTTATCCGTTGAGGCTACAAACACTAGATTTCTACTTAAGTGTTTTGCTGAACTTATCATAAAACTAATACACATATTCCTAACATTGCCTTTATCACAAAGCTGGCTGATACTCAGCAAATTATGCTTGAGACCATCCACTAAGGCAACCTCCTCAATGATGATATTGTCTTTTGAAATTAAGCCATATCCCACAGTATAACCCTTGCTGTCATCTCCAAAGATAATACTAGGGCTAGCTCTCTCCTTGAACTCTGTGAGCAAGGTAGAATCACCAGTCATGTGTCTTGAACAACCACTATCCAAGTACCATAGATTCTTCCTGTTTCCCTGCACACATCAAAATCAAATCAAGTTGATTTTGGTACCCAAGTTTCCTTGGGTCCTACCTTGTTAGCTTTTTTTTCTGTTTCTTAGGTTTGATCTCATTTGACTTGGGGATATCAGATTCATCCTTGGTCATTTGAGTTGAACCTTTGGAACCATTCATTACAGCATAATTATCATGTATATTTTGATTAACAGGGAATGATATGCTATTAGTAAATATGTTATTCAAGTAAAGCATGTTAAATGGCATTTGTGGTATACTAAATGCAGCATAATAAGGATTAGGTGCAAATGGCATATTAGCAAACTGTGCATTCATATTCTGTGTAGACATAGCATTCATAGGCATAGAAGGCATGACATTCATATTGGGAAAGTGAGGTGGCACGAATATGGAAGTAGGCATGGCAGATTTGCAATTAACAGACAAATGATTTACACTACCACACTTGACACAGATTTTTCTAGGAGCATATTTATCAGGTGTGTAGTTATTGTGTTTGTTAATCCCTACTTTACCATTTCTATTATTTTTCTTTTTAGCCTCTGTTTTAACCTCAATCTTTTCAAGTCTGTCACTCAATTACTTGACAGTCATATGACCAATATTAGCCTTCTTCTCCTTCTTCACTTGACTAGATTCTCCTGGAACAAAATTCTTGGAAACTGATCCATATTTCTCATTTAACTTGACAAGCTTGGCTTTACTCACAGGCTTGCTCACAGTCGACGGATGAGGATTTATGTCACTCGACGGATAACCCTTTTTGTAATCTGACGGATGACCCTCATCATCCGTTGAGTCTACATCTGTTAGCAATCCTTCAACCAAATTAGATTTCAGCTTCTCCTTATCCTTCTTCCAGGCTGCATAACAAAAGGACTCAATACCTTGAACTTTGGTGATTTGAGCATGAACATCTCTAGATTTTTTCCATGCCTTAATCACCTCATGTTCTCGTTCAAGTTGCTTCTTCAAAATCTCTTCTTTCTTCAAGGACTCAGTTAGTTCCTCCTTGGAAATCTTACACTCAATTCTTAATTTTTCAAAATCAATGAACTGAGACTCTAGCATATTATTCCTCTCGCTTAAAAATAAATTGTTTTCTTTAATTTTAGCATTTTCCTTAGTAAGAGACTTAAGTGTAACACGCAAATGATATAATTCTATAGATATGTCATTTATAGCATCATTACACTCAGCTTTAGATAAATATGCAAGGTTTGTAGTGATTACCTGATTACTTGAAGAACTTGTCTCTTTTTCATCAGACTTGGTCATTAGGGCTAGATTGACATAGTTGACATCTTCATCTTCATCCAGACCTTTTACTGCCCAATCATTTTCTGTTTATAATCCACAGGCTCAAACTTTTTCTTGCTGGAATCTGACTTTCTACACTCACTGGCAAAGTGCCCTGCCAAGCCACATTTGAAACATTTGAATTTAGATTTATCCACCATATTTCTATTTGGCTTGGCTGCTCCAAAGTTCTTCTTGAACTTGAACTTGGCAAATCTTCTGGAAAGAAATGCTAGATGTTCATCAATATCCTCCATGTCATCTTGGCTCAAGGTATCTTCATTTTCTACTACCAGCCCCTTGCCCTTATTTTCACAGACCTTTGAAGTTGATTCAACAGCTTCCATCTTCATCTCCTTCTCTTTCTCTAACTCAGCAACTAGTGCAATGGACCCTCCTTTCTTCTTTCCTCTCTCCATCCTCTCATCTTGCTCTATATCAAGCTCATAAGTCTTCAGGATGCCATACAGTCTCTCCAAAGTAAACTCCTTATAATCTTGAGAGTTTCTCAATGAGACTGTCATTGGTTTCCATTCCTTTGGAAGAGATCTAAGGAACTTCATATTGGAGTCTTTTGTCTGATAGACCCTTCCATGCAACTTCAGAGTATTTAGTAGTTTTTGAAACCTACTAAAAATGTCAGTGAGAGACTCACTTTCTTCACTATGAAAATGCTCATATTGCTGAATCAGTAGCTGCATCTTGTTTCCTCTAACTTGCTCAGTGCCATCATTGATAATCTGTATTGTATCCCAAACTTCCTTGGCAGTTTTGCAATTGATGATGTTGTCAAACATGTCACCATCAACTCCATTGAACAAGATATTCATGGCCTTCTTATCTTTCCTGACTTGTTCAATATTAGGATCAGACCATTCATGCCTTGGCTTGGGGACAGATGGCTCATTTCCAGTTGAAGCTCTCATTGGTCTATGAGGGCCTCTCTCTATGCAATCTACATAGGCCTCATCTTGAGAAAGTAAATGAAGATGCATCTTTACCTTCCAGTGATGGTAATTATCTTTATCCAGAAAAGGAATCTTGACTCCAACATCCTTCTTGTTAATCTTGCGTTTTTGTTGTGATCTTTAAACTCTTTGTACTTCAAGAGCTTGCTCTGATACCAATTGTTAGTCCTTAACAATGCAACAAGAATTACAGAAGGGGGGTTGAATGGAAGTCTTGAAACTTTTTCTTGGTTTAAAAAGTGTTCTAACTTAAAATATATATCTGAGTGAATTGATTTGCAAAGTGCGGAATAATAACTTTGAATGAATCAAAACACAAGTAATTCAAAATACAAGTCTTTAAAAACTTTCTGGTGGATTTGAAAGTATCCACCAGAGATATATATTATATCAAGAGAACTCTGTGTAGCAAGATTTACTCACAGCTGCTTACAAATATAAATAACTAAGTTTGCAGAGAAATGCTAAGAATACAACTTACAAATATTTCTCTGAGAAATTCTTGCTTAGTGTTCTTGTTGTTCTATTTGTTACTTCTTGGTTTATATATATCACCAAGATTACAAAGTAATAAGACAAGATAATAAAACAAAACCTATCAAGTCTAATACTATGCTACTTCATTACTCTATTCCAACATATTTGATTATCTTCATAATAGCATGGAAATGGCAATGCTTCTTTGTTCTCTAAAACCCAGTTGAATAGGCTTCCACATTCCATTTGCATACACTCGACGCATGTGACTGTGTTGTCACTGTCAACTGATGTTTGAATTCTTTATCTGTCGGGTTCATGATCATCTGTCGAGTTCATGATCATTCGCCGGGTTGTCTTGTTGATCATCCGTCGAATGGCATTGTTGTTTATCCGTCGGGTAGCAATCTGGCACTTGACTTCATTTCATTTATGCAGAATTACAAGATATCATCTATACTACTTACAGAATCTAAATAATGTGTATGCAGAAATGTGCTACAGACTTATTGTTACACAAGCTACTCACTTGATGGATAATAAATCATCATCCGTCAGGACTGTATTGAGTTATCCGTAGGGACTATAATCCTTATTCGTCGAGTGCTATATTTTTCACTTAGTAAAATCTACTAAGGTGTTTTGTTAATGAAATCATCAAGTTCACAACATATTCACAACATGATACAAAATAAGTGTAATTTCCCAGTCGTTACAATAACTACACAATCAAATAAGGAATCATATTCTATTAGAAAAGGAAACCTATCCATGTATGATTGCTTATGAGATAAAGTCTTTCACCGTCTTAAATTCCTACTTTTCTTTTCCTCCTTGAATATCTACCGAAGTGACAAATCCTGATGACATCATTTACTGATCATCAATACTTGACATAAGTACTGATGACGTCACTCTTCAGTAAATACTGATATAAGTCCTGATATGAACTTCTGATAGTTTATTGTCCAGATATCATCAATTATATCTAACATGGGAAGACAAGAAGAAGACTCAGGAAACTCCAGAAATTCAAATATCACAAACTCTATCAACCCTAGGGATGGCAATCGGGTCGGATCGGGTCGGGTATTGCAGAATCCAAATCCAAACCCGAAAATTTTATCCATACTCGAACCCGACCCGAACCCGAAAAATACCCTAAAATAAATACCCGAACCCGATATATCGAATTTCGGATCGGATCCGGGTATACCCGAAACCCGATTTTTTTTTGAATTGGACATTCATACCCGAACCCGAAATTTGAAAATTTTGTGTAATTATTGATACTGCAAGTGTTTGGTATCGAACAAGCGACTTGCAGAGAAAGAGTTTTAACGTGTTATCTTCAACCACTCCCACACATCATTAATTGTGATAATTATATCTAATATTTAATATATCAACTTAATCGATATCCAATTTTTTAGATTCACAAAAAGATATTTTCTTAACCATATAAACTTTATCAGTTGTTTAAATGATTGAATAACTATATTTCTTTGAACTTTATAATTAGTTAATTTTTAACATAAATATAAAAATATATGTTCAAAAAGTTATATAATAATATGTATAATGTATATTATATAAAATTATATATATAATATTATAATGTGTAATATATAAAATTCTAATATATGTATGTTAGATATATTTGATAATGTCATGGCTAATATGTTTTATGTTTAGCTTTCAGATCTTGTGTGAACAGGATAGATCAGTATTTAACTGTTGATCAGTACTTATACTGGAAGTCAGGACTTAAGGATATCAGTACTTGTATTATCAGGAGATAATCATCAGAAGATAGATATCAGAACTTAAGTGCTGAAGGACAATCAGATAAGGACAGTAGCTGATTAAAGGAAAGAAGATCGAGATAAACATAAGAAGAGATATGCATGAAGAAGGAATTCTGAAGAATGGAATACTTGGAATAGAAGATATCTGATTGATATATTTTAGGAAGCAGAATTATATTCCATATCAATTAGCGATTATCTTGTAACTGTGTAGTATATAAACACAGGCATAGGGTTTACACTATAAGTGTTATCATTATCGAAGTTATTATTCTATATAACCCTAGCAGCTCTCGTGATATTTGTTCATCACTGAGAGGTAACAGTTCCATATTGTAACAGAGTTTATTGTTTCAATAAAGTTTGTTTTCTGTTACTTAAGTTCTTTAAGTTCGATTTGAGTGTACTATACACTGTATTCACCCCCTCTACAGTGTGTGTGTGACCTAACAATTGGTATCAGAGTCTATCTGTTAACATACATACAGTTAAAGATCCAAACACAATCATGTCGGACACAGAAACTCCAACTAAGCCTACTAAAACTGAGGAACCACCGAAGACACAAATTCAGAGTCGGTATGAGACCATCAGAGTCCCCATACTGAGACCATCTGAATATCCCATATGGAAGGTAAGGATGACCATGTTCCTGGAAGCAACAGATCCAGAATACCTTGATAGAATCAAGGAAGGTCCTCACAAACCAACCAAACTCGCTGTTGCAGTTGCAGGTGAAGCAGCAATGACCGTACCAAAGGAGAAGAGTGATTATACAGCTGAGGACATAGTATCAATTGCTAAAGATGCTAAGGTACGACACTTACTGCATAGTGCCATTGATAATGTAATGTCAAACAGGGTAATCAACTGCAAGACTGCTAAGGAGATATGGGATGCTCTGGAAACAAGATGTCAGGGAACTGACACAATTAAGAAGAACAGGAAGACAATACTCACTCAAGAGTGTGAACACTTTGACTCAAAGACTAATGAGTCATTGAATGATTTATATGATAGATTTGTCAAACTTTTGAATGATTTGTCATTGGTTGATAAAGAGTATGATCTTGAAGATTCAAACCTTAAGTTCCTGTTAGCTCTTCCTGAATGCTGGGATTTGAAGGCAACGACAATAAGAGACAACTATAATCTTGATGAAACAACTCTTGACGAAATCTATGGAATGCTCAAGACACATGAGCTGGAGATGGAACAAAGAAGCAAGAGGAAAGGAGGAAAGTCAAGGACAGTTGCTCTTAAGGCTGAAGAAGAATTCCCCAAAGCAGCTTCCTCAAAGAAAGACAAGGGTAAAGCTCTTTTCATAAAGTCTGATACTGAGTCATCAAGTTCTGAGAGTGATGATGACTCAGATTCTGAAAGCTTGCCTGAGACTGATGCTGATGAGGAGATGATGAAGCTGTGTGCTCTTATGGTGAAAGGAATCACAAAGATTGCATACAGGAAGTTCAGGAAGGGAAAGAAGTTTTCCAGGAAAAGCATAAGTTCTGATAAGAAGAATTTCAGAAGATCTGAAGGCAGAGGAGGAAAGTCTGACAGAGGAGATTACACCAATGTTAAATGCTATAACTGTGGTGAGAAAGGCCACATATCTCCTGACTGCAAGAAGGTAAAGGGTGACAGAGGCAAGGCTCTTGTCACAAAGCAGAAAAGCTGGACAGACACTTCAGACTCTGAAAGTGAGGAGAACTATACATTGATGGCAAATTCTGATAAAGAAAGTGTTGAGAGCAGTTCTGAAGCTGCTGAAACAAAGGTACCTCAGACTACTTATGCTTTTCATACTGATGATATTAATGAGTTGAGAAGATATCTTAAAACCATGTTTGTTAGTTATAGAGATCAAACCTTAATATGTGAAATATTAACTTCTGAAAATCTTGTTTTTAAGAAAAGAAATGATTTCTTAGAAAAAGAGTTAGTTATATTCCATCAAACTCAGAAGGATAGAGATGATGCTTTTTATGTTAGGGATGAAGTGCTAAAAATGAATGAATCTCTAAAAACTGAGTTAGAAAAGGAAAGAGAGATAATTAGGACTTGGACTAACTCTGGCAGAACAACTCAAAATTTGCTAAGTAGTGAAAATTGGAAAGAGGGCTTAGGTTATGGAGAAAATAAGAATGATAAAGGAACTGAAGAAATTAAGCCTGTTGTTAAGCAAAAGCCAAAGTTAAAACCTGTTAAGTTTGTAACTGTAAAGTCTGATAATGAGAAATCAGAAGTTAAAGAGGAATTAACTTCTGACAAACTAAAACAGGAAAAGACAGCTGAAGTAAACATATGCTTAATGACAAAGAAGCAGCTTAAGCATAAGCTGAAAGATGTCAAGAATGTAAACAAGGTAAAATCACCTAGGAAAAATAGGAATGGAAAGGAAGGTGTGAATAAAAGCAATGATTATAAACCTGTTCCTGATGCTCCTAGGAAAACATATCATAACTGTGGAAGTTCTAACCATCTGGCTTCTTTTTGCAGGAAAAATAAGAATATTAACTCCTTACCTTCAAAATCAGGAGTTAAGAGTCAGTCAGTTAGATACAAACCACAAAATCCTTGTTTTTATTGTGGTAGTTTATGGCATTCCATTTATACTTGTAAGGAATATCATAGTTTGTACTATGATTATTATCAAATAAAACCTTCTTTGAAGAAAGTTTCCATTGTTCCTTCTAGTATAAATTCTGATTCAAAGTCTGATAATGTAAATTCTGATAAGAAAAATGTTAACATAAACTCTGATGCTAAATCCGCTGCAAATGTTAACAAACTTAATAAGGCCAAAGGATCCAAGCAAGTCTGGGTCCTTAAAACTAATAATTAGTGGTCTTTATGATTGCAGGGCAACAGGAAAAATATTCTAGTTCTGGACAGTGGATGTTCAGGTCATATGACTGGAAATAAGGCCCTGCTATCAGACTTTGTGGAGAAAGCTGGCCCAAGTGTTTCTTATGGAGATGGCAACATTGGAAAAATATTGGGATATGGCAATATCAATCTTGGGAATGTCATCATTAAAGAAGTAGCTTTGGTCTCAGGACTTAAACACAACCTTCTGAGTATAAGTCAAATCTGTGACAGAGGTTATCATGTTGATTTCTTTGAAGAACACTGTGAAATTGTGAGTAAATCTAAAGGCAAAGTTGTTCTGAAAGGATATAGATGTGGTAACATTTATGAAGCTAAGCTTTCAACAAGTACTGATGGCTCTGCAATCTGTCTGTTAAGTAGAGCATCAATTGAAGAAAGCTGGAATTGGCATAAGAAACTCTCTCATTTAAATTTCAACAATATAAATGAACTGGTCAAGAAAGATCTTGTGAGAGGATTTCCAAACACAGTATTTGCTCCTGATGGTCTTTGTGATTCATGTCAGAAAGCCAAACAAAGAAAATCTTCATTCAAGAGCAAGACTGAATCATCAATTCTTGAGCCTTATCATCTTATACATGTTGATCTATTTGGTCCAGTAAATGTCATGTCTATTGCAAAGAAGAAGTATGCGTTGGTCATAGTGGATGAGTTCACCAGATACACATGGGTGTATTTCTTGCACACAAAAAGTGAAACTGCATCTATCTTGATTGATCATGTCAAACAGCTGGATAAAATGGTCAAAGATTCTGTGAAAATTTTAAGAAGTGATAATGGCACTGAGTTCAAGAATTTGATAATGGAAGAGTTCTGCAAAAGCCATGGAATAAAGCAGGAATTTTCTGCTCCCGGAACTCCACAGCAAAATGGAGTTGTTGAAAGGAAGAATAGAACTCTCATTGAAGCTGCACGTACAATGCTTGAAGAAGCAGAGCTTCCAACCTATTTCTGGGCTGAAGCTGTGCAGACTGCTTGTTTTACTCAAAATGCAACACTCATTAACAAGCATGGAAAAACACCATATGAGATGGTGAAGAAAAAGAAGCCAAATCTGAAATATTTTCATGTATTTGGATGCAAGTGTTTTGTTCTCAAGACTCATCCTAAACAGCTATCAAAGTTTGATCTAAAAGCTGATAAAGGAATCTTTGTTGGATATCCATTTTCCACAAAAGCCTTCAGAGTCTATAATTTGAGAACAAAAGTGGTCATGGAATCTATCAATGTCTCTTTTGATGACAAGAAGATCACTGGTCTTAAAGATTTCGTTGACCATGATCAGCTGAGATTTGAAAATGAAGACTCATATTCTGATACTGAAAATCCTGACAGTCTAAGTCCTGATACTACAAACTCTGACGGATTAAACTCTGATGTTATTGAAACTGTGGTGACTATGTTAAAGGAAGATGCACCTATGCAGGGGGAGTACTCAAGATCCTACCACATCTCAAGAAACATCAGAACATGCATCTGGCTCTTCAAGTTCTGAATCGTCAAGTTCTGATAAGTCAAGTTCTGATAGTGCTGAAAATCTAAATACTGAAGAATCCAACTCAGAGAGCATAGTTTCAGGGGGAGCATCAGAAAATGAAAATGAAGATAGCATGGATCATGGGGGAGCATCCAATTCTAGAGAAAACATTCCATCTGCAAGGAAGTGGACAAAATCACATACACCTGATTTGATAATTGGAAATCCTGATGCAGGTGTCAGAACTAGAACAGGTACTTCAAATGAGTGTCTATACAATTCTTTTCTCTCTCAGACTGAGCCAAAGAAAGTAGAAGAAGCTCTTCAAGATGCTGATTGGGTGCAAGCAATGCAGGAAGAGTTGAATGAATTTGTTAGGAATATATGTGCATTAGTTTGATGATATGTTTAACAAAACACTTAAGTAGAAATCTAGTGTTTGTAGCCTCAACGGATAAGACCATTTTGGCTATCCGTTGATGGTGTAGCTTTACTTAGAAATAAGTCGAGTGTTGTAGCACATTTCAGTCTCTGGATTTGAGATATAATTCTTAAATGTTGAGGGAAATTATAAGTCATGTTGACTACTAGAGGATATGCAGATAGGAAGGCCAATTGTAAATATTTCATGCCTTGTAATCTTGTATAAATGAAATGGTGTCAACGGATAACTTAAAGACCTTCAATGGATGAGAAACAAAGCTTCAACGGATGTCTCTAAAGCTTCAACGGATAACATCCTTCAACGGATGAGTGCATCAACGGATAGAGCTTTAACTGCTAACACATCAACGGATAAAGCCATCAACGGATGAAGGCTTCAACGGATGTTCTGTTAAATAGCAGTTGACAAGTGGTAGTTGTACCTACAAACAGAGGCACATGGGTTGACAGAGACAACTGAGATGTGGTAGCCTAATTCAGGAACATCAGAAAAAGCAGCCGTTCTACTCTAGCATAAAGAGGCAATAGTCAACAATGCACTGGAGTAAAATGGAGTAGAAATAAGTGGAGAACTTATTTTATTATTGTACTTTTTATCTTTGTCTTCACTTGTAAATTTGGTGATATATAAACCAAGTAGCAGCTAGTAATTAGACAAGAATTTTTCCAGAGCTGTTTAGAAAAATCTTGAGAGAAAAATTATCTAGTTTGTACTAGGACGCAGCTGTGATCAACTTCTTGAATCACAGATTTTCTGAAATACCATCTCTGGTGGAACAACAATCCACCAGAAAAGTTTTTAAGGTCTGTTGTGTTCTTTACATTAGTGTTTGAATATATATCTGTCTGTATTAGCTTAAAGCAATTCATACACTTGTTTATCTTAAACACATAGCCTTTGAAACTGCTCAAAACTTGAAAAGTTTTGAGATTTACATTCAACCCCCCTTCTGTAAATCTCATTGTTAGTTCATTAGGAATAACAATTGGTATCAGAGCAAGCTCTTGACACACAAAGAGTTTAAAGATCTTGGAAACTAACAAAGATGAGTAAGAAGGATATTGGAGTAAAAATCCCAGTTCTTGACAAAGACAGTTATCACCATTGGAAGGTGAAAATGCACCTTCATCTACTCTCCCAAGATGAAGGTTATGTAAACTGCATTGAGAATGGTCCTCACATTCCCCACAAAGTAGCCACAGTTGCTACAGCCACAATTGCTGTTGGTCAATCCATTCCAAAACCTAGAGCAGAATGGACAATGGAAGACACAGAAGAAGTCCACAAGGATAAGAAGGCTGTGAACATTTTGTTTAATGGTCTTGACAAGGATATATTTGATAATGTGATAAATTGCACAACTGCCAAAGAGGTTTGGGACACAGTTCAGCTACTGTGTGAAGGTATAAAACAAGTAAAAGAAAACAAAATACAGCTTCTCATTCAACAGTATGAGTATTTTCATTTTGAAGAAAATGAATCTTTAAATGACACATTCAATAGATTCCAAAAGCTGTTGAATGGACTGAAGCTGTATGGTAGAGTGTACCAGGTGAAGGATTCAAATCTTAAATTTTTAAGATCCTTGCCAAAGGAATGGAAACCCATGACTGTCTCCTTGAGAAACTCTCAAGATTATAAGGACTTCACTCTTGAAAGATTATATGGAATCTTGAAGACTTATGAACTAGAGCTGGAACAGGATGAGGTATTGGAGAAGGGAAGAAAGAAAGGAGGTTCAGTTGCCTTGGTAGCTGAAAATGAGAAAGAATGCAGACAAGAAACTGTGAGATCTACATTAAACTCCAAAGATGGCACAAGCAAATCAGAATCAAGCAAGGGTAAGGAGCAAGTTGCTGAGAATGAAGACAACTCCAGCCAAGATGACTCTGATGGTATTGATGAGCATCTTGCATTTCTGTCCAGAAGATTTGCAAAGATGAAATTTAGGAAAAACACTAGAGCCACTAAACCTCATAAGAAGATGGTGGACAAATCCAAGTTCAAGTGTTTCAATTGTGGTATAAGTGGACACTTTGCAAGTGAGTGCAGAAAGCCAACTTCTGAAAAGAAGAAATTTGACCAAGTAGATTACAAAAAGAAATATTTTGATCTGCTCAAGCAAAAGGAGAGGGCTTTCATTACTCAAGAAAAAGACTGGGCAGCTGATGGAGAAGAAGAGGATGAAGATGTGGAATATGTCAACTTGGCTCTCATGGCTGATTCTGAGGAAAATGAAGTTAGTTCATCAAGCAACCAGGTAATCACTACTGATTTAACACGGCTTACTAAAGAAGAGTGCAATGATGCTTTTAATGACATGTCTACCGAACTGTATCATTTGCGTGTGTCTCTTAAATCTCTTGCTAAAGAAAATAGTAGGATTAAAGAGAACAATTTGTTTTTAAGTGATAGAAATGCTGTGTTAGAAGATAAGTTGATTGACCTAGAGAAAACTAAGCTACATTGTATATCTGTTGAAAATGAACTAGCTGAATCTGTTAAGAAAGTAGAAATACTTTCTAATCAATTAGAGAGAGAGCAAGAGGTGATTAAAGCCTGGAAGACATCTAGGGATGTTAGTGCTCAAATTGCCAAGGTCCAAGGAATTGAATCATTCTGTGAGACTGCCTGGGATAAAAACAAAAAGAAAATGGAATTAACTGATGGGCTGTCAATGGATGTGGAATCAACGGATGATGAAAGTTATCCGTTGAAGGAAGAAAAGGAGCATCCGTTGAAGGTTCCTCAATTAAAACAGGCAGATGTTTCTAAAAGTGAAAATCTAAAGAAACTCAACAAAAAGTTTGGTTCAACTTCCAAGAACTTTATCAAAGAAGAAGCAAGCACATCCAAAGATTTCAGTAAGGTGAATATAGGACACATGACCTTAGAACAGTTAAAGAATAGGCTCAAAGTGGTTGAGGATAAAAAGGAAACTAAAAGGAAATCTAATAGAAATGGGAAGGTAGGGGTTAACAAACATAACAATTACACACCTGATAAGTATGCTCCTAGAAAAAGCTGTGTGCATTGTAGTAGTGTTAATCATCTATCTGCTAATTGCAAATCTATTAAGAAAACTCCCATTCCTGTACCCTCTTCCATGCCTAATATGTATGCATCACCTCTGCATGCTATGCCTGTTATGTCTCAACAGAATCCTTATGCACATTTTGCAAACATGCCATATTTTAACAATCCTTATCTTGCTGCATTTAGTATGCCTCAAATGCCATACAATATGCCAATATGGAATAACATGCTTGCACAATCCATGCCTTATCAAATTCCAAATGTGCTAAATGATTCTGTGACTAACCCTACACCTCAACCAACTACATCTAAGATCAAGGTTGACTCAAAGTTACCTAAGTCTAAAGATGCAGGAGGAATGAAGTCTAGGAGAAAGGCTAACAAGAATGGACCCAAGGAAACTTGGGTACCAAAATCAACTTGATTGATTTTATGGTGTGCAGGGAAAAAGAAGAAATCTATGGTACTTGGACAGTGGCTGTTCAAGACACATGACAGGAGATTTCTCCCTGCTCACAGAGTTTAAGGAGAGAGCTGGCCCTAGCATAACCTTTGGAGATGACAGCAAAGGGTTTACTATGGGATATGGCTTGATTTTAACAAGGAATGTCATAATTGATGAAGTTGCATTAGTTGATGGTCTCAAGCACAACTTACTGAGCATCAGTCAACTATGTGATAGAGGGAATATAATTTCCTTCAATTCAGAAGCCTGTGTTGTCACCAGTAAGAAAGACAACAAAGTGGTTCTAACTGGGGTTAGAAAAGGAAATGTGTACTTAGCTGACTTCAACTCTACAGATGCAGAATCTATTACTTGTCTCTTCAGCAAAGCAAGTTCAGTTGAAAGTTGGCTATGGCACAAGAAGCTATCCCATTTGAATTTCAAGACAATGAATGATCTAGTCAAAAAGGACTTAGTTAGAGGAATTCCTCTTGTTGAATTCTCAAGGGATGGTTTGTGTGATGCTTGTCAGAAAGGCAAACAAAGGAAAGCATCATTCGAAAAGAAGCTTGAAACAACAATTGATGAACCATTACAGCTGCTACATATGGATTTGTTTGGACCAGTCAATGTATTGTCAATTGCAAGAAAAAGATATTGCTTGGTGATTGTAGATGATTTCTCAAAGTTTTCATGGGTCTATTTTCTTGGATCAAAGGATGAAGCAAGTGAAATCATTATCAATCACATCAGGCAAGTCAATAATAATCCTGACTTGAAAGTTAGGAATATCAGGAGTGACAATGGAACTGAGTTCAAGAATTTGACAATAAGGCTGTTCTGTGAAGAAAATGGAATCATGCATGAGTTCTCAGCTCCAAGAACACCTCAGCAAAATGGGGTAGTTGAAAGAAAGAACAGATCTTTAATTGAGGCTGCCAGAACAATGCTTGAAGAATCAAAGTTACCAACATATTTCTGGGCTGAAGCTGTTAATTGTGCCTGCTACACTCAGAATATTTCTTTGATCAATCAAGCTAAAGGCATGACTCCTTATCAGTTGTTCAAGAGAAGAAAACCAACTCTAAACTTTCTTCATGTCTTTGGATGTAAATGTTTTATACTGAGAAATCAATCTGACCATAAAGGGAAGTTTGATGCAAAGGCTGATGAAGGGATATTTGTTGGTTACTCAGCTGGAAAATCTTATAGGGTCTACAATCTAAGAACCAACATTGTTATGGAATCTGTGCATGTTGTGTTTGATGATAAAAAGATTGATGGACTAACAGATGAGGGACACCATGAAAGACTCAAATTTGACAACATTGAGATATATTGTGATGATAGTGAAGAGGAGGTTGATGGAAATGACACTTCAAAAGGGATTCAAGATATGCCCTTGGATAATGCACAGAATTCTGCATCCGTTGAAAGAGGCAATGTAGTATCCGTTGAAAGACATAGTGCATCATCCGTTGAAGTACATAATGAAGCATCCGTTGATCATAGTTCATCAACGGATAATCGATTTACATCATCAGTTGATAGAACTCCAAGTTCCCTGCAAAGGACCAACAACTCAGGGGGAGTTTCAACTGATCAACACTCTGTCTCACATCACGACAATACTGAGGCCACCTCATCTAGAGCACATCTTCCACCTCAAAGGAAATGGACCAAGAATCATCCCTTTGAACTGATCATTGGTGATGCATCATCTAAAGTGCAAACAAGAAGAGCTACTCAAAATGAATATCTGTATAGTAGTTTTCTATCTCAGGAGGAACCTAAGAAAGTGGAAGAAGCCTTAATGGATCCAGATTGGATATTAGCTATGCAGGAAGAGCTGAACCAATTTGAGAGAAACAAAGTTTGGAAGCTAGTACCCAAGCCAAAGAACAAGAGTTCCATTAACACAAAATGGGTATTCAGAAACAAGATGGATGAAAATGGCATTGTCATAAGGAATAAAGCCAGATTGGTTGCTAAAGGCTATTCTCAACAAGAGGGAATAGATTTTGATGAAACATTTGCTCCAGTTGTAAGACTTAAAGCCATCGGAATCTTTCTAGCCTATGCAGCTAATGCCAATTTCAAAGTCTATCAGATGGATGTCAAGAGTGCATTTCTAAATGGGGAATTGGAGGAAGAAGTTTATGTAAGCCAACCTCCAGGTTTTGAAGATCAAAATTTTCCAGACCATGTGTATTATCTGTTGAAAGCACTCTATGGACTAAAGCAAGCACCTAGAGCCTGGTATGAGACTTTGTCAAAGTTCCTTCTAGATAATCATTTCACAAGAGGTACTGTTGACAAAACTCTCTTCTTTAGAAATGTTAATGGCTCTAAGATACTTGTACAAATTTATGTAGATGATATTATATTTGGATCTACAGATGATAAGCTTTGTAAAAAGTTTGCTAAATTAATGCAAAGTAAATATGAAATGAGCATGATGGGAGAGCTAACTTACTTTCTTGGGTTACAAGTTAAACAAGTTAGTGGTGGAATTTTCATTAGTCAAACTAAATATATTTATGATCTTTTAAAGAAGTTTGACTTAATGGATTGTTCACCTGCAAAAACTCCCATGGCCACTGCCACTAAGCTTGAATTAAACAAGGCTGAAAAGTCTGTGGATATTACAAGTTATAGAGGCATGATTGGCTCACTTTTATATTTAACTGCTAGTAGACCTGATATAATGTTTTCTACATGTCTCTGTGCTAGATTTCAAGCTGACCCTAAAGAATCTCACTTAGTGGCTATTAAAAGAATTTTCAGATATCTCAAGGGGACTCCAAATCTAGGAATTTGGTACCCTAGAGAGTCTGGTTTTGATCTAATTGGCTACTCAGATGCAGATTAAGCAGGTTGCAAAATAGACAGGAAAAGCACAACATGCACCTGTCAATTTCTAGGGAACAAGCTTGTATCATGGTTCAGCAAGAAGCAGAATTATGTTTCCATATCAACAGCTGAAGCTGAGTACATTGCAGCTGGTAGTTGCTGTGCACAAATACTATGGATGAGGAACCAGTTATTTGACTATGGTATGACTGTTGACAAAATTCCAATATTTTGTGACAACACAAGTGCCATTGCCATTACTGAAAATCCAGTGCAGCACTCAAGAACCAAGCACATTGATATCAAGTACCACTTCATTAGGGAACATGTGATGAAAGGTACAGTGGAACTTCATTTTGTTCCAAGTGAACAACAAATTGCAGACATATTTACCAAGCCACTTGATGAATCAACATTCACAAGATTGGTAAGTGAGCTAGGTATGCTTAATTACTCTTAATATGCTTATTGCAATTTGATTTGAAGCCTGAAATGTATTAGCTGCTAGAACAAATTTGATTTTTAACACAGATTATTCCATCAACGGATATTCCCTATCCGTTGAAAGTCAAAATTGTTCTGTCAACGGATGTTCATTATCCGTTGAAAGACATATACATTTCTTGAAATTTTTATCCGTCAACGGATAAAACTGAAGTGCTCTTCAACGGATGACAGTTTACTTTATCCGTTGAAATATCACATCAGTCGATTCAGGTGTTTCACAGCCATTGATTCTATTATATTAACCGTTGATACTCATACATACAGCTGTATGTATTTGTTTTAAAGGTAGTTTTTAGAATACTTACAGTTTATTCTTAAACGGCTGAAATTCACTTACATATATTTATTGTTTAATCTTTTATTTATGCTTTTTAATTTGAGAAAGTATATAAGCCCTTTTGATTTTTCATTTTTACTTTACGCTTTCTTGAAATTTCAAAGCTTTTACCATTTTCTCTCTGCAAAACCTTCAAGTTATTCTCTGCAATTTCTACTCACAACAATGGCACCAGTAGTAAAGATTATGTCTCAATCTGGATTCATCTATGAGAAGAACAATTTCATAGCTTTGGTTGAAAAGAATGAAGCCCACTCCGATTATCACAAAATGATGGACTTCATCAAAAACTGTAAACTTAGCTATGCAATGCTGGAAGCCCCAACGATTTACTGTGAAGTAGTTGAGGAGATTTGGACAACTGCTGAGTTCAACTCAATAGATATGACTATCTCCTTCACTCTCAAAGGTAAAAATCACTGTGTTAACTGTGATGATTTACTAGCATGTTTTAAATTACCTGAGAACAATGCCATGACACCACACACTGATAATGATGTATCCAGCATGTTAGATTCCATAGGTTATTCTCTTAACTCTGCTAGTTTAGGGAGTATTAAAAGAAAAGGCCTTAGGAAAGAATGAAGTTTTCTTGGGGATGCCTTTATCAAGGTTTTCTCTGGGAAAATTAGCAATTTTGATGCCATAACTTCATCTCTTGTTAATATGCTCTATATGCTTGTTTCTGATAGGTATTTTAATTTTAGCAACTATGTTATGCTAGAATTGGGTACTAGATTAGGTAACAAAGCTAATAGATCTAATAACATCTATTATGCTAGATTCTTTATGTTATTGGCTAACCATGTTGCTGAAGGTTTGGTCATAACCAATGAGAATAATAAACTCAAGTGCTGGGCACAAGAGAAAAGAGTTCTTGCAGATTTATTGAGAATGGATCTCAACAGCAGTGTGCCATTGGTATATTTACCAATCATGAATGCACCTCAGGTAAGTGAGATTATTGCTTCTACAACTCCTACTTCTTCCAACCCCTCTATTTCTTTATCTTCTAGTGTGGCCATGGAATCTGTGACAATGCCCCAACAGATTCCTACCAAGGTCACCAAAACTAAACTTTCAAAATCAAAGACAAAGAAAACTACCTCTGTTATTTCTCAAAAGACAACAGTTGTAACATCTACCATTAACCCTGAGGGGAGTGAACAGGGTGTGAGTGGTGAGGGGAGGGGTGAACATCAAAGAAACCCCCAGGATAAGGAAGGAGAGATAAGTGCTTCCCAAGCTAGCCAAGCCACAGTTTCTCAAAAAGCTGTGGTGGTTGAAAGGGTTACTAGCATATCCCTAGCTGCATCCTCCCAAAAGGATGTAACTATTGAAAATAGTTCCCAACCAGGAACACAGAACAAACGAGGGAGGGACAATAAAGCCAAACACTCACCAACAAAAGCCTTTATTAGAAGAAAGAGAGCCAGAACCCAATCTTCTACACAGGGTGCACACACTGCACAGATACATCCATCTGTATCTATGCCTTCTCAAACTCAGTTTGATGTGGCTCCAACAAATGTGGAGTCACAGCCCCATTCTCTCACAATTAACACACATCAATCACCACACACTTCTTCACCATCTCTAGATGTGGATATGTTATTCCCATCAATTCCTGATTCTCCCTCTTTACAACTCAGGGAGGAGCCCCACTCAAATACAGGTGATCATCATCTTTTAGATGATTTGTTGGATCACCCGCAAATTCTTTCAGATGTAATTGAAGGATCTGTGTCACCAAAACTCATATCAATCTACACAGATTCAACAGTTATATCACTTTCAATTTCAACTTCTTTTCCTTCTTCAACGGATATCACTCATCCGTTGACAAGTGGTTGTTCTTCAACGGATAAGCTTAACAGCAGTTATTCGTTGATACCATCAGTTTCACCTTCAACGGCTATTCCGCATCCGTTGATAGTCTCTACACACACAACTGAAACAATTCCAAGTGTAGAAGACTTGATTACTGTACAATCACTTCTAGGACTGAGGGAAGGGAGTGACAATTTGAGTGAGAGGTTGGGTTGCTCCCAGGCAAAAGGAGAGATTGAGAGCTCAAATATGCATGCTATTTTTTCCAGCATGGCAAAAGTAAGTGAGAGGAGTACCACCTTAGTAGGTGAAGGTGAGGGAGTGAGTTGTGTGAGCCAGGGGGAGCCCCTGATGCAAGAACATAGAGAAAATGAGAGAAAAGCAGGGACAGCAGATATAAGGATGGATCCAACCATTGCTAGTGAGTCAATGATTGTGAATGATGTTGAAAAGGAAAGATAATTTCAGCAACATTACAAAGCTGTAATTGATAACATTTCCTTGGATGCTGACACTTTTACTCATCCTGTTTCAGCCTATCAATTATTGGCTGCACAGGGCAATGTGGAGGCAGAAAAGACACTACATCTAGTACATACAACAGCATCTCTTCAAAGGGACAAAGCTGCTATTAACAAGATGCTTTCAAAAGCTGGTGAGTCATCTGAAGAATTTGGAGTAAATTCTGATGATGATGACTTTGTTTCTTCTGATGGAAGCATGAACTTAGGGGGAGATGAAGGCCCTAGTTCTATTCCAAATCTACCTGAATGGGCCTTAACAAAGGAGTATACAACAGGGCAATTCAATGTCTCCTTAGTCAAACAAATCAGTACTATCCAACAGGCCATTCAGAAAACTTCTCATGCAGGTACAAAGGCTATCCTTACAGCTCACTTGGACTCACTGCATCTCATGAAGTTGCAGCAAGTAAGACAGAATCTGAGTGTGGATGAACTCAGAAAGGATATTGCTGACTTGAAATCCTACAATTCTGAAAAATTGGATTCAGTCATGCCCTATGGTACAATGCAGGACATTTTGTTGAGATTGAAAAAGGAATCACATACTGAAAAGAGGCTGGCCAAATTGGAAGACAGAGTTCAAGTTATTGAAGATTCTGTGGCCACCATTCTTCACAACCAACAATCTCAAACAAATCTACTTATGCAGCTGGCAAAAGCACAGGGCTTGACCCCTCTCCTTGATGATAACAAAAAGGGGGAGAGTAAAATGGAAGGGGAAGGAGAGCCATCTACAAAAATCCAAATATCTAAAGTGCTAGTTCCTGCCATCACTACTTCTCCAATCATTCAAATCAAAGGAAAGCCTGATGGAATTGATTTAATCCAGCTAGCAGCAGCTGAAATTCAAGTGAAAGAGCAAAGGAGGAGAATTGATGAAAGGGTGCAATAGTTGTTTGGCTCTACACAAGATAAATCAATATCTGTGAAACATAGCACAAATGTTGAACCAATCAATATGGAGCACAAGCCAGAAAGGAGAAATAAGGTTGGAGAGACTTCTTTCAAGAATCTAAAACCTATGGTTCTCAAGCCCAACACTAGATCCAGCAAGGACTCCACAAAGAACCCTCTAGACTTTGCTCAAATGGAAGAAGTGGACTTTCCTCTTCCAAAGCCTGATGAAGACAAAGTTTTGGGTGCTAGCATCATAAAACACAAGGAGACCATGGATGAGGCAGTAAGGAGAAATATGGCTATTATCTTTAGAGAGGGAAAGAGCATATGTGTGATGCAAGGACATCCCAAATTCTCAATAGCCAAGAGGGAAGAAACCAAAAGGTTAAAGAAAGAAGCTGAAAAACTCAAGGCTGACAAAAGAGCACAAGCAAAGCTTGAACAAAAGCTAAAGTCAAGTCTAGCTGAAAATGAGAAAGGAATTGAAGTCAGGGGTGAAGACAAGATTGCAAACTTAGATGAGGTTTTTGGGAGTATATTTGGTGAAAGTATGGAGGAAAAAGAGGAATGGCAGAAGGGAAACAGAAGAAAGGTCAAGGCACATAGAAGGAGTGAAGGCAACACTGAAGAAACTAAATCTCTACCTTCCATACCTGAACCCTTTGTTGCTGATCCCACTATAAACATCCATGGTGAACCAATCATCCCAAAAGAGGAACCTATTGATTGGGACACCATCAATTTGCCTACCTTTTTAACCACTCTTCCACTACCAAAGAAACAGAAAAGAAAATCCAAATCTACACCTCCCCTAAACTCTAAGAAATTCACTCAAAAACATAAACCTAACCCTAAGCCACCCATTTCTAAAGATGATTATGTTCACATCTGTGACATAAAAGAAATTTCAAACATTGAACTCTATCTGGATGAGCTGGAGGATGTAAGGGGAATTGCTGCCTACAGACAGCTACCAGAGAGATTGGTGTTCAGATACAAAGGAGTTGGGGAAAGAACATGGCCTCTCTACAGGATTCTGAATGAAGGCTACTCTACCTTGATTAGAGTCTTTTCAGCCATACAAAAGGATTCTGGCTTTACCAGGACTGCCAAGACTGAAATTCTCAACAAGATTGCCAACATAAGGAAAACTTGGAGGGAGCCCAATGTTTTGCCCAGAACCTTACTCATTCAAGAAAGGGGAACTACAATTCACAAATCACCTCATTGGTTGATGGAATTCAGAGATGATAAAGGAGTCAGAAGATTTTTCAGACTTGAAGACCAACTCAAGATTGCCAGCAATGAAACTCTCAAAGAAATGCAATCTAAGTTAGATATCAGTGATGAAGATGAAGCTGAATTCTTCAGACAACTCCAACTCCAAATTGAGGAAAATGACAAAGGGCTAGGAAAGAAAACCAGGGAACAAAGAAGAAAAAGATGATTTGCTCAGGCTAGAGGAGCACCCTTGGAAATACTATAAATCTTCAATTACCTTCTAGTACATACACTTTTGCAGCACTTTTAAATTTCTACTTAGTTTCAGTTCATATATTTGTTAAGTGTTTTGTTATCATCAAGTTAACCTTGAATTTATGTCTACAATTCTTATAAACATAAATAGGGGGAGATTGTTAGGAATATATGTGCATTAGTTTGATGATATGTTTAACAAAACACTTAAGTAGAAATCTAGTGTTTGTAGCCTCAACGGATAAGACCATTTTGGCTATCCGTTGATGGTGTAGCTTTACTTAGAAATAAGTCTAGTGTTGTAGCACATTTCAGTCTCTGAATTTGAGATATAATTCTTAAATGTTGAGGGAAATTATAAGTCATGTTGACTACTAGAGGATATGCAGATAGGAAGGCCAATTGTAAATATTTCATGCCTTGTAATCTTGTATAAATGAAATGGTGTCAACGGATAACTTAAAGACCTTCAACGGATGAGAAACAAAGCTTCAACGGATGTCTCTAAAGTTTCAACGGATGAGTGCATCAACGGATAGAGCTTTAACTGCTAACACATCAACGGATAAAGCCATCAACGGATGAAGGCTTCAACGGATGTTCTGTTAAATAGCAGTTGACAAGTGGTAGTTGTACCTACAAACAGAGGCACATGGGTTGACAGAGACAACTGAGATGTGGTAGCCTAATTCAGGAACATCAGAAAAAGCAGCCGTTCTACTCTAGCATAAAGAGGCAATAGTCAACAATGCACTGGAGTAAAATGGAGTAGAAACAAGTGGAGAACTTATTTTATTATTGTACTTTTTATCTTTGTCTTCACTTGTAAACTTGGTGATATATAAACCAAGTAGCAGCTAGTAATTAGACAAGAATTTTTCCAGAGCTGTTTAGAAAAATCTTGAGAGAAAAATTATCTAGTTTATACTAGGACGCAGTTGTGATCAACTTCTTGAATCACAGATTTTCTGAAATACCATCTCTGGTGGAACAACAATCCACCAGAAAATTTTTTAAGGTCTGTTGTGTTCTTTACATTAGTGTTTGAATATATATCTGTCTGTATTAGCTTAAAGCAATTCATACACTTGTTTATCTTAAACACATAGCCTTTGAAACTGCTCAAAACTTGAAAAAGTTTTGAGATTTACATTCAACCCCCCTTATGTAAATCTCATTGTTAGTTCATTAGGAATAACAGAATTTGAAAGAAACAAAGTCTGGACCCTAGTGCCAAGACCAAAGAATAGATCTGTTGTTGGTACAAAGTCGGTATTCAGAAACAAAACTGACAGTGATGGCATAATTACAAGGAATAAGGCAAGGCTGGTTGCAAAAGGATATTCTCAACAGGAGGGAATTGATTATGATGAAACATTTGCACCAGTTGCTAGGTTAGAAGCCATAAGGATATTTTTGGCTTATGCTGCTCACAAAAAGTTTACTGTCTTTCAAATGGATGTGAAAAGTGCTTTTCTCAATGGAGAATTGGAGGAAGAGGTATATGTTGAACAACCTCCAGGTTTTGTAGATACCAAACATCCAGATTATGTCTACAGGCTTGATAAAGCACTTTATGGACTTAAGCAAGCTCCTAGAGCATGGTATGAGACTTTAGCTCAGTTTCTTCTGGCAAGTGGATTCAACAGAGGGACAATAGACAAAACACTGTTCTACCTCAACCATGGAAAGGACTTACTTCTGGTCCAGATTTATGTTGATGATATCATTTTTGGATCTACAAATGACAAACTTTGCAAGAAGTTTGCCAAACTAATGCAGTCAAGATATCAGATGAGTATGATGGGGGAACTTAGCTATTTTCTGGGCCTTCAAGTCAAGCAGAATGAGGAAGGCACTTTTATTTGTCAAACCAAGTACACCAGAAACTTGCTAAAGAAATTTGGAATGCAAGATTGTTCAAGTGCATCCACTCCAATGGCCACTGCAACAAAACTGGATAAGGATACCGGTAAATCAGTAGATATTACTGACTATAGAGGTATGATTGGCTCTCTACTCTATCTAACTGCTAGTAGACCTGATATCATGTATGCTACCTGTCTTTGTGCAAGATTTCAAGCAGATCCAAGAGAACCTCACTTAACAGCTGTAAAAAGAATCTTTAAGTATCTTAAAGGGACAGCTGCTCTGGGATTATGGTATCCTAGAGAATCAGATTTTAAACTAATAGGTTACTCAGATGCAGATTTTGCAGGTTGCAAAATTGACAGGAAAAGCACAAGTGGAAGCTGCCAATTTCTTGGAGGCAGATTGGTTTCTTGGTACAGCAAGAAACAAAAGTCAATTTCCACATCAACTGCAGAAGCAGAGTATATTGCTGCAGGAAGCTGTTGTGCACAGATTCTTTGGATGAAGAATCAGTTACTGGATTATGGGTTAACATATTTCAAAATCCCTATTTACTGTGATAATCAAAGTGCTATTGCTATGACAGGTAATCCAGTTCAACACTCTATGACAAAGCACATCAGCATCAGGTACCACTTCATCAGGGAACATGTGGATGAAGGTACAATGGAATTGCATTTTATTCCCACAGATCAACAGTTGGCAGATATCTTCACAAAACCATTATGTGAAGCTACTTTTACAAGATTGGTAAATGAACTTGGAATGGTTTCAGGTTCTTTCTCTAAATCTGCTTAGTCTTGTTCTGTGTTATCAGACTTTATGCTCAGTATTTACAGAATTAATCTCATTGTATATTCTGTGCTTAATTGATACATGTCTTTAAGTACTGACTGTTGTCTGATATATATTTCTAAACTCTGATAAGTGATATATCTGTTTAAGTAATTATTCAATCCTATGAGGATAACTGTGCTAGATACTGACCTAGTAGTCTTCAATAAACAAATGATTCCATGGAAGAAGTAATTATTTCAGTGGAAATCTTATGACACTAGCAAATTCTGATAATTGAGCTTAATTAAGTTCACTTTGTATATCTTATTACTAAGTCACAAATTAGAATAATGCTCCTCATCTGCTAAGTTCTGATACTAGTAAAACTGCTGAATGTACTATGTGCTGATAAACCTCCCTTATCAAAAGAAAAAGCAAAAAGATCAAAGCATTAAATCAGGTACTCCTTTGAGATCTAGAGTAAAAATGTGGAAGGGACGACCCAAGTGCATTGCTGGTATTAAGTAAATATGCATCAGAAAAGCAAAATATTTTCTTGGTGACTTTTCACACTCTATGATTACTGGAGAAATACTCTGAAAATAGCATAAATTCTGATAAACAGTCGTGACTCACTTACACTGAGAAGCCACTGTAAAATAGAATTTCAAAAGATTCATAAAATTAGCACAAAATAGTTGAGGTGGACTCAAGCATAAACTCATTCTTCAGTCGGTTTCAGGACAATGACAGATCTTTAGCAAAATTTTAGTTATGCCTTATTTCTAAGATGTACTGCAGTGAATCAGACTTTACTCTTTGTCTGTTTTTTGCTTAATGCACACACTAATCACTCTATCTGAATGATGAAAATTTATGTGGTGGTCTATGTTATTTTTGATAAACAGTCAGTGTGTCCTTATTGCACAAATTCTGAGGACAAGTTCTAAGTTACACGTTCTGATGATTAAGTTCTGACGTTCATAACTCAGAACTTGTATGAGGATTTACTAAGATGGGCATTCCTTTTTCGAGTTAAGAAATTATGTTCTGATGACTGTTAAGTTATGGTATAGGTCTAAGTTCTGATTTCTCAGTCTAATCCTTTACTTGGCTTATCTTTGAATAAAATTTGATAACAGTCTCAGTTTGTACTCAAATATGTTGAAGTGGAAGATTAATAGTCACTATGATTAGGATTAATGGTTTTGTACTTGAACAGTCCACTGTTTCTTGTGTCTTGTGCGGTCTAGACCATGATTCCTCTTTCCAATGACTGTTATTCTTTTTCCAAGTCTAGGGAGACGAGGTAGAATTAATTCTACCTGTCAGCATTAAATATCTTTGCGTCTCTTGGCATTCTCTTGCCTATATAAGCAACCACTTCACATTAGTCTTTCCATCACATTATTCTCACACACTTATCCTCCTTCTTCTGTCAAAAACACAATGGTTCGATACAACATGTTTTTGAACACACAAACCTTCACAATGGAGCTCAATTGTGCCGAGTGGCAGCAGGAGTGGCATATAACAGCCATTCCTGAGGAGATCTGGAACTCTGTCCCACAGGAGGTGCTGGCTCACCTTCTATTCTTCGAGATGGATTACCATCACCATCTGGAGCGCCTGGAGGAGGAAAGGCGGGAAGCTATCCGTCAGCAAGAGCGAATCATACGACTCGCCATCTTGTTCGTCGAAGATAGGAAGAGGAAGATGACTTAATCTTATCTTCTTCCTGTTCTTCTTCATCCTCAGCTTTGTCAGGCTTCTTAGCTAGGACCAAAGCTGTTGACGTTAGGATTAGAAGCTTAGGGAAAATCTTGTATTGATGTAATTTCCATTTCATATATGTATTGACTTGATATATTAATGAAAACTGTTTTTACTTCAAGATTTTGTCTCTGAGTTATTTTATCTTGTGTTGATAAATACTGATTGATATTCTGATGACCATTTAAATTTTGTTTTTATTTAAGTTCTGATTCTCTGTCAGCACTTATTCATCGAAATTATCTCGGTCATTTTTAACATGATTTATTTTCAGAATATTAATGTTGCAGTGACAAATAATCCAATCAGTGATAACTGGTTAAAATTTGAATTTTTCCCTTGATAAATGGAACAGTTTTCCCTTGATAAATGGAACAGTTTTTCCTTGAAACTCGGCAAATGGGTAAGTCATGATTACTGTTTTCTCGAGCCCAGTAACTATCCGTTATTACTGCATGTCTGACAGGTGTCCAACGGTAATATTTTTTTTTGTATAAGTACAGCAGAGAGAAGATTTCTTTAATCTTTTTAATTTCTTCATCTTCTATCTCTCTTCTTACTTTTACTCTCCTTCACTTTACTATTTCCGTTGTTTTCATACAGATATTATATCAAACACCTATCAGGCATACTTAACTCTAAATTTTTTCACATGGCACCAAAGGATTTAATCATTGATGGAGCTAAGTTTGTTCCAAACAACTATGCTGCAATTCTTGATCATGCTGAAGCTCCATCTGAATTGCACTTTGTGCAAGATCTTCTTGCACATAGTGAGGTTGGGTACGCCTTAACTCAGCCTGAAATATTTTCAAGTCAACAAGTTCTGAGGTTCTGGAGGACTGGCGTTTTTGATGATGGTGGTAACCGTGGAACTCCCAGTATTATCTTCCAAGTGGGTGATTCATCTTTTGTAGTCACTCCTGGTACAGTACGCAGGGCTTTACATCTTCCCGAGGATTGTACTTTCTCAGTTCCAGAGGACTCAGCCCTTCGGGAGTTAATGGCTGAATTGGGATATGAAAAGAGTCTGACGAAACTTGGACAGTTGAAACGGGCTAATATCAGAAGAGAATGGAGTTTCTTCTTTGATTGCATCACCAAAGCTTTTGGGAACAAATGTTCAAATTTTGATGTTATCCCAATTCTGAGTCAGCACATAGGGTATGCTATTATCCATCAAACTCATTTTGATTTTGCAACTGGAATAATTGGTTTTATTGGGGATAGAATGACAGAGGATCGAGATGTTGTTTATTTTGCTAGATTCTGTCAACTTATTTACATTTACTGTACTGATGAACCCCAGTTAGTCAGCACTCAAACCCCACCTTTTAAGGTTGCAAAAAGGTACTTTAATGACCTGATAAATGCTGACACAAGGAAATCAATGGTGAGATAATTACAGATCCCTCGGTCTGTGAAACAGATTCTGGTAAATGCTGATCCTGCTACTTACAAATCTGTTTACTCAAATGTTCAACCAACTCACCATAACCAAAATCCATCAACCTCAGTACCTACCTCTCTGTAACACCCCCAGATCCGGGGTCGGGGATCCGGGTCGTCACGGTCTTTCTTTCCACAATATCACTTCACTTAATTAATAATAAATAACCTTATGCTGTGACCCCACACTAACACACACCACAACCCGTTATAGTCTCAGAGATGAAATTTAAATAAGTACAAGTCTTTGAATCCACAATTTAAAAGTTATTACAACCCAAAATGATTTCTTGATAAATTTACAGTTAATTGCCATTATCTACCACAAGTTATAATTATACATAATTGATTCTCAAAAGTAGATGGTCTGATCTACAATAGATCTACCTCTGCAGCTATAGCAGCTACAACATCAACGGGAAGACGCGGGACGCTTCCCACGCGCTTGCGCTGGGTCTGCTGGAGTCTGGCCATCTTTCCTAACTGTTGTTGTGTGATGAAGAAATAAAGCAAGGGTGAGCAGCAAGCCCACCAAAATAATATGTATAATGATTAACAATATATGAGCCTTCTCATAGTACTCATGAAAGTCTTGGTCAAAAGAAATGAACCAAGTTGATATCTTAATGCGATGAAGTCGCAAAATATTCAGTATATATACATATATACTTTTAAAAATCTTGGAAGTCCTCTTCCATGCATAATATACACAGAGTTCCAGTGTATAACTGTATAAAAATATCGTTGCAAGGTGATCTCATATATCTAACCTTGTCTCAACGTTTTTCTGAAAATCTTTGTCATGCATAAGATAATCATTAACTAGATATAAGTTTAAAAGATGAAGTTACAAGATACCCCAAAATACTTATATATTTCCCAAATACTACTTGAACTACCCCCGTTCAAGTTATAATCAGTTTCAAAGGTTCATCACATAGATGAGACTACAAGACAAGATTTGAATAGATTCAATCTTTGAATATCATTATAAATGATGAAGTTACGAGATACTTCATTAAGACCCGATATATAAATATATTCATATATATCTCCCATACATTTCCTGAAAACCTCTGTCATGTAAAGTATGAACAGAGTTGCAATATCCAATGAATTTGGAAGGAAAAGAATTTTGGCATAAACCAGATATCTTGCTGATCAGGCAAAGATACCAATAAGTAACCTTTTCTACTGTAGATGGATGAATTCCTCGCCGGTCATCACCCTGGCCGCATTAGGACCTCGCGCTAGACCGTTACCCGGCCACTCACGCGTTGATGGACTGCCACCCAGCCACTTACACTTTCATAGACCGTACCCCGGCCTGTCGCTTATGCCGACTCAATTAGATGGGCTTACTTCCCGAACATTGGGCAAGTAATCAATTCATTTACCAAAACTGCAACCTCGTTGCGAATATAAAATACACCACAGAGCCGGATTCCCCAGGTTTTGAGCGAGTATTTAAATCCCCTTAAAAAGGAAGATCTTAAATATAAAAATGAGTTTTGGGATCCGCTCTAACTTTTAAAAATCATTTTGAAGACTCGAAAATACTTTAAAGAGTGTTTGGAGTAAAACTGATTTAATGAAATAAATCAGTCCCGATATATTAGAAAATATCTAAATATTATTATTTAAATAATATTCCCATAAAGAATAATCTTTATAAAAATAATTGAAGTAGAAGTTTTAAAACTTATACTTGAAATGAGTATTAAATAACCAAAGATACACTTATATGAAAGTATTATCTTTATTTGAATAATCGAAAATAAGTTTGATTATTGACACCTTATTCTTTAATAAAATAAAGAATATATTTCAGTAATAAGCGGAGTCATAATACCTCGAATGAATATTATAAATAATATTCACTAAATAAAATAAAGGAGTCATACATCCTCAAATGAATATTCAAATAATATTCAATTAATAAAATAAAAGGAGTCATAAGCCCTCAAATGAATATTCAAGATAATATTCAATTAATAAAATAAAAGGAGTCATAAGCCCTCGAATGAATATTCAAGATAATATTCGATTAATAAAATAAAAGGAGTCATAAGCCCTCGAATGAATATTCAAGATAATATTCATTAATAAAATAAAGTTATCGAATAAACCTTATTCGATTAATAGTTTTGAAAACTATAACCATATATATATAAATATATATATATATATAAAATCTACTCGGGATCCTCGACTCCCGGTTTTAGAAAATGTTTTCACCTTTGGGTCCCTATACTAAGGGTATACGCAAATACCGCTTATCTCTAGCATAGGTATTATCAACTGAACCAACAGATATATATGGCAAGAATACGAAACAGGCATGCATATATATACCATATCAGCAGGCTTCAATATATCGTAACATTTGCTAATAACAAATATGCATTTATCACAAGATCATGCATATATACATATACATCACAACAACAGTATAACGGGTAGAAAACTTGCCTGAGCGACTGGGGGTTACGAATGGCTCGGGACGAGTCTGGTAACCTATAAGCAACAAGTAAGTTGGAATTAAACCAAAGTCACTTGTAAATCTATACTCTAACCAACTCAGACTCTAACGCTCGTTTTGCGCTCACTGATTCGCTTAAGTCACCCGGGTACCCTCGGCTCCACCATTTTTAATAATTTAACCTTTACGAGTTTTAAGGCGATTCCTTCGCGAGTGTCTTACTAACTGTCTAGCACACTTACCATAAATGTTTCATACATTAATTAACCCTTTTTGGTCTTTAACCTATGTTTCAAAGTAAGGTGAGGGGAAAAGTTTCGTTCGCGAAACGCCGTTACTTGAAACGGTCGTTTCTCCTAAACCGTGCATCGGAATCGAACGAACTACATATCAAAACGAAGCTCGTAACATGAGCTATCTAGACATGGCAATGGTCATAATCTAGCAGGGGGTTCTCGGGTCCTAATTTTATGCACAAAAACAGTCTAAAGAAAATCGGACGTTACGACGGCTATGTTTACGCGATTTCCAATATTTTAAACCATTCAAAACCATCCCAAATCAACCTCAAATCCAACATACCACCAACATCCATCCTTATCACATCATAACAACCCCAACCAATTCAATTTTAACATTCATACTTATGCCTAAGCTTAACTTTAACCATTCTTAAGTTCTTTTAATCAAAACCACAACATTTACCATTCCATTTCACTACCATTTCAATTCCCAAACTCTAATCACAACAACAAGCTACAATATCATCCTACTAATCAAAATCATCTTATAATACATAGGAATCTAGGGTTTGGAGATGGTATACCTTCCTTGAAGTGGTGGGAGGAGCTAGGAAGCCTTAAGAAGCTTTGAGAAGTCTTAGGAATGCTTGGATCTTCAAGGAAAACAAGAAAAACTTCAAGTTAAAAACTTGAAAACACTATTTATAGTCTTCTTCTTTGATTAAATGAAGAAGATGGAGAAGGAATTGATGGCTTAAACTCATGATATAGCCCTAACTAAGCATGAAGATGATTAGGGAATTAACTCACCAATTTAGGAAGCTTGGATCTTTGATTTTGAATTTCTTGCTCTTTTGAATAGTAAAAAGCCGAGAGCAAAGATGAACCATGCCTTGGTTGCTTTTTGATTTTGATGAAAAATGATTTTGCTTGGCTTGGTTGGCTTGTTTTTGTGTTTGATTTAGTTAATTACCTTGTTGCCCTTGAATTTGTGTGGTTCTCATTCAACCACACCTCCTTCCTTCCCATGTCATGCTTGTGTCATCCTCATGATGTCATCCTCCCCTCCTTGTCCTCTTTCTATTGGTTGGATGACATCATCCCCACTAATCCCTTTGATTAACTTCCTAATTGTTTGCCTAATGACCGCTGATCTGTTATACGGTTCGCTTAACTTTCGTTTTCGTTTATCGTTTGAAGGATCATACCCGGGATCTTATTACTTAGGTTCCCTTAACCTTTCTCAATACATTATATTCCTTTTTATGATCCTTTATTATAATCCTTTAATTTAAATCATTTTTATCATGTTACCTTATACTCAATTCTCTCCGTATCTAGTGGATTTCCGGGAAAAATCCAAGTGTTCGGAAATTGGATTCTGACGATCTTTACATACACTTATATACCACATATAGTACTAATAATATCCCAGAAGATCAATAACAGAACCCCTACATAGTGTGGCATGAAAAGTTTTCTCATTCAGCAAAAACACTATTCATAAGGGTTTCAAAATCTCCAAAAATTGGGGTTATTACAGTCTCCCCTCCTTAAAAGGATTCCGTCCCGGAATCAGATAGAAAATAGTTGGGGATGCTTTTCTAGCATTGTGCCTTCTAACTCTCTAGTCAATTTTCCACATTGTGGTCCTACCACCAACTCTGCCTAGTTTGATAATCCTTCACCTAAGCACTTGTTCCTTTTTCAATCTATAACCCTTCCTGGTTGCTCCATATAGGTTACGTCTGGTTGCATGTCTATGCGCTCCTATGCCCCTATTTATCTGGCATCCGAATTACCCTTTCTTAACATTGATACGTGGAACACGTTATGAACTTGCTACAGGTTCGGGGGTAGGGCTAGCTCATATGCTAACTTCCCAAACGTCTTAATATATCCGAGGGTCCAACAAATTGTAGACTTAGCTTCCTTTCTTTCCGAACCTCATCCTTCCTTTCCAAGGGATACCTATAACATTACTAGGTCCCCTATTTCATACTCTTTGTCCTTTCATGTCATGTCCATCTTGGGCTACTACCTGCCGTCCTCTGATTAGATCTATTATATCCCTGGTCCTTTGGACTACTGCGGGTCCGAGCATCTTGCGCTCTACAACTTCATCCTAACATAAGGGAGATCGATATTGTCTTCCCTCAAGGATCTCATAAGGCGATATCTCAATACTGACATATGATCTATTGTCGTAAGAAAACTCAATCCGTGTTAAGTGATCATTCCAATTTCTTTCAAGTCTATTGCACAGACTCTCATTATAGCTTTTAGCATTAGAGCTTTTGCTTCTCAATACCCCTTCTTTTCCAGTTCGTAATCGCTACTACCTTCCGTTCCTAATATTATACTGGTTATACTTTTGCTCGTTAGCGTTCTATAACCTTTTAATAACCACGTCAACCTTAGTATCACGAATGTGTTCCCATTTCGCATACTACCACCACTTTATTACTCCTTTTTCAGTTGTTTCTATTTTCCAAAATTTGATCAATCAAATAGAAGTAAAGGAATTTGTTGAGAGATCACTATGATCATGAACACTTGTTATATCGCTTAGTTAGTACAGAAGGTGGCCAGCCTTTAGTACTTGACAAGCAATTAAACAATAGCTGGTATCCTACTAGGCTTCTATCACACAGATAGATAGTCATTCAGCAATACCTCCCCTTTCTGGAAGGGTTGTTCTTCTCAGCTTACATGAAATGAAAAGAAGAGAAAAGAACGAATTGAAGAAAATTGTATATATGAATAAAAAAATATACTGCCACAAAATATCTGGCTTGGAACCTACCTCTGAACTATAGAGGTTTGTCATAGGAGAACAAATCATATACGTATATAAATCAACATTAAACATTATAGCCTCGTATTTCCCATGCCTAAATATTTTCGCTATCCCGTCCATCATTCTATGGACCCACACTCTTCCTCGAGCTTATACATAATCACCTTTGAAACTCCCTCGACATCGAAAATCGAATCTGGGATCTCATTCTATACATCATCGTTACTAGAATTCTATGCTTGCACCGCAACCTTCCTCGTATAATAATACGACTCTCTATTGATAAGAAAGAATAATTATTCACCAGGTAGATACTCTACTTAATTAGTCTATCAATGATAACTTATACACTACCACGACCCGATTAGTGGTACTCAATCTCAACACCCATTCCAATACAACTCTCATGGTTGTAATCAGCTCACTACTCGCAGAATCATTGCTGCCTTACTATGGTCCACCACTGACCCACTGTAGTCATTCATTTTCCCTGAAGTCTTAATAGCTAACCATACAGAGTCCATACATCTCGTATCAAATCCTTCTAAGGAGGTAACATAATCACCATTCCTGATTCATGAAGAACACTCCTGATCCTGACATACATACATGACATGAAGCAGATAAAAGTGCAGAAGAGTTTCAATCAAAGCAACGATAGCAGGTTAATACCATTCTTAATCATATGCCTTCAATAGAAGAATTAACTCAAGGGTTCATCTAGTCCTTTTTGAAACATGGTCCTGGCTTATCTCAAGATAGGACCTTCTAAGATAGATAGCCCGTTCATGGCGATTACACGAATTAAACCTTTACCAACTACTATTACGGTTGGGTATTGCACAGTCATCAGAAGGAATGTCAATCTTCCAAACCATAATTCAACCTTCACATTTTTAACCATCATCACTGTATTCTTTTGGCACACGCGCCTATAATTATCCGCTTACCTTTAAAGTGTCGGCCACCTCTTTGGCCTTTCCTGATAGTACAATTTCCTTATAGTCAATGTCATTTTAACCACCTCCAAATAATTTTCTACCTCATTTCAATCACAGCTTATGTGAAGATGTTTTCCTTAAAATCTGATGAGTAAAAAAAAATCACCATTTTTCCATAAGTTATTGCCTCCGTCTTTAGAGGTTAATCACTGTCATGACTGACTCTCAATTATACTTAGAGCATCTTCTATCTTAAGTCCTAATTGCCCTGAACAATTTCGACCATTACTGGTTCGATCCATACCTTCTCGTGGTTTAACACGTGCCTCACTTGGCATCAATATAATTACGTCATATTTCCTTTATCAACATTTCTATTCTTGAGAATTTTGAATATTACCTTTTTCCTTATAAAACCTCTAGGGTTATCCTTGAATCGTTCCTCCTGTATTCCTTAGATACAGGGCATATCAAAATACCATTTACTACTACTAGAACCATTGTCTATATACTTCTGAAAAAATTCTCCACTGATTCTTAAAGGTTGTTATTACCTTAATCCTTTCCAATTCATCCTGTCAAAACTCATACTGTCCCTATTAAGGGTGAAATGCCAACTTTTATGCATTCCCCTAGGATTCATTTTAAGTTACCGATGTTCTATTCTTAATTCCACTTTTAAAAAGGTACATGCATCCTTCCATGGATAAATCAAGTCATATATCCTTGATAGATTATCTTATTCATCATTCCCACCTCGATAGTCTATACCTAACTTCATAATAGCATCCTTATTCAAATTGAGGTCAATCCATATGGCTTCCAAAAGATAACAATGGTCATCCGCTTTTCTTTCCTGATTTGGTAATGATAACATGGATGTTCTGGAAGATATTGGTCATGTTCAACGTGAACCTCTTCTTAATAATTCCTTATTTACTTTTGTTGTTTATCTCAACAGTCATCTCAATGTTGGGATATCTCTCATACCTGGCGTCTCCCTTTCTGGGTATCGAGCCACCGGTCTTACATTTCACATTATTGAAGGTCACTTCCTTCATCCAATTTTTTCCTGATTTCTTACTTTCTTGTCTCCTCAGTCTATCCGTGTCTCAATATTTATCCTTCGAACTATCTCAAGGTTTCCTCGAATCCTCCCAACTTAAAGGGGGTACAATAAATGTATCTCTTATTCCTTCAACCATCAATTTTAACTCATGGTGGATCATCATCATCCTGACGATTACATACTTTTCTATTTCTATTGCTATGAGTCTTTAGGGTTTCCTCATACCCAACTCCCTTATCATTCCTCAAACTCTATTGCCTTTATATTCCTTTCCACTTCAGTTTCTTTTTATTTTCCTTTCTCTTATCATTATTTCATGAACTAACACAACATAAGCATTGATTTCAACATCCCGTCATTCTGGATTCGTGCCCTTAGAACGAATCTTGACCACTTTTACAACTTAAATTCACAATTCATCATACTCGTCTGCCTTTGTTCTGGCTCTAAAGCTTTTACACTCTCTCCATAACCTTGGGAATTACTTTCCCGAAAACAATTGGCTGAACTTTAATCAGTTTATCATAACCTCTGGCTCCGTGCCTTTCTTGGTCTTTCACCAGCGGGTGGTCTCTCTCTTAGGAGGGTAAGTGACAAAAACAGTCTTTTGTGATTCGTCAATCATTTAGAATCTTAAATGATTCCTCTATTTCCTTTAGCCAGGCTCTTGCCTCGGCTGGGTCAGCTTGTTCCATGGAACTCTGAGAGCTTAGCGACTTAAAGGTCCTGAAAGAATTTCTCACCGCACTGTCTCCTCAGGGTGGTGGTTGGGGATAATAGTCTAAGTTCTTTTTAGACAGGTCCATGAATTTCCGTATAGGAGTACCGTCTCGGGTCTCCTTTCCTTACTCGACTTTCTGTTTCCTTAGTATGAAATGTTTTATCCTACTCCCCGTAATTGGGGTCATCTTTTAATTTAAAATCCTTATTTTCCACTCCATTATGTCATGGGTTCCTTCTATCTTGATGGCGACCTCCCTGACTATCACGTTCAGGGTTTACTCTAAATCTTATTCCTCAAACTATGGCTCTCATCTAAGTTCTCATCCTTACGCTCTTGCACTTTCGGAACCCAAATTCTATAGGAATACCTCATTATTCCCTTATCATCTTTCTCGATATTAATCTTTTATCTAATTGTTGGCTCCCTGCCTTCATTCATAACTTTTTCTGGCACAATATGATCTTTTCCAATAATTCGGGCTGTATTGCAATCTCAAACAGCTTTTCGGTACCGGCTCCGGTTACCTTCACTTCTATTTCCATTTTCTCAAAATCTCTTATAAACTCTCCAAAAGACATTATCATCTTGAGTCTCTCCTTTTTACTAAGGGCATCAGCCACCATATTGGCTTTCCCCGAATGATAAAGAATCTCCCAATCATTATTCTTGATTAGCTCTAACGGCCTCCTCTGGCATATGTTGAGCTCTTTCTACGTGAAAATGTACTAGAGCACTTATGGCTTAGGTAATTCTCGCACTTCTCTCCATACAAGTAGTGCCTCCAATCCTTAGGGTAAAACTATTGCCACGAGCCTAAGCTCATGAGCGGGGATATCGAATTTCATATTACCTTAATTGTCTTGACATGTACGCGATTACCTTACCGTGCTGCATAAGCACGCACCCTAAGCCCTTGTGCGAAGCATCGCTACACTTCAAAAAATCTCCTTTTCCATCCGGCAACGCCAGCATAGGGGCCATCACCAACCTCTGCTTCAGTTCTTGAAAGCTGTTCTCGCATTTCTCTGTCCATTCGAACTTCTCAGTCTTACGAGTAATCCGTGTTAAAGGGGCTACTATCTTTACAACTTGAACGAACCTCCGATAGTGACCGGCCAATCCTACCTCTGGTAGTCGACCAAACCATGGTCATCAATTCATCAGTGGTCCTTTATCCAATCCTGTCAGGATCCTCCATGGGATCCTCCTCAACAACTATCCCTTCTAGGACAACATCCTCAACCGTTAAATCCTCAATATAAACATCATCCGGTCCTGCATTAGGACACTCTATCGGATCCACAATCCGATCTCCAATTAGTAATAAAATATCATCGCGATGTTGCTCCTCAACCTCAGGGTTCGGAGTCCCGCTACCATATACGATAACGAACTACGCTCCTATCACGATATTTATAAGGGTTCCCATAAGGGTTTTAACTGTCAGTACTACGTTAGGTAGCCCGACTATGAACTTGGCAAGAGTTCTTATTATCTTAGTGAACTTATTATCTTAACGTCCCATCATCTCTGAGGTTTATAACGCTTAGCTCTGATACCATTTCTGTAACACCCCCAGATCCGGGGTCGGGGATCCGGGTCGTCACGGTCTTTCTTTCCACAATATCACTTCACTTAATTAATAATAAATAACCTTATGCTGTGACCCCACACTAACACACACCACAACCCGTTATAGTCTCAGAGATGAAATTTAAATAAGTACAAGTCTTTGAATCCACAATTTAAAAGTTATTACAACCCAAAATGATTTCTTGATAAATTTACAGTTAATTGCCATTATCTACCACAAGTTATAATTATACATAATTGATTCTCAAAAGTAGATGGTCTGATCTACAATAGATCTACCTCTGCAGCTATAGCAGCTACAACATCAACGGGAAGACGCGGGACGCTTCCCACGCGCTTGCGATGGGTCTGCTGGAGTCTGGCCATCTTTCCTAACTGTTGTTGTGTGATGAAGAAATAAAGCAAGGGTGAGCAGCAAGCCCACCAAAATAATATGTATAATGATTAACAATATATGAGCCTTCTCATAGTACTCATGAAAGTCTTGGTCAAAAGAAATGAACCAAGTTGATATCTTAATGTGATGAAGTCGCAAAATATTCAGTATATATACATATATACTTTTAAAAATCTTGGAAGTCCTCTTCCATGCATAATATATACAGAGTTCCAGTGTATAACTGTATAAAAATATCGTTGCAAGGTGATCTCATATATCTAACCTTGTCTCAACGTTTTTCTGAAAATCTTTGTCATGCATAAGATAATCATTAACTAGATATAAGTTTAAAAGATGAAGTTACAAGATACCCCAAAATACTTATATTTTCCCAAATACTACTTGGTCTACCCCCGTTCAAGTTATAATCAGTTTCAAAGGTTCATCACATAGATGAGACTACAAGACAAGATTTGAATAGATTCAATCTTTGAATATCATTATAAATGATGAAGTTACGAGATACTTCATTAAGACCCGATATATAAATATATTCATATATATCTCCCATACATTTCCTGAAAACCTCTGTCATGTAAAGTATGAACAGAGTTGCAATATCCAATGAATTTGGAAGGAAAAGAATTTTGGCATAAACCAGATATCTTGCTGATCAGGCAAAGATACCAATAAGTAACCTTTTCTACTGTAGATGGATGAATTCCTCGCCGGTCATCACCCTGGCCACATTAGGACCTCGCGCTAGACCGTTACCCGGCCACTCACGCGTTGATGGACTGCCACCCAGCCACTTACACTTTCATAGACCGTACCCCGGCCTGTCGCTTATGCCGACTCAATTAGATGGGCTTACTTCCCGAACATTGGGCAAGTAATCAATTCATTTACCAAAACTGCAACCTCGTTGCGAATATAAAATACACCACAGAGCCGGATTCCCCAGGTTTTGAGTGAGTATTTAAATCCCCTTAAAAAGGAAGATCTTAAATATAAAAATGAGTTTTGGGATCCGCTCTAACTTTTAAAAATCATTTTGAAGACTCGAAAATACTTTAAAGAGTGTTTGGAGTAAAACTGATTTAATGAAATAAATCAGTCCCGATATATTAGAAAATATCTGAATATTATTATTTAAATAATATTCCCATAAAGAATAATCTTTATAAAAATAATTGAAGTAGAAGTTTTAAAATTTATACTTGAAATGAGTATTAAATAACCAAAGATACACTTATATGAAAGTATTATCTTTATTTGAATAATCGAAAATAAGTTTGATTATTGACACCTTATTCTTTAATAAAATAAAGAATATATTTCAGTAATAAGCGGAGTCATAATACCTCGAATGAATATTATAAATAATATTCACTAAATAAAATAAAGGAGTCATACATCCTCAAATGAATATTCAAATAATATTCAATTAATAAAATAAAAGGAGTCATAAGTCCTCGAATGAATATTCAAGATAATATTCAATTAATAAAATAAAAGGAGTCATAAGCCCTCGAATGAATATTCAAGATAATATTCGATTAATAAAATAAAAGGAGTCATAAGCCCTCGAATGAATATTCAAGATAATATTCATTAATAAAATAAAGTTATCGAATAAACTTTTTCGATTAATAGTTTTGAAAACTATAACCATATATATATAAATATATATATATATAAAATCTACTCGGGATCCTCGACTCCCGGTTTTAGAAAATGTTTTCACCTTTGGGTCCCTATACTAAGGGTATACGCAAATACCGCTTATCTCTAGCATAGGTATTATCAACTGAACCAACAGATATATATGGCAAGAATACGAAACAGGCATGCATATATATACCATATCAGCAGGCTTCAATATATCGCAACATTTGCTAATAACAAATATGCATTTATCACAAGATCATGCATATATACATATACATCACAACAACAGTATAACGGGTAGAAAACTTGCCTAAGCGACTGGGGGTTACGAATGGCTCGGGACGAGTCTGGTAACCTATAAGCAACAAGTAAGTTGGAATTAAACCAAAGTCACTTGTAAATCTATACTCTAACCAACTCAGACTCTAACGCTCGTTTTGCGCTCACTGATTCGCTTAAGTCACCCGGGTACCCTCGGCTCCACCATTTTTAATAATTTAACATTTACGAGTTTTAAGGCGATTCCTTCGCGAGTGTCTTACTAACTGCCTAGCACACTTACCATAAATGTTTCATACATTAATTAACCCTTTTTGGTATTTAACCTATGTTTCAAAGTAAGGTGAGGGGAAAAGTTTCGTTCGCGAAACGCCGTTACTTGAAACGGTCGTTTCTCCTAAACCGTGCATCGGAATCGAACGAACTACATATCAAAACGAAGCTCTCGTAACATGAGCTATCTAGACATGGCAATGGTCATAATCTAGCAGGGGGTTCTCGGGTCCTAATGTTATGCACAAAAACAGTCTAAAGAAAATCGGACGTTACGACGGCTATGTTTACGCGATTTCCAATATTTTAAACCATTCAAAACCATCCCAAATCAACCTCAAATCCAACATACCACCAACATCCATCCTTATCACATCATAACAACCCCAACCAATTCAATTTTAACATTCATACTTATGCCTAAGCTTAACTTTAACCATTCTTAAGTTCTTTTAATCAAAACCACAACATTTACCATTCCATTTCACTACCATTTCAATTCCCAAACTCTAATCACAACAACAAGCTACAATATCATCCTACTAATCAAAATCATCTTATAATACATAGGAATCTAGGGTTTGGAGATGGTATACCTTCCTTGAAGTGGTGGGAGGAGCTAGGAAGCCTTAAGAAGCTTTGAGAAGTCTTAGGAATGCTTGGATCTTCAAGGAAAACAAGAAAAACTTCAAGTTAAAAACTTGAAAACACTATTCATAGTCTTCTTCTTTGATTAAATGAAGAAGATGGAGAAGGAATTGATGGCTTAAACTCATGATATAGCCCTAACTAAGCATGAAGATGATTAGGGAATTAACTCACCAATTTAGGAAGCTTGGATCTTTGATTTTGAATTTCTTGCTCTTTTGAATAGTAAAAAGCCGAGAGCAAAGATGAACCATGCCTTGGTTGCTTTTTGATTTTGATGAAAAATGATTTTGCTTGGCTTGGTTGGCTTGTTTTTGTGTTTGATTTAGTTAATTACCTTGTTGCCCTTGAATTTGTGTGGTTCTCATTCAACCACACCTCCTTCCTTCCCATGTCATGCTTGTGTCATCCTCATGATGTCATCCTCCCCTCCTTGTCCTCTTTCTATTGGTTGGATGACATCATCCCCACTAATCCCTTTGATTAACTTCCTAATTGTTTGCCTAATGACCGCTGATCTGTTATACGGTTCGCTTAACTTTCGTTTTCGTTTATCGTTTGAAGAATCATACCCGGGATCTTATTACTTAGGTTCCCTTAACCTTTCTCAATACATTATATTCCTTTTTATGATCCTTTATTATAATCCTTTAATTTAAATCATTTTTATCCTATTACCTTATACTCAATTCTCTCCGTATCTAGTGGATTTCCGGGAAAAATCCAAGTGTTCGGAAATTGGATTCTGACGATCTTTACATACACTTATATACCACATAGAGTACTAATAATATCCCAGAAGATCAATAACAGAACCCCTACATAGTGTGGCATGAAAAGTTTTCTCATTCAGCAAAAACACTATTCATAAGGGTTTCAAAATCTCCAAAAATTGGGGTTATTACACTCTCATTCTACTCAACCTACCCTCAGAACTTATCTCAAATCCTATCTCTCCACTTCACAGACTGCTCAACCTTCTTCTTCAGCACCTATTGTGAAGCCTACATCCTCTAAGCCAAAGAGAACAAAGACTGTTCCTCAAAAACCTCAAAAGAGGAGGAGAATTACTTTGAGAGATGAATCAGATTCTGAGGATCAGATTCCTTCTTCAGAACCTGTGGTAGATGAAGCTGAGAAGGCAACTTCTCAGAAGGATTCTGCAATTGGGGGTTCTAGGCTTCTCAAGAGGCTTAGACGTATGACAGTTCCTGAAACTCCCAAGGAATCCAAATCAACAAGGAAGTACAAGAAACAAAGGGCACAAAGGCCAGTTTCAGATGATGAGGAGGAAGCAGCTAAGGAAGGGGATCAGGAATTTCTGATCTCACAAGACAAGGAATTTGCTCCAGTCACTTCTTCTCCATCAACTCCATCTCAGGAAGCTGTATCTAACAAGGCTAATTCACCTTCTGTGTCTCTTGTTGATCCAGGCACAAGTGCTGAAATTGATATTCAGAACCTGGTTGTGCCTAAAATACTTTTCTTAGAAGCTCCAACAGCAAATAATCCTTCCACAACACCTGTTACTGATGCTGTTCAAACTCCTGAGTTATCACCAACACCTTCTCTGCATCAAGATGCTGATGATCAAATTTTAGGTAAGCATCAGGATATGGCTGTTGATCGGAACTTAGTATCAGATCAGCAATTAGAGGATGCTGAAGCCTCCATTGCTACTCACACTGTTGTCTTATCAGAAGATACTGATTCTCTAAGTTCTGATGCTGCAAATGTTGGAGATACTGGTGAGGCTGCTACAACTGTAGATGCTGATGAAGCAGGTCCTTCAGGACATACTCCTCCACTGACTCTTCCTAAGTCTGAACTGGTAAAAGAGTTTGTTATCAGGGATGCACCAGTACCTTGGAGTGAAACTCCTGCAGGTCAGGAGTGGACTAAGGAATGGAACTCAGTTTCATGTGTTCCGAATGCTTTAAATCTTGCTGAGCACTTGACTAAAGCTGATGAAATGTTACATTCTGATGATTTTAAAACCCAGCTTAGAGTCACTGCATTGAGTACTAAACATCTACAAGGTCTTCATTCCAACACTCATGCAGAGCTACACAAGATTCAGGAGAACTTTATCAAACAGGAACAAGTTTGGAAAATTGATAAGAAAAAGTTCTTCCAACCTACCATTGACAGGGTTGCTTATATTGAGAAAACTCAAGAGAAGCAACAAGCTCAGATTGATCAAATTCTGACAAATCAAGCTTCTCAGCAATCGCAACTTACTGAAATCCAGACCTCAGTGGAACTACTTATCTCTCTTTTATTACCTGCTGATGCCAAAAAGGGGGAGAAGGTAATTAAGTCCAAATGCAAAACCAACAAGACACTGCAAGGAAAGGATGATGGAAAAGATGACCAAGGAACCTCTGGAATGGGTAGTGGTCATAGTCAAGGTAGAAGGTTTACGTCAAGACAAGCTAGTCACAGAACAAGTTCTGATACTGGGAAAAGAATAAGTTCTGCTGCTGGTAAAAGGATAAGTTCTGATGAACTTCTAGATCTTGATGAGGAAATGTCAAGACAGTTATTTCTTCAAGAAAATCCAGGGATGGACTTGGAAAGTTTAAAGGAAGAAGAAGCCAGACTTAAATCAGAGAAAGTCACATCTAAATCTGAAGCTTCTGGTAAAAAGTTACTTCCAAAACCTAAAGGCATTGTGATCAAAGAAAGTATACATACTGAAGAAACTTTGGCTAGATCACAACCACAGATAGATCCAAGATCCAAGGGTAAAGAAAAGATTGGTGAACCTATCAAGCCTTATGTACCTCCTGAGGAAGAAGAAATTACTGATGGAAAAGATGATCTTGCTCTGACTTCAAGAAAAGTTCTTAAAACAACCTCTGACATGGCTCAAGTTGTTCAGAGTCAAGAAATTGTAAGTTCTGATATTCAGAAGAAGCAAGTAACCTCTGACAGTGCTCAAGTTAACTTGATATCAGAAAATAGATCTAAAACACTCCTACCAGGATTCACTAAAACAAAACAGACTCAATCTTTGAAGACTACTCCAAGTGATTTTGAAGCAAGAGTAGTTACTGGAAAGGAAGCTAAAGATAAAACTGGATTGGGAAGTGCTGATGAAAGAAGAGTACACAACACTACCGATGATCCAACTTCCTTGAGTGAACCAGGTATTGGAGCAACTCCTGAGAGATTGAATCAACTGGAATCTGTACAGATGGTTTACCATACCTACTTGAAAGAATACATCATGTTGTATTTCATGACAGATGGTAGGGTTTATCATATAAGACAAAATGCCATTCCTTTGAAGTATTTTGAAGAATTGGAGCATGTACTTTTCTTACTTCAAGTGGATGACAGAATAACAGAGACTGCTGCAAACTACTTAAAAGAACAGATTCAGAGACAGAAAAGGCTTTATTCTGTTAAGTCTGACAGCAGATATGTTCCAAAGTACAGAGATCACAATGGTGATATTGTTGATATGAAGCCTAATACTGCACAGATCAGAACGTATCTTGGTATTAAGGGACTTGAATTCAATCTTGAATCTGACAAAGCTTATGTTATAAGACTAGATCAGGAGTTAAGGAAAGCAAAGATTAATGATCTCAGAGCTGCAATCTTTCAAACTGGTGAAGATACTGCAGAGCTTAAAGGTGTTAAAAGGAGAATGATTGATGAACTAAGATATGCTGAGAAATGTTTGTTGAAGAACTATCTCAGAACAACTCCTGACATCAGAGAGATCAGAAGATGATGAAGCCAATTCGAAGATATACAACTGCTTAAATTCTGATATTTATACAGATTGAAGTTGTTATCAGAAGTTGAAATTGGTAAAACTTTAAGGACTGCAAGTTATAGTTATCTAGTCTATTTCTCATGCATTTGTACTTAATGTTTTTGACATCATCAAATATCTGTTTAACTTGTATATTTTTTTAATTTACAAGTTGGGGGAGATTGTTAGATATATTTGATAATGTCATGGCTAATATGTTTTATGTTTAGCTTTCAGATCTTGTGTGAACAGGATAGATCAGTACTTAACTGTTGATCAGTACTTATACTGGAAGTCAGGACTTAAGGATATCAGTACTTGTATTATCAGGAGATAATCATCAGAAGATAGATATCAGAACTTAAGTGCTGAAGGAAAATCAGATAAGGACAGTAGCTGATTAAAGGAAAGAAGATCGAGATAAACATAAGAAGAGATATGCATGAAGAAGGAATTCCGTGAAGAATGGAATACTTGGAATAGAAGATATCTGATTGAGTACTTAACTGTTGATCAGTACTTATACTGGAAGTCAGGACTTAAGGATATCAGTACTTGTATTATCAGGAGATAATCATCAGAAGATAGATATCAGAACTTAAGTGCTGAAGGACAATCAGATAAGGACAGTAGCTGATTAAAGGAAAGAAGATCGAGATAAACATAAGAAGAGATATGCATGAAGAAGGAATTCCGTGAAGAATGGAATACTTGGAATAGAAGATATCTGATTGATATATTTTAGAAAGCAGAATTATATTCCATATCAATTAGCGATTATCTTGTAACTGTGTAGTATATAAACACAGGCATAGGGTTTACACTATAAGTGTTATCATTATCGAAGTTATTATTCTATATAACCCTAGCAGCTCTCGTGATATTTGTTCATCACTGAGAGGTAACAGATCCATATTGTAACAGAGTTTATTGTTTCAATAAAGTTTGTTTTCTGTTACTTAAGTTCTTTAAGTTCGATTTGAGTGTACTATACACTGTATTCACCCCCTCTACAGTGTGTGTGTGACCTAACAATGTATATAATGAATATATATATAATTAGTATATATATAATGAATATATATATATATATAATTCGTTTTTTTCGGATTTCGGGTTCGGATCGGGTTCAGATAGAGTTTCGGATTTCGGATCGGTATACCTAATATCCAAATCCAAATCCAAAAAATTTCTGATTTAAAAATTAAATCCATATCCAAATCCAAAAAATCGGGTTCGGTAAATCCAAAATTTCGGTTTTCGGATCGGGTATACGTCGGATCGGATTATTTTGCCATCTTTAATCAACCCCAACATAAAATCTAGCCAAACAGAATCTCACACTATACAAGCCTAAGTACAAACTCTCTACTCAAAATCCCTGTCATAACTAGTCAAACCTCACTAAAGAAAATATCTAAACCACTTTCATTCAAACCTACAACTAGAACTCACTTCAAGACTGCAGAAAGAAAGCCAAGAAAAATTAAAGTTGAAGCTGGTGCACTTTGAAATTGCTTCAATTAAGATGACTTTCTACCAATTTCTGAAAGCATATCAGATGATGATTATCACAAACAGCTAGCTGAGAAGATACTCAAAGTCTGTGTTGTTACTTTAGGAGAAGTCAGAATCTACTTCAAAGATGACACCTTCATTTTGCTGAATAGAGAAGTTCTTGAAATATTTTCAACTGTGTAATTAGAGAGAGTAATAAGTTTGATGAATGCAAGGGATTTATGTACAAGGATGAGAAAGGTCGTGTTGGCTGAGAGGTTGAGAGAGGGGAATATAAGGCATGCAAGAGAAAGGGCTGAAAGGGAGGAAAATGAAAGAAAATATGCTAAGGAGATTGAAATGTTTGAGTAAAGGTCAAATGAATCGAAATGTGGCACGATAACACCAAATGTATAAAATTCACAAAGACATTAATACTACTGTGATTACAACTTATATCTCCTTTATAATCATCTCCTTTATAATCTTTGGATTTAAATCCCCCAACCTTAACGCTTTATACTTAATTTCTCCAGCGTCTGATGAATTTTTCGGGAAAAATCAAAGTGATCGTATTTGAATTCTGAAGACTTTTACATACACTCAAATTTATTAATGAACACTAATATGGACTCAGAATTCCAATAACAAAACTTCTATATATGGTCGTCTGAAGATATTCCCATCAACAAAATTACTATTCATCCAAAAATTTCAAATTAGTCCAAAATTTCAGGTTATTACATCCCCATAATATTTATGGCCAGCAAACATTTTAAACCGAAATAAATACATAATAATTCATTTAACGCGTAACAAGATAGTTTTTAAATACTATTTTTGAATACTTCCACAACTCAAACGCTATCTAGGTGAACCCAGATAAAATATCTAATATATTTTTTACGCGGATAAAATATCCATTCGGTCCCCAAAATTGCAAAACTAAGTCAATTTACCGATGTTGATAAATTGATCGATAATTTTAAATTAGTAAAAGTAATTAAATATTTTCACAATAACAACAAAGGTCGATGCATAACTAATAATTAGCACGTTGAGCCATTTAATAACACACACACTCATCGAACATGAATAACATATCCACAATTTTATTCCTTCCATAACTGAAAATTATATAAAAGTATTCAAATAATAGAAATAATAATTCTAAAAATTCGAAATATTACAATTAGTCTGGTCAAAATCTGACGTGACAGTTGTTTTGTGTAAGTTAACGTTCTTTCGTGTAAAGTTAACACTATTTAACATACTGAATTTTTTTATTTGTATAATGATTTGGATGAAATGTGTAAGGTGTTCAGTAACCTAACTAAAATTTTTACGAGCCCGACCCAACTAAAAGTTAATACCTAGTTTAGTGACGAATATGCCGAAAAAATGAAAAAAGTAATTATTTTTTAAAAATTGATTATATAACATTCTGAAAAAATAGACCAATTTTACTCCGTTGTTCTACAACGTCACTTGAGTATATCAATTTGAATAAGATAACTCACCGGTAGTTTTGTATTTCATACATGAAATACTCCACCGATAATTGAGTATCATATATATTTTTTTATATATTTTAGTGATAGTTGAATATTTTATCCATTAATTTTTCAAAAAAATGATCACTTTTATTAATTTTATATTAAAAAAATAGTTTAAAATTGTCATTCACCCGATTATGCCACTTAACCCCGTAGGATAATATAGCCTATTACCCGGAAAAATTAATTGGAAAAGAACCCGGAGAAAAGTCTTTAAAAACCTTATTATTAATTATATCACCAAAACAAATAAAAAGCGAAAAATTAGGTTTTGTTTTTCATGTTATCAAACACTCATAAATCTATCTATCTGAGTTTGGGTGTTTGAATATCGTTGTCTGGATTTCAAAGCTTTTCAAGATTCGTATTCGACACAAGCTATGTACGGCATGAGAGGGTATGTTCCTTTATTATCTCATCCCCTTTATATATCTCTCTCTTTGATTTTCTCTATATTCATGTCGATTTTCTTGATTTTTGATGCCTAATTTTTGTAATAATTTAATTGGGATTTGTTTGCATTACTTTATGTTCACTTCTTATAAAGATCTCATCTTATTGGTTGTGCTTTGTTGTGTGCAACTTTAATTCATAGTAATCAAGAATTGATATAATTGTTTAGGTCAATGGAAAAAGACATAAGATAATTGTTCGTATTTTAGTTTTGTTTATTGGGTTGTTAAAGATTTGTTTTTGAATTGATTAAGTCGAGTGTATGGGTCTGCAATCGAGTTCTGCTATGTTTGTTCGTGTTTTTGGTTCTTGATATGTGGTGGTCTTGGTTATAGATTTCCTTAGTTTGTTTCCATTTATTTTATCTTTTTTAATTGGGTCTGTTTTCTTGTCAATATTTTTATTTGTTAAGTAGGGTGAAAACGAATATTTTATGTTTATAAGGGTTAGTTGAAAGATAGATATATTTACTTGAGAAATAATTGAATTGAATGACTAAGATTAAAGAAAGCTAGATTATAGGAGAAAATGAAATGGGCTGGGTTTGGTTTATTAACAAGGTTGAGTGGGGGATTTGTTTCTCTGTTTTTGGGTATGAATAATTGAAGGGCAATGTTTGGGAGCGGGGGGGTTTCGGACGGGTACGGGATCGGCTCAAAGAGACCAAGAATGATGGAATCAAATCCCTACTTCGCAGTTGGCAGCGGTTCAAGAGGTTTCCAGCCTTACGGTGACTATGGCGGCGGATTTCATCTCTCTATGTTTCCTGTTGTTCGCCTGAGGGGTATTCCCTTCGACTGCACTGATATTGACGTCTTCAAGTTCTTTGACGGGCTTGATGTTGTGGATGTGTTGCTGGTGAACAAGAATGGACGGTTCTCTGGTGAGGCATTTGTTGTGTTTGCTGGACCGATGCAGGCTGACCTTGCTCTACAAAGAGATCGGCAGAACATGGGTCGAAGATATGTTGAAGTTTTCAGGTGCAAAAAGCAGGAGTATTACAATGCTGTGGCCTCTGAAGTGAACAATGATGGGACCCATGATAATGACTTCCGTAGGAGTCCTCCACCCCGATCCAAGAGGTCACAAGACAAGGACCAAATGGAATATACTGAGATATTGAAGTTGCGTGGCCTCCCATTCTCTACCAAGAAGTCTAGTATTGCCCAATTCTTTAAAGATTATAAGCTGGTAGAAGGTAAAATACATATCGCATGTCGTGCAGATGGAAAGGCTACTGGAGAAGCATTTGTAGAATTCATCTCTGCCGAGGAAGCTAAAAATGCCATGGCCAAAGACAAGAAGACAATTGGCTCACGATACATAGAGCTGTTTCCTTCAACACCAGATGAAGTCAGACGAGCTGCGTCCAGGTCAAGGCAGTAACGAGGCATATTAACTGTGCATTTGGTGCTAAATTTGTGGTATAAATTTCTGGACGAGTCATCAAATGTCTCTCTCGGTTTCCTGGTGCCGTCTGCAAGAACTCTCCCGTCAGTTTATTTAGATCAGAGTTTGGGGAAAGATATTTGTAATCTCTCTTTTCTGGATTTGTACTTTATATAGTTTATCTGAAAATTGTCTGGTGAATTCATTCTTAAGTATTGTGTTTTGGTTGGTCATTATTGGTGACTCGCTGCTGATGGCACTCTTACCGAGTGGGAGTTTAAACTTTTTCTGCAACATACTATGATTGAATTTGGATGCCTCACACCATTGTCCTCTTCCAATGATTTGTGATTGGTTTTCTAAACCTAAAAGTGTGTTTTACTTGTCAGACAAGTAGGATTACACTGCAAAACAAAAAAAAATTGAAAATTTGACTCCAAATTTTAACAGTTTAAAATTATACCTCAGGTCTGTTATTATAATTCTTTGTTGTGGTACTGTCAGTATTTCATGTATATGTTTTTTACAAGTTATTTCCTATTATTGTAGTATGATATATGTTTCTTAACCTTAAATGAAGTTGGGTATATAGAATAACTCTTTGGCTGAATGCACATCTATATTTTGTGCGTATGTTTGGCACTTACAGGAGTTCTTAATGTAGATGAACTTGCCCAGTCGAAAGTCGAAGTAGCATCATTAGAATTGATTTGATTGACTGTTGGCCGAAATGCACATAAAATTGCCTGAAACTTGAAAAATGAAATTACTTGTGTACATGAACTACGAATTTCCTTCTCTGGCAATTAAAATGGCATTATAAAAGAGTTCATGTCGACGGGACTGTGGCCTAGTCGCAAGAGATTGTAAGGGGTAAGGGGCGTGTTTAGGGGCCGCGTTGGTGTCGGGTTTATAGAAGGCGAGTTCTTCGTAGTGGCTACTTTGATAATGACCTTTAAGGTTGGGGTTTTACAAATTTGTTGGATGTTGGATGACCATTTTAGATGTTAATGTCATGAAACGCTAATTTGCGGGGCAATCTACCATATGATATATCGTGTCCCAGCTAAAATTGAGAATTTATATATTTATGGATCGTTTTGTCATATGTTGGCGAGATTATCATCTCCAGGATCAGGCTATACGTGTCTATCTTGGGTTTTTTTTAGCCTCACAAGCCAGTATTTCACGAGATTGCTAATTTCAGTTTTATTTTAAGTAAATTGATTGATTGAATCTTTATGTGAAACGAGGTTCCAGCGTGTGCAACCTTAAGAAATTTAGGGCCCGTATGTTAAAAAAAAATGTAAGACTTAGAGTAAATCTTCCTAACTTATAAATCATTTTAATTGTTTGGATAATTATATGTATAAATTAGTTATGAGTTAATAATATATTTGGTAGATCATAATTTATAAGTCATAATTTTTTTTTGAAATAAAATTAAAAAATATAAATTAAAAATTATATGATTAATAATTTTAATATGTGAATGTAAAATAAGAAAAAAGGAAAAATTTGAAACAAAGATAATGAACTCGGGATAAGATTATATAATATATATAAAGAGAGAGAGTAAGGTCATGAAGAGAATTCTCTTAAAAATTAAATGAGGAAATGTTAGATTTAAACAAGATTTTAAATTTATTTTAACTTATTTTAAACATAATTATTTTTTAAAAATAATTATTTATCAACAATATACAATTCATTGCATAATTTTTAAAATCAATATTGGAATCACAGTTGTTAGATTCAAAAAACGGATTCTTAAACAATATGACAATCAAAAATAGATTCAAATTTTTTTTTCATGATTTTTTTTAAAAAAAATTCAAATAAATTATTATCTATAATTAATTTTATAGAAACATTATGAAAATACAAAAACATTAAGAATTTTCTCCGAAGATCGTTCTATGTGCATATTTGGATGCACACGGTTTAGATTTACATGTACATGGGATTGAATAATTATCTATTATCTATTATCTATTATATATATAATAGAGCAAATAGGGGTTAGTTGAGACAATTTATTCAATTAAAATTACTCAATTACCCCTCATAAATACATATTAATAAATATCAAATTTAATATCATATATTAATTATGTTTAACTCATTAATTATTAGTAATTATATGTATAATACTACTTCATTATTGACTATTAACAATTTAAATTATTAATGACTTCACAATACATACTTATTTCAAATTAATTATGGTAAACTCATTTAAACACATTTAACATTTAAATAGAGTATATGTTTATATGTACACGTACTTATACATGTATTAAAAAGAATAAAAATGTACTCATAATTAGAGAAATAGACCAAAATGTCATTTTGGGGTGAAAATGGTTCAAAATGTCACTTCTATAAATTAAGTGCCGAAATGTCAACTCTGTAAAATAACCCAAAATACTACACGATGTACCTAATACTACACGATGTAGCGTTTTGTCCTTTTTTATTTTTAAATCCCATAATGTTACTTCAAGTAACGTGTACAATCCTTTTTTTGTTATTATGAGTTTCATTTAGTGTACTGGAGGCCCGAAAATAACACTTAATGTTCTGCTTTTTTATATTTTTTAATTTAATATTTTTAAAATATAAGAGTATACCATAATTTAACAATTTTTAACATTTTAGGGTTCACAAATCCCGTTTTGAGTTAAGAAATATATATTTTTTAAAAAATAATAAATGTTACATCGATTTAGGATTTTGGGTTGAGGTCTAGAGCCTAAACCCTAATTTAATATAGGGTTTACAAAACTTTAAATTTTAATGGTATAGTTTAATTTAATAATTTGTAACATTTTATGGTTCACCAATCCCATTTTGAGTTTTAGATTTTTTTATTATTTCGGGTTTAATTATTTTTTATTTGGGTTTAATTTTTTTTTTTTTTTTTAAATGTGTAAAAATGCTAGATGAAGTCAAAGTCCGAAAAGCCCGGCCCGGTCAAAACTCGGACTTTTTAAGGCTCGGTCAAAACGCGGCCTGGTGGGCCTTTTGTGCATCTCTACCCCGAGACCACTATACCGATCAAACTAAATCAATCTAATTACATATAATTTTATCCAGAGCTCATTATCCTCATTTTTAATTTTTCTTTTTTTTATTTTATATTCATGTATTAAAATTAATAATTTATGTAATTTGTAATTTGTAATTTGTAATTTTATTTATTTTTTTAAAAATATAACTTATAAGTTATGATCACCAACGCGTACAATTATCCAAACAACTAAAGAACTTATAAGTTATTATGTTCATATCACTTAGGGCCTATTTGGCGGAACAAAATAAGCAACTTATTTGCTTATAAGTCCGTAAGCAATTATCGATGAGTGTTTGTTGACCCAACTTATAAGTCGAATTTATAACTTATAAGCTGATAAGTTGAATGTTAACAACGGCGTACTTTTTCTCAACTTATTTTGATTTTTTTGTTTTTTATTAACTTTTTTTATAAAATTTATGTTTTTATGTGTCTTTCTAATTTAAAATTTACGAATTAAGATAATTGTATTTAAAATTTATTTATTTTGGCTCAGTTAAGTAAAAAAAATTCTGACATTGAACCAAACACTTATTTAACTTATAAGTATTCATTCACTTATCACTTATAAGTCCTTTATTCATTTTAAATCATAAATTATTTATTTTAAAATTTCCCAAACATGCACTTATATTACAATTTTTAACTTTAAGTTATAAGTTACATATTTAAAAAAATCTCAAACATGTCCATTGTCTTTACTTTCTATACACGACCATAAATGTAATAATATAATCATTTCATTTTATTACCCAAACAGTACCTATAAATTCAAATGATCTCTCAACCCGAATAAGTTGCTTGAATCGGTTGTGTTTGCTGACTTGCAAAATCTTTCTACTTATGTTTTTCGAGATATATTACAATACTTCAAACACAGAATCATTTGTGGGTGTTCCACAAATTTAATGAGAATTTTTCATCTCCGTCTTAAATATGGTCTTTTTTCTTCTTATTATCTTCGGAGAATGCCTTCAGCTACCCTTGCAATCAAATTAAATAATTTTGAGTTTTTTCGAATAGATAATTAACTTTATGTCCTAAAATGCAAAAGTTTTCAAATATTAAATCCCCAGACGATGCAAGGAAAAAGTGAGCGTTACAATGAAACTTCAGATGCGCTATTAAACTTGGCAAATTGCCTGTTACTAGTATGTTGAAATATATATAAACAATAAACAATACATGTCAGTGTTATGTTTTTGCTCTATCCAGTAAATTCGTAAACAACACACCCGTAAAAGAAGGGAAATATCAGATTTGTACCCTATACGTAAATTTAAGTAAAAAGTGCTCCCAAAATATCCCCTTTCCCCTAGTTCTTGAAGATAAATAAGTATGGATGCTTCTAAGTTCTCATCAACTCAGTTTAGGGTGGTAATTATGATGGGATGATGGTTTAGGTAACAAACTAAATAAAAGAATAAGAAAGCCGACTCAAAGAAAATCAGTTCAGTCTAAATTTTGCATAATCTCGTAACACATATATCAGGAGCTTCGTCGATCATTTTCAGCAGATCGCAGCAACTCATTGGCCATAGAAGAAAATGATCTGGCATTGTCCTGCATCTCTGTTGTTTTAATGTTTATTCCCTGTAAAACGTTATCCAACAACCTAAGTACTCTAAGAGAAGGAATCATAGATGTCCACAAAGGGCAAAACAGAAAAAATAATCACTCCACCCAATTTCATTTGATTATTTACATTCATACTAACCATAATATGCTTCTGCAGAGGCTTGAAACTTCTACGACCTGTTATTAAGAATGAGGTCTAAACACTAGGGCAAAGGTCTTTGGCTACTGATATCTTCCTCTTCAGTCAGATGGGGAGTTCTATTTTCACAAATAGACAACCCGACGTGTGTAACTATCTACTGGAGATATGATCATTTTAGCACATGCAACATATACAGGTGGAAGGATGAGTACTGATGGGGCTTGGTCTGCTATTTTTCATTTAAAATCACTTTTGTCCATGCAGCGTAACAGTAGATACTAATATATGTGTTAGGGAAAGGACTAAAACACCAAAAAAAGAAAACCGGGTTCATATCTATATATACTGATATAAACAAGTGAAATCAATGTACTTGATCATAACTCTGAGAGTACCTAAGCCAGTAGGTATTCAAAACATCACTATTAATCATTTTGTTAGATATATTTGATAATGTCATGTGTAATATGATTTGTATTTAGTTTTCAGATCTTACCTTACAGGACAAATCAATACTTAACTGGAAATCAACACTTATACTGAAGACAAAACTTAAGATATCAGAATTTAAGGTTCTGAAGATATTTATTAGGAGATAATATCAGGACTTAAGATGACTTTCAGATAAGGCAGGCGGCTGATTGAAAGGAAAGAAGATCGAGACTAAGACAGAAAGAATTGTGCATGAAGAAGGAATTCTATGAAGAATAGAATACTTGGAAGAAAAGATAACTGGTTGATATATTGTAGGAAGTAGAATTATGTTTCATATCAATTAGAAGATTATCTTGTAACCGTGTAGTATATAAACACAGACATAGAGTTTACACTATAAGTGTTACGATTATCGAAGTTATTATTCTTTGTAACTCTAGCAGCTCTCGTGATAATTTGTTCATCACTGAGAGAGGACAGTTCCATATTTTAACAGAGTTTATTGTGTTGAATAAAATCTGTTTTATGTTACTTGAGTTCATATATTCGATTTGATTGTGCTAAACACTGTATTCAACCCCCTTCTACAGTGTGTGTGACCTAACGAGTGGTATCAGAGCCTTCTGTTAACAGACAAACAGTTTAAGATCCAAAATCAATCATGTCTGAAGAAGAAACTCCAACCAAGCCCACCAAAACTGTAACTCATAGTCGATATGAGACTATAAGAGTTCCCATGTTGAAACCTTCTGAGTATTCCATATGGAAAGTGAAGATGGCTATGTTTCTGGAAGCTACAGATCCAGAATATCTCGACAGGATTTATGAAGGACCACATATGCCAACCAAACTCTCTGTGGAAGTTGCAGGACAGCCAACAAAGTCTGTACCAAAGGAGAAAAGTGATTACACTGCTGAAGATATCTCATCGATTGCAAAGGATGCAAAGGTAAGACACTTGCTGCATAGTGCCATTGATAATGTCATGTCAAACATGGTAATTAACTGCAAGACTGCAAAAGAGATATGGGATGTTTTGGAAACAAGGTGTCAGGGAACTGATTCAATCAAGAAGAACAGGAAGACAATAGTCACTCAAGAGTATGAGCACTTTGACTCAAAGCCTGATGAGTCATTAACTGATTTATATGACAGATTTGTCAAACTCTTGAATGATTTGTCACTAGTTGACAAAGAGTATGATATTGAAGATTCAAATCTTAAATTCCTGTTAGCTCTTCCTGAAAGATGGGATTTGAAGGCCACAATAATAAGAGACAACTATAATCTTGATTAAACAACTCTTGATGAAATTTACGGGATGCTCAAGACTCATGAACTTGAGATGGAACAAAGAAGCAAGAGGAATGGAAGAAAGTCAAGAACAGTTGCCTTTGTGGCTGAGGAGGAAAGTCCCAAAGAAGCTGCCTCAAGGAAAGGCAAGGGAAAGACTCTCATCACAAAGTCTGATACTGAGTCATCAAGTTTTGATAGTGATGATGACTCAGAAACTAAAAGTATACCTGAGATGGACCCTGATGAGGAGATGATGAAGCTGTGTGCACTTATGGTGAAAGGGATCACAAAAATTGCATACAGAAAATTCAGGAGAGGAAAGAAATTTTCCAGGAAAGGTGCAAGTTCTGAAAAGAAAGGTTTCAGAAAATCTGAAGGCAAAGGAGGAAAGTCTGACAGAGGAGATTACTCAAATGTTAAATGCTACAACTGTGGTGAGAAAGACCACATATCTCCAGATTGTAGAAAAGGGAAGAGTGACAAAAGCAAGGCTCTTGTCACAAAGAAGAAAAGCTGGTCAAATGCTTCAGATTCTGAGGATGAGGAAAACTATGTCTTGATGGCAAATGCTGATAGCAGTTCTGATACTGCTGACTTAAAGGTACCTCAAACTACTTATGCCTTTCATACTGATAACGTGTACGTGTCGGATGAACCAAATCCTCATTGAATTTTATTTTTCCATTAGAAGGGGCTCGTACATGTTCTGCAGTACCCCCTGTGAATACTCCGCTGGTATGAAAGGTTCTTCATGTTAATCGAGTGTCGGGCTCTCCAATAGATTGACCTGCAATAATACCCACAGCTTCTCCCAATTCGACCAAGTCACCGTGAGTGGGACTCCGGCCATAACATAATTGACAGAGCCAAGATGTACTCCTACAAGTAAAGGTGATATTACTGAGTTAAGAAAATATCTTAAGACCATGTTCATTAGTTATAAAGATCAAACTTTAACATGTGAAAGATTAACTTCTGAAAATCTTGCTTATAAAAAGAGGAATGATTATTTAGAAAAGGAGTTAGTCATGTTCCATCAAACTCAGAAAGATAGAGATGATGACTTTTATGTTAGGGATGAAGTGTTAAAAATGAATGTATCTCTAAAAACTGAGTTAGAAAAGGATAAAGAGATTATCAGGACTTGGACTAACTCTGGTAAAGCAACTCAGGATATTCTTAGTAGTGGAAACTGGAAAGAGTGCTTAGGTTATGGAGATGACAAGAACAGTAAGGGAACTGTAGAAAACGAGCCTAAAATTGTTAAACAAAAACCAAAGGTAAATCCTGTTAAGTTTGTAACTGCAAAGTCTGATATTGTTAAATCAGAAGTTAAGAAGATAGTAACTTCTGACAAACCTAAACAGGATAAGCCAACTGAAGTTAACATAGGCTTAATGACTAAGAAGCAGCTTAAGTATAAGCTGAAAGAGATAAAGGATGTAAACAAGGTAAAGCCACCTAGGAAAAATAGGAATGGAAAGGAAGGTGTGAATAAAAGCAATAATTATAAGTCTGTTCCTAATGCTCCTAGAAAGAAATGTTATAACTGTGGAAATTTTAACCATCTGGCTTCTTTCTGCAGAAACAATAAGAATATAAACTCCTTACCTTCAAAATCAGGAGTTAAGAGTCAGTCTGTTAGATATAAGCCACAAAATCCTTGTTTTCATTGTGGTAGTTTATGGCATTCCATATATACTTGTAAGGAATATCATAGTCTGTACTATGATTATTATCAAATAAAACCTTCTGTAAAGAAAGTTAGCATTATTCCTTCTAGTATAAGTTCTGATGCAAAGTCTGATATTGCAAATTCTGATAATAAAACTGTTAACATAAATTCTGATGCTAAATCCGCTGCAAATGTTAACAAACTTAAAAAGGCCAAAGGATCCAAGCAAGTCTGGGTCCTTAAAACTAATCATTAGTGGTCTTTGTGATTGCAGGGCAACAGGAAGAACATCCTAGTTCTGGACAGTGGATGTTCAGGACATATGACTGGAAATAAAGCCCTGCTATCAGACTTTGTGGAGAAAGCTGGCACAGATGTTTCTTATGGAGATGACAATATTAGAAAAACTCTGGGATATGGCAATATTAATCTTGGGAATGTCATCATTGAAAAAGTAGCTCTAGTCTCAGGACTTAAACACAATCTGCCCAGTGTGAGTCAAATCTGTGACAGAGGTTATCATGTGGATTTCTTTGAAAAACACTGTGAAGTTGTAAGCAAATTTATAGGCAAAGTTGTTCAGAAAGGACACAGGCATGGTAACATTTAAGAAGCCAAGCTTTCAACAAGTACTGATGATTCTGCAATTTGTCTGTTGTGTAGAGCATCAATTGAAAAAAGCTGGGATTGACACAAGAAACTCTCTCATTTAAATTTTAACAATATAAATGAACTAGTCAAGAAAGATCTAGTGAGAGGACTACCAAAATCAGTATTTGCTCCTGATGACCTTTGTGATTCATGTCAGAAGGCAAAACAAAGAAAATCTTCATTCAAGAGCAAGACTGAATCATCAATTCTTGAGCCTTATCACCTACTACATGTTGATCTATTTGGTCCAGTGAATGTCATGTCTATTGCAAAGAAGAAATATGCTATGGTCATAGTGGATGAGTTCACCAGATACACATGGGTGTATTTCTTGCACACAAAAAGTAAAACTGCATCTATCTTAATTGATCATGTCATGCAACTGGATAAATTGGTCAAAGATTATGTGAAGATCATAAGGAGTGATAATGGCACTGAGTTCAAGAATTTGATTATGAAAGAGTTCTGTAAAGACCATGGAATAAAGCAGGAATTTTCTGCTCCTGGAACTCCACAGCAAAATGGAGTTGTTGAAAGAAAGAATAGAACTCTTATTGAAGCTGCACGAACTATGCTTGATGAAGCAAAGTTGCCAACCTACTTTTGGGCTGAAGCTATGCAGACTGCTTGTTTTACTCAGAATGCAACACTTATCAACAAGCATGGAAAAACACCATATGAGATCGTGAAGAAAAAGAAGCCAAATCTGAAGTATTTTCATGTATTTGGATGCAAGTGTTTCGTTCTTAAGACTCATCCCGAACAGCTATCCAAATTTGATCTAAAAGCTGATGAAGGAATTTTTGTTGGATATCCACTTTCTACAAAAGCCTTCAGAGTCTATAATTTAAGAACAAGGGTTGTCATGGAATCTATCAATGTCTTTTTTGATGATAAGAAGATTACTGGACTTGAAGATTTCAATGATCATGATCAGCTGAGGTTCGAAAATGAAGTTTTAAATTCTGATTCTGTAAATCCTGATACTGCAAACTCTGATGGATTAAAATCTGATGTTATTAAAACTTTGGTGACTACACCTAAGGAAAATGCACCTGTGCAGGGGGAGTATACTGAAGATCCAACCACATCTCAAGAAGCATCAGAAACTACAACAGACTCTTCAAGTTCTGATGGGCCAAGTTCTGATAATCCTGGAAACTCATGTTCTGATATTTCTGGAAACTCAAATAATGAAGGATCCAATTCAGAGAGCATAATTTCAGGGGAGCATCAGAAAATGTTGATGGAGACAACATGAATCATGGGGGAGCATTCATTTCTAGAGAAAACCTTCCATCTGCAAGAAAGTGGACTAAAGCACATACACCTGACTTAATTATTAGAAATCCTGATGCAGGTGTCAGAACTAGAACAACTACATCAAATAAATGTCTTTATCATTTTTTTCTTTCTCAGACTGAACCAAAGAAAGTGGAAGAAACTCTTCAAGATGTCGACTGGGTGCAAGCAATATCGGAAGAGTTAAATGAATTTGAAATAAATAAATTCTGGACCCTAGTGTCAAGACCAAGGAACAAATCCGTTGTTGGTACAAAAAGGGTGTTCAGAAACAAAACTGACATTGACGACATAATTACAAGGAACAAAGCAAGGCTGATTGCAAAAGGTTACTCTCAACATGAGGGAATTGATTATGATGAAACATTTGCACCAGTTGCTAGATTGGAAGCCATAAGGATATTTTTGGCTTATGCTGCTCACAAGAAGTTTAAAGTCTTTCAAATGGATGTGAAAAGTGCTTTTCTTAATGGAGAATTGGAAGATGAAGTATATGTTGAACAACCTCCAGGCTTTGTAGATCCCAAATTTCCCAATCACGTCTACAGACTTGATAAAGCACTTTATGGCCTTAAGCAAGCTCCAAGAGCATGACTTTGTAAGAAGTTTGCCAAACTAATGCAGTCAAGATATCAAATGAGTATGATGGGAGAACTTAACTATTTTATGGGTCTTCAAGTCAAGCAGAATGAAGAAGAAACTTTTATTTGTCAATCAAAGTACACCAGAAATTTGTTGAAAAAATTTGGAATGCAGGATTGTTCAAGTGCATCCACTTTTATGGCCACTGCAACTAAGTTGGATAAGGATACTAGTAAATCAATAGATATTACTGATTACAGAGGTATGATTGGCTCACTACTCTATCTAACTGCAAGTAGACCTGATATCATGTATGCTACCTGTCTTTGTGCAAAATTTGAAGTAGATCCAAGAGAACCTCACTTAACAACTGTGAAAAGAATTTTCAAGTATCTTAAGGGTACAGCTGATCTGGGATTGTTGTATCCTAGAGAATCAGACTTTAAGCTAATAGGTTACTCAGATGGAGATTTTGCAGGATGCAAAATTGACAGGAAAAGCACAAGTGGAAGCTGCCAATTTCTTGGAGGCAGATTGGTTTCTTGGTTCAGCAAGAAACAAAAGTCAATTTCCACATCAACTGCAGAAGCAGAATACATTGCTACAGGAAGCTGTTGTGCACAGATTCTTTGGATGAAGAATCAGTTACTGGATTATGGGTTAGAATTTTCTAAAATCCCTATTTATTGTGATAATCAAAGTGCTATTGCTATGACAGGTAATCCAGTTCAGCACTCAATGACAAAGCACATCAGCATTAGGTACCATTTCATAAGGGAACATGTGGATGAAGGTACAGTGGAATTGCATTTTGTTCCCACAGATCAACTAGCAGATATCTTCACAAAACCACTGTGTGAAGCTACTTTTACAAGATTGGTAAATGAATTTGGAATGATTTCAGGTTCTTTCTCTAAATCTGCTTATTTTATGTTCTGATACATCAGACTTTATGATCAGTATTTACAGATATTACTATCTTTGTGTATTCAGTGCTTAAATTGAAAATTACTTAAGTGCTGATTGTTGTCTGATGTGAATTTCTAAACTCTGATAGTGATATGAATATTTCTGTGACTATTTAATCCAATGAGGATAACTATGCTAGATGCTAACCTAGTAATCTTTAATATACTAAAGATCTCATGTTTGAAATAATTATTTATGTGGAAATCTTTTAACACAAGCAAATTTTGATATTGAGCTTAGTTAAGTTTACTTTGGGTATCTTATTACTAAGTCAAAAACTAGAATAGTGCTTCTTATTTGTTAAGTTCTGATGTTAGTAAATATGGTGAATGTACTAAGTGCTGATAAGCCTCACTTATCAAAAGAAAAAGAAAAGAAAAGAAATAAAAATCAGGTACTCCTTTGAGATCTAGAGTAAAAATGTGGAAGGGAAGACCTAAGTGTATTGCTGGTATTAAGTAATATGCATTAGAAAAGCAAAATAAAATTTTCTTGGTGACTTTTCACACTCTATGATTACTGGAGAAATACTATGATAAAAGCATAAATTCTGATAAGCAGTCGTGACTCACTTATATTGAGAAGCCACTGTAAAATAGAATTTCAAAAGATGCATAAAATGAGCACAAAATAGTTGAGGTGGACTCATGCATGAACTCATTCTAAAGTAGACTTCAGAATAATGACAAATTTTGAGCAAAGTTCTTAGTTATGCCTTATTTCTAAGATGTACTGAAGTGAATCAGACTTTAGTCTTTGTCTGATATTTAGCTTAATGCACACACTTACACTCCATATGAATGATGAAAATTACTGTGGTGATCAACGTTGTTTTAGATGAACAGTCTATGTGTCAGTTTTCATAAATTCTGAGGACAAGTTCTGATGGAAGTTCTGATGATTAAGTTCTGATGAAACCATATCAGTATTTGCGTGAAGAATTACAGGAATACACATTCACTTTTCGAGTTAAGGAGCCATATTCTGATGACTTTTAAATCCTGATAATAATCAAGGCTTGATGCTGACGTGACAGTATTTATTTACTTGGTTTATTTTTGGTCATTACTTGAACGATAATTTTTTTTACAGAATATTGGTTAATGTGAGATAAAACAGTCATAATCATTGTGGGTTAGTGGTTAACGTATATGTCTTGAAAAAATTGCATGTGCACGATAATTATTACTTATTTTACGTGCCCATTAACTCTCATTCTAACCGTTTACTGACTGTTCAAATGGTGTCAGGTGTAAAGTGTATCCCATACTTCAAAAATATGACTATTGAGTGGAGAGAGTATATATATGAGAGATAAAAGATTTTCTAATATTTTACTTACTTTTCAATTCTAAATCTCTTTTTCTCTCTCTCTCTCTCTCTTTTATTTTCTGAAGTCGTTTTTCTCTCAGCACCTGTTATTGTAGAAGCTGAGAAGGTTTCTTCTCAGAAAGATACTGTAACTGGGAGTTCTAGGCCCCTCAAAAGGCTTAGAAAATTAAATTCTGATGATAAAGCTCCTACAGTGTCTCCACCTTTGAGGAAATTAAAGAAATAGAGAGCTCATATGGACATAGTTGAGTCAGATTCAGAAGATGTAGTGGAAGCAGTTAAGGAAGGGGATCAGGAATCTCTGATCTCAACAGAACCAGTTGTTATTGAATTACTTCCTTCTGCACAACATGAAACTGCTCAAGCTAAAATACCTATACCTTCTATGTCACCTATAGTTGATCCAGTACATACTGAAGAACCAGGTACAAGTGCTGAAATTGATATTCATAACCTGATTGTGCCTGAGGTTTTGTACTTGGAAGCTCCACCAGTTCAACTCACTCCACCAACAACATCACTTTTGAATGTTGATCGGAACCTGGTTGCAGATCAGAATTTAGAGGAAAATGTTGAAGCCTCTATAGCCTCACATACTGCTATTTTATCAGAGGATGCTGATACTGCAGGATCTACAAGTTCTGATGCTGCTAATGAAGAAACTACTGGTGAAGCTGCTGGTAATTTAGATGCTGATGCAGCTGGTCCATCAGGACATGCACCTCAACAAACTGTTCATAAAGCTGATTTAGTCAAGAAGTTTGTTAAAGGGGAAGCACCAGTACCTTGGGGTGAAACTCCTAGAGAAAAGGAGTGGATTAAAGAATGGAACTCAGTTAGTTTTGTTCCTTCTGAAAAAATTCTTGTTGAACATCTTGCAAAAGCTGATGAAATGCTGATAAATGATGATTTCAAGGCACAACTGAGAGTTACTGCATTGAGTACAAGGCACCTTCAAGGTCAACACTCAATAACTCATGACAAGGTGAACAAAATTCAGGAAGCTCTAATCCAGCAAGATATGAATGTGAAACTTGAAAAGAACAAATTTTTCAAGCCAGCCTTTGACAGAATTGCCTACAATCAGAAAACTCAGGAGAAGCAACAAGCTCAAATTGAAGAAATTCTGAAGAATCAGGCTTCTCACCAAAGTCAACTCAATGAGATCCAATCCTCAGTGGAATTGCTTATCTCTCTTCTATTACCTGCTGATGCCAAAAAGGGGGAGAAAGTGATTAAGTCCAAATGCAAATCTATTCAGACACTGAAAGGAAATGATGATGGAAATGATGACCAGGGAAACTCTGATAAGGGTAGAGGTCAAGGTCAAGGCAAAGGAATTTCGTCAAGTAAAGCTAGAATTACAAGTCAAGGAACAAGTTCTGATACTGGGAGAAGAATAAATTCTGATACTGGTAAAATGATAAGTTCTGGTGAATATCTAGAAATTGATGAAGAAATTTCAAAGCAGTTATTTCTTAAAGAAAATTCAGGAATGGACTTTGAGAGTCCAAAGGAAGAAGAAGCTAGACTCAAAGCAGAAGGTGTCAAGACAAAATCGTAAGCTTCTGTTGTTGAAAAGAAATTTCTAAAACCTAAAGGTATTGTGATAAAGGAAAGAACAAGTTCTGAGGTAACCAAGGCCAAATCTCAAATGGAAATTGATCCAAGGTCCAAGGGCAAAGAAAAAGTCGATGAACCTGTAAAGGTTTATATGCCAGTTATGGATGAAGAAATAATTGATGAAGAAGCAGATGCTAATCTTACTCTGATGCATAAGAAGATTTTTCAAACAACCTCTGACATGGCTCATGTTTTTCAGAGTCAAGATATAGTAAGTTCTGATATGACAGTGAAGCAAGCAACCTCTAACATAGCTCAAGTTGGCTTGATATCAGAAGATAAGGAAAATGAAACCTCTGACATTGCTCATGTTAAACCTTCAAAAATACTCCTACCATGATTCATTAAAGCTAAACAAGCTCAACCTTTGAAGACTGCAACAAGTGGTTTTGAAGCAAGAGTTGTTACAGGAAAGGAAGCAAGAGATAAATCTAGGTTGGGTAGTTCTGATGAAAGAAGAGTACATAACACTACCAATGATCCAACTTCCTTAAGTGAACCAGGTGTTGGAGCAACTCCTGAAAGATTGAATCGACTTGAATCTGTACAAATGGTTTACCATACATTCTTGAAAGAAAATATCTTGTTATATTTTATGACAGATGGAAGGGTATACCAGATTTAGAAAAATGCTATACCACTGAAGTATTTTGAGGAACTGGAACATGTTCTATACCTACTTCAAGTGAAAGACTGATTGACAGATAGTGCTGCAGGGTATTTAAAGTCTCAAATTCAAAGACAGAAGAAACTTTATTCTGTAAAGTCTGACAGCACATACTGTCCCAAGTACAGAGATCACAAAGGGTGATATTGTCGATATGAAGCCTAACTCTGCTAGGATTATAACTACTTTTCTGGGTTATAAGGCTGTGGAATTCAATCTAGAGTCTGACAAGACATATCTGATAAGACTAGATCAGGAGATAAGAAAAGCTAAGATAAATGATCTCAGAGCAGCTATTTTTCAAACTGGAGAAGATACGACTGAATTGATAAATGCTAAAAGGAGGATGGTCAATGAACTTGAATATGCTGAGAGATGTTTGTTGAAGAACTATCTCAGGACAACTCTTGATATCAAAGAGATCAAAAGAAATTGAAAATTGAAGCCAAGTCAAAGATCTACAACTACTTAAATTCTGAAGTTTATATAGACTGAAGCGGTCATCAAAAGTTAAAGATGGTAAAGCTGAAAGTACTGTAAGTTGTAGTTATCTAGTCAAATTCTCATGCATTTGTACTTAATGTTTTTGACATCATCAAATATCTGTTGAACTTGTATATTATGCTAATTTACAAGTTGGGAGAGATTGTTAGATATATTTGATAATGTCATGTGTAATATGATTTGTGTTTAGTTTTCAGATCTTACCTTACAGGACAAATCAATACTTAACTGGAAATCAGCACTTATACTGAAGACAAAACTTAAGATATCAGAACTTAAGTTATCAGAACTTAAGGTTCAGAAGATATTTATCAGGAGATAATATCAGGACTTAAGATGACTTTCAGATAAGGCAGGCGGCTGATTGAAAGGAAAGAAGATCGAGACTAAGACAGAAAGAATTGTCCATGAAGAAGGAATTCTATGAAGAATAGAATACTTGGAAGAAAAGATAACTGGTTGATATATTTTAGGAAGCAGAATTATATTCCATATCAATTAGAAGATTATCTTTTAACTGTGTAGTATATAAACACAGGCATAGAGTTTACACTATAAGTGTTACGATTATCGAAGTTATTATTCTTTGTAACTCTAACAGCTCTCGTGATAATTTGTTCATCACTGAGAGAGGACAGTTCCATATTGTAACAAAGTTTATTGTGTTGAATAAAATATGTTCTCTGTTACTTGAGTTCATATATTCGATTTGATTGTGCTAAACACTGTATTCAACCCCTTTTACAGTGTGTGACCTAACACATTTCATCTGTATCACTTGGTTTACATATATTTAAAAAAGTAACGGACCCAATAGCAACTTGAGTCTGGATAAGATTTTTTTTAAATAAAATTAATCTCTGCTACCACTAGTAGCATATGCAATTTAATACTAGCATTTCTACCCTTATCTGTGAATACGGGAACTGTGATTTCTATTTATATGAATGTACAACAACACAGTCATAAATGACGGTCACAATATATATGGATGTAAGCATGTTTTTGTGATACCTGCAACTTCCTTATATTTTCGCTCAGCTTGTTCTGTGCCATTTTCGCAGCACTTGGTTCCTGTTTTGGAAATATATAACAAACAAGTCTCAGTTGAATTTATGATTATTATTTTTTAAAACCTAAAAATGTTTCCGCGAGACTAGTATAATAGGATATATGTAGAAACTCATACTGTGAGAGAGAAAATACAGCTCACAAATTTGATGTCGTCAATTGATAACAAATTCTCATGCATTTGTACTTAATGTTTTTGACATCATCAAATATCTGTTGAACTTGTATATTATGCTAATTTACAAGTTGGGAGAGATTGTTAGATATATTTGATAATGTCATGTGTAATATGATTTGTGTTTAGTTTTCAGATCTTACCTTACAGGACAAATCAATACTTAACTGGAAATCAGCACTTATACTGAAGACAAAACTTAAGATATCAGAACTTAAGTTATCAGAACTTAAGGTTCAGAAGATATTTATCAGGAGATAATATCAGGACTTAAGATGACTTTCAGATAAGGCAGGCGGCTGATTGAAAGGAAAGAAGATCGAGACTAAGACAGAAAGAATTGTCCATGAAGAAGGAATTCTATGAAGAATAGAATACTTGGAAGAAAAGATAACTGGTTGATATATTTTAGGAAGCAGAATTATATTCCATATCAATTAGAAGATTATCTTTTAACTGTGTAGTATATAAACACAGGCATAGAGTTTACACTATAAGTGTTACGATTATCGAAGTTATTATTCTTTGTAACTCTAACAGCTCTCGTGATAATTTGTTCATCACTGAGAGAGGACAGTTCCATATTGTAACAAAGTTTATTGTGTTGAATAAAATATGTTCTCTGTTACTTGAGTTCATATATTCGATTTGATTGTGCTAAACACTGTATTCAACCCCTTTTACAGTGTGTGACCTAACACATTTCATCTGTATCACTTGGTTTACATATATTTAAAAAAGTAACGGACCCAATAGCAACTTGAGTCTGGATAAGATTTTTTTTAAATAAAATTAATCTCTGCTACCACTAGTAGCATATGCAATTTAATACTAGCATTTCTACCCTTATCTGTGAATACGGGAACTGTGATTTCTATTTATATGAATGTACAACAACACAGTCATAAATGACGGTCACAATATATATGGATGTAAGCATGTTTTTGTGATACCTGCAACTTCCTTATATTTTCGCTCAGCTTGTTCTGTGCCATTTTCGCAGCACTTGGTTCCTGTTTTGGAAATATATAACAAACAAGTCTCAGTTGAATTTATGATTATTATTTTTTAAAACCTAAAAATGTTTCCGCGAGACTAGTATAATAGGATATATGTAGAAACTCATACTGTGAGAGAGAAAATACAGCTCACAAATTTGATGTCGTCAATTGATAACAAATTACCCCCCCCCCCCCAAATTCAAACTTAAAGTGCATGATTCCTTATTGATTTACTTTAAAATGTAGTAGACAATTTCTTTGTAGGCACACTTACAGCATTCAAAGTGTAGCCATATCTTTTCTTAATTTCATCAACTGTACCAGCACCAATTTTCTCTTCTTGTGGTTCTTCTTTGGCCACAACTTTCTCATTTTTACCCTTCATATGTTTCAGTTTACCTGCAACATTACCTGGACAGAAAAAACCTATCACCTTTATATTTTACCTTAACATTTTATAGGGATGCTATAATCTATAAATTTTAACCATGATAAGTTCTTTAAAATAACAGGAGCAAAATTACTGAGCATAATTGCTCACTATGTTGCATCACAATTACATCGATATTAAGACTTTGATCACTATACTAACTGTTGATATTAGAACTGAAAGAGGGAATAGCAAATTTTAATATCAACTGTTGGCAATACTTTTCTTATTCTTTCCCCTGTTGGTTTATGAATATTCAGTACCCAAGGAATTCTATACAAGTTAGCCGAACAAATAATAAGTATTCATAAATTTTACAAGAAACCATCATCAAGCATACTTTATGAAATTAAGACAAACTAATGGACTAACCTTTCAACAGCTGAAATTTACTGGCCAATTTTTTCTTGTTTAGAGCTGCCATCATAGAGTTTCCTTTTGGTTTATGTCCTGAATCTTCGACGTCAATATCATCTAGGACAAGCATGGAAACAAAAGGTAATGGATTTAATCAACGAGAACACCTAAGAATTCAGTCAGAGAGATGAATAAAAGATCGTTGGAGGCAAACATCGACAAGGATTGTAATGCAAATCAATCAGAACAAGTTTTTTTTTTTGCCTTAGATCTATATCATACTATTCACAGTTTCACGTTTTGATACCATTTTGCATCCTCTCAAGATATTTTTTAAAAAAGTGATTTTTACTTTTCATAATTTATAGCATCTTCCAAGACTTCCCATCTTTTTTCAAAAGTCGGGGGTTTTCATTAAAACAACCGTTCTACGCTTAGTAGTAAGGGTAGTAAGGTCTGTGTACAGCTCACCCTGAGCATGCCCTACTTCCAAGTGGGACATAGTGGCTATGTTTGGTATGGTTACGTTTTTCGCTGGGAATACAAGCATGTCCTACATTGAATAACACAAGATTCTCCAAAGTACGATCACAGGGTAAACAAAGATCTGTCATATTTTATGCATGCTAGTTTACTCATGGGATGCCCATAATTGTGAATGCCTGTTCTGCCAAATCAATACCCACATTAAACTAGGAAAATAATTTTTGGCCCTAATAATAAAGGAGGGTGGAATATATATATGGATTAAAGTGAGTGACTTCAAAATTTTGTAACTAAAACAATGTACATATTAAGTGGAAAGAGAAATATCGGAATTTAAAGGTAAGATCCACAAGGTCAGGAACAAGCTTCACTGGTCTAATGCAAATTTTTGCACCAACTCCATGCTTTCACTGTCTTGTTTATATGAAACAAAAACAATATAATAATGATGCAAGGGTGGGATACCTATATCCAGCAGTTCCACCTCGTCCGTATCATCTGTGATCTGATTACTTGTATTTACCACATCCAAGGGAAAGTTAGCTACTGTAAAGATAGTTGACAGTGCCTCAGCACCTTTAGCATCCTCAGCTTCCATTTCAGGTCCATGTGCTGCTTTAGTTCCCTTCATGTCTTTCAAGACAGAACTGAAAATACCCTGGTGAAGTCTAAATAAGTCATCTAGTGCTAAATTAAGATGTGAGGGAGAGTTCGGGACACAAAGTACCTTTTTCTTTTCTTTAGGAACTGCTGTTTCGGCATTAAGCCTCTCTTCAACTACTAAATCTTTACTGTAAACTCGGCCTATGGATTCTAAATGCCTGAAGAAGACCACATAAAAAACATATTTCTAAGGAAAAGCCTGCACTTTAGTTGCTAAAAAAAACAAAATAGAGAAGGTACAAGACTGATCATGTTTGCCTTACTGTAAGTTGCAGCGACAACATGAAGGCACTTTTGTCTAGTTTACATAAAATTTAATATGAAAAAAAATGACACTATTAATCTTCAAAGAAACTAGTATTTCCAGTTTTACTACAATAAAACAAAAAATAATTAGATCCATGTTAATAATGAATAATACATGAAATTAGTCATGAAACATTAGCCCCAATGGCAGTGGCCCGTCAAATTTTGAAATATATCAGAAGATATCAGGATATACATTGGTTTCTCTATTCGGACTACCTATAGATTTCCTTCTGGAGTAAAACTGAGATGAGGAAGACCTCCTGATCGCCATTTACCTATGTAAAGAAGATTCAGTGTTAAACATGAAAAGGTCAAGAGTAAAAATGTCAAAAGTAATGGTACGATATATAAATTGATGCATTACCACAATTATTTCTCCACTCTGCGATGAACATATTGAACTATCAGAGTTTGAGTTGGACTTTGAAGCAGCAGGAATGAGACCTCTTATAGAAGTTTCCTTCACCAGAGACAATTCTGGCAACGATCTTAATTTTCACAAGTAAAAATTCTAGAAGTAAGCTCGATGCAAAAGAATCTTAGTTTTAGTGAAAAGTTAAATAATCCCACAAACGTTCTAGACACTTGAAAGCCAGAGCTTTGTATAATAAGAATAATAATGTAACATATTTTAATCACATGAAATTAATCAACAACATTCTTTCATGAAATCTCTACTGGCTTAGATTCCAGTCTACAAACACAAACTTAAATCTTAAGTCCTAGAAGAAATCCTAAAGGCGTGATGTTATGACTTCTGGATTAAAATATCCATCTCAGGTGCCAAAATAAGCATATATAAGCACGAAAAATTCAACACCTACAGTTTTCTGGTTAACTTCTGTTAGAGATGATATCAGCAACATGATGTCAGCATACTTATGTCACTAGATAGGGTTTACTATTCCAATCTTGGGGACCAAGTTTTACTCCCTATACAAGGAGAGCAGCCCCCCTGTTGTAAAGATAACTAAATACTGAAATATACATTTCTCTTCTTCTTTCCTTTATCACATAAACACACAGCTGATATATACAAGCTGAGATGGTATCAGAGCAGGATTCAACATAGAGAGGGAAGAAATCACATCAGAAACACAACAGGGCCTTCCAGTTTTTAAGAAAACAGAGAAGCTGTCTATTCTGTTGAAAAATCAGAAAATCAAAACACAACGAAACAAACATACAAAGCCATTGCAGTACTGAGCACCACAAGACGACCTCGCACCAAGAATCTGGCCTGAAAAATCCTTCTGACGCTCTCTCACGCGCCACCAGACGCGCCAAATTCCAGCTGTACGAGCTACACGCGCCGGCGCGTGGGAACTCCCTGTGCACTTTCCGGTGAAACTCTTTCTGGGATTCTTGCTCTTCTCCTCGTTCGGAATCTATTTGTGGTACTTTCTCTTGAATCTGATAAATTTTTAGTTTATCCTCCTTTTGTTGGGTTTAAAACAGGATATTGTTTTGTGTACTCTCTGGGCTTCTGCTTGAGTATTATACATCTGCTGCGTCTATTGTTTTTGTGTTGGAGAGAAACAAAAACTAAATAAATACTTTTCAGAAACATATGTGTAATCACTGCCTATGTATATGAATATATACATATACTAACTTGGTCAATTAGTCAGGGTTGATTATAATCTGAAATTTATTATTTCAATATTGATTCAATGGCGGAGGTTGTTGATACCGCAAATGAGATTGTTGCTACAAGTAGCAATAAATATGGATTTCATAGTACTCCTTATGTGAGTCCTAAATTTGACGGGAAAAAATTTCTCGAATGGTCAAAAGCTTGCACGATGGCACTCAAATCCCATAAATTAATGAAATATATTAATGGGAAAGCCAAGCAACCTAAGGAGAGCGATGCAAATTTTGATGATTGGGATTCTGAAAATGCCATGAAAATGCCATGGTGTGTTCGTGGTTGTTTAACTCTATGGAAGTACACATTCGCAAGAGCTATATTTTTATTGATACAGCTAAAGAGGTGTGGAGTTCTCTCATCCGGACTTATTCTTTCTCCGGGAATATAGCCAAGCGATTCGAGGTGAACCGAAAAATAAGGGCATTGGTCGAAGGAGATCGAACACTGGCTCAGTATTATTCAGAGCTTACATCATTATGGAGTGAGTTGGGGCATTACACTATATTTGAGTGTAAACATGCTGAAGATCAGGAGAAATATCAAAAAATGATGACAGAAGAAAGAGTGATGAAATTTCTTGATGGGCTGTCAGATGAGTATGATTCAATTAAAAATCAACTTATAGGACAGATTCCTTTTCCTACCGTAGAGGATGCATATAGACGTGTCCGTTTGGAGGAAAGTCGAAAGCAAAGTATGACTCCAGCGACTTTATCTGACCGATCTGCACTCTTAACGGGAAGTATTTAACAACTTGAGGCAGAAAAACCAGAACAAGTCCCGGTGGCTTTAATGGGTGAAAAATATATCTCTCAGTGTGACTACTGCAACAAGATGTACCACACTCGTGAGAACTGCTTTATCTTGCACCCTCATCTCAGAATCCGAGGACGAGGAGGACGCACCCGAGGAAATTATCGAGGTGTCTCATTTGGCAGAGGCCCGGTTAGGGGCACAGGAAGAGGCATTCCTTTTAATGCTCATCATACAGTAACAAAATGCGAGTCTCCTACAGGGACCTACAGGGACGATGACTGCTTCAGAACTAAACGTTTTCCGTCAAATGATGTCTCAACTGAACACCACTCCACCTACAGTTCATTCTGCCCATGCAGGTAAATCTTGTCACTTAATCTCCGATAAATGTCCTTCATCATAGATTATTGATTCTGGAGCATCAGCACATATGACCGGAAATTCTAGTTTCCTAGAATCATATCGCAGTAAAACATGCAATGTTTGTGTTGCTAATGGAGCTCTTGCACCTGTCCATGGACGGGGCACTTCTCTTTGTCTCTCATCATCATTACCATTATCAGATGTTTTGCATGTTCCTTCTTTAACTGCAAACTTATTATCAATTCATCATATTACTGAAAATCTCAATTGTTCAGTAACTTTTTTCCCTTCTACTGTGTATTCCAGGATCTGGAAACAGGCAAGGTTCTTGGCAGTGATAAAGTGGTGAATGGTCTCTATGTCATGGAAGGAACTCCTACTTCTCCTTTAACAAGTTATCAGGTGTCATCCAAATCTAGTATTGTTTTGGAATCTTTATATCAATGGCATAGACGGTTAGGTCATCCATCTTTTGGTGTTTTAACACATCTATTTCCTAATTTAACAAAACAATGTTCGAAGGAAGATTTTTCTGTGAACCATGTGAATTGGCCAAACACAAAAGGTCACCTTATCCATCTAGAAATAAAAGAAGTTCTATTCCTTTTTCTACTATCCATACTGATGTTTGGGGTCCATTTCGACATCCTACACATGATGGTTATAGGTGGTTTGTTTTTTTTGTTGATTGTCATTCTCGACTTACTTGGGTTTATCTTCTTAAACACAAAAGTGAAGTATTCGGATGTTTTAAATCTTTTCATCACATGATACAAACACAATTTAATGCCTCTGTTAAAATCCTTCGAAGCGATAATGGTACCGAATATGACGGTCCATTTACATCTTATTTGGATACATGTGATATTATTCATCAAACTACATGTGTGAAAACCTCTCAACAAAATGGGGTGGCCGAAAGAAAAATTGGTCACTTGCAACAGGTAGCACGGTCTCTTATGTTAACAATGCATGTCCCTAAATATCTTTGGGGTGAGACTGTCATGACTGCTGCATATCTTATCAACCGTCTTCCTTCGAGTGTTCTACTGTTCAGAACACCATTATCCTTTGTCCCTGCGCCTTCCTCTCATCCACTGCCTCTTCGATTATTTGGGAGTGTATGCTTTGTTCACAATCATTCCCCATCTCGAGATAAACTTGATTCTCGTGCTCTCCGTTGTGTTTTCATTGGTTATTCACCAACTCAAAAGGGCTACAAATGTTATCATCCTTCTTCACGTCGTATATTTGTTAGTCATGATGTTACCTTTTGGGAATCTATCTCTTATTTCTCCCCGGGCTCTTCCTCTTTGCTTCAGGGGGAGATTAACCGACACAGTATTGATAGTGAAGCTACAGAGGAGTTACTTCCGTTCATCAATGTACCTAGTCCAAACATTAGTTCAAACACATCATCATCACGTTCACGTGTGTGTAGTGAGTCGGATGATCTAAATAGATTTGATCAACCAGATTTGATCAACCAGATTTGATAACTTTTTCTCGGAGGAAAAATGATAATGTCGCCACTTTACCACATCAAGAGATCTCTGACCTTGAGGCAGATCCTACAACTCCGATAATTGAGACTGATAATGGTAACACTCTTGATCCTACTCTGAATCTTCCAATTGTTATTAGAAAGGGTATGCGCTCTTGTACTAACCATCCTATCTCAAATTTTGTTTCATATAATGCATTATCTGCTTCGTCACTTGCTTTTGTGACATCCTTGTCTAGTGTTTCTGTTCCACGTACTTGGCACGATGCTTTGTGCGATCCTAAATGGAAAGATGCCATGATAGAAGAGATGAATGCATTGAAATACAATGACACTTGGGAGTTAACTACTCTCCACGCTGGAAGGAAGGTAGTAGGATGCAGATGGGTATTCACAGTGAAACAAAAACCTAATGGGTTGATTGAAAGATACAAGGCAAGACTTGTGGCAAAAGGGTATACTCAAACTTACGGGATTGATTATCAGGAAACTTTTGCCCCAGTATCGAAGATGGCCTCTATCCGAGTCTTGATATCATGTGCAGCAAACCTTGGATGGGAGCTCCAACAATTGGATGTAAAAAATGCATTCTTGCATGGAGACCTAAAAGAAGAGGTCTACATGGACATTCCACCTGGATTTTCAACAACTGCAACCACCGGAAAAGTATGCAGATTAAAAAAGACTATATATGGATTGAAACAGTCTCCAAGGGTGTGGTTTGGAAAATTTCAGAGAGCTATGGTCAGATTTGGCTACAAACAGGGTAATTCAGATCATACGATGTTCGTGAAAAGAAAAGGTGAGAAGATAACAATACTGATTGTTTATGTCGATGACATCGTGATCACCGGCAATGACACATGTGAGATTGCAGATGTTAAACGGAGACTTGCCTCCGAATTCGAGATGAAAGACTTGGGAAAACTAAGATATTTCCTTGGAATTGAAGTCTTTAGAAGTCCGGGTGGTATCTTTCTTTCACAACGGAAGTATACACTTGACCTGTTAAACGAAACAGGTATGTTGGGATGTAGACCTACAGATTCTCCTATAGAAGCGAATCATAAGCTTTGTGAAGATACTGGTGACACGGTTGATAGAACTCAATATCAAAGATTAGTTGGAAGGCTAATCTACCTCTCACACTATGCAGTGGGACTTGTAAGTAGATACATGCATGATCCTCGTCAACCCCATTTGGACGCGGTTTATATGATACTAAGGTATCTTAAAGCTGCTCCCGGGAAAGGAGTGATGTTTAATAATAACAAACATCTCGGGGTTGAGAGCTATACAGATGCAAATTGGGCTGGATGTTTAGATGATAGACGTTCCACATCAGGATATTGTACATCTGTTGGAGGCAATCTAGTTACTTGGCGAAGTAAGAAGCAACCAGTGGTTGCGTTATCTAGTGCTGAAGCAGAGTATCGAGCTATGGCTCGAGGTGTACGTGAATTGCTATGGATTAGATTATTTCTAACGGAGTTGGGACTTACAGCAGACACACCGATGAAACTGCATTGTGATAACAAATCGGCTATTGCCATTGCACATGATCCAGTTCAACATGATCGAACGAAGCATATTGAGATTGATCGTCACTTTATTAAAGAGAATATCAATAATAATGTCATCAATATTCAGTTTGTTAGATCAGAAGATCAACTAGCTGATGTTTTAACTAAGGGTTTAAGTGAATAAATGCTTCATCCTCTTATCGGCAAGTTGGGCATGAGTGATATATATGTACCAACTTGAGGGGGAGTGTTAGAGATGATATCAGTAACATGATGTCAGCATACTTATGTCACTAGATAGGGTTTACTATTCCAATCTCGGGGACCAAGTTTTACTCCCTATATAAGGAGAGCAGCCCCCTTGTTGTAAAGATAACTAAATACTGAAATATACATTTCTCTTCTTCTTTCCTTTATCACATAAACACACGGCTGATATATACAAGCTGAGAACTTCTAACATGGTGATGGATCATAATTAACTTGCACCCACAGTTTTAAAATTTTGGAATGGTCTGGTCTCTTTTGTATTAATAAGCACGACAATTTCATTCTAAAAGGTATAAAAAAGAAGAGCCCTGACCTTATCTGAATTTTTCCGTCAGTAAATATGAGTACAAGGTTCGCATCAGGAGTATACATAGTTGATGCCCAACAACAAACAGAGGACTGAAACTTCTTTTTATAGTTAACCTTTTTAATACCCTGAAGAAAGAAATGGATAACGTTGGTACGGGTTACATCAGTTCATGACATTGCAAGTGCTTAAAATTGAATCTTATCGAACCTGGATTACATGCACCAAAGAATAGATATATACAGCTTTTTCTGAACACATTAGTAGAAATTGCTTCTGCATGCTATCGTCAACATAAATCCCCTTGCTCAGATTTAGCCCCTCGTTTCCTGATGTATCTTGTCCATCTGCCGAACAAATTTAGATTAAAGTAAACTGATATGGGGATATTGGAAGAATCAATGTAATTTGAAATCATGGACAATAATGAAGCCTGGTTTAATATGTCATGTTAAGTGAGGACCGTTGATATGGAAACCTAAAAGATTGCATTTAGATACCTAGAATGTGCATAAATAAAGCTCTAGAGGGTTTCGTAGGATGAATATTTCCCGAGCTTAGTGCCTTTCCGGTATCACTCTCAAGTGCTGAAATTGATGAATCATTTGTTGCCACTGCTAAAATATTTTTCTCAAAGCCATGTAAACTGCAGGTTGCAAATTGCAGCGATATGACATCTGTGGATAGTTCGCTAGCAATATGTTTTTCATACAGTAGAGTTGGACCCTCCAAATCAATCACTGACACCTGTAAACAATAAACGTAGAAAAAATCTAAGTTACTCTACAAATTGTTTCTATATAATAGCAGTAACTGCAGTTAATACAATAGATAATTTAAAATAAAGTTTATAATTTCACAGATTGCTTTAAAAGTAACATAATATTAATGTTGCAATGCATCGGTCTCCTCTCCTCTCTTGGACAGAATAGATGAAGGAACAGAAGTGCAAAGGAACTTGAAAAACAAGCAACCTGTGTTTACAAGAGAACCTTTTGGAGTTGTCACTTAAATGAAAGAAACCAGAATTACATTAGTCATATGATCTTATATTATAAAACCAGTAGAAATCTGCTTATAGACTTTTAGTTGACAAGTTTAATCTTGGCCAACTATATCAACCAATCAGTAACTATCATATAACTGAAGCCAGCAGGTTTTCTTCTCTCAGTGAATACTGTATGAGGTAATAGTTTCAGAATCTATATTTGTTATGATGAATCATATTCAAACATCAAATCCCTACAAAGTTTAACAGATGACATAAAGAAGTAAAACAAACTAACAAAAATTATCTCACATATCCTTTGGCAGAGCCAACAGCAAGCTGCTTTAAGTCTTGTCTCATGTTGAAAGATAGCACACTGCCATTGACTTTTAAAAGCTGAACACTACGTACGATGTGATTGTTTCCTTTCCTTGAACTTCCTGGAAATAATGAAAGTCAATGTTTAACAAAATCTTATTGGGAACTTTAAGCACATCTTTACTGCAAAATGCAAATTCATATAAAGCAATGGACTAAATTTTTCAGTCATCATTTTCTTCATACACTTTGCCAATTATAAGTATCCAAAGTCATTTACCAAATTATGGACTGAGTAGAAAACATTAACCTAGATTGAATACGCCAATTAGAAAACTCTAAATCAACAGACACATAGATGTGAAATGGTATTAACTTGTAACCAAATGCTATATAACTGGGGTGGCAATATGGAAACTGTTGTGTATATGTTGTGTACTTGATGATTTCATGAACAAAACACCTTGGTAGATTTTACTTAGTGAAAATATGTAGCACTCGACGGATAAGGTTTATAGTCCCGACGGATGACTCGATATAGTCCCGACGGATGATGACTTATTATCCATCGAGTGAGTAGCTTATGTAACAATAAGTCTGTAGCACATTTCTGCATACACATTGTTTAGAATCTGTAGTAGTACTTACGTCATGTTGACTTTAGTTAGATATGCAGAATAGGTTGATTAATTGTACATAGATGATGTCTTGTAATTCTGCACAAGTGAAATGAAGTCAAGTGCCTGATTGCTACCCGACGGATAAACAACAATGAATTCGACGGATGATCAACAACCCGACGGATGATCAATAACTCGACGGATGATCTTGAACCCGACGGATAAAGAATTCAAATATCTGTTGACAGTGACAACACAGTCACATGCGTCGAGTGGATACAAATGGAATGTGGTAGCCTATTCAACTGAGTTTTCAAGAACAAAGAAGCATTGCCATTTTCATGCTATTATGAAGATATTCAAAGATGCTGGAATAGAGTAATGAAGTAGCATTGTAATAGACTAGATAGTTTTTGTTTTATTATCCTGTCTCATTACTTTGTAATCTTGGTGATATATAAACCAAGAAGTAGCAACTAAGGAATAATCTGAGAAATAAGCAGAGAAACATTTGTAAGCATAATTCTAAGCATTTCTCTGCATTCTTAGTTGTTCAATATTTGTAAGCAGCTGTAAGCTCTTTGCACACAGAGTTCTCTCGATATATATTATATATCTCTGGTGGAATCATTCAAATCCACCAGAAAGTTTTCAAAGACTATTGTTTTTAATTACTTCTGTTTTGATTCATTTAAGTAACTATTCCGCATTGTGCTAATCAATTCACACTTATATATATATTCGAGTTAGAACATTTTTATTTCAAGAAAAAGTTTCAAGAATTCCATTCAACCCCCTTCTGTAATTCTTGTCATATTGTTAAGGGACTAACAGAAACTAAATACCTTGAAAGGACATGAAGCTGCTCTCTGCCGAGAAAGGCTCAGGTTTAAATTTAAAAATCCGTACCTGCATGAAAAGAGAATAGCAGTATAGAAGTGTCCAAACGATCATCATAATCTGCTGAACATATAAAATTGAGGACACTTAACCATTCCACTTTGATCCCCAGAAATGAGGAGCCTTGAGTTGATATCAAAGTATAATGCTGTGACGGGAACACCATTTGATGATGCATCATCATCACTCTGCATAGGGTACAGTCATAGATTAAGTAAGAACTTGAGGAAAATGATCAACATTTTGGACATTATCCTAATTCTAGCTTTTTTTGTTTTTGTTTATTCTTTTACTAGTTGCTTTAAGTAAGAACAAAAATTTAAAGTTTTAAGGCCACAATGTAGTTAGCTAAAAATTTATTTCCACTCAGTTCATACTATAATCCAATTTCTGAACAATAAAATCTTAATCATAAATAACATGAAGAATGATCAAATGTCCATAGCTTAGAATAAAGAGAAACTTCGTGAAAGGTAGATAGGTAAAATGTTCTAATAGTACATACCTGTTGAGTTAATGAAAACATTGGTGAGAATAGTGGGCATGACACGTCCCAGAAGCATATAGTCCCATTAGTGTGTCCTGTTATGTACATGTGCTTAAAATCTAAGAACCTGTTAAAGTTGGCTTTCTTCGAGCTGGATCCGTCCTTCTGCCTTGTGTCATATGCAAAAAGCGTTGGAATGTGTTTTGCAAGCGTAAGGTAATCCTACACAAATACTGAAGTAAGGATCACCACTAAACCTAAATGCTTAGTCATGAAAATCGGTGATGATGAGGAGATTACCATCGTACCTCATTCGCTGTACCTAACATGTACTGATTGTCTGATATGAATTTTGCTGTGGTGATGCTTGAATCCGCAAATGACAGCCTAGCCCTTATCTCCTTGGGAAGTGATGGTGGCGACCTAGATTGGCACTGTAAAAGGTACTTTTCGATCACATTATCATCATAGACATAAGCACAACCTGATTTCCCCAGCAGAAGCAAAGAATCTTGGTAGTTCTTGCTTTGCACAGTGGAAGTTGACATGATCTCCATGTCAACACAAAGCTCAGGTGGATGAAGCCCAAACTTTGTTGTCCGAGAATCAATGTGTTCATCAAGCAAAACTACCTGCAAACAGGAATTTTTATTTATATATAAAAACAAAGCAGAAGTGAGTTTTTATTTAAAAATAACAGAGCTAAGACTAACACATCTGTGTATCAAATTTCAAATATACCTGTAACGAATTGGAAGATAAAAAATCTGAGGATCCCAATACATACAACCGACTTGCTTTTCCTTCTGGTAAAACCCACTTTATTGATGCAATAGGTATTTTTTCAAGTTTATAACCAAGATTTAGTTTATGAACTGGAGAACTCTGTTTACTACATAATTCTAGTTCTTTATCAAAATTTAAGGCAGATGGAAAACCCCAAATATAAATATCTCCATTGCTGTATCCAGTAACTAATTTGCCTCCAAATGGGCAAGCCCAGCATGCAGCTGTTACTTTCTTTGTTTCATGGTTCACTGATTGTAATACAGTACCACCGCTTGTAAAGATGGCTTTACTACCATGTATATCCCATAATGTAATGAAACCGTCTCTATATATTATAACAACCCTGCATCAACGTAGATCGAAGATGAGAGTCAGATAATGTCACAGTAATACTGTCCTGAACCCTTGATATAGAAAGTAGTCATATAACTGAACCGAGACCTATAGCATCAACTTTATGCGGATCCCGGAAGGGTTTAATAATAATTAATATCTCAAACAATTATTTAAGCCAGACAAGGCTGCTTCAATTATAAACAGGAAGCTACTCTAATCCATGTATGTGTGAGCTTTGGAAGGTCAACATCTTTGCCACCACCCTTGTCCATGACTGTCTATAACATAAAGATACGTTAGCTTAGATGAAAAACAAACTATCAACACATTGACTACCTCTTAGTTTCAGCTCTTGGTTGAGGCAGTATATACATTACAGCACTGTCATCAGCAACATCAGTTGAATTACCTATGCATTTGATTCATCCGTCAAATTGAAAGAAAAACAAATACAAATTGATGACTTCGTGGAATTAAACAAAAGAAGCACCAGCTTTGACAATGAAAGGAAGGTTTCAAGTAAATCCTGACTTAATTTTAACTGAAAGAGGGAATCAACTTTCTAGTAAGAACATAAAATATCAAATTTGATTGCAGATTACTCCTATCATATAATTCTATGCAAAATGATCAGTGGTTTTTGAGCATGAAATCCTTGCAGATGTTTTAAAACTATATTATAGCAAGACCTTGTTTTATTTAATGGGATTATGTACTTGGACTAATGTGTTATTTGCTCTAATTTTATACTACAATTAGTCTTCAATTAATCCCATTTTCTTTACTGGGTTTAATAATACCTAGTGACAGAGTGGGATTATAAGCCATGTTATTTCACAATTACAAATGACATGAATAAGAGGGTTACTAATAAGAATAAAAATTTAAGGGCCAGTCACCCCAAAGTGAACTAGAAAAAGATTAAAATAGTCCCACAGACTGGACAAGAAGATCAAATGTGACAAAACGAGTGCAACTTCTAATTGTCCAGAGATTATAATTTTTGCAAGCAAACATAAGTAATGATTTAGTCCAGCAAATAACAAAGAGATTTAACTGAAATAGATTAAGATGTTGTTTTGTTCTAATAGGTTTTGACTATTGAGATACAAATGTTCGTGTGCCAGTAAACTCACATAGTTCAAAGAAGTTATGCATTTCAATTACGAGAAGACAAGTGGTTTACTTAACATATTAAGATGCATGTTACATCTCCTTTAGATAACAAGCTTCTAGCAGAGTATATTAAGCATTTAAACTATATTAGCTGCAGGATTGATGATTTGTTTAGCTGTATCTCCACCATTTAACCATTATACAAATAAACTTATAAGACAACCTCCAAAAATAAACAATTTAATCAGTAAATCCTAAATAGAGCATGTATGAGGACATGGAAAAATCAGATATAGACCACGCTATTATAGATTGCTAAAAAATTTCTCTTACCATGAGATGCTGAAAATGGTATTCGGTATTCCATTTGTACTAATTTACATGATTCTCTATCAACTTTGCAAACTGATATATTACCAACTGAATCTCCAATATACCTGCCAAACACATTAGATATTTTTATAAGACCCTTCTTGGAAGCGTTTCACATATTATCATATAGTTAAGGATTCTTACATGTATTCAGTATGTGGACTAACAGAAATGGAGGTGAGTTCTTCTTTAAAAATATGTACACAAGTCAAGAATTTTCTGTCTATGTCCCAGACCTATGTAGAATAAATTATAGGAAGAAGAATGCAAATAATGGCTGACTCAGTTTTCATCAGTATATGATAAAAAGAAAAGTAAAGGACATATCATTGCAAATAAGCTCAGGATCCTCAGAGGACTTGCCTCAATATGATTATTAATATTTATATTTAAAAGAATGCCTTCACTCTCCATAAACTGCAACACAAAGGCCAAAATAAACAAAATTATAATAACGTTGTAATATTATCCAGAATAATAGTAATCTGTGGCTGCAATTGATTCTTTCATTTTCTGAACAGACCGCTAGCACATTTTATATGATAGACAAGAACTTCAAGAAATATAAATGCAGAGCAACTAACTTGCATAAACTTGCTTGGTACTGATTCCGAAGATTCAAGCAGGGTTTGAGAATGACCATTTCCAAATAATTTGATGCGCCCATCTCTGATAAAATGGTGCTGACCAAATTAAGTGATAAACAGCAAAATGAAAGCATAATAACTTATAAACATTGTTACAGTGCATGATGTCGAGTAAATCTGATTGTCTAAGAAAATTGTGAATATATAATTCCGGTGCTATAAAATCTGTAGATAATTAATTCCATTTAAATAAGTTGCTGAATAGGAAATTTAAACATGACAGAGCATTTGATCATGGATACAATGCAAAAAATTAATAATATGCAGTCATGAATTGCGATTTACTAGAAATGAAAATCTTACTTGGTGGATATAGCAAGTATCTTATGAGTAGAGTCATATGCCAATATGGAACATCTTGACGGGATGCCATAATGAAAAACCATACGAGGGTTTACATCTTCGGATTTCAAAGAATCTGAGTTCCCACCAGGCTATAAAACAATATTTTTAACAAAAAAAAAAGAATAATAGATATTAGCAACCTGAAAAATGGGTTACTCTTTAGATCTACAAATTCGCATAATATAGGGGCCATACATCTGCTATGGATCTATTTATTCTACCTTGTTTCTACTGACAAATACTAGTCAGAGGGTTCAGTCTATATGCGTGCATAAGTGAGGAGTAAAAGTAGAAATAATGGTTGAAGTGAACGTGTTATAGATTTAGTAGGGAAGAATTATTAAAAGAAGGAAGGCTTTTCTTATAGCTGTTACTAGAAAGATATATATATATATATATATATGTCAAAATGAATATTGTCAATACAACACTTAGTAATCAAAGCAATAATGATTGGCTGAATGACATATTAGCAACTTATGTGACGGATAATCATATTAACCGTCAAAAATGAAAATGCACTTGAAAATATTAAAAAACAAATAAAGATATATATGGTGTGAAAATCATTCTTTTCTTATAAACCTTTCAGCTTACTAGTGTTATAATAAGATATCAATAGAAAGTCATATTTTTCGAACAAGTACCGTAGCTTTAGTTTTGCATGACTTCAGTAAAAATTGGTACTTTTTCTATAATTTATTGTTTGCAATTTCTACTTTCAATGTAGTGTCTTCTACACTGGATGAAGTCCAAGCTACGCCACTGCTGTTGCCAATTCATTGAATACATGACATTATGATATATTTTCAATTTAACGATCTAATCACAAGTTCTAATCCATAAGAAGCAACTGAAACTTTTGTTTTAAGTATATCTAAAAAATATCTCAATAAGACTTTTTAAATTAGAGAAGCCTTGCCAGCACATCTTGGTTCAGGTTATGAACAATTACTCAGGTAGACGTGGCTAACATTATTTTTCCTGATAATCTAAATATATTATTTACTCTGGTAGAAAAAGCTCATGCAATTAATTTACAGTCATAAATAGCACTAATGCACTCAACATCTCCCGTCAATACTTGTTATAACAGTTTCAGTTGATATAAAAGTGTGGTTAAAGAAGCCACTTCTTTAAGTGAATCAAGTAAAAAAATTATATATTAATAAAAGTTTTGCTAACATTAAAAAAGTAAAATAGCTTTGCTGTCACTTGGTCTCTTCCAAAGGTACTGCAAAACTTCAGCCTAGAAGATGGGTGCTAGAGTGAAATATGCAATGCTTCTAAATCCAGAAAAGATAAAAGGAAATCTATTATGGTTGTATAGTCTTCTACTAAGTAATCTAGTATACTAAGGGTGGATATTGCCTCTTTTTAGGTGACTGTTAATAACAAAATGACTGCCAATTTGAGAACCCAAAGTGACATTAAAGAGTCTTGATCTAATTTACAACAAAAATTAATAAAGGAAAATACATGGAGTGGCAATACGAGAAATAATATCCCCCGCCAACTATATTAGAAAAAATAGAACATAATGGATTTAAGAGAGGAAAAGAATGATTGATCTATTTATTACTAAAACCCCAATCAAGAATAACAATGAGTACATTCTCTTTTATTTAATATTGCGTACCTTGCTAGGTAGGTCATAAGTGTATCATGTATATATAACTAGAGATCATACTTACCTATGACAGCCAAGAAATCCTTATCCTCACCACGCAACTAACTACTCCCCATGGGCAAAGAAAAAGTATTTTGATTCTAGTAACATTCATTGCTTTGTTTATAATATCTTATATGGGTTAGGTTTGTCAAAACTATTTTTCTATTCTAAGAAATTTAATAGAACAAAGCTTCCTCTTATTGAATAATAAGCTTACTTTAAGGTAGTTTGTCCTAAAAATAACTAATACTAAATCCTATTACCTCTAACATGGGTCTCACTCTCACATAGTATATACTAACTACATATTATGATAACATATACATTTCCTTTATAGTGAAATATGCTAATCAGATGGAATACAATTACGAAGCCTTTTGCAGTCCAATATTCAACTTCTTATTTCATCAAATCAAGTAAACATCATAATCAAACAACAAATTATGCTATTAAGGAAACCGATTTCTTTAAAATAGTAATTGCAGTCACAAATAGTATCACAAATCATCATCCTCTTAAAATTTCGAAACAAACTGCATAGAGTTGCAGCACAAAATAAACACTCACTTAGTTACATTAACAAAATCAAACCAATACAATTATACAAACAACAACAGAATACAAGTCAATAAATCGAAAAAGAACTTAAAATGAGGGAACAACTTCAATTTAGCATGTAATATCAATCCAACTAAAAAGCATTGTTCATCACAAATTCAAAGTAACAATCACAGTGATTGATAACTCATTCACCATCATTCATTTAAAAGTAAAAATCAAGTAATGTGTATGCGATCAGCCAATCAGAGCAAAACAATTTTTTTAAAAAATATCTACACACAGATATAGGTGTTTGATAGAAATGAAGTTGAATAAGTACCTTCTTAAGAGAAGCCTTCTCGACAAGTTTCTTGACAAACATAACGAAGAAGATCTGATCAGAATGTTTCAAATGAGAGATATAAAGATGGGAACTTATATTGTATAATTTGCTTTGTGAGTCTCGCCGAGAGAGAGAGAGGGAGAGAGAGAGAGAGAAATGTTTAGCTTGGATTTAGTTTTGACTTGAACATGGACAAACAGTGTACAGGTGGTGTTTGTCTCTTTTCTTTTATTTTCGCTGTTTTTTAGTTTTATGTCGGAAATACACGTGGCAATTGATTAGAAGATCAGATTTTGTTTAAAGGGTCTGATTTATTACCAGCTGTGGAAACCGTCAAGGTTAATAGGAGGATCGCGAGAGAGATAATCACAAATTTACATACATGAATTTACGTCTGTGTGTCCCATTCGAGATCCGATCACAATTTTATTTAAATGCTTTGTATTAAATTGAAAGTAGTATTTGGTATGCAATCGTTTCCGACTATACTGTTAAAATTTTGTCTGCATCAAATTGAGGCGTATTATTTATTAAGTACCCTCCCCAAAAAATGAAAGAGATATTAAAGATTTTTTTATTCACAAAATTTTATTATTTAACTAAAAATATGTCCAACCAATTTATGGGCCCTAATCAAAATTAAAACTACCATAAGATGAGATTCCCCGAAATTTAGACAGTAAAATTTTTATTCTCTTAATTTCAGGAAAAGAAAAAAACGGCTAATACTTTCCCCCCAAATTTAGAGCAAATTTCATTAATAATTTGAAAGATACTAAATAGGTACAAACCACCAACTAAACATGCAACTAAGTTGAAAAACAAATTAAATAACTACATAATTAGCCTCTTTGTTCCCGGATTATTTAACTAACTGAATACAAATAATCTAAAAATTAAAAAATGAAGATAATGGTTTCCCGAGAAATGTAGCATGCACGTTCATACGACTCAGTTGCACTAAACTTATAGGTCTCATGTTATAAACAAATATTTTTTGTCAGAGGTGAACACGTGCAATTTTCACCAACGTTCCAAACGCACCTCAACTATCTAACTACTGGTCACCAGCTATAGATTTGTCGAAAATGTTGTTGATCCGAGATATCCAGATTTCCCAATACAACGTAAAATTCATTTTTAACACATCCACCACATCATACAAAGCGAGACATGTCGTATAAAGCGAGAAAATAAAACACACAAATAATAATTCAAACAGAATGAAACAAAAAAAAAACTCAAAATTCAAAGATCTCGAAATGACACCAAATTTTAATATGTTATTAGACCGGAGATTTTGAATCCAAAAAGTGAGTTTTATTATAAAATTTGAGCTCTTACCTTAGTAGATCTAATTACTAAAGTAAAGAACTCAAATGGAGTTTCGAGTTTTGTTGTAGAACAAAACTCGATTTTATTGAAAATCAAGCAAACAAAAAGAGGATGTTTATTGAAAGAAAATTAAAAAATAATAAAAAAGTTGTGGATGGATAAGGGGCGGCTAGGAATTGAGATGTGTATAAAAGAAAGAGGGAATTTAGTTAGGAAGAAACGTGGATGGAGATGGAAAAGGAGATGGGTAGAAGAGGTGGAAAAAGAGATGGGGTGGCTGACTCTCATGAGATGGTAAATCCTATATCAGATATTCCACTATTCCACGTGTACATTTTAATTATGCATGTTTACATACAGATTTAACATACATCGCTTTGACTTTTCTAAGAGCACCATTTATCAAAGTTAGCTACTCTATTTTCTTCAACTCACCAGATTTCCAACATATATGACAGCCAACTACTCCATTAGTTTTAAAAAACGCCTAATACTTATAATTAGTTAGCAATGTATGTCTATCCTGATTTCTGCAAAACATAACAACCAAAATTGAAGAGAGCAAAAAATATAAACGACCCATAAATGAAAAAAACTATTTTAATTATCATGCAAAAAATGACATATCATATGCTAATACATAGAGTTGGGTAATGATTGTATAAGCGCTAAATTGGAAAGGATTGACAAAAATGAAAGTATACCATTCTAAAAAATGAGTTAAATATTTACAAAAAATAATGCAAGTAAATTTGAGAAGAAAAAACTCGGTTACATTAATATCGTATAATCTTATAGTCCAGACCTAATGTATTGTAATTAGGGCTGTAATGTATTGACCTAATGTTTGAGCCGAATCCTTTAGTGTTCATGTTTCAGCTCGTTAAAAATATATCGAACTCAAATTTTTATTGAGTCAAAATTTTTGTTTGTGTATCGACTTATTACGAAAAATGTTATTTTCGAACACGTTCACGAACAGCTCACAGACTATTCATTTTACGAACTCATTCTCAAGATTCCTAAATTTTTGCATGAGTTTCATTTATTTTTAATAAAATTTCAAAATTTTTAAAACTCTTACAACCCTAACAAATAAATTTTAATATTTAGCATAATTTTAATTAAATTACGTTATTTTTATTTAAATAATGATATATACAAACTAATTGAATACATGAATATAAGTTATATAAAATAGTTATATATTTACCATCCGAACATGCATTATAATATAAATTCTATAATATAAAAAATAATAAATGAATTAAATAAATTGGTAATTTTAATTATAGAATTATATACACACAATTATTAACTAATTATAGTGTCATAAGTGTCTGCTCATAACTGTTTTAGGAGTATGTATAATGTAACTAATAATTCATACACTTATTCACGAGTTATATCAACGAGCAAGTTCACGAATATTACTCACGAACCATATTTACGAACTGGTTGACAAACTTTGTAATCGAACTTGTTCGCGTAATTTCGAGCCGAACTATAATGTGCTCATATTCAGCTCATTTGCAAACCAAAACTTAAAATTATGTTCATGTTTGACTCGTTTATAAATCGAACCGAACTCGAGCTGAACTTTTTCGTGCCGAACACCGAAGTGTTTATTAGCATATCAACTCATTTACAGCCCTAATTGTAATAACAAGAAGTTCATAATAAGTGAAAATTAGTACATACATTGTAGAGGAATCATGGATGTAACACCCCCAGATCCGGGGTCGGGGATCCGAGTCGTCACGGTCTTTCTTTCCACAATATCACTTCACTTAATTAATAATAATAACCTTATGCTGTGACCCCACACTAACACACACCACAACCCGTTATAGTCTCAGAGATGAAATTGAAATAAGTACAAGTCTTTGAATCCACAATTTAAAAGTTATTACAACCCAAAACGATTACTTGATAAATTTACAGTTAATTGCCATTATCTGCCACAAGTTATAATTATACATAATTGATTCTCAAAAGTAGAATGCCTGATCTACCAATGGATCTACCTCTGCAGCTATAGCAGCCACAACATCATCGGGAAGACGCGGGACGCTTCCCACGCGCTTGCGCTGGGTCTGCTGGAGTCTGGCCATCTTTCCTAACTGTTGTTGTGTGATGAAGAAATAAAGCAAGAGTGAGCCTTACAGCTCGCAAGATAATATATAGTGATAACAATAATACAAGTATCTAAATGGATACTTACTAAAATTCTTTATCATGAGTAAGGTAATTACTTACTGGATATAAGTTTTAAAAGAAGATGAAGTTACCAATTACTTCACTATACTTATACCATTTTTTTTGAAATCTACTTGAACTACTACTGTTCGAAGTATAATAAGATTCACGAGGTCATCCCATAGATGAGACCACAAATAAAACTTGAAAATATTTGATCTTTGAAATATTTTGAAAAGAAATGAAGTTACGAGATACTTCATTCAATGGATACACCAATAAAAATGTTTGACCCTGTCAATGCTTCGGCAACCACCCATTAGTAGCCTTTCGATCGAAATGCTACGGGTAGTGTTGCAGAATTATCCAAATGGATGATGAACTCATTACGGGAGTTTGCCGCGCCAGGAAGACCACTTACAATGATCAGTCGTAGTAGTACAACCCCACCATTTTCTACATGTAGAGGAGAACCTGTCGGATTTACTTGTCAACCGAACACTGAACTCCTAAGGAATAGACCGCCTTAGCGGAACTTCCAGGCCATTTGGGCCAATATAATAAGGCTGGGCCGGCGCCACTCGACCACTTACGCCACTCCTAGTTCAGATGAAATCCATGACTCTGAAACGTAAAGCTCGTTCCCCCTTTCCCCAAGTAGAACTTGTTGATACGGCTCCACCAATAAGTCGTATCTAGTTGGAAAGGAAAACTCACCGATATTTCCCAGGCGATGCCTGTTAATGGATTAACTTGTTCCAAGAATTTTACTTCCCGAGTGTTGGGTAAGTAATCAATTCATTTAACAAAACAGCAACCTTGTTGCGAATATAAAACACACCACAGAGCCGGATCCCTCAGGTTTTGAGCGAGTATTTAAATTCCCTAAAAAGGAAGATCTTAAATATAAAATGAGTTTTGGGATCCGCTTTATCTTTTAAAAATCATTTTGAAGACTCGAAAACACTTTATAGAGTGTTTGGAGTAAAGCTGATTTAATGAAGTAAATCAGTCCCCAGAATATTTAGAAAATAACTGAATATTATTATTTAAATAATATTCCCATATAGAATAATCTTTATAAAAATAATTGAAGTAAAAGTATTAAAACTTATACTTGAAATGAGTATTAAATAACCAAAGATATACTTATATGAAAGTACTATCTTTATTTGAATAATCGAAAATAAGTTTGATTATTTACACCTTATTCTTTAATAAAATAAAGAACAAATCTCAGCAAATAATCGGAGTCATAGATCCTCAAATGAATATTCAAAAATATTCATTAAACAATATAAACTGAGTCATAAGCCCTCGAATGAATATTCAAAATAATATTCAATTAATATAAAATAAAAGGAGTCATAAGTCCTCGAATGAATATTCAAAATAATATTCATTAATAAAATAAAGTTAAAGTTATCGAATAAACCTTATTCGATTAATAGTTTTGAAAACTATGACCATATATATATATAAGTATAAATATATATATATATATTTATATCCATATATACAAAATCTACTAGGGATCCTCGACTCCCGGTTTTAGAAATATTTTCACCTTTGGGTCCCTATACTAAGGGTATATGCAAATTACCGCTATCCTCTAGCATATGTATTATCAACTGAATCAACAGATATATATATGGAAAGAATGCGAAACAGGCATGCATATATATATACCATAGCAGCATGCTTCAATATATAACAACATTTGCTAATTAACCAACATGCATCTATCACCAGATAATGCAAATACATATATTCATCACCACAACAGTTATAACGGGTAGAAAACTTGCCTGAGCGACTTGGGGTGATAAAAGGCTCGGGACGAGTCTGGTAACCTATAAACAACAAGTAAGTTGGAATTAAACCAAAGTCACTTGTAAATCTATACTTTAACTAACTTAGACTCTAACGCTTGTTTTGCGCTCACTGATTCGCTTAAGTCACCCCGGTACCCTCGGCTCCACCATTTTTAATAATTTAACCTTTACGAGTTTTAAGGCGATTCCTTCGTGAGTGTCTTACTAACTGCCTAGCACACTTACCATAAATGTTTCATACATTAATTAACCCTTGTTGGTCTTTAACCTATGTTTCAAAGTAAGGCGAGGGGAAAAGTTTCGTTCGCGAAACGCCGTTACTTGAAACGGTCGTTTCTCCTAAACCGTGCATCGGAATCGAACGAACTACATATCAAAACGAAGCTCGTAACATGAGCTATCTAGACATGGCAATGGTCATAATCTAGCAGGGGGTTCTCGGGTCCTAATGTTATGTACAAAAACAGTCTAAAGAAAATCGGACGTTACGACGGCTATGTTTACGCGATTTCCAATATTTTAAACCATTCAAAACCCTCCCAATTCAACCTCAAATCCAACATACAACCAACATCCATCCTTATCACATCATAACAACCCCAACCAATTCAATTTTAACATTCATACTTATGCCTAAGCTTAACTTTAATCATACTTAAGTTCTTTAATCAAAACCACAACATTTACCATTCCATTTCACTACCATTCCAAATCCCAAACTCTAAATCACAACAACAAGCTACAATATCATCCTACTAATCAAAATCATCTTATAATACATAGGAATCTAGGGTTTGGAGATGGTATAAGGAGCTAGGAAGCCTTAAGAAGCTTTGAGAAGTCTTAGAATGCTTGGATCTTCAAGAAAAACAAGAAAAACTTCAAGTTAAAAACTTGAAAAACACTATTCATAGTCTTCTTCTTTGATTAAATGAAGAAGATTGAGAAGGAATTAATGGCTTAAACTCATGATATAGCCTAACTAAGCATGAAGATGATTAGGGAATTTACTCACCAATTTAGGAAGCTTGGATCTTGAATTTTTTGAAATTTCTTGCCTAATGAATAGTGAAAAGCCGAGAGCAAAGATGAACAAGGCCTTGGTTCTTTTTGATTTTTGATGAAGAATGAATTTACTTGGCTTGGTTGCTTTGCTTTTGTGTTTGATTTAGTCAATTACCTTCTTGCCCTTGAATTTGTGTGGTTACAAAGCCACCACACCTCCTTCCTTCCCATGTCATGCTTGCGTCATCCTCATGATGTCATCCTCCCTTCCTTGTCCTCTTTCTATTGGTTGGATGACATCATTCCCCACTAATCCCTTTGATTAACTTCCTAATCGTTTGCCTAATGACCGCTGATCTGTTATACGGTTCGCTTAACTTTCGTTCTCCTTTATCGTTTGAAGGATCATACCCGGTATCTTATTACTTAGGTTCCCTTAACCTTTCTCAATACATTATATTCCTTTTTATGATCCTCTATTATAATCCTTTAATTTAATCCTTTTTATCCTGTTACCTTATACTCAATTCTCTCCGTATCTAGTGGATTTCGGGAAAAACCAAAGTATTCGGAATTGGATTTTGACGATCTTTACATACACTTATATACCACATAGAGTACTAATAATATCCCAGAATATCCATAACAGAACCCCTACATAGTGTGGCATGAAAAGTTTTCTCATTCAGCTAAAACACTATTCACAAGGGTTACAAAAAGTTGAAAATTTTGGGGTTATCACAGTCTCCCCTCCTTAAAAGGATTCCGTCCCGGAATCAAACAGAAAACAAATGGGGGTACTTTTCTAGCATTGTGCTCTCTAGTTCCCAAGTTGATTCTTCCACGTTATGATTCTGCCATAGTACTCTGACTAGCTTGATCACTTTGTTCCGAAGCACCTGCTCCTTCTTATCTATAATCCTTACTGGCTTCTCCACGTAAGTTAGATCTGGCTGTATATCCACCTGCTCGTACTCCACTATGTGTCTGGCATCCCGATGATACCTCCTTAGCATTGACACATGGAACACATTATGAACTTGTTGCAAATTAGGGGGGTAGGGCTAGCTCGTAAGCTAACTTTCCAATCCGTCTTAATATCTCAAAAGGTCTAATGTATCTTGGGCTTAGTTTTCCTTTCTTTCCGAACCTCATTAATCCCTTCCAAGGGATACTTTCAGCAGTACTAAGTCCCCTACTTCATATTCCTTGTCCTTTCGGGCTAGGTCTGCATATTTCTTCTGTCTGTCTTGGGCTGCTACAAGTCGCCCTCTGATAAGATCCACTATATCTTTGGTCCTTTGGACCACTTCAGGGTCCGAGCATCTTCCGCTCTCCTACTTCATCCCAGTATAAGGGAGATCGACACCTTCTTCCGTACAGGGCCTCATAAGGCGGCATTCCGATGCTAGCATGAAAGCTATTGTTATAAGAAAACTCGATCAACGGCAAGTGATCATCCCAACTTCCTTTAAGGTCTATTGCACAGACTCTCAACATATCTTCTAGTGTCTGGATGGTCCTTTCACTCTGCCCATCCATCTGGGGATGGTACACGGTACTCATATTTAACTTGGTCCCCGCACATTCCTGAAAGCTCCTCCAAAATCTGGAGTTGAACCTGGGGTCTCGGTCTGAGACAATGGACGCTGGGACTCCATGTCGCGTCACTATTTCCTTAAGGTAAATGTCCACCAGTCTATCGACTGTGTATCTCTCATTGATAGGAATGAAATGAGCTGACTTTGTCAGTCGGTCTATAATTACCCATATGGCGTCGTGATTGGCTTTCGTCCTTAGCAATCCTACAACAAAATCCATCGCTATCTGTTCCCATTTCCATTCGGGAATCTCCAGGGGTCGTAAGAGTCCACTGGGTCTCTGGTGCTCTGCCTTTACCCTTTGGCAAGTCAAACATTTGTTTACCCATTCTGCTACGTCCCTCTTCATGTTGGGCCACCAGTAATATTCCTTCAAATCCCTATACATCTTGGTACTTCCCGGGTGAATGGAATACCTTGAACTATGGCTTTCATCCAATATCTCATCTTTAAGCTCTTGAACATTCGGAACCCAAATCCGGTAGGAGTACCTCATTATCCCTTTATCATCTTTCTCGGTATGGATCTCCTCTCCAGTCATTGACTCTCTGCCTTCATTCATCATTATCTCCTGGCACAATCTGATCTTTTCCAATAACTCTGGCTGCATTGAGATCTCAAAAAGCTTTTCAGTTCCGGTTCCGGTTACCTTTACTTCTATTTCCATTCTCTCAAAATCCCTTATCAATTCTTCCGAAGTCGTTATCATTCTGAGTCTTTCCTTTCTACTAAGGGCATCAGCCACCACATTGGCTTTCCCTGGATGATAGAGAATCTCATAATCATAGTCCTTGATTAGTTCTAACCATTTTCTTCTGGCGCATGTTGAGCTCTTTCTGCGTAAATATGTACTTGAGGCTCTTATGGTCTGTGAAAATCTCGCACTTCTCTCCATACAAGTAGTGCCTCCAAATTTTGAAGGCAAATACTATTGCCGCGAGCTCAAGGTCATGAGTAGGATATCTAATCTCGTATTCCTTCAGTTGTCTCGACGCATACGCAATCACTTTACCGTGCTGCATAAGCACACACCCTAGTCCTTTGTGCGACGCGTCACTATATATCACAAAATCTCCTTTTCCGTCCGGCAATGCCAACACCGGAGCCGTTATCAACCTTTTCTTTAATTCCTGAAAACTGTTCTCGCATTTCTCCGTCCATTCAAACTTCTCTGTCTTATGAGTAAGTCGGGTCAAAGGGGCTGCGATCTTCGCAAAGTCCTGTACAAATCTACGATAGTAGCTGGCCAATCCTATAAAACTCCTTACCTCTGTGGGTGTGGTTGGCCTTTCCCAATTTGAGACCGCCTCTATCTTGGAGGGGTCGACCAATACTCCTTCCTTATTGATCACATGTCCTAAAAACTGTACTTCATTCCGCCAGAATTCACACTTCGAGAATTTGGCATATAACTGTTCCTCTCTTAGTATTCCTAGAGCTATCCTCAAATGCTCTGCATGTTCTGTCTCAGTCCTTGAGTAGATCAAAATATCATCGATAAAACTATCACACATTTGTCCAAGTACTTCTTAAATACTCTATTCATTAAATCCATGAAAGCCGCTGGGGCGTTGGTTAATCCAAAGGACATTACCAAGAACTCATAATGCCCATACCTGGTACGGGACGCTGTCTTGGAAATATCTTCGGGTTTAATCTTTATTGGTGATATCCAATTCTCAGGTCGATCTTGGAAAAATAAACAGCATCCTTCAGCTGGTCGAACAGATCGTCTATTCTAGGTAATGGGTACCTGTTCTTTATGGTTAGCTTATTCAACTCTCGATAGTCTATGCACATCCTCATGCTCCCATCTTTCTTCTTAACAAATAAAATTGGTGCTCCCCATGGAGACACACTGGGTCTTATCATACCCTTATCCAAGAGTTCCTGCAATTGGATAGCTAATTCCTTCATTTCTAACGGGGCTAACCGGTAAGGTGCTTTTGAAACTGGCGCCGTCCCTGGGGCCAATTCAATAGCAAATTCAATCACTCTATCGGGTGGTAATCCCGGAAGGTCTTGTGGGAATACATCTTCAAATTTGTTGACTACTAGAATTTCTTGTAAGTTGGGCACCTCCTTCTGCGTGTCCACCACATAGGCTAGGTAGGCCTCATTTCCTTTTCGTAACATCCTTCTGGCCTGGGCCATAGTCAAAAATTTTCTGCGTCTGCCTCTTTCCTCTAAATATAACTTCTTTCTTCCCTGGGATATTTAGCTTAACTTTCTTCCCTTTACAGTCTATCTGAGCATCATTGCTAGATAGCCAGTCCATTCCCAAAATTACATCAAACTCCCCTAATTTAAAAGGAATCAGATCCACACTAAAAGATTGCTCCCCTATGCCTATCTCACAGGCGGGGTGAATCTGGTTAACAGGAATAATTTCATGGTTGGCTATTTCTACTTGTAAGGGTTCTATCAAGGGTTCAGCTTTAAGTCTTAATTTACGCGCAAAGTCCCTTGATATAAAAGATTTAGTTGCTCCCGAATCAAATAAAACATTTGCACTGACTGAATTTAGAGAAAGGGTACCTGCTATCACATCTGAATCTTTCATAGCATCCTGGACTGTCATGTTGAAAGTCCTTGCAATAGGTGGCTTATTGGAAGCAGCCCTGCTTGCTCCCGAAGCTGCTGGTTTGTTCATTGGGCATTCCCTCTTCCAATGACCCGGGCGTCCACACAGATGACAATTGGTGGTTGGAATGACGGCAGGGGCTGAAGAAGGGAATTTGTGAGAATAGTGGCCCACTTGCCCACACTTAAAGCAGGTTACTGGCTTTCCCTTACATTCCCCAGAATGCATTCTTCCACAAGTGTTACAGGTTGGCAATGGGGGTCGAGACTGGTTGGAATAAGACATTCTTGACTTCTGGCCGCTCTGGCTCACATTCATGCTCATTGGCCGCTTAAACCCAGTGTTCTTTCCCGGTAGGGACACTGCTCCTCGATTAAATCTAGTTGGGAAGCTCCTTCCTGCTGAACCCCCACCCATGCTCATACTTTTCCTCTTTATTCCCTTCTTCTCTCTTTCCTTCTGCATCTGTTCACTTCCGGCTTCTACAATCGTTGCCTTTTGCACCAGAGTGGCATAATCCGTAAGCTCAAGGATTGCCACCCTATTCTGAATCCACGGTTTCAGTCCCTGCTGAAACCTCCTAGCTTTCTTTTCCTCGGTGCTCACAAACTCCGGCACAAACCTTGATAACTCAGTAAATTTCGCTTCGTACTCTGCTACAGACAAGTTATTCTGCTTTAGCTCCAAGAACTTGAGCTCCATCTGGTTTTCCATAAACCTCGGGAAATACTTTCCCAGAAACAACTGACTAAATCTCTCCCAGGTTATAATAGCATCTGTCTCCATGTTTTTCTTGGCCTCCCACCAGTAGTTAGCTTCTCCTTTCAGAAGGTAGGTAGCAAATACAGTTTTCTGTGCCTCATCGATACTCAAAATCTCAAAGGATTTCTCCATTTCCTTTAACCATGCCCTTGCCTCAACTGGGTCGGCTGATCCGTGGAACTCAGGGGGCTTAAGGGACTTAAAAGCCCTGAAAGAGTTCGCCACAGTATTGTTATTTCCTTGAGGGGGTGGGTTGGGTTGATGTTCCAAGTTCTGCCTTAGGAGTTGCATGAACTGGCCCATGGGATCCATGCCTGGGTTTGGTACTGGTTGCTCAACCTCGATTTCTCCTTCTTCAGCCTCTATCTCAAATCCCTCAACATCATATGTTTCCTCTTCCTCTTCATACAGGGAGTCATCCTGTTCCACATAATCCTCGTCTTCCTCTTCACTGTGTTCCGGGTTCCTATCATCCTGGTTATGGCTTCCCTGGCCCTCAGATCCAGGGTTCGCCCTAGTTTCAATCTTTCTTCGCGGCATGATTCTGATAATAATAAAAAAAAATTATTGGGAAAATTCAACGTTAGGTCACAATCATATACAACATTGTGCCTTGCACAGCTCTTATAATGGGGAGAACGTATATCGCAATTCTATTATTTTAAGAAAGTTCTAATACGAAGTGTAGTAATAATAATGATAAAAACAGTGATCCCGTCACTAATAAACTGAACCAAAGGAAACAAATATATACATAATGCGAGAAATACATAGTTTGATCTGGTCAAAAGTACAACAGTGCTATAGTCATCTGTCCCAAAAGTGATACACAAGAGTCTATCTGTCTAGTCAGAAAAAGGGATGCTATATACAAGTCAACTATCCCGGAAAATTGGCTCTTACTAAGGCCTCGGCTAACTAGACAACTAGACTATTCCATCATCAATCCTGAATCACACACCGGAGCGGGTCAGCTCCCATACCCTTTCCATCGCACGACGGAAGATATAGTCGGCCTGCCGCCTGGAGATCCTACCATGCCTGTCCCCCTGGAGAGATCTGAGTCTCGCTCGGGACGTGAGCTCTATCCCCGTAAGCTCCCTCCTCAAGGATCGGGGTATAGAAGCCCTAGTCTCATAAGCTCGGGTACGCCTACCCGCCCTCTCTGCATCCAACTCCCTCCAGGCCTCATCCAGTCGGCCCTCGGCAACAGCCACTCGGGTCCTCAGAACATCCTGAACATATCCATGAGCTAACGAAGACTGCCTGTGGGCAGGGTCAAGAGGTGGTGAATCTGGAGCCGCTGAGGGTGCCTCCTCGGTCTGCCTAGGCTCGGAAGTATGGGTCTCCGAGCTGTCATCATCGGGAATCCAGGATAGTGGTGGAGGGGTAGGGGCTCTGACCACCGGAAGTGTGGGTAATGGGGTACCAGCATACACTACCATAGGTCCAACACGCTCATCAGCTACTGGGACCTCATCCAGGTCCTCCTCATCTGGAATAGCAATAACCTCTGTCTCTGACTCCTCTGAGGGGTCCTCCTCATCTGAAATAGCAATGACCTCCGTCTCTGACTCCTCTGAGGGGTCCTCCTCCATCTCAGGCTCCTCCTGATCCTCAACATCTAGCAATGCCTCATCATGCTCACGCTCGAACATCTCAGGGTCCTCTATCTCAGGCGCCTACACATTAAACGAACTAAGTTACTATCATGATACTTATAAGGGTTCCCGTAAGGGTTTTAACTGTCAGCACTACTTTAAGTAGTCCGACCATGAACTTGGCAAGAGTTCTTATTATCTTTGTGAGTTTATTATTGTATCGTCGCATCATCTCTGAGGTTTATAACGCTTGGCTCTGATACCATTTCTGTAACACCCCCAGATTCGGGGTCGGGGATCCGGGTCGTCACGGTCTTTCTTTCCACAATATCACTTCACTTAATTAATAATAATAACCTTATGCTGTGACCCCACACTAACACACACCACAACCCGTTATAGTCTCAGAGATGAAATTTAAATAAGTACAAGTCTTTGAATCCACAATTTAAAAGTTATTACAACCCAAAATGATTACTTGATAAATTTACAGTTAATTGCCATTATCTGCCACAAGTTATAATTATACATAATTTGATTCTCAAAATAGAATGCCTGATCTACCAATGGATCTACCTCTGCAGCTATAGCAGCCACAACATCATCGGGAAGACGCGGGACGCTTCCCACGCGCTTGCGCTGGGTCTGCTGGAGTCTGGCCATCTTTCCTAACTGTTGTTGTGTGATGAAGAAATAAAGCAAGAGTGAGCCTTACAGCTCGCAAGATAATATATAGTGATAACAATAATACAAGTATCTAAATGGATACTTACTAGAATTCTTTATCATGAGTAAGGTAATTACTTACTGGATATAAGTTTTAAAAGAAGATGAAGTTACCAATTACTTCACTATACTTATACCATCTTTTTTTAGAAATCTACTTGAACTACTACTGTTCGAAGTATAATAAGATTCACGAGGTCATCCCATAGATGAGACCACAAATAAAACTTGAAAATATTTGATCTTTGAAATATTTTGAAAAGAAATGAAGTTACGAGATACTTCATTCAATGGATACACCAATAAAAATGTTTGACCCTGTCAATGCTTCGGCAACCACCCATTAGTAGCCTTTCGATCGAAATGCTACGGGTAGTGTTGCAGAATTATCCAAATGGATGATGAACTCATTACGGGAGTTTGCCGCGCCAGGAAGACCACTTACGATGATCAGTCGTAGTAGTACAACCCCACCAGTTTCTACATGTAGAGGAGAACCTGTCGGATTTACTTGTCAACCGAACACTGAACTCCTAAGGAATGGACCGCCTTAGCGGAACTTCCAGGCCATTTGGGCCAATGTAATAAGGCTGGGCCGGCGCCACTCGACCACTTACGCCACTCCTAGTTCAGATGAAATCCATGACTCTGAAACGTAAAGCTCGTTCCCCCTTTCCCCAAGTAGAACTTGTTGATACGGCTCCACCAAGAAGTCGTATCTAGTTGGAAAGGAAAACTCACCCATATTTCCCAGGCGATGCCTGTTAATGGATTAACTTGTTCCAAGAATTTTACTTCCCGAGTGTTGGGTAAGTAATCAATTCATTTAACAAAACAGCAACCTTGTTGCGAATATAAAACACACCACAGAGCCGGATCCCTCAGGTTTTGAGCGAGTATTTAAATCCCCTTAAAAGGAAGATCTTAAATATAAAAATGAGTTTTGGGATCCGCTCTATCTTTTAAAAATCATTTTGAAGACTCGAAAACACTTTATAGAGTGTTTGGAGTAAAGCTGATTTAATGAAGTAAATCAGTCCCCAGAATATTTAGAAAATGACTGAATATTATTATTTAAATAATATTCCCATAAAGAATAATCTTTATAAAAATAATTGAAGTAAAAGTATTAAAACTTATACTTGAAACGAGTATTAAATAACCAAAGATATACTTATATGAAAGTACTATCTTTATTTGAATAATCGAAAATAAGTTTGATTATTTACACCTTATTCTTTAATAAAATAAAGAACAAATCTCAGCAAATAATCGGAGTCATAGATCCTCAAATGAATATTCAAAAATATTCATTAAACAATATAAACTGAGTCATAAGCCCTCGAATGAATATTCAAAATAATATTCATTAAATATAAAGGAGTCATACGCCTTCGAATAATATTCGAAATAATATTCAATAATAAAATAAAGTTAAAGTTATCGAATAAACCTTATTCGATTAATAGTTTTGAAAACTATGACCATATATATATATATAAGTATAAATATATATATATATATTTATATCCATATATATAAAATCTACTCGGGATCCTCGACTCCCGGTTTTAGAAAATATTTTCACCTTTGGGTCCCTGTACTAAGGGTATATGCAAATTACCGCTATCCTCTAGCATAGGTATTATCAACTGAATCAACAGATATATATATGGAAAGAATGCGAAACAGGCATGCATATATATATACCATAGCAGCATGCTTCAATATATAACAACATTTTCTAATTACCAACATGCATCTATCACCAGATAATGCAAATACATATATTCATCACCACAACAGTTATAACGGGTAGAAAACTTGCCTGAGCGACTTGGGGTGATAAAAGGCTCGGGACGAGTCTGGTAACCTATAAACAACAAGTAAGTTGGAATTAAACCAAAGTCACTTGTAAATCTATACTTTAACTAACTTAGACTCTAACGCTTGTTTTGCGCTTACTGATTTGCTTAAGTCACCCGGGTACCCTCGGCTCCACCATTTTTAATAATTTAACCTTTACGAGTTTTAAGGCGATTCCTTCGCGAGTGTCTTACCAACTTCCTAACACAGTTACCATAAATGTTTCATACATTAATTAACCCTTTTCGCTCTTTAACCTATGTTTCAAAGTAAGGCGAGGGGAAAAGTTTCGTTCGCGAAACGCCGTTACTTGAAACGGTCGTTTCTCCTAAACCGTGCATCGGAATCGAACGAACTACATATCAAAACGAAGCTCGTAACATGAGCTATCTAAACATGGCAGTGGTCATAATCTAGCAGGGGGTTCTCGGGTCCTACTGTTATGCACAAAAACAGTCTAAAGAAAATCGGACGTTACGACGGCTATATTTACGCAATTTCCCAATTTAAAACCATTCAAAACCAACCCAATTCAACCTCAAATCCAACATACAACCAACATCCATCCTTATCACATCATAACAACCCCAACCAATTCAATTTTAACATTCATACTTATGCCTAAGCTTAACTTTAATCATACTTAAGTTCTTTTAATCAAAACAACAACATTTACCATTCCATTTCACTACCATTTCAAATCCCAAACTCTAAATCACAACATCAAGCTACAAAATCACCCTACTAATCAAAATCATCTTATAATACATAGGAATCTAGGGTTTGGAGATGATATACCTTCCTTGAAGTGGTGGGAGGAGCTAGGAAGCCTTAAGAAGCTTTGAGAAGTCTTAGGAATGCTTGGATCTTCAAGGAAAACAAGAAAAACTTCAAGTTAAAAACTTGAAAACACTATTCATAGTCTTCTTCTTTGATTAAATGAAGAAGATGGAGAAGGAATTGATGGCTTTAACTCATGATATATCCCTAACTAAGCATGAAGATGATTAGGGAATTAACTCACCAATTTAGGAAGCTTGGATCTTTGATTTTTGAATTTCCTTGCCTTTTGAATAGTAAAAAGCCGAGAGCTCTTCAAGAACAAGCCTTGGTTCTTTTTGATTTTTGATGAAGAATGAATTTACTTGGCTTGGTTGCTTTGTTTTTGTGTTTGATTTAGTCAATTACCTTGTTGCCCTTGAATTTGTGTGGTTCTCATTCAACCACACCTCCTTCCTTCCCATGTCATGCTTGTGTCATCCTCATGATGTCATCCTCCCCTCCTTGTCCTCTTTCTATTGGTTGGATGACATCATCCCCACTAATCCCTTTGATTAACTTCCTAATCGTTTGCCTAATGACCGCTGATCTGTTATACGGTTCGCTTAACTTTCGTTCTCGTTTATCGTTTGAAGGATCATACCCGGGATCTTATTACTTAGGTTCCCTTAACCTTTCTCAATACATTATATTTCTTTTTATGATCCTCTATCATAATCCTTTAATTTTAATCCTTTTTTATCATGTTACCTTATACTCAATTCTCTCCGTATCTAGTGGATTTCCGGGAAAAATCCAAGTGTTCGGGAATTGGATTCTGACGATCTTTACATACACTTATATACCACATAGAGTACTAATAATATCCCAGAATATCCATAACAGAACCCCTACATAGTGTGGCATGAAAAGTTTTCTCATTCAGCTAAAACACTATTCACAAGGGTTACAAAAAGTTGAAAATTTTGGGGTTATTACAAAATCCATGGCAATATGTTCCCACTTCCACTCTGGAATCTCCAATGGCTGTAGTAATCCGCTTGGTCTCTAATGCTCCGCTTTAACTTTCTGACAGGTATAGCATTTGCTAACCCATTCCGCAATTTCCCTCTTCATATTTGGCCACCAATAATTCTTCTTTAAATCTCTGTATATTTTGGTACTCCCTGGATGGATGGAATATCTTGAACTATGTGCTTCTTGTAAAATTTCATTTTTCAGCTCCGTTACTGGTGGAATCCAAATTCTTGAAGAAAACCTAAGAATACCTTGATCATCTTGTTGCGTGCATAATTCCTCACCTACCAAACTATTTATATCTTGATCCATTACCTCTTTCTGGCATTTCTTTATTTTCTCCAATAACTCCGGTTGGAAAATCATACTGTACACTTTTGCTTCCTCAGGCTTGCAAATTCTAATCTCCAATTCCAATTTTTGAAATTCTTTATATATCTCTTCAGGTACGGATAATACATTTAACTTTTCCTTTAGACTTAACGCATCTGCTACAACGTTCGCCTTACCGGGATGATAATTAATCGAGCAATCATAATCTTTGATCAATTCTAACCATCTCCTTTGTCTCATGTTAAGTTCCTTCTGGGTAAATATATATTTCAAACTTTTGTGATCCGTGAAAATTTCACACTTTTCTCCATACAAATAATGTCTCCAAATCTTCAAAGCGAAAACTATAGCTGCTAACTCCAAATCATGAGTAGGGTACTTCTGTTCGTGTGGTTTCAATTGCCATGACGGATACACAATCACCTTGTCGTGCTGCATAAGAACACATCCTAATCCTTTGTAGGAAGCATCGCTATAAATTACGAAATTCCCTTGATCGTCTGGAAGTGACAAAACAGGTGTTGTGATTAATCTCCGCTTCAATTCCTGAAAACTTTCTTCGCACTTGTCATTCCATATAAACTTTTCATTCTTTCATGTAAGCTTTGTCAATGGTGTTACAATTCTTGAGAAATTCTGAACGAATCGTCGATAATATCCTGCCAATCCCAAGAAACTTCTTACCTCAGTGGGTGTTCTCGGTCTTTCCCAATTCGTAATTGCCTCGATCTTTGCCGGGTCCACTTTGATCCCTTCGTTACTGACTATGTGTCCTAAGAACTGAACTTCCTGTAGCCAAAACTCACACTTCGACAATTTAGCATTTAACTTCTTTTTCCTTAAAATCTCCAAAGCTGTCCTTAAATGTTCCGCATGATCCTCCTCCGTCTTTGAATAGATCAAAATATCATCTATAAATACTATAACGAACTTGTCCAGATATTCCTTGAAAATTCTGTTCATCAGGTCCATAAACGCTGCTGGGGCGTTGGTCAATCCAAAAGACATCACTAAAAACTCGTAATGCCCATACCTTGTTCTGAAAGCTGTCTTTGGTATATCTTCTGGTTTGATCTTTAGTTGATGATATCCCGATCTTAAATCGATTTTGGAGAAATACTTGGCTCCCTTCAATTGGTCAAACAAATCATCAATTCTGGGTAACGGATACTTATTCTTAATCGTCAACTTATTGAGCTCCCTATAATCGATGCACAGTCGCATGCTTCCATCTTTGTTCCTAACAAATAATACCGGTGCACCCCACGGGGATACGTTGGGTCTAATTACTCCTTTCTCTAATAGCTCTTGCAATTGCTTTGCTAACTCTTTCATCTCAACGGGCGCCATTCTATACGGGGCCTTGGATACTGGTTCAGTTCCAGGTGCTAAGTCAATTGCAAATTCAATTTCTCTATCTGGAGGAAGTCCTGGTAACTCGTCGGGAAATACGTCTGGAAATTCATTTACAACTGGAATATCTTCAAGTTTTGCTGGCTTCTGACTTCTGTCGATCACATATGCTATGAAATGCTCACATCCTTGTCGTAGTAACTTCTTGGCTTGAATCATAGTTAAGAACTTCTTTACCTGCTTCTGTCCCTTGAACGTTACTATTCTTTCGTCTGGCGTTTTCACCATTACTTTCTTATTTCGACAATCTATCTGAGCATCATGCTTAGATAACCAATCCATTCCTAATATAACGTCAAATTCTCCTAACTTAAACGGTATCAAATCTACACAAAACTTACTACCAGAAATCTCAATCTCACAATTCCCACAAACTTGGTTAACAGTTACACGTTCTTGATTTGCTAATTCCACAGTCATTATTTCATTTAAATACCCAACTGGACAATTTAACTTACTAACAAAATCTTGTGAAACAAACGATCAAGTTGATCCCGAATCTATTAACACTTTGGCACATAAAGAGTTCACATTAAGCGTACCTGCCACGACATCCGTATCCTGGATCGCATCCTTTACCGACATGTCAAACACTCTAGCCCTCGGAGTCTCATTCACTGTTGGGGTAGATCCCATAATCCTTAATGCATTACTGACTGGGGCTGGTGTCTTGCAATCCCTGGCCATATGTCCTGGCTTCCTACATTTAAAGCATGTAAATCCAATGGCTGGAACCTTCACTGCTGGATTCCGGATAGGCTGATCCTTATTTGTTGGCTCTCTTGCTGGCTGATTTCGGCACTCCCTCGAGTAGTGCCCTTTCTGGTTGCATTTAAAACATACCACATTTAACTTGTTACAAACTCCTCCATGCTTCTTTCCACATACTTGACAATCTGGAAAAGTTAATCTCAACTGATTCGGCTGATTCACATTAGCTGAACGATTGCCCTGGCCTCCGTCTCCTACATTTTGTCTCCTGAAATTAAAATTTCTCCCTGGCTGAAACTTGCCCTTCTTAAAATTTGGAAACTTCCCTGTTTGTGACTGACCCTCACTTCCCTCAACTTTCCTTTTCTTGATTTCCTTTTCTTTCTGGAACATCTCACTCTCTGTCTCTGCGATCATAGCTTTCTGTACAACCCCGGCATAGGTATCCAATTCAAAAATAGCTACCTTCCCTCTGATCCATGGCTTCAAGCCTTGCTGGAATCTCTTAGCTTTCTTTCTATCAGTATCAACATACGACGGCACATACCTTGACAATTCCTCAAACTTCCCCTCATAATCTGTTACTGACATGTTCCCTTGCTTTAATTCTAAAAACTTCAGCTCCATTTGATCCTGAACAAACTGAGGAAAATACTTTTCTAAAAACAACTCCTTAAACCTTTCCCAAGTAATAACATCTGTGCTTTCCAATGTTTTCACCATTTCCCACCAATAGGTGGCCTCATTCTTCATATAGTAACTTGCAAATTCAACCTTTTGCTCCTCTTTCACTTTTACCAAGGCAAAAGCCTTCTCTATTTCCTTTAACCACACATTTGCTTCAATTGGATCTAAGGAACCCTTGAATTATGGTGGGTTTACTGCCTGAAAAGTTTTGAAAGTTACCTGGGGATTGGTCTGTCTCTGCTGTTGTTGTGCCAGGTGAACTGTTTGTTGGGCCAAGATTTGAAGAATCTGGGCTATTGCTGGGTCCATGGGTCCTGGGTTCACATTCTGGTTTATATCATTTTGGTTGTTATTGTTGTTGTTGTTGGTTTCTTCATTCTGCGTGTTGGTGCGGGTATTTCTTCTGGGAGGCATTTTCTGTAAAGAATCAATCAATTTATTTAGCTTTTAAATCAAATCTTTGCATAAAAGAAAAGTTTTATGAGATAGAAATATCTCTTTTTTGAAAACAGTTGTAACTAAGTAAATTGCATGCTTCTTTACAGAATATAAACAGTTATGGAAAACAGGGTACATGGTATCACAGGATACACTGGTGCAATAAATAAGGTAAAGTAAAACAGGTGCAATAAAATAAATGACAGTGTTGGAAAGGAAAAGGTACTGATATATAGATCAAAAGTTTTAGGTAGTACAAGCGTAAAAACGCTTCGAAAGTAAAAGCAAAAAGGGTACAACAACCTACTCACTAGTCAGCATCGCTAGTCTATAAATACAGCTCAAAAGTCTTCTGATACACACTACACACTACTGTCCATACTATATAACCATAACAACACTGCTCAGCATCTCCATCTCAAAATCTCTAACTCAGCTCCAAGGAAACTCTGGTCCTGCCAGCCTCTCAAAGTCCTCCATCACCTCAGTAGCCCAGCCCAGCAGTGCATCAGGGCCTCTGCCAGGTAGTGTAGCTCCATGTAGCCTAGCCTCAAGAACCCTCCGTGTCACATGAATCTCCTCTCGAAGCTCCCTCACACCACGATCAACATCTGTAGTCCTAATGATATGCTGTAACTCTCTAATCTGAGCCAACAAGAAATCACGCTCCAATAGAAGGGCCTCATACCGGTAATAAGGAACTGGGGGCAATGTAGACTGGAATGGGGCACTCGCTACTGAATGCCCAGTGGAATCTGAATCAGCTGGTGGGGGTCCTCTGACAGGTGGCCTCATGCCTGGAGGTGGAATAGCCTGCAATGGTACGGGCTGCAACACCGGTGGAGGTAGAATAGCCAATGCTGGTGGAATCACAGGACGTGGATCCGATGCTGGTGCTCCAACTGAAGGCTCTGAGTGATCAACTGATACGGGAATAAAAGAGTCGGCCATCTCTGCTATCTGAAATCATATCGTAATATAAGAATCTCGTACCACGACGCAAACTATACTAATACCGGTTATACCATAACACTCAACCTCTCGACGTTCTATCATCCTATACCTTACTTCTAATCATATCCCTCTACCCATTCCCGTCAACCTAGGCTTGTGTCAGTGACTTATAACCTGTAGCTCTGATACCAAACCTGTGGCGCCCTCCAAACCCGGGTCAGAAGTTTGGGGTCCACACACACACCTTAATTATAACCTGCTTATAACAATAATAAAGATAATAATAATATATGCAATGATCCTACTTACCAATCACCACGGACCGCAACAGGTTAAAGTATGCACACAAGCCAAACACACTAATATATTACAAACCGTTCAAATCCCAACTATTTCAAATTCAAACTGAGTATTAAACATTATTACAAACTTTTACAAACTTAAATTATTCCAAAAGAAGCCTACTAGCTCAGCTTTCTCAACCTGAACCCCTAGCTCTCGCGCTGGACTGGGGATCCTCTTTACCAACTGGTTCCTTTTTAACTGGAAAGAATATAAACAACATCGCACGAATGAACTAACTAGCTCAGCAAGTCACAATGACAAAACTGAGAATAATGATCATCAGGTGAATATGTTTATGATATCAAGTGAACAATGGATTATGATTTAGAATTGGATATTATACTTTTAATTTAAAAACCAAGGTTAGGCTGCTGATCAGTCACGCACTAACCCCGAGCAAGGCACACAGCATTGCTCTAACTACTGGATCCAAGGCACACATTGGCCTAACTTGACCATTATATGGTCTGACCACGAATCTGGTCCACAATTTTATAAAAACAATCCAATTCTAACATAATAACAGAATATGCAATAGTAAACAATAACCGAAATCATTAACAACAATAAATGTTTAACAATGAAAGGGTTTCAATCCTTGTAAGGGTCAATAAGGCAATTTAAATGCTTGGATGCTGGGTAATGAAAGAATTGGATAACAAAGGAATCAACGTTTCAAGGTTTCAAGGATTCGATCTTTCAAAGTATAAGATACCATGGGTTGAGTATATAATAGTTAATTTCAGTGTTTGGTATTTAGTTTGTATGTATTTATAGAGTAGTATCATAGATTTGTGGTTCTTGTTTGGGGTATACAATAATCAATGGATTAGAAAGAATATGATTCATGGCTCAAGGACAATAACTGAAATCAGGATTTAGGTTTCTGTGCTTCAAAGCACTTGCAATATCACAGGATTATCAAGTACTACAATATCTCGAGAAAGTTCAGAACACTTGCCTGGTATTAGCTTATTACACTGCACTAGCTTCCAATCACAACCGTTTTACTCCTCAACTACCTGTTTCCCTTTCCTACGTCTTGCCTCTTCTGCTCACATATCATAAGCATCTATCAATAATTTACTCATGGAATTCTATTCAACACATACTTCTATCTACCCTTCATTTTACCCAAATTCGATTAACGGATTGAAAGTTATGCAATAATCAAGTGAACACCGAATATATAGACCGATAGTCAATTAACAAGTCACATGTAGCACATAATACGTCACGTAATCAATGATATATTATTTATAAAGAAGTCTCGGGTCATAAATAGGCTTTCAGGTATTTAAAATGATTTTTAAAACATTTTTCGGAATTAAAACGGGTCGTTGGATCAATTTTGGGTTAATAAACAGGGTTCGGTTGGCCCATTCTGGCTCCGAAATAATTTTAGAATAATTATCGAGCCTTGGAAATAATTTAGAATAATATTTTAAAGCTCGAAACTATTTTTCAGATTTTTTAAATAATTAAATCTAATGAAATAACTAATTAAAATCAATTAATAATTAATTAAATCAATTAATCAATTAATTTTCGAATTAATTGACCAATTAATCAATTATAAATTAACTGAAATTAATTAACTAATTAATTTAGAATTATTTGTGAATTAAAAATAATTTTCAGAATTAAAATAATAATTTTTAGAATTTTCAAAAATTAAAAACGAATTTTTATAATAAAAATAAATAGGAAATATGATTTTTAAACATTTTATAAACAGGAATCCTAAATTTGCAAAGTCTGGAAACTTCAGGGACCTAACTATATCGTCCCCAAAAGTCCAGGGACCAAACTGCAATTTTACACCCCGTCGCCGGAAAACAGTCGGGTTCGCCGGATAACACGATTCCGACCTCCTCACCTTACCACAAGCTCCAGATCACATCTACAAATTACCAGGAATACAATCATGCAATCAAAACAACCTAACAATCCCTGAGTTGGCCGAAATTTGGCCGTGAAGTTTTCCAGTTTCGGGCGAACATCGGAAAACTTCAAAACACAACTCCCTTCTCTACAGACCTCGTTGGTTCATGAAACTTATACGACTAGATTGCAAATTTCACAGAGAACACAGCCCACTATAACACAACATCAATCTATCACAGAATAAGAAACCCCCAAATTTCAATTAAGAACATTCATACGGGTTATAAACCCTAATTTTGAAATTCGAAAATCAAACTCAAATTTGAACATGTTATTGAACTCCAAATCAGACGTATGACATATGAAAATCATCAGGAAAACAAGCTCTACAACATGCAATCATCAAATCATACAAACAATCATCCGAACAAAAATTCATATTTTTAATAAAATAAATTCGAAAATAAATAAATTTTTAGAAAAATAACCTTGATTTCTGCAGTGAAACAAAGCTCAGAATCTGATAGAACACTTCAAATCCTTCATTTTAGTTACTCAATCTTTGAAAACAGAGATCGGTAACGCCTTCGTTTTGCTGTTTGATTCTTAGAACAATTTTAAGAAATTAGGGCTTTTCTCTGAAAATTATATAATTAACTATCTGCAAATGATTTTGATACGAAATAAAATATGGTAAAAGGCTATTTATAATTACGGAAAATTAGTATCCCGTTGGATCATTCCCGATATAAAATGGTACGTTTATTTGTAAAAACTGATCCAAACGGTATCGGTTTTCGGGATAATTATCCAAATCAGTACAATTTGTACTGCGGTCTTGGTCTCAACGCCTGGTTACACGTATTACGAAGTGATAATTGGGATAGTTTAATAAAAAGCTCCCGTTTATCAAAAATACGGGTTTTATTGATTTACCGAAACGAATATTGTATCGAAAATGTTGCGCCGGGACCCGCGCAGGACAAACCGTAAGCCAGATCGAAAAAGTCGAAACATGGAATATGCTCGGAATATTACAATTAGGTTAGGAAGGAGTTCTCGAAAGAGTTTCCGGTTCCAAAAACGTAACAACGGTTGACGTCGGTTTGTTCCCGTTTTTATATGATTTTAGAAATTTCATATGATTCTTATAAATCCATAAACCAACATAAAAATAATTAGAAAGATATGACAATTATCTATATTTTATTTTGGACATATAAAAATTAAAATACTCAATTAATATTATTTTTAAATATTCAAGTACAGATAACACTTAACAATTAGCTCATAGAATAGATACTGAACACACATAATAATTATATAATAGCAAAAATAATTACACGATATATCCCGGATATTACACTCTCTCTCACCGGTAATCTCTCACATCCCCTCACATCTGTTCTTCTCTTTCCGGCAATTTCGCCGCTTCTTTAGTCCGGCTGTCCGTCGGCGTCGCGTTGCCGTCTCGTTCCTTTGAATTCCGGTTCGTTTCCGGTTAATTACCTCCGGCTTGGCATCCTACTAATCCCATTTTGCATATATACATATATGTATTCAGTATATATGTGTGTAATTAAGTGTGTGTTGTGTGTTTTGCGTGTTTGCGCGTGCAGTTGTGGTGTTGTTATTCGGCTGTGTATTCTACTCCCTGTTATTCACGTATTGATTGGGTTTCTTTTAATACTTTCTGCAGAGAATTTGTCTGAGCAATTTCGTGATATAAAGAATTTTGTGTGAGAAATTATTAAAGTTAATCGGCGTAGTTACGCATTGGAAACCCAGGGAATTGATTGGGTACCCGCGGAATTTTGCCGCCGTCCGCGATGACTATTTACGAGTGGACGGTGGACGGTGATGACGTTGTTCTGAGTCCTATAACTTAAAATACAAAATACGATTTAAAATGCAAATCGTGAATAAAATAAAAATATAAGATGTAAATAATAATTAGTTGGTACAAAGCGGTGGTTGGGAATTGTTAATGTGGATGGCGTGATTGGTTTGGACTGAATGGATTGGTTGTGATTTGACGTCGAGTTGTTCGACGGGTAGGCCGATAAACAGAGGAGGTGCTGCCCGAATTTTTGGAAATTAAATTCGGAAAATCGGGACATACCCTGTAATAATCGGAACATCGAATGAGTATAAACAAGTATATACATATATTCTGTGCGGAACGTGATTGTATGTGGTGGTGAATGTTCTGTTAAAACCCAATAACCCTAATTTCGTAAAATAATGAGTATACGTATTTTCTGAAAATGAACACCAAACCGATTTCTCGAGAACGTGAACCCTGACTGTTGGGTGTGTTATGGTATTGTAATAATGTACATAATTACGAGTCGGGTTTGAATATCATTGGGTAAGAATTAGTATCGAGGATATGTTAAGCTTACTTAGACGTCTAACGTAGGGTATTTCGACCCTGTAGGTTATAGTCGAGAACCTGAAAGTGGACGATGGACTAAAGATAACCTAGTGATCAGTCGATGAGCTCAGTAAAGTTTCAACAGGAAGATCTGAGTGTCAAAATCGAATCCAATGGGATCTAGTGGTTGGACGTTAGAGCCTGAACAGCAAAGTCGGGTCAGAGTTGATCAGTAATAGTTGTAAATCCTTGTAAGGCAAGTACTTCTGAACGTTTCTTCAAGATATATTGTAATTATTTTCGAATTATTTCATAACATTTCGTTATTATTTAACACGACTCCTGTTTTGTATTGCAAGTGTTTTTAAACTATTTAACCTTGAATCCTGATTTCTCTTGATCTTGAGCCATAAGCCTTATTCTTTGTAATCCATCCTTAATTGATCCTCAGGCACCAAACCATAAAAATATAATACTCCTTCCCAAAGGTATAACTACCAACACCAAACACTGAAAGAGAATGATTTGAAAACACAGAAACTTTTATACTCCAATCATTCTTAATAACATCAAAGAACCATATCTTGAAAAATCATTACTGGTCAAATACCTGACCCCTGTACAAACTGAAAACCATTTCTTATACATACCATGTTATACCCTTGAGATATCCATGAATTTCCTTACGTTTTTATGCAAATGTTTAACTGTTATTGATTATGATCTTGTTTTATTGAATCATATTGTTATCGTATTGAACTGCTTTAGGATTGGATAGTTTTTATATATGTGGACCAGATTCGTGGTCAGACCATACCAATGGTCAAGTTAGGCCAATGTGTGCCTTGGATCCAGTAATTAGAGCAGTGCGGTGTGCTTGCTCGGGGTTAGTGCGTGACTGATCAGCAGCCTAACCTTGGTTTTTAAAACTTAAAATGAATATCCAATTCTAATGATTAGTTAAAAACAAACTTGATTCATCTGAATCATCTCACTTGATCATTGTTTAACCTCACTTATCGTTATTATGACTTGCTGAGCTAGTTAGCTCACTCTTGCAAATCTTTTTATGTATTCTATAGTTAAAAAGGGGTACGGTTGATAGCGAGGTTTCCCAGTTCAATGTACGAGCTAGGATTCCAGATTGAGTTGGTTCGAGCTAGCAAAAGCTTATGGAGGTAGTGAGATAGTAAGATTGTAAGAATAATTTTATTATCAATTGTAAGTTAAATGAGTTGGGATTTGGTACGTTGTAATAAAAATTAAGGTTGTGGCTTGTTTTCATACTTTAACCTGTTGCGATCCGTGATTTTGTGAAGCAGGTTCATTATAATTAATATCTCTTTTACAGAATTATATATTGTGTATGTGTTGTAGACCCCAAACTTCTGACCCGGGTTTGGAGGACGTCTGTAAGAACCCTGATTTTTGTAATATTTTAAAACTTCTGTGAATAGTAACTTGAGCTAATTAAGTAATACGTATGGGGATCATCATTAAATGAATAGTGGAATTTTGAGAATCCGAGATCATATTCTTGTTTATCGAGGAAAATAAGTGAATGTAAAAGCCGACGGAATTCGAAGATTCACAATTATACTACGTGTTTTCGTATCCGTAAAGAATGGCGTAGAACCGGGAATACTACATGAAATAAATAATATATCAAGGTATTTCTATGATCAAGAGAAGGAATGGAATTGGTTATAGGATTATAAGCGATAAAAGAAATCGCTACGAAACAAGTCGTTATACGTGGAAACTATCGGAATGGAACGACGATTGCATTTACGATAAATAAATGAATGAGAAATTAAATCCCATGCAAGTTGGCCATGCATAACCAAGTCCTAACTAGTAGTTAGGAGTGTAACTAGATGATTAGAAGCTAACTAGAATAGTTAGTGGAATAGTGTTGAATAGTGATGGGAGACAAACAAGTACACAAGCCATACTTCTCCCTTTTCTCACTTCACCACACAATCAAACCAACCCATACCTTTGCCAAATTATTGTCAAATCTGCTGCATACATCCCATATATTCATTATACACTCCCACACTTTAGCCACAAAAGAAAACAACCACTTTTTCCTCACTTAAAGCTCTCCCATTTTTCATTCCAGCAGTTCGGATTTTCTGAGCAAGGGAGAAAGAAAAATTCATAACTCAAAATATACTCATTCAAATATCATGAAATTTTTACCATAGCTTCTCTATATCATGGGTAAGCTTCGTACCAAATTTCAGCCTCAAATTAATATTTTTCAATTTTATAAAAATGTTTGAATGAGGTGCTGAAAGGTAACTCCGAAATTTTAACTTGTTTCTTGGTTTTGTTTCTTTAGGATCTAGCCCTTCTAAGTGTTTTCTAAGAAAACCAAGCCTCAATAATCCTAGAACTAACCTTCCTAGTGTCCAAGAAGGTATAACTTTCAACCCTTTAAGGTTTTATGGTTGGATTTAAGAGTTATGTTTGTTGTAGTGTTAAGATCCAAAGGATTGTGTTTGTTTGAGTTTGTATTGATTATGTTCTTGCTAAAGGCTTGAGATGTTGAGTTGTAATCCATGTATGTGATACTAGATAGAGCATATAAGGTTCATGTGGGTGGATCTTGAGAAGTACTTGTGTTTATGATGGTTATAGGTAGTGATTGTGTTAAGATCAAGTAGTAGAAATTGAGTTTGGGCATTCTTGCACTTGATCTATTTTCTGCAAGACATTCGGCCATGAAAATGGTTAAAATTTGAAAACCACTGGCCATGAATAGATAGATATTGTTTTATAGTTTCTATACATGTGTAGATCATCATGAGAAAATATACGGTTTAGGAGTTATGGTCGTTTTAGTGTAAAACATTTCTGCGATTAGCCAACTGCACTTAAGTCCACTTGCATGGTGATTTTGAAGGACTTAAAATAATTTTGAGATTCTGGAAAAATTATGAAAAATGGATATGACAGTAGAGAAGACTGTCCAAAAAGAATCTTGGGAAAATATTAATTTTTCGATTTTATAAAAATATTTTGGTAAAGCGAGCGCAAGCGAGAAACGCATAAAAAACCTAGTTTTGACGAACATTTTCTCACGTTCGAGCTTAAAACTCGAAATGGACTTTCTAAAGCGAACGATCGATTTCAAAACCCGACCATGTTATAAAGTGAGAAAATAAGTGTTGAGAATGTGACGATCGGAGATTCGTTATACTTGAGTAGTTGCGAAAGTTGCTTAATAAAAGCGACACGTTAATCGCGTACTAACTTAGACCGTTGGTTTTTGTTTATAGATCGTCAACCAAACACCAGAGACCATACCACTTCGATTACTCGAGGCAAGTTTTCGAAACCCTATCTCATACTATCCATGCTATATATATACTGTTGTGATATTGATGCCATAATTTACAGTTCAAATATATATATGCTTGTCTATGATATCAATGCATACGAATTATGCGATTGTTTACGAAAATAAATTTCGTTTTACACGAGTATGAGAAGTTGAAACGTATTTCAAATATAATATATGATAATGGGAGTTGAAGATATTTTAATAACGATTTAATTCCGGAGAGAGCCGGACGCAAAAGATTTCTATTTCGATAAATAAAGTACGTTCGCGTAATATATATATCAAGCGAACGATTGAGATTTTGACTTAAACTTCGAGAAATATTGGTTTATTCATTTAAGGGACACCCTTACTTGATTGATTATTTTATAAAGCGATATTTAAGGGATTATTAAATATCCAGAAAGTATTTAAAAATATACTGAATAATTTATAAATAATTTCACGTTATTTAATAAAGATTTAACTATTCAAAGAGCAATTATAGGATACCAAATCATGTTTTGATTATTTGATTAAGGTGTCTCCAGTCGTTGGACCTTATTCACAAAATATTTTGTATTTAAGGTTTTTATTAATTCATTGAACCTTAATTAGAAATACTTTGTACTTAAGATTTTATCAATTCATTAAATCCCTCTTATATAATTATGAGACCTTAGATATTTAATATCTTCGGACTTCTAAAAACTTATTTAAAAATAGACATAATTCCCAAAGGTACTTTCTAAATTATTCAAAACTCTTGAAAGAGATTAATCATTTGAAACGTATCAAAACCTTAGGGAACTTAGTCTTGAAGCATAAGAGTTTTGCTTCCTCGTTCAATAAAGAACAAGTGAGTAATATACGTATCACCCTACTACAGATAGGGATTTGAAAATGATTTTAAATTCAAAAATCCGACAACTCCCAAAGATCAATTGAGTTAAAAGTGATGAATAAAACATCTTATTTACAGGTCAACTTTTAACGACCTATTCCTTCGAAAAAGGATTTTGAGCAAAAGATATAATTGTTTTGGGACTGGAATGTGGCCTGCCCGGCACGGAGTGGTATCGGGCAGTGACCAGGCGCGGAGTGGCGCATTATGCAAGCGCGGAGTGGCGCATTGTACGGTTATATGGTCTATGTGACCATTGACTTTCGGACTTGCACAACAATGGGCAACCACCGTGTAGTGTCTTGATGAGCCCAAAGGCGGCTAGGTTTGTATTCCTTCTACTAGTAGAGAAAATTTCATATTCGGCTGATCACCGATACGTGGTTTATTCCAGTATAGTCCCTTTCTTCCATTTTGGAAAAACTGTTGTGAAATATACAACAGATAGCCGATAAGGCTGAGTTTTAAACAAGGATATTGATGAATATATATCAAATCCATTTGAGAAATCTCCTGATAAGGCTGAGTTTAAATAAGGATGTTGATGATTATATATCAAATCCATTTGAGAAATCTGCCGATAAGGCTGAGTTTAAATAAGGATGTTGATGATTATATATCAAATCCATTTGAGAAATCTGCCAATAAGGCTGAGTTTTAAATTGGGATGTTGATGAATATATATCACACCCATTTGAGAATCTTGGTTCGAGTAACATCTTGAGATTTTGAAATAAAATGAGTACGAGTATAAAATGATTTTGAGAAAGAGATGAATACAAGTATTCGGTGGATATACTATTGTAGTTGATTTTGAGAATATTGTAAATTTGATAAGCATATAAACTTTCAGAACTTGGAGATACAAAGTATAATTATTGGTTTTATTTATCCTTACATACTTAATTATGGGGATATATACCTTGCTGAGCTTTAATGCTCACCCTTGATTTTATATATCATATCACAACAGACTACCAGTATGGATCAGACCAGGACTGCTGTCCGTAGGCGGGTAAGGAACGCTCGTGAGTTCCGTAGGCTTTTTGTGTGCCAGCCCCGTCAGGTAGTTAAGTGGAAATGATTTATTTGATAATGTTTCCAAGCATATAACCTGTGTGTATGTGAGTTTGAATAAAAGGTCGAGTAATATTGTGAAAAGAGAATTATTTAATTAATAAGTGATCGTAACGACCCGAATTCACGACCTTGGATTTGGGGGTGTTACAGAAATGGTATCAGAGCCAAAGGTTATAAGTTTTGGAAGCAGTAAGAGTAAAATGGGTAGACTGAGGATCTAAAAGTTAACAAGAACTCTCATCGAGTTCGTAGTTGGATTACTATGGAGTAGTCGCGACGGTAGTACCCAAGGGGACCTTAGCCTTAAGAGTTGAGGCATTGGTTGAGTTATTAACAGTCGATTGAAAAGCCAACATTAAGGGAAGAGAATGAGTTGTAGCACTCAGAGAAAAGATTGCTAAGAGTTATATACGAAAGAGAGTCCATTGGTTGAGCCAATAGAGTTTGTTGATGGACTACCAGGAGTTATGTTGAAGTGTTTATGTGAAGTGTTATACAGAAATTGATGGAATCGTTTAAGATCGACATAATGAGGAAAGGAGAAAATTGTACATGATTTTTTTTATAATGTTGATATATAAGTGGAGCTAAGTCTTCGGAGAAAGCGGGATGAAGACGATACCCCAATACCATAGGTTGATTGGAAAACCCGAGTCTTGCCACTCATAGCTCTTTATAGAGTGTCCTTGAGGAGACATATTAGGCAAGAATCAAGATGCTTAATTCTTTTACTATTAAGGTTATTACGTTACCTGAATTGGTTGAAAGTATTGTTCCGATAATAAGGGTTCAATACATGACGAACAGCGATTCTACCAAGAAGGGTATTCGCTATACCATTGAGGAATCTATGTCCTATAAGGAAGATTTTAGCGTGTCCCAAGATGAGAATGCTATGCGATAATACGAAATCATTTCGTCCGTTAAGCCATTATGGTTCGACACGGAAAGCGAGAATCGACAGAATAATTTCTGAAAAGTTTCATGCTCCTGCAATCAACGCAGCAAGCTCCGAACTACTGAAGGAGAAAACCAATAAGTCTGACGCAGAATTCCAAGAGTGGGATGTCACTAGGAGCTACGTGTATATTCTCGGCAGGATGTCGTCTTTTGTTAACGCATCAAATCAGGTGCGTGGGCACAACGTTGCGAGTAACTAAAGAGGAATGAAGAATGTATTTGTGACAAAGTGAGTTATTAAGCGACTTTAACATAATGAGTAGAGACGCGAATAATGTTATATTAGTGATCTTTTATAATAGCATAATGATGCCACCCCGACATATTGGGAAACTAGAGCAAACCCTGCTGAATTGGTAAACCAAAATAACCAAGAACACGAGGAAGTCGAATATAATGAATTCGGCTTAGAGGATTACAATGAAGAAGAAACTATGGATACTAACGAGGGGGAAGGCCAGAGAGGAAACCCCATGGACCAAATTATGAATCTTCTTCGAGAGAATTTAAATTGTCACCCTCAACCCAGGTGGATCATGTTCCAGTTACTAATGTCTTTAAGGCCTTTAAGTTGTTAAAACCCCTAGAAATTTCAAGGGACTGCTAACCTGTTAAGGCCAGAGCTTGGCTGAAAGAAATGGAAAAGAGTTTTGAGATAGTGCCCATAGAAGAGACGCAAAAGACTGTGTTCACCAGTTATATGTTAAAAGGAGAAGCAAATTATTAGTGGGAACCTAATGGAACCCTGGAGACTGATGTGATTATCACATGGGGAAAAGTATTTCCCAGGTTTATGGAGGCTCAGATGGAGTTGAAGTTTCTAGAGATTAAGTAAGATAAGATGTCAGTGGCTGTGTACAAAGCCAAATTTATTGAACTGTCGAGATTCGTGCCGGAGTTTGTGAACACGAAAGAGAAAAAGGCGAGGAGATTTCAGCAAGGGCTGAAACAATGGATTTAGGATCGAGTGTCATTACTTGAGATAACAGACTATGTGCAAAAAGGCCTCGATTGTAGAGGCAGAGAGTGAGCAAAGTCAAAAAGAGGAAGAGAGCAAGAAGAGGAGTTCGGAAGCCAAGGCGGCAGAGCGATAAACAGAAGTTTTCGATTAGGACTGAGAGGGGAGTGGTGTCCCAACCCGCAGTGGGTACCAGGTTCGCCACTACCGTAGCTGGCGGAAATAGCTTTAGCGAACCGGTAAGCAAGAGTATCGCCCAGGGAGGTGGTCAATATAAGACTACGTTTCATAACCAGTTTCGGTCACCCCTACCGGATCATAAGTCATGTGGGGAGAAACATCCCGGGGTATGTAATTGGGAAAATAGCTACTGAGGTGCTTTAATTGCAACCAACTAGGACATTATTCTAGCAACTGCCCCAACCCAGCTAGGGCGTGATAGCAGGTAACCTTTTACTCAATTTGGTTACTGCAAATATTCTGTTTAATTCTGAAGCAACTAAGTATTTTATATTGCGAGATTTTTGGCCAAGTTAAAACTTAATGTGATTCCAACGCGAGAATTATTGCGAATAGAAATAGTGAATCGAGAGGTTGTTCCAATTAATGAGATTCATCTAATCTGCAAGTGGGAACTAGGAGGGAAGGACTTTAAGTTGGACTTAATTCCTTTCAGGCTGAGAGAATTTGGTGTGGTCTTAAAAATGGATTGGTTGTCGAGCAATGGTGCTCAGATTGATTATAAAGGAAAGAAAGTTAAAATATGAATGCCTAACGGCAAGAAAATTGTGATTAAGGGTCAGCGTCAGACCCAGAAATTTTTTTATATTGCTCAAGCAAAGCAATTATTAAGGAAAGATAGCAAAGCGTATTTAGCATACGTGGCGGGTACCAAGAGAGAAGCCCCGATGTATGTGACATACCAGTTGTTCACGAGTTTGAGGATGTGTTTTCTAAAGACCTTTCAGGATTATCACCTGACCGAGAGATAGAGTTCGCTATCGAATTAGCATCAGGAATGGCATCAGTTTCAAAAAGCCCCATATAGGCTAGCCCCGGTTGAAATGAAAGAATTGACTTCACAGTTGCAAGAACTGTTGAATAAAGGAATGATGAGACCTAATGTGTCACCATGAGGCACACCAATGTTGTTTGTCAAAAAGAAGGACGGTAGTATGCGATTGTGCACATAGTATAGGGAACTGAATAAGCTTATTATTAAGAACAGATACCCTCTCTCTAGAATTGACGATTCGTTTGACCAACTTGAAGGAGTGGTACACTTTTTGAAAATCGATCTAAGAATGGGATATCACCAACTGAAGATTAAAACAGGGGACAAATACCGTATTTCGCACGAGGTATGGACATTATGAGTTCTTGGTGACGTCGTTCGGGCTAAAGAATGCCCCAGTAGCTTTCATGGACTTTGTGAATCGAGTGTTTAAAAAGTATTTGGACGTGTGCGTCATTATTTTTTTATTGATAATATTTTAGTCTATTCTAAAACGGAAGAAGAACATGCGGAATATCTGAGGATAGTGGTAGAAGCATTGAGAAGAGAAAAGTTGTTTGCCAAATTCTCAAGGTACAAATTCTGGCAAAATGAAGTTCAGATCTTAGGACAATTGATGAGCAGTGAAGGAGTGTTAGTTGACCCTACCAATGTTGAGGCAGTATTCCAATGAGAAAGAATAACCACACCTACGGAAGTAGGAACTTTTTGGGAATTAACCAGTTTTATGAGAGGTTCGTACGGGATTTTGCTAAGATATCAGGACCTTTGATTAGGCCTACTTGCAAAACGGAAAAGGTTGTGTGGAATGAAAAATGTGAGGAAAGTTTTCAGGAATTGAAAAGAAGTTTGGTATCAGCCCTCATGCTGGCATTGCCCGATGGAAAGGGTGATTTTGTGATCTATAGTGATGCGTCACATAAAGGATTATGATGCATGCTCATGTGGCATGGGAAAATGGTTGCTTATGCCTCACGGCAGCTGAAGGAATATGAAGTAAGATACCCTACTCATGAATTAGAATTAGCAGTAATAGTTTTGCTTTGAAAAATTGGAGACAATATCCATACAGAGAAAATTGTGAGATCTACACTGACCATAAGAGCCTTAAGTATATATTTACTCAGAAAGAACTCAACAGGAGACAGAGGAGATGGTTAGAGTTAATGAAAGACTATGTCGGTGAGATTTTATATCACCCAGGGAAGGCCAATGTGGTGGCCGATGCCCTTAGTAGTAAAGAGAGACTCAAGATGTTGACAACGCCGGAGGAACTAGTGAGAGAACTCGAGGAGATGGAGATAGAGGTGAAGTTACTGGTAAAGGGACTGATGGACTAATTGAGATCAAATTAGAACTGGAATTGTTAGAAAAGATGGGACATTATCAGGAAGAGAAGACGAATGAAGAGCGAGAATCTTTGACTGAGAAGAAGTCAAATATGAGAAAGATGAGAAGGGAATTATGAGGTATGCGAATCGGATTTGGATTCCGAATGTTCGAGAATTAAAAGATGAAATTTTACGCGAAGGACATAATTCTAGATATTCAATTCATCCTGGAGGTACCAAGATGTACCGAGATCCAAAGGAATATTATTGATGACCCAACATGAAAAGAGACGTGGCCAATTGGGTCAGTAAGTGTTTGACCTGTTAAAGAGTGAAGGTGGAACATCAGCGACCGAGGGGACTCCTACAACCCTTAGGAATTCCGATGTGAAAGTGGGAACAAATAGTCATGGATTCTGTGGTAGGATTTCCCCGAGCTAAGGCTAACCGTGATGCAATATGAGTAATTATATATCGACTGACCAAGTCAGCATACTTTCTTCCAATCAAGAAAACCTACATGGTGGATAGATTAGCAGAGCTATACATCAAGGAAATTGTGATAAGACATGGAGTCTCTGTAGCTATCGTATCTGACAGAGATCCCCGATTCAACTCCAGATTTTTTTGAGGAGCTTTCAGGAATGCTTATGAACCAAACTGAATGTGAGTATTGCATACCATCCCCAAACCGATGGACAAAGTGAGTGAATCATTCAGACATTGGAGTACATGTTGAGAAATTTTGTAATTGATTTTTAAGGTTATTGAGATGAACACCTATCTTTGATAGAGTTTGCCTACAATCATAGTTATCATGCGAGTATAGAAATGCCCCCACATGAGGCGCTGTATGGTCGGAGGTGCCATTCACCCTTGTACTGGGATGAAGTTGGTGAAAGAAAGTTACTAGGTCCCGACTTGGTGTAAAGAACGAGGGACATAGTTGAGTTGATCAGAGGATGCTTAGCGGCAGCCCAAGACCGACAACGTAAATATGCCGACTTAGCACGAAAAGACAGAGAGTATGAAGTGGGTGACCAGGTATTTTTGAAAGTGTCACCATGGGAAGGACTGATGAAATTTGGAAAGAAAGGGAAGTTGAGTTCCCGATATATGGGTCCTTTGAGATTTTGTGACAAATAGAACTGTGGCATACGAATTGGCTTTACCTCTAAACCTTGAACAGGTTCATAGTCTTTTTCATGTGCCAATGTTGAGAAAGTATAATGCGGATACCAAGAATATAGTGAAACATGAGTAAGTACTAGATCTGTCCTACATTGAGCAACCAGTTGAAATCATTGGTTGAAAAGAGCAAGTACTCAGGGACAAGAGTGTCAAGCTATTCAGATTCTTATTGAGACATCCCAAGGTCGAGGAGTCGACTTGGGAATTAGAGAGCCACCTGCGAGAAAGGTACCCCCATCTATTTGTGAGTTGATTCCGGGACGGAATCCTTTAAGGGGGGGAGACTGTAAGAACCCCGATTTTTGTAATATTTTAAAACTTCTGTGAATAGTAACTTGAGCTAATTAAGTAATACGTATGGGGATCATCATTAAATGAATAGTGGAATTTTGAGAATCCGAGATCATATTCTTGTTTATCGAGGAAAATAAGTGAATGTAAAAGCCGACGGAATTCGAAGATTCACAATTATACTACGTGTTTTCGTATCCGTAAAGAATGGCGTAGAACCGGGAATACTATGTGAAATAAATAATATATCAAGGTATTTCTATGATCAAGAGAAGGAATGGAATTGGTTATAGGATTATAAGCGATAAAAGAAATCGCTACGAAACAAGTCGTTATACGTGGAAACTATCGGAATGGAACGACGATTGCATTTACGATAAATAAACGAATGAGAAATTAAATCCCATGCAAGTTGGCCATGCATAACCAAGTCCTAACTAGTAGTTAGGAGTGTAACTAGATGATTAGAAGCTAACTAGAATAGTTAGTGGAATAGTGTTGAATAGTGATGGGAGACAAACAAGTACACAAGCCATACTTCTCCCTTTTCTCACTTCACCACACAATCAAACCAACCCATACCTTTGCCAAATTATTGTCAAATCTGCTGCATACATCCCATATATTCATTATACACTCCCACACTTTAGCCACAAAAGAAAACAACCACTTTTTCCTCACTTAAAGCTCTCCCATTTTTCATTCCAGCAGTTCGGATTTTCTGAGCAAGGGAGAAAGAAAAATTCATAACTCAAAATATACTCATTTAAATATCATGAAATTTTTACCATAGCTTCTCTATATCATGGGTAAGCTTCGTAACAAATTTCAGCCTCAAATTAATATTTTTTAATTTTATAAAAATGTTTGAATGAGGTGCTGAAAGATAACTCCGAAATTTTAACTTGTTTCTTGGTTTTGTTTCTTTAGGATCTAGCCCTTCTAAGTGTTTTCTAAGAAAACCAAGCCTCAATAATCCTAGAACTAACCTTCCTAGTGTCCAAGAAGGTATAACTTTCAACCCTTTAAGGTTTTATGGTTGGATTTAAGAGTTATGTTTGTTGTAGTGTTAAGATCCAAAGGATTGTGTTTGTTTGAGTTTGTATTGATTATGTTCTTGCTAAAGGCTTGAGATGTTGAGTTGTAATCCATGTATGTGGTACTAGATAGAGCATATAAGGTTCATGTGGGTGGATCTTGAGAAGTACTTGTGTTTATGATGGTTATAGGTAGTGATTGTGTTAAGATCAAGTAGTAGAAATTGAGTTTGGGCATTCTTGTACTTGATCTGTTTTCTGCAAGATATTCGGCCATGAAAATGGTTAAAATTTGAAAACCACTGGTCATGACTAGATAGATATTGTTTTATAGTTTCTATACATGTGTAGATCATCATGATGAGATTTACGGTTTAGGAGTTATGGTCGTTTTAGTGTAAAACATTTCTGCGATTAGCCAACTGCACTTAAGTCCACTTGCATGGTGATTTTGAAGGACTTAAAATAATTTTGAGATTCTGGAAAAATTATGAAAAATGGATATGACAGTAGAGAAAACTGTCCAAAAAGAATCTTGGGAAAATATTAATTTTTCGATTTTATAAAAATATTTTGGTAAAGCGAGCGCAAGCGAGAAACGCATAAAAAACCTAGTTTTGACGAACATTTTCTCACGTTCGAGCTTAAAACTCGAAATGGACTTTCTAAAGCGAACGATCGATTTCAAAACCCGACCATGTTATAAAGTGAGAATATAAGTGTTGAGAATGTGACGATCGGAGATTCGTTATACTTGAGTAGTTGCGAAAGTTGCTTAATAAAAGCGAGACGTTAATCGCGTACTAACTTAGACCGTTGGTTTTTGTTTATAGATCGCCAACCAAACACCAGAGACCATACCACTTCGATTACTCGAGGAAAGTTTTCGAAACCCTATCTCATACTATCCATGCTATATATATACTGTTGTGATATTGATGCCATGATTTACAGTTCAAATATATATATGCTTGTCTATGATATCAATGCATACGAATTATGCGATTATTTACGAAAATAAATTTCGTTTTACACGAGTATGAGAAGTTGAAACGTATTTCAAATATAATATATGATAATGGGAGTTGAAGATATTTTAATAACGATTTAATTCCGGAGAGAGCCGGACGCAAGATTTCTATTTCGATAAATAAAGTACGTTCGCGTAATATATATATCAAGCGAACGATTGAGATTTTGACTTAAACTTCAAGAAATATTGGTTTATTCATTTAAGGGACACCCTTACTTGATTGATTATTTTATAAAGCGATATTTAAGGGATTATTAAATATCCAGAAAGTATTTAAAAATATACTGAATAGTTTATAAATAATTTCACGTTATTTAATAAAGATTTAACTATTCAAAGAGCAATTATAGGATACCAAATCATGTTTTGATTATTTGATTAAGGTGTCTCCATTCGTTGGACCTTATTCACAAAATATTTTGTATTTAAGGTTTTTATTAATTCATTGAACCTTAATTAGAAATACTTTGTACTTAAGATTTTATCAATTCATTAAATCCCTCTTATATAATTATGAGACCTTAGATATTTAGTATCTTCGGACTTCTAAAAACTTATTTAAAAATAGACATAATTCCCAAAGGTACTTTCTAAATTATTCAAACTCTTGAAAGAGATTAATCATTTGAAACGTATCAAAACCTTAGGGAACTTAGTCTTGAAGCATAAGAGTTTTGCTTTCTCGTTCAATAAAGAACAAGTGAGTAATATACGTATCACCCTACTACAGATAGGGATTTGAAAATGATTTTAAATTCAAAAATCCGACAACTCCCAAAGATCAATTGAGTTAAAAGTGATGAATAAAACATCTTATTTACAGGTCAACTTTTAACGACCTATTCCTTCGAAAAAGGATTTTGAGCAAAAGATATAATTGTTTTGGGACTGGAATGTGGCCTTCCCGGCACGGAGTGGTATCGGGCAGTGACCAGGCGCGGAGTGGCGCATTATGCAAGCGCGGAGTGGCGCATTGTACGGTTATATGGTCTATGTGACCATTGACTTTCGGACTTGCACGGCAATGGGCAACCACCGTGTAGTGTCTTGATGAGCCCAAAGGCGGCTAGGTTTGTATCCTTCTACTAGTAGAGAAAATTTCGTATTCGGCTGATCACCGATACGTGGTTTATTCCAGTATAGTCCCTTTCTTCCATTTTGGAAAAACTGTTGTGAAATATACAACAGATAGCCGATAAGGCTGAGTTTTAAACAAGGATATTGATGAATATATATCAAATCCATTTGAGAAATCTCCTGATAAGGCTGAGTTTAAATAAGGATGTTGATGATTATATATCAAATCCATTTGAGAAATCTGCCGATAAGGCTGAGTTTAAATAAGGATGTTGATGATTATATATCAAATCCATTTGAGAAATCTACCAATAAGGCTGAGTTTTAAATTGGGATGTTGATGAATATATATCACACCCATTTGAGAATCTTGGTTCGAGTAACATCTTGAGATTTTGAAATAAAATGAGTATGAGTATAAAATGATTTTGAGAAAGAGATGAATACAAGTATTCAGTGGATATACTATTGTAGTTGATTTTGAGAATATTATAAATTTGATAAGCATATAAACTTTCAGAACGCTTTGGAGATACAAAGTATAATTATTGGTTTTATTTATCCTTACATACTTAATTATGGGGATATATACCTTGCTGAGCTTTAATGCTCACCCTTGCTTTTATATATCATATCACAACAGACTACCAGTATGGATCAGACCAGGACTGCTGTCCGTAGGCGGGTAAGGAACGCTCGTGAGTTCCGTAGGCTTTTTGTGCGCCAGCCCCGTCAGGTAGATAAGTGGAAATGATTTATTTGATAATGTTTCCAAGCATATAACCTGTGTGTATGTGAGTTTGAATAAAAGGTCGAGTAATATTGTGAAAAGAGAATTATTTAATTAATAAGTGATCGTAACGACCCGAATTCACGACCTTGGATTTGGGGGTGTTACAACGTCACAGGTTGGTATCAGAGCTACAGGTTATAAGTCACTGAAACAAGCCTAGATTGTCGGGATTGGGTAGAGGGTTAGGATTAGGATTAGGAAATAGAAAGATAAGATGTTGTGATGTTGAATGTGATTGTATAGTAGGTCTCCGGTACGGTTCGTATTGTGATTTGGGATTCTTAACTTGTGACGTGATTCCCAGACAACGGCAATGGCGGATCCTGGTTTTCCTGTATGATCTGATCGTTTGGAGCTTTTCGTTCGAGGATCGTCATCTTCTCTCAGATTTGATTTGCACCTTGTTCCTCCATCAATATTAATGCTACTATCTTACCTTCTGTTATAACAGTTGCACTTCTTCAAGCTATTCTACCATCTCTTGATACGAGATTATCTATATAAGAACCTCCATCTGTTTATTCTTGTTTTACTGGACATTCGGCTGTGAGTGTATCTCTTTAGGTTACCCTACATCCTGTTCTATACCCTCAGTTTAAAACTTGTCCTATGAAGCAATAGTACCTACGAGGATGGATTCAAGGGATACTGTAAATGGTGAGTACTTGAGATATAAATAAAGGTGAGAAGAAGTTTAGAAAGAAAATTTAAGTGTTCCGGAGGATAGCTGTTAACAGGTTAAAAGAAGCCATTAGTAATTAGGCCACCTATGGCTGGCTTGTGGAATGTATTAGATAAGTATTGAAAAGAGAGAGTTAGAGGAGATTATGGATCTAGAGATTTCTTGAAGTTAGATAATGGTGTTATGATGATGTGATATTTATTTTAACAAGACAATGTGACATTAGCCGACTTGTTGACTATTGGATAGTCTGTTTCACTTAACGATCGTATAGTTGATAACGGAAGTATTACCAGTATGGAAGCTTGATGTGAAGCTACGAATAAGATAGCATGCAACGATAATTGAAGTTTTCGTCGATTAAGGAAGGCAAATGGACCCGATAAAGGAGAAAAGGTAGATTGAAGTGAATGGACCTTTATATATGATCGTTCCATTATTTGGTACCTTGTTATAGGTCGGAAGGACAATAACCAACTCATATAGTAAGGACAACCAGGTTTGTGATTTTCCAAACTTTTTAAACAAGTTTTCGAAAAAGATTTTCCTTTACAAATTTCTAAAAGCCTTTTCGAATAAAATGATTTTTAAATATTGGTTGTTAAGTTACTACTTGAGTTTCTTGTTTGTTAGAAAGCCCGGATTACCTGGAAAGATGCTGTTTCAGACTTAGTATTGCTAATTTCGAGAACGAAGTAACCTATGATTATGAAGAAGTTGATTATTCCTAACAGTAAAGTGCAAGTATTGTTTGATAAGATTAACAACAGAATCAGTGTACGGAACAATTGCTCATCCAATTATAGGATTATCCAAGTTCAAAGAATTCACTGATCTAACAGAAGTCTGAGTATGACTGAAGGAGATTGAGAAGATTTCCAGATTTCCTAAAAAAAGAATATTATTAACACAAGGATCTCTATGTTGAATGCTTCGGGGTTATTCTAAATTGAAAAAGGAAACTCGAGGTTGTTTGGTAGGGACATCATTATGATCGAGTTGTTAAAGTATTATATGTAGAGGTGTGATGATAAAGACGCCAAACGTGACGAGTAAGAATCTACCATAATGCTTAAATTGCGAAGGCATTTCAACGTACTTTCTAAAGTTATTATATGAAACAATGGAGATATGATCGAACAAGTTCGAAAGATGAATACAAGAGAAATGTGGATGGTGAGCCATGGTATCGTTCTTGTCTTCAATATTACAGCGTATATTCCCTTTTTGATTCCTAAATAAGTATGAACTTCTTTTCTTAAATAAACTCCTTGCTATGATATCAAAAAGGAGGATATTGCATTCCTTTTAAATTTAATTGTTTCCCCCAATTTTTGTTTTCTGATTGGGACAAACAGTGCTATGGTGAGACACTTTGTCAGAATGACGAAGAGTCGGGTGGGACGCCACCTAATCATATGATGTATGCCATATGGTATGAAAGACTGGCCATTTTAAGTACCAATGTGGTTGTCTCATTCATATTCAAATCCTTACTTCTTCTTTCTTTTCAACTCTAATTTTTGTTGAATTTTGAATCCTTCTAGTTGTTTTGTTGTACTGTCGTTCTTTACCAGAAGTTTTTAAACAGAAATCAACGTATCCTGAATCAAGTGGACGGAGTTCCATCTACATCTTATGTATGGGAAGGAAATAAGGGCACCTGGCGAGGATTGCAAATCACTAGTCCCAGTGAAGAAGCCACTAGGAATCAAGAGAATCTACTCCAATTAGGATACGTCTTCGAGAACGAGAATATGCGACTTTCCTGTGAAATATGTTGTTTAGATTATGGACGTGACAACATGGATGACGATGGTAAGTACCTTATGCGTTGAAGTATTAAAAGATGTGAGAGAAACTTAATTGTTTATCTCTCAAAGTTTGTTGATGAAATAAATTACCCTGTTGAATTGATAAGATTATGGTTAAAAGGGTTAGCAAGTCAAGAACATGTAGTTGTTAAATAAGTAAGTACCAATGGTGGAATTGAGGTATTTTGGCAATAAATTGTGAAGAATTGATATAATTTGAGATAAGAGGATTTGACATTATTCGAAGGAATGGATTAACTATGGAAACATGATGCCCAAACGAACAATCATGATGAAGAGATAGTCCTGAAGACGTTAAATGAGAATATGATGAGGCATAGAGGAAAAAGGGAGGTAAAGAATTGGTTAACGATGATTACGATGAGCAAGATGTGAGTATTACGGTAATTATGGGATAAATAAAAGTTAGAGGCAAACAAAATTGAAGATTTTATGACAATTAAAGAGTTTGAAGATATGTTTGCAGATAAGTTATCAACGTTTCCTCCAGATAGAGAAATATAGCTCGCGATTGACGTAGCACCGGGGACGAAGCCAGTGACCAAGGCCTTACATAAAATGGCACCAGTTACAAGGAGGAAGTTAGTAAAGCAGATGCAAGAGATGCTAGAAGAAGAAGTGATTAAACCCAGTGTATCCCATGAGGTGCACCAGTACTAATTGTTAATAAGAAAATGGAAGTATGAGATTATGCATCGACTAAAGAAAGCTCAACAAGTTTGTTATCAAGAGTAAGTATTTGTTACCTCGAACTACTAATTTGTTGATCAAATAGAAGAAGCAAAGCATTTCCTAAAATTGATTTAAGATTTGGGCGTTTACCAATTGGAGATTGAACCTATGGAAATAATCTTTAAGGAATATCTGGATGAGTCGTACTTGTGTTACTTAAAGTCAATGGAGGACCATGCAAAGTATTTAATGACAACTAAGGAGTCGGGAAAAAAAAAAGAAAAAAAAAGAAGAGAGAAGTTGTATGTAAAGTTTGCAAGGTGAAAGTTTTGATGATAGAAAGCTAAGTAATCAGTGAGGAGGAGACCAAAGGAGATCCAATAGAAATTAAAGTTACTATGAATGAAAAGAGACCAGAAACACCAACAAAAGTAAGGAGTTTTACCATGGACTGGTTATTATTGAAAATTTGTGCAAGATTTCTCGGAAGTTGCAATACCTTCGACGAAGCTAACCAGGAAAAAGCAAGAAATTTATACGAAATGGAGAGGGGTAAAGAAATTTTTGCAGAGTTAAAGGAGAGAATGGTTACATCACCTGTTTTATCATTTCGAAAGTATCAAGGAGATATGGTAATTATAGTGACGCTTCTCATAAGGGAGTAGGATGTGTGTTGATGCAGCACAATAAAGTTATTGTATATGTACCCAGATAACCGAAACCTTATGAGTAGAAGTATCATAATCATAACTGGGACTAATAGTAATAATATTTGTTTTGAAAGATTGGGAAACATGATATGTACGGAGAAAGATGTAAGATCTATATGGACCATAAGAGGTTGAAGTATGTATTCACGAGGAAATGTAAATATAGAGACAAACAATAAGCAAAAAGGAGAGAACGGACATAGAAACTGTACCAGAAGAATTATCTATGGAATTTTAGAAGTTGGAATTGGAAGTCAGGGTTTATAATCCAAAAGCAGCAAGGATGGATAGTATGACCTTTCAGTCGAAGTTGTTAGGAGAAAGATAAGGAGATGTCAAGAGAAGATAATGGATCACGATGTTAGCAGTTAGTAAAAGGAAATTTATGCGCCCAGGAGAACGAGCATGATATCCCCAGGTTTTCTTCCAGCACTTGAATGCTATAAGTAAAAGGATTAAGAAATGAGATCCCACAGGGAATTTACAATATAAAGTATTTAATCTATTGGAGAGATGCCCATATGTATGAAAATTTAAAGAAAAAAAAATATAGTGATAACTAGGTATAAGAAGGAAATTTCAAGATGAATTAGGGAGTGTTTGATATGTCGAAGAATTAAGGCGAAGTATGAGAGGCCTAGTGGATAAGGCAGACCAGGGAGTGGTTTTACAAGAAGCGAATCGTGAAGTGTATCAATGATGTTAAGGAGAAGAAGGAATGAAATTATGAGAGTATGTACTGATTATCGGGAGTTTAAAAAAACAATGAATAAGAATAAGTGACCCCCATAAAGAATTGACTACTTATGAGACCTAATTCAAGAAATGTGATATGTATCAAGGATTAACTTAAGATCCGACCTAAGAACATAACAAAGATTATGACCAAAATAAGTTAAGAGCATTGCAAGATCTGGTGATATTATGTGAAATAACAAGCGTAACAGTTGGCTATAAGGAATTAAGAAATATATTGGATAAGGAGTACTCAGATAAGTAAATTGTATTTATTAATAACATCCTCAGCCATTCAAGGAATAAGAAAGTATGTGTGGAATACCCAAGGATTTTTCTCCAAAAATCAGAAGGAAAGCAACTATACGTTGAGTTTTCAAGAATGAAATTCTGACTAAGGTTAACAAAAGATTCTGAATTAATCCATTAACAACTACCTAAGCAAAGCAAAGCCATATGGTAGCAGATGCCTCATGCTGACAGAAAGGATTGGATGTATAAGACCACCGAGGAGTTAATAGACGAATTGGAAAAAAATGGAATCTGAAGTTCAATACTTAAAGATGATAATACGTGAATATATGAGATTACTTTTTAGCCTTAACTAATGAAAGGAGTAAGAAATGTTTTAAATGTTTGAAAACCAAGTTGAAACCGAGCACCGCCTAACATCCTTAAACGAAGAGTCAAAGTACGGAAATGGTTTCAGGAACTGTAAAATATGTTGAAAGGTTGAGTTTAAAGGAACATTGGACTGATCAATTTATCGTGCTATCATGCTTTTGGAATGCCACTTCCCAACGCTCTAATAAACGCAAGTTAGGTCCCCATTTCTATTAACAATAAAGTGAGAGAAAGCAAAGTTATCATAATTTCTAAGTTAAATAGGCAGACCAAGAGCATAGTGATATGATGGTAAGCAGCTTGGAGTAGACAAAGAAAGAAGACAGAAATTTGTTATTGAAAGTAAAGTTATTGAGTATAGGAAATAGGACAGTAGTGGTAGTAAAAAGTGTGCTTCTGGAAAAAGACTGTATGGGGGGTAATGTAAATTTGAATAGAAGGGACAAGCTAAGTCCTAAAATTAGTGAACCATTCGAGGTATTGATAAATATAGATAAAGTGGTTCATAAATGATATGACCGTCACACCTGTGTGTACACCTAATGTTTTACTTGTCAATGTTACAGTGATAAGTATAGAGTTTGGATTAAATGATTGATCAGGAGCCAATGGGGCTCTGTTCAAGTTATTCTGCATATAGTGATCAATCCAAATTCTTGATCGTCAAAGGCAAGTCCTTGGAAATGAGTGCATACCTATTGTGAGTCCGTTTGAACCCTCAAGTAGAAGGGTCTACTTAGGAATTAAAATGAGATATGCTTGACAAATATCCCACTTGTGTAACTAGACCAGATTCTGAGGACATAATCTTTTTAAAGGGGGAAGGATATAACGACTATGTATTCTTTTGAACTATTTAATTGTACAATTATGGAAATTAATAAATAAATAAGATATGTGTGTTAGTTTTGACCGCTAGTGTTATCATTAGTATCCATATGTGAATTATAGTGTACCGGGTTGTCCGCGCGATTAATTATGGATGTGAATTGTTTTCACTTTAAAAGTGAATTTAGTGCAAATTTAATTGCATAAATATTTGAAATGTCTCTAAAATTGTTTTCATGGTTTATAATTACAATAATTATTTTTAGGATTTATAAAAATTAGAAATCAACTTCTCAATTATTTAGCCTATATGATTTTCTGAGTGTGTTAATGATAAAATCCATATTTAATTATGGAAATCTTTAAAAATTATGAAACTCATATTTATTTAAGTTGAAATCTTTCGAGAATTTAAAATTATTTAGGAATTTTCAGGATAATTTCCACCCGCGCTTTGTTCGTTACTGATAAAAAACGGGTATAAATTGCGTTTCAATTTTTTTTTAAATTTCGAAATTACGTTTTTTATTAACTTGGGATATTTGTAATATTTTAAGACTATTTTCATGATTTTGAATCTGTTTAAGTACACCTCAGTTCGTTAAATGTGAAATACAGGTATACATGCGTTTCATAAATTATTTTAAATTAGAAACTTATGTTTTTATAAAATCCAGGGATACTAATGATATTTTAAAACTTTTTTGTAATTTTCGGGGGCTGTTTTATTCGCACCTTGATTCGTTAATTTTAAAATTTTCGGCGCAAAGCGTTGAGCAGGACACGTGTTGATTTCTCGTTAATTCAACTGATACGTGGCATAAGCAGCATAATTCGAAAAAATACTATATATAAATAAACATGGGATGACCCGTTCTTCACCTCGTCTCTTCTCTACAATCGATGGTCTCTCTGTCTAAAATCTTTCAATCTCGCGCAACCTCACTTCTCTCTTCACGGTAATCTCTCAACATCCCCTCCCCTCTGTTCTTCACTTTCGGCAATTTCACCGCTTCTTCAGTCCGGCTGTCGTCGGCGTCGCGTTGTCGTCTCGTTCCTTGAATTCCGGTTCGTTTCCGGTTAATTACTCCGGCTTGGCATCCTGCTACTCCGTTTTGCATATTACATATATGTATTCTGTATATATATGTGTACGTTAAGTGTGTGTTGCTGGTGGTCTGCGCGTGTGCACGTGCAGTTGTGTGGTGTTATGTCTCTGTGTACTGTGTATTCTCCCTGTTATTCGCGTATTGATGGGTTTCTTTAATTACTTTCTGCAGAGAATTTGTCTGAGCAATTTCGTGATATAAAGAATTTGTGTGAGAAATTATTAAAGTTAATCGGCGAAGTTACGCGTTGGAAACCCGGGGAATTGATTGGGTACCGCGGAATTTTGCCAACGTCGTGATGGACTATTTACGAGTGGATGGTGTACAGTGATGACGTGTTCTGAGTCCTATAATTTAAAATACAAAAATACAATTTAAAATGCAAATCGTGAATAAAAAAAAATATAAGATGTAAATAATAATTAGTTGGAAAATCGCACGGTGGTTGGGAATGTTAATGGGATGGCGTGATTGGTTTGACTGAATGGATTGGTTTGTGATTTGACGTCGAGTTGTTCGACGGGTAGGCGATAAAAGAGGAGGTGCGGTTGCCCGAATTTTTGGAAATTAAATTCGGGAAAATCGGGACATACCCTTTAATAATCGGAACGTCGAAAGAGTGTATAAACAGTATATAATCTATTCTGTGCGGAACGTGATTGTATGTGGGGTGAATGTTTGTTAAAACCTAATAACCCTAATTTCGTAAAATAATGAGTATACGTATTTTCTGAAAGGAACACCAAACCGATTTCTCGAGAACGTGAAACCCTGACTGTGGGTGTGTTATGTATTGTAATATGTACATAATACGAGTCGGGTTTGAATATCATTGGGTAAGAATTAGTATCGGAGGATATGTCAAGCTACTTAGACGTCTAACGTAGGGATTTCGACCTGTAGGTTATAGGTCGAGAACCTGAAAGTGGACGATGGACTAAAGATAACCTAGTGATCAGTCGACGAAACTCAATAGAGTTTCAACAGGAAGACCTGAGTGTCGAAATCGAATCCAATGGGATATAGCGGTTGGACGTTAGAGCCTTGAATAGCAAAGTCGGGTCAGAGTTGACAGTAATAGTTGTAAAGCCTTGTAAGGCAAGTACTTCCGAATTTCTTCAGATATATTGCAATTATTTCGAACGTTTCAAACAGTGTTATTATTTAACACAACTCCTGTTTTGTATTGCAAGGGTTTTTAAAAATATTTAACCTTGAATCCTGATTCTCTTGATCTTGAGCCATAAGCCTTATTCTTTGTAATCCGTCCTTAATTGATCCTCAGGCACCAAACCATACAAATATAATACTCCTCCCAAGGTATAACTACCAACACCAAACACTGAAAGAGAATATTTGAAAACACAGAACTTTTATACTCCAATCATTTTAATAACATCAAAGAACCATATCTTGAAAAATCATTACTGCAAATACCATGACATTGTACAACTGAAAACTATTTCTTAACATACCTGTTATACCCTTGAGATATCCATGAATTTCCTAGTTTTATGCAAATGTTTAACGTTATTGATTATGATCTTGTTTTATTGAATCATATTGTTATCGTATTGAACTGCTTTAGGATTGGATAGTTTTATATATGTGGACCAGATTCGTGGTCAGACCACCAATGGTCAAGTTAGGCAATGTGTGCCTTGGATCCAGTAAAGAGCAGTGCGGTGTGCTTGCTCGGGGTTAGTGCGTGACTGATCAGCAGCCTAACCTTGGTTTTTAAAAACTTAAAATGAATATCCAATTCTAATGATTAGTTAAAAAGAAAACTTGATTCATCTGAATCGTCTCACTTGATCATTGTTTAACCTCACTTATCGTTATTATGACTGCTGAGCTAGTTAGCTCACTCTTGCGAATTTTTATGTATTTACAGTTAAAAAGGGGTTACGGTTGATAGCGAGGTTCCCAGTTCAATGTACGAGCTAGGATTCAGATTGAGTTGGTTCGAGCTAGCAAAGCTTATGGAGGTAGTAAGATAGTAAGATTGTAAGAATAATTTATTATCAATTTAAGTTAAATGAGTTGGATTTGGTACGTGTAATAAAAATTAAGGTGTGGCTGTTTTCATACTTTAACCTGTTGCGATCCGTGGTTTTGTGAAGCAGGGTCATTATAATAATATCTCTTTTATAGAATTATATATTGTGTATGTGTGTGTGGACCCCAAACTCTGACCGGGTTGGAGGACGTCACAGGTGGTATCAGAGCTACAGATTATAAGTCACTGAAACAAGCCTAGATTGTGGGATTGGGTTAGAGGGTTAGGATTAGGATTAGGAAATAGAAAGATAAGATGTTGTGAGGTTGATGCGATTGTGAGTAGGGTCTCTGGTACGGTTCGTATTGGATTTGGGATTCTTAACTTGCGACGTGATTCCAGGACAACAGCAATGGCGGATCCTGGTTTTCCTGTATCATCTGATCGTGTGGAGCTTTCCCTTCGAGGATCATCATCTTCTCTCAGATTTGATTTGCACCTTGTTCCTCCATCAGTATTAATGGTACTATCTTACCTTCTGTATAATAGTTGCACTTCTTCAGCTATTATACCATCTCTTGATAGAGACTATCTATTTAAGAACCTCCATCTGTTTATTCTTGTTTTACTGGACATTCGGCTGTGAGTGTATCTCTTTAGGTCTTTATTAAGGCTTTATTTAGGGCCCAGATTACCTACTGGGCTTAAAAATTTACAATAGTCAAAAGCCATAGTTAAGTTTAACCTGATTTTCTTCTCGTTTGGGGGAAAAAGTTGGAATGTGACGGGATAAGGGGTTGAATGTCATTTAATTTTCATGGACAAGTATTTGTAATTATTAATTTGTATTAGGATTGTCTTTTTATGTCAATATAATGTTTAGAATAAGTGTATTCTTATAATATATAACTTATAATTCGGAATTATTTTAAAATTTAGGACTTAAAAAAAACATTTTTTAAAAAAATACTATATCCATCTCAAAATAATAGTTTTGTTTTGAGTTTTTCAGTCAAATTGACCAAATTTTGATCAGAAATTACACATATTTTATAATTAATAAATTAGAAAAAACTATATCATATACAAGTACAGAAGCTTCTAGAATCAGAGTACTCATCTGAAGAACTCAAAGGTCATCGAATAATCTCAAAAATAATTTAATATGATGAAATTCTTAAACAAAAATCCTATATTTGATTAAAAAATATTTATTGTTTAAGATTTTTTTAATTTTCAAAATTTTAATTTTACAAAAATTTAAAATGATTAAACTATATAAAATGTATGTCTAAATATGTAAATTAAATAAAAATATTACATTTTATATTTTAAGGAAATAAATGACTAAAATGTTAAAGTTATTGTATTTGCTTTGAAATATATCTTTTTTAAATCTCAAAAAATAATTTAATATAATACAACGCTTAACGTGGTGTTGCACATCACAACACAAAATTTTTACCAAAACAGTACATTTATGTTTAATGCAATATTTTGACTAGTGTTGGAGAAGATTACGCAAAAACCATACCTAACAGAACGCTTTTCTTGCAACACTCAAAAAAAGCATAGCATTGAGCATTATGGCGTAGTGTCCTCTCAGGTGCCCACTCTGTTAGGCGTAGGGAATTTATCATTAAGTGATGTATCGAGGTTATTACTCTAAAGGCTGAACCAAGGTCTGCCCACCAGTATATTATGCACGGATTCTTGATCCAACACTTTAAATTTTATCATTGAGTAATGGACATAGCTCCTTCCCCAAGTGTGACAGGAAGTCTACTCGAACCCATAACCTTACTGCTTCCCCGGTTAAAACCATAGACATGCGCATCTTTAAAATTCATATCAATATATGGGAAACCCAATTTCTTGTACGTGCTATAGTACAAGATTTCGCAGAGCTTCCGTTGTCCAGGAAGACTTGATGCACATTCATAATCCAATAAGTATAGTTATCACCAACACGTCGTTATGAAGATGATGCACCCATCTTGACCTCTTTCCCTGAAGAATATCAACAGACCCCTTTAAATATTTTCGGAGGTCTATCATCCAAGCTATGAATGCTGGTGAGTGGTTGATGTCGTGCCTCTCTAGCGTTCCTCTCCAATGCCGATTACTATTACCGATAAACAGATGTCCCCCAAAATTACCCTA